>NC_135341.1:40651203-41276203 GCF_023851605.1 Tamandua tetradactyla
AGTGGGAGTTCACTCATTACACCTGCAGTCTTCATTTCCCCCATGAAAACCTAAGGAAGTGGAAACAGTTCCAGGCTCTGAAACTGAATATCCTGGGGCTGGTTTTGCCTCTGTTGGTCATGATTGTTTGTTACACAGGGATTGTAAAGATTCTGCTCAGACGGCCAAATGAAAAGAAGATCAAGGCTGTCCGTCTGATTTTTATCATCATGGTCATCTTCTTTCTCTTCTGGACCCCCTATAATCTGAGTTTACTTGTCTCTGCTTTCCAAGACTTCCTTTTCACCAATGAGTGTGAGCAGAGCAAACAGCTGGACCTGGCCATACAAGTGACCGAGGTGATCGCCTACACACACTGCTGCGTCAACCCCGTCATCTACGCCTTCGTGGGCGAGAGGTTCCGCAGGTACCTCCGCCAATTGTTCCACAGGCTCACTGCTGTGCACCTGGCCAAGGTGTTTCCCTTCCTCGCCACAGAGAGGTTGGAGAGGGTCAGTTCCATGTCTCCCTCCACAGGGGAGCAAGAACTCTCTGCTGGGTTCTGACTCAGCCCCCTGGAGGACAATCCAGGACCCAGCCAGAGTAACCTGCCGGCCAGGCTGGCCACCCGGGACAGGAGGCAACTGCTCTCCACCTGACTCCTGACACAGCATGGAATCACAGCCCTTTTGGGGTGAGAGGGAGCTTAAAAGTGGTCTAGACTAAATCACCTCCAGTCTCTTCCATGAACTCCTCCCTGATAGAAAGGAGATGAACAAGCAAGACGGAACATGCCGGAAGACTGGGACAAAGGGTGTGAGTGAAGGGCTTGGATCCAAACAGGAGTTCAGATTTGTGAGAACATTAGCATTTGTAAACAAAACCACTGCAGCATTCCACCCCCACCCCCACCCCTGTCCCCACCACGCAATCCCCCGATGAACTTGGATATAGTGACTTCCAGAGATGCCTCCACTCCGAACCCCAGAGCCTGTCAGTAGCCAGCATTCGCCTCCTCTTAACCTCCCCATCTCCCCAACTTACTCTCCGCTCACAACTGCGCGGTTTAGGCCCTTAGAAGCCCTAGGGAAGCAGAGACGGTGGAAGGACTTGAGACGCAGTGGGAATTAAGATTGGGAGACTGCTGTTGGGAGTGGGACAAAGAAAACTCTTAGAATTCTTATATTCACTAAAATCAAACAATCCACGCAGTAGGCTAAGCACAGACCATGTGTGTAACATGTGCGCGTCTCAAAGCTGCTATAGAGGGGAAGCACTCATCATTTCTGTTTACCATTCCCTTCTTTCTGAATATTTTCCAAAATCTCCTTTCCCTGTAAGTTGGGTGACATGGTGGTAAATTCTGATGGCTTTAAAGCAGAAATTAATAAAGGCGAACAGAGGCAAGGTTGATTTTCTTCCTTCTTTTTGCTCCCCGTCCAAGCTTCCCGATTTTAAACATCAGAGTCTGGCTCCCACCTCAGACCCATGAGCAGGCAATGGCTTATTGTGTAGCTGACAGTGTCTGGCGCTGGGAGGGGGCTGGTGCTGAAAATGACTGCAAGGAAGATGCCTGCCCTTGCATAAAGTGTCGGGTGGGGCCTCTCGGGTATTCAAAGTGTTCTTCCAGACAACTTAACTCCTCCTCTCTCACCGAAGAGTCCTATTTATCATTCTTTTCCCCCCTTTTCCCTCAAACATATATTTCATTTACTTGTTTTAAAATGTCAGTAGGGATTATGTGTAATAAATGCTAGCATTGTTTCATAAACTTTTGTTTTAGATATACACAAGTTAAAGGGTAAATATTGCTTCATAAAACTTTTGTTTCATCATATATGTGCAGGTAAATTGTATTTATCAACCACAGCATTGATATAGGTTTGCAATTGAATAGCTGCTGGATTATGCTATATGACTTGTCTTTTTTTTTTCAAGTTTTATTTACACATTGTACAATCTATCCTAAGTGGATATTTCGTATTGTGACTTTATTACAATTAATAAAGGAATATTGCAATGTTACTGTTAACTATGGACCTTAGCTTGCATTAATTGTATTTTTCCCATATACCACCCTATTAGTAACACCTGTAACACTGATGTTCATTTTTTCTAGTTCACTTGAGAACTTTCTTAAGTTGTACAATTAACCACAGTCATTGTTCACTTTAGGTTTTGCTATGTGATACGGTCTCAGATTTTATCCTCTAACTTTCCTTCTAGTCATATACTCAACTCTAGCCTTCCCCTTTCAACTGTACTCTCACTCAGTATTGTTAGTTACACTTACAGTATTGTGCTACCATTGCATAGTATTTTGCTATCCATTTCTGAACATTTACAATAAACTTTATTAAACATTCTGTACTCTGTAAGCATCATTTGCCCAATCTCTGCCCTCTTTTGATCTCTGGGTAACCTAAGCCCTTGAATTTGACTTCTAGAATTTTCTCATTATAATTATTTCATATTAGTGAGACCACACAATATTCGTCCTTTTGTTTCTGGCTTGTTTGGCTCAATATAATACGTTCAGGTTTCACCCACGTTGTTGCATGCATCATGACTGCATTCCTTCTTTCAGCTGCATACTATTCTGTCATGTGTATATACCAGGGTTAGTTTATCCATTCAGCAGTTGCTGGACATTTGCGTTGTTTCCATCTATTTGTATCATGAATAATGTCACTTTCAACATTGTTATGCAAGTGTCTGTTCGTGTCCCTACTTTCGGTTCTTCCAAGGATATACCTAGTAACGAAACTGCCAGATCATATGACAATTCTATACTTAGCTTCCTGAAGAACTGCCAAACTGCCTTCTGGAGCAGCTGCACAAATTCTACATTCCAACCAATAGTGAATATGAATAAAGGTACCTATTTCTCCACATCCTCTCCAGCAGTTGTAGTTTTCTGTTCTTGTTTTTCTTCTCTTTTTTGATAATAGCCATTCTAGAAGGTGTGAAATTGTCTAGTAGGCGAATTTCCTTAACGGCTAGTGAAGTTGAGCATCTTTTCATATGCTTCTTAGGCATTTGTATTTCCTGTATGGAAAAGTGCCTATCCATGTCTTTTGCCCATCTTTTAATTGGGTTGTTTGTCTTTTTGTTGTTAAGTTTAGGATTTTTTTATTTATTCTGTCCATTGTTTAGGCTGCCTTTTTACTTTCTTGACAAAGTCCTTTGATGTACAGAAGTACTCAGTTTGAGGAGATTCCATTTATCTACTTCTTCTTTCATTGCTTGTGCTTTGGGTATGAGATCTAAGAAACCATGTCCTAAACATATATTTCTTTAACATCCTTTTCATCAATAGCAAAAATTGTTTCTAAGAAAGTTTAAGAAACCCAGAGGAAAAATACAAACAGCAAAATCACCTAGAATCCCACTACCTCAAAACAACCACTATACACTTTGATATATTTTCCTTAGTTTTTTTATCCCCATGCATGTTTTTCATAGTTATGTTTATAACAAAGCTGGACTCCAATTGTACTCACTGTTCTTTTGTTGTTTTTAATTGGCAATATGTTGTGATCACCTTCCCAGACCAATAAATCATTTCAAAGCATTGGTTTTGTGCCAGCACTGAATTCCATGACAGGGGTGCCCCTTAATCTATTTGCCACCCACTTCTCCATCACTTTGCACTAAGCAATTCCATGCAGCAATGCTGACTGAGGGCCTGCTTCCTTCAAACAAGCTCCCTGAGCCCAGGCGGAAACAGACACAGGAGGTTCTGTTCCTGCAGAGCCCCCAGCTCAGGAGGCCAGACAGGTGCTCAGAGGCCAGCGGAGTCCAGGATAGGAGGGGTGGGGGCTGCCATGGAGCTTACTGTGCCAGGGCGGTGAAGTGAAGGAAGGGGTTTGTCAGTCAGAAAGCACCCTCAGCCCACGGGTGTCCCCCCTTATGACACCCCTGGGCTACTGCTTTCCTGTGTTGGACACTTGAGTGGCTCCTACCAAGCCTCCTTCACCTTCAGGTGGAGACTGGCTTGTTCAAGTGGGAATATTGTCTTGTGTTCCCATCATCTTCGTGAAGAGAAGCTAATATCATGAAAGACTGAAGACTTTTGCCTGGGGAGGAAGACATCACACAGCACTGGGCTTATAACCTCCACATACAGGTCACAAATAAGCTTTTGGAGTCCAGGTGGTTGTCAGCCCTTCCCTCCCTTATACGCCTGCTCTGGGATGGAGAGAGCAAGAAGCTTAATTGAATTAAGAAACACAAAATTAAGAACATAAAACTGCACTAAAAAACAACTGTGATCTACAGAAGACACAGTTTCATGAGGAATGTTGCACGACACCCCACAGTTACATTTTTAAAGTAATGATCGTTGTTCCATTGTTACTTATTATAAAGGCAATACATGCTTAGTGTAAGAAACTGGGAACAGCAAAAACGCACAAATTAAAAAATGGAAGCCCCACTTCTCCCAAAAAACGGAAGTGATCCCACTACCCAAATATAACTTCGGTTAGCATGTTAGTATTTTAGTGCACTTCTTTCCAGTATTGCTTCCTACGTGCACTTGTATTTGTCAGGGTTTTCCAGGGAAATAGAACCGACAGGAAATATGTGTGTGTTTGTATATGTAAATATTATGTAAACGTTATGAGATGTATTATAGGAACTGGTTCACATGGGATTGGCAAGTCTGAATTCTGTAGGGCAGGCCACAAGTTGGGGACACCAATGGTGGGTTTTGATGAATTCCCCAGAGGAAGCTGGCTGGCTGAAGTAGAAATGGAAATTCTTTTTGAGTGTTGAAATCATCAGTTCTCCTTTTAAGGCCTACAACTGATTGGATGAGATGCCTTTCATTGCTGAAGGCAGTCTCCCTTGTTGGTTATAGATGTAATCAGCCATAGGTGCAATCAGCTGACTAATGCTTTAAGTCCATGAAATATCCTCACAGTAGCAGATCAGGCCTCTAGCAACCAGCAAATAACTGGACACCATAATCTAGCCAAGTTGACACGTACACTTAACCATCAGAGCACCCATACATATAATTACATATTAATTTTTATGTAACCTTGCTATAAAGTTTGATGGGTAGTAAGTAATTAGTCAAAATGCTGGCTATAAGAATAACTCTTTGAGTCTACAACTTCCTTATCTATAAAGTGAGGCTAAGACTGTCTGCCTCATGAGGCTGTTTGATGATTGAATGAAACAAATCAAGGAACTTAGGGTGATCTCTCTACAACACTGTCCAAGAAGCTGTCTGGAGTCTTCTCCCTACTGATGCCTTTCCTTCAACCAGGAAGACATCTGCAGTGATTCCTGACTACCTCCCTCTCCTCACCTCCCACTCTCAGATCTAGTCTTCATAGGACTCACACCCCATGTGAGTTTCTTCCATTTCAATCTTTCAGAATAGACTAGCACACTATCACAAACAACTTTCACATCCCCCATCTAGACTCCTAGATTATCAACATGCTGCCACATTTACCCTAATTCATTCTCTCTCTCTCCTCTCTCCTCTTTCCTCTCTCCTTGCTGTGCTCTCCTCTACCCTCTCAATCCTCTTCCCTCTTCTCTCTCTCCTCTCCTCTATCTCCTGATAGATAGATAGATAGATAGATAGATAGATGATAGATGATATAGATAGATAGATAGATAGATAGATAGATAGATAGATAGATAGATAGATAGATAGATAGATAGATAGATAGAGATATAGAAGCAGAAATGCTATTTTTTTCATCTGGAAACATTTCAAGGTAAATTGCAAATATGATGCCTCACCACACTTTAATATGTCATAATATTTTTCCTAGCAAGTAGGACACACTCCCACATGACTACCATAAAACCATCAAAATCAGAAAACTAACCCTGATGCAATATCATCTACAGCCAGCACTCTTTCCAATGTTGCCCATCTTGCTAACAATGTCATTTGTGGTGGGGTCTCTCTGGTCTCCTTCAATCTGGAACAGTTCCTTGGGCTTTGTCTTTCATGACCTCAACATTTTTAAAGACTATAGTTAAACGATGGTTGATCCTTCAACGTGGGTTTATCTGATGTTTCCCAATTATTAGATTCAGGTTCTGTAACTATGGCAGGAATCTCACAGAAGTGATGCTGCATTCTTCTCACTGCCTCATAGCAGGAGGCACATGATGTCCAGCTGACCCATGACTGGAGATGTTAGTTTTATCACTTGCTTAGAAAAGTGTCTACCAGATTTCTCCACTGTAAAGTGTTAATTAGTGAGTGGGCATTATGAGTTGGCATTCTACTGTAAAGGAGAGGCTTCTCTTCTCCCCTACTTTATTTATAAATTCATCATTCATTCATTTATTTATTTCAGTTTGGCCCCATGGATTCCATTTTTATTCAATGGGATATAGTCTAATATTATCATTGTTCATTTTGATGTACAAATTGTCCCAGACTTGTCCAATGGGAACTCTTTCAAGCTGACTTCTTTGTCCTTTTGCTTTGTCCCCTCATCATTTGTTGAGTACTTCCCTACTTTTTGGCACAAGCAGTTTCAGATTCATCTTGTATTTTCCCTGCCCCAGCCATGGAAACAGATGGTCTTCCAAGTAATCTGGTTTCCTATAGCAGAGACTAACATTCCAAAACCAAGGTCTGGTTACTAAGTGTGCTCATTGCTAATGGATTGTTATTGCTTCTGGGTCTTCTCAGTTGGCAGAGCTAGGAGAGCTACCTAGGAAAGCACAAACACACTCACATGGATACAAGCATACGCATCTCTCTATATCTATCTTTACATCTCTATGTGCATTAAGAACCATGAATTCACCCTACTCACACCAAAGCCAAGCTCACATTATTCTTTTTAGTCTCTCCCTTTTTCACATTTGAAACCACCTTTCTTATTTAATAAGAAACCAAGCTCCCATTATTGTCAGTATATTTTCTTCTTTGCATAATTCCTCAGTGAGGGATGATTCTTCTGAACATGTCAGCCTAATGCCCACTATTGCCAATAGAATGAGATTCTGCACACCAGTTGCAGACCCTCCAGCCTTATGGCCCAGTCTCCACACAATCTTAGCTCCAAGGAGTAGGAGAGAGTTAGACCACCCTTCTTTAATTTTTTATCTCTTCCTTTTAAAAATCCACATAGCCCTGGCCTTCCCTGTTATTGTTAGGTTCATGTGTCAACTTGGCCAGGAGATGGTGTCCAGTTGTCTGGTCAGGCAAGGACACATTGTGGCTGGTTAATAAACCAAGAGGCTGGGTTGTTAAAACATCAGCACGTTAATTGCATCCAAGGCTAAGTACACCTGCATTCGGCCAAGGAGCGTGCCTTCTGCAATTGGTGATGTTTAATCTAATCAGTTGAAGGCTTTAAAGGAAAATTTAGAAGAGAGAATCTCTCTGCATCAGCCAGCCAGCCTCTTCTGGGGGATTCATTGAAGACCATCAGAGCTTGCAGCCTATCCAACAGAATTTGAAATTGTGCATCTCCACAGTTGCAGGAAACACTTTTATAAAATCTCACATTTATAGCTATCTCCTTTTGATTCTGTTTCCCTAGAGAACCCTGACTAATATTCTCCCTTTCCCCACATAATAAGAACACTTTTATTGATAAATTTCTTGATTTTTCTTTATTGATTTCTGTTCTGACTTTATTATTTCTTTTCTTCTGCTTATTTTGGTTTTCATTTCCTTTTTATAAAAGTGTTTCATGCAATCTTGGAGATGCACAATTTCGAATTTTTTTTTAAATCCGGTGTCATTTTCCTTTACCCTGAAGAACTTTTTTTTTTTTAGCATTTCTTCAGTATAGGTTTATTGGCAAAGCATTCTGACAGCTCTCATTTGTTTGCAAATGTCTTTGTTTCACCCTTATAATTGAAGGATATCTTTTCAGATACAGCATTCCGCATTGATAGTATTTTCTTTTATCCCTTTAAAGATGTCATTCTGCTGCCTTGCGGATGCCATTCTTTCAGATGAGCAGTTAGCTATCATTTGTATCATTGTTAGCCTCTATGCAATGTGTCATTTTTTTTCCTGGCTGCTTTTAAGAGTCATTCTAGACATCATTTTTAGCAGTTTGGCTATGATATACTTAGGTATGTTTTTTATTATGTTTACCTGCTTTTATTTAAAATTAACTGTTCATATCTTTCACCAGTCTTTATTGGGTTTTGCTGCCATTTCTTACTGATTTCAAGAGGTTTTGGTTATGCTGGGCTTTCATTCCTTAATGCTTTAAACTTTGTAAATGACTTCTATTATTCTTGTACCTGTATATTAACTTTGTGCATTTCCTTGTTGAATAGAAATCCTTAATTTTGCTATGATTAAATTCATCACATTTTGTCTTTTGGTTTAAGCTATTTAAATGTACATTAAGGACACCTTCTCTGTTCTGAAATTTTCCTACATTTTCTTCTATTACCATAATAGTATTACTTTTTAAAATTTAAATCTTTAATCTGTTGTGTGACATGCTAAGTTACTTAACTTCCTAGATTCTCATTATCTCCTTCTCTGAAATGGAGATAATAATAGCATCTACATAATGGTGTCATGAGGATATAAATGAGCTAATACATAAAAAAATTTCTTAGAAGAGTTCCAAACAGATAGCTGCCACCATATAAAGGATTGCTATTGTAATTAAAATAAATGTGTTTCAGTGAATACTACAAGGGTGTGATGATACAGAAAAATTAAAAAAAAAATTGTACTAGTTAAATCTTGGGAAACACAGATAGGACTGAAAACATTTTTTATTTTTCCACAGTTAGAGGAATTGGTATTGGCAGGGGCAATAACAAACCCTGATGTCTGATTTTACATCAATTTCCTCACCTACTTTTTCCTTCTCTTAAGTAGCACATAAAATGATTCACCAACCCATCTTTTATCATGAAATCATTCTGATACATTTTTGAAGAAAGAAAACCGATGTTAAGTCCACAGATGTTGTTCTCTTTATTTCTGACATAATTCAGTGCAATCAGATCTCTGATCTGTACAAGAATTTTAGCATGGTAGGGTTAGTTTGCCTTGAAGTTGCACAACATTTGCTTCTGGTCCTTTCATTTCCTTTTCTATGTTTCTGTGGTAGGAAATGAGGAACAGTGAAAAGACTGAAACGTAGATGGCAGGAAAGGAACAAGGGCTGTGACTGTCTAAGGAGGGTGATGGGGTCCCCCATGACATCCCCACACCTCGGTGCTGAGCCCTCTGGAAGCAGGACAGGCGTTCTTCATTGTGCCCTGCTTCTCCCCGCCATGTCTCCATAGAAGGAAGCCCTTAAGTGCTTTCTTAACTGGAGCTTTCTTAACTCCAGCTTTCGCCTCACACACTTGCTGCCCTGCCTTACCTCCCTGGAAGCCAAACATTGGAAGGGGATTGGACAATAAATTGTATTTATCCATTTATTTGTTTATTCGTCCATCCAGATGCCATTCATCCACTCACTCATCCATCCATCCATCCCTCATTCACTACAAGCCCCTTGAGCCGGACTCCAGGAGGCCAAGGGCTCCCGAGGAGAATGACTTGCTGCCCGTCCCGTACATGCATTAAGTGTTCCACGTGCCATGATGGGACAGGAGCCACACGCCGGTCAGCTCAGCCAGGGGAAACGGGCCAGATGAAATGATGGTTGACCACAGCCTTGAAAGGCCAGCACAAATGACTTTGTAGCTTTCATTCAACTCCAAAGCATTTTGTCTTGGCTCTTTTTTTTTTTTTTTTTCACATGGGCAGGCACCAGGAATCAAACCCGGGTCTCCGGCATGGCAGGTGAGAACTCTGCCTGCTGAGCCACCATGGCCCACCCATCTTGGCTTGTTTTTTAACAAATCTAAAATTCATTTCAAGAAATAATGCAATGAAACGTTGTAAGCAAATTTCAAAAAAGAAAAGTATTGTCATTGGGGAGAAATGTGCCTGCTTATATAACAGCATGCATTATAAAGCATGGAGTGCAAATATGCTGTACAAAAAAATTTATAAATAACAACTAAAGATATTATTTGACTAAGATACCAAAAGTATTAACTCTACTAAAATATAAGGCCATCTGACAAATAAATAAGAAAATCATTAATTTACCCAATGATGTTTTTAAAACGAACAAAGTTATAAACAGGTCTCACTTGTAATACTTCTTCTGGCTATCAAAAATGATGAAGCGATTCTATTCAATTTTATTTTATCTTATTTTGTTTCAAACAAAAATATCTGATGCAGGTAAAGATGTAGCAAAAGAGTCATCGTCATATGTTCTTGATGGGAATATAAATTAGTGCAATATTTCCGGAAAGCAATTTGATAATGGATATAAAGATCATTAAAAAGAGTTCAGTTGGTAATATTGCTTCTAGGCATCTATTTTAAGGAAATATTCACAGGTAATAATAAAACAGAATACAGTTGGAAAGTTCAATAACTGGAGAAGGGTTACATAAATATTGGCAAATGGGGCATATGACACATACATGAAATGAAAGAACTTTCCTTGACATGGGAATATGCTCATAATAATTGTGTTAAATAAAAAGAAAAAGAAAACTATTCTGATCCATATTCCATGATATATCTGCAGAGCAGAGACAGGAGGGAAATGTACCCCAGATTTAATAGCACTCATCACTGGCCGATGGGATCCAGATGCTTCATTTGGAGACACAACAAACACACAGAGGTGCTATGGGATATTTTACCTTTCCAAGGGAAATACATTGACCCTGATGTTCTAGTTTGCTAGCTGCCAGAATGCAAAACAGCAGAGTTGGATTGGCTTTTAATAAAAGGGGATTTATTTTGTTAGCTCTTCAGAGGAAAGGCAGCTAACTTTTCACTGAGGTTCTTTCTTACGTGGGAAGGCACAGGACGATCTCTCTTGGCCTTCTCTCCAGGCCTCTGGGTTCCAACAACTTTCCCCAGGGGTGATTCCTTTCTGCATCTCCAAAGGCCTGGGCTGAGCTGCGAGCGCTGAGATGAGGTATGCTGAGCTGCTTGGGCGGTGCTATGTTGAGCTCTCTCATTTAAGCACCAGCCAATTAAGTCAAACGGCATTCCTTCCAGCAGGCACACCTCCTAGCCGACTGCAGATGTAAATTAGCAACAGATGAGGTTCACATACCATTGGCTCATGTCCGCAGCAACAGAATTAGGTGCCTTCACCTGGCCAAGTTGACAAGTGAACTAACTACCACACCTGACAACTCTCAGGCACCGTTGAAACGACAAGTTTGAAGTAGTTCACAGATTCATCCTTAGATCACAGTATGTTTGTTTCAAAGTATCCTGCCTTTGTAAAGCTGGCTTTTCAGTGGTTGCATAAGGAACGACAGCATGGAACAGGGAATGAGGGTGGCTGCTCCACCTGCTTTTAAGGTTTAAGAAGGTGGGCCACCTGCCTGACAGGTGTATAGACCCAATCCTCCTGACTATGTAAGAATAAAAGCAAATGTTATTTCCTCACTCACTTCGTGTGCATTTTCCCTCCAAACACCTGGTAATTTGTTGGAACAAAAATATTTACTGTTTGTATCTAACCACTGTTTGGTATTCTTTTTGGCCTAGGGGCACTGAGATAAAAGTACTAAACCACTGAGGGCACCAGGGACTTAGAAAGCTCGGGAAGCTCTGGAGTAGGGATCTGTTTAGGAATTAGACCATGCAATGGTGGGAGGCGGTGGAGGAGCCTGTGCAGAGTGGAGAGTCTGATACCTCTGCACCCAGTGCTCGCCATACGGCGTGTCCCTATAGGTCAAGCCCACCACCATCAGAAAGGAGAAGGGCAGAGGACGAGAGCAAGGACAAGGCAGAAACAGAAAGGACAAACCGGAACCCACACGGACAACTGGAACCTGTGAAAACCAAAGGGAACCTTCCTTTGTCTCTCTCCTCATCCTACCTGGAGGCTGCAAGTGATCTGCAGCCGGGGCTTCCACCATTTGCCAGGGAGATGCACGTGCCCCTGGTCCAGGGTTTGCAGGAGGAGGGGAGCAGGGAGGAGCTGGAGCCCCAGCGGGTCCAGGTGTGGTCCTGCGCATCTAGGTGAGCCAGCAGGGGACCACAGTGTGTGGGAGCCACCCCCTGCCTGGTGCCTGCTTCTGTCTTCAGAGCGATCACGGTCGCTTCACTCTTCTTCCACGCCCCATTCTAACCATCCTTTATAGCCTCTCTAACCTAGAACTCTACAGGGAAAGAATTCTGGGATATGAAGTTTCAGCTTAGCTAGATTGACACTGTATGTGGCCATAGGGTGACATTTATTTTCTTCTGTCCACTCTTTTGATCATATCCAGTTTTTTTAATGAGCACAAGAGAAAAAAAATATTATTTGTGATAAGAAAAGAAAGAAAAAAATGAGGGAGGAAAGCAAAGAGGGAGGGCAGGGAATAGAGGAAAAATCGGAGAGAGACAGAAAAGAAAAAGCTGGCAGGTGTTTCTAGAACGGGGTGGGTGAGCATTCCGGGAGCTAGGGTGCTGGGGGGCAGAGGAGGGTGGGGAGGGGTGATGGGGGGCAGGGGCAGGGAGAGATGAGCTGGGAGGTGCCACCATAAAGCGCTGAGCCTGCGTTTCCCATTCAGGGGTGACTCCCAGTGTGTACTCTGAGCACAGGCCTTAAAGTATACGTATTTACGTGCCAGGACACTTGGATAGGTACTTTCACATCTCTCTGAGTCCTACGTTTTGATATTTATGGAAAAAAGTATTTTTTAAAAGTGCTATAGCAAAGACTTGGAATCCATGGCTTGTCAGCTAGAGATAGTTGTCCAAAACCTCTTGCCTATTCAGTGCCCACTTTTTCCTGGACTTCTCACTGCTCATTATTCCCTCGCATCCCCAGGTCTCTGCCTCTTCTCCCCTAGTAATAATGTGGATAAAGCTATGTGCATTGCGACAGAGCTACAAAACAGGTACTAAATAACTATTTATTGAAAGTCTCTGCCCCAGGAATGGTGAGAGCGGGGAGAAATTCAACTTCCCCAAGTTGAATTCTTGATATTCTCACAAGCAGTGTGGACGACCAAAGCTATAGGCTGAGCCCCCAGTCTTGGGGTTTGTTCATATGAAACTTAACTCCACAAAGGATAGGTCAAGCCTGCTTAAAATTAGGCCTAAGAGTCACCCCCAAGAGAGCCTCTTTTGTTGCTCAGATGTGGCCCCTCTCTCCAGCCAACATGTCGAGCAGTCTCACCACCCTCCCCCTCTCTGCATGGGACATGACTCCCAGGGGTGTGGACCTTCCTGGCAACGTGGGACAGAGATCCTGGAATGAGCTGAGACTCAGCATCAAGGGATTGAGTGAACCTTCTCGACCAAAGGGGGAAGAGTGAAATGAGACTAAGTGCCAATGGCTGAGAGATTCCAAACAGAGTCGAGAGGTTATCCTGGAGGTTATTCTTATGCATTAAGTAGATATCACCTTGTTAACCAAGATGTAGTGGAGAGGCTGGAGGGAACTGCCTGAAAATGTTGTGCTGTTTTCTAGTAGCCATGTTTCTTGATGATGATTGAACAATGATACAGCTTTCACAATGAGACTCTGTGAATGTGAAAACCTTGTGTCTGATGCTCCTTTTAGCTACTATATCAACAGAACAGTAGAACATATGGAATAAAAATAAATAATAGGGGGAAAAATGTTAAAATAAATTTAGTTTGAAATGCTAGTGGTAAATGAAAGCGAGGGGTAAGGGGTATGGTATGTATAATCTTTTTTTTTCTCTGTTATCGTTTTATTTCTTTTTCTGTTGTCTTTTTATTTCTTTTTCTAAATTCATGCAAATGTTCTAAGAAATGATGAATATGCAACTATGTGATGATATTAAGAATTACTGATTGTATATGTAGAATGGAATGATATCTTAATGTTTTGTTTGTTAATTTTTTTAAATAAAAAAAAATCCTAAAAAAAAAAAAGAAAGTCTCTGCCCCAGGTGGTCCCCCCATTCTATCCGCACTTCTTAAAAAAGGTTTCCTCGAAAGGAAGGTTGGGTGCGTTTTCTTTGAAAAGTGTCACACTCCAGTGATTTCCTTGCATTGCTTTGATGCCCAAGTTACCTCCAGGAAGTTGACACATCATGGCCTCTCACCCTTGGCATCACTCCAGCCCCTGCTGAGACAACCATTTCACCCTAGGCAAGGAAATTCAGCATTTGCTTCATTCAATACCTGTTTACAGGAAGGGAGGGGGAAAAAGGGGTTACCTCCATTATTTAAATTTTGACGGTGTCTGAAAAATGGTAGAAACCCAAGCAGCTTTGTACTTTCCCTGTTTTGTTAAAACCTGATTTTCTTTGTCTTCACCAGGAACAAGGCTGGGCGTTGTCTTGAAAGTGAACACAATGGGTGTTGGCAAATGTGACCACAGAGAGGCTGTGAGAATGCTGGCCACAGCCCTTCAAAATGAGGCGGAACCAGAACCCCCTCCCCCCTCTCCCCGAGGTCCAGCACTTGCTTATAATCGGGAATAAAATAGACTGTGTCCTGTGTTGATGCACTTTTGTATGTTGAAGGTAGGAGGAAGAACAAACAAGAAGCAAAAAAAGGGGGAGATTGGTTTTATAGATTAGGTAAAGTACTGGAACCAGCTTGTAGCAGTGTGCCAGCACCAATTGTGCAATCACATTCCAACGCTGTGATCAGTTACTGCTCTGCTGGTAGCATGAAATTGGCCATGGCAGGCATACCAGAGAAAATGGTGACTGCAACAAACCAGGGCTTTCCCCTTTTTTGACAGCCAGTTGTCACCAACACCTCAAAGCTTATATTCATAAAATGGAATATTGTTATTAGCAATAGTACCATTATAGAAAAAATGTCACGTGCCATGGAAACTTGTCTACACTATTTTGCTAAGTAAAAAAGAGGTACTAACATGTACTGTATATACTATCAGATGAGCTTAGAGTCTCACCTCACACCTACCCAAATATGTGTAACAAAAAAATCAGGATTTAAGGGATGATTTTGATTAGTGAATCGTTATATAAATATTCTTTTGTGCTTTCTGGAATATTGGAGCATAGACAGGGAAATACTGGAAATCTCTTCATTGCATCCAGCTGCTGCCTTGGTCTCTGATAATGGTCATACAGCCCCTATCTTCTGCCCCTGTGATTGTAAAGACCTTGTGAATGACCCTGATCTGTACCTTTTTAGAGTACTGCAATCACTAAAGACAGCCCCTAATGGCTGTTAATGAAAGGTCTTGGGTTCACCTGGAACTAACCCACCACAAGTCCTAAATTATCTTGATGACTGAACTCTCTTTGAGACCAAAGGAAGAAAGGTTTATTTTGTCTAGAACCTAAATTTTCTGTAGCACATAATCTAACTCAACCTGTTTGGATAGCTCATTTGAACAACTGAAACACAGGGAGCCCAGAATAAGAATGAGAGCCTTTAATCTTGTATCGCTTTATGTAATGCTTGGATACATCCTAGAATATATTAAGCAGATAATCAAAAAGTATTAGCAAAGTCCCTTGAGGGATGGGAGAAAAAATATGGAACTATTTAACCTTGCCATCAGGGAATGCCCTGATACTGTGTTAAACTTTAGGGACACCCAAATCAATAGGCCATGATCTCAATCCTGAGGCTTACTCTTGTGAAGCTTATGTAGTAGTAAAGAAGCTTGGCCTACCTATAAATATGCCTAACAGTTACTTCTGGAGGACCTCTTTTGTTGTTTAGATGTGGCCTCAGTCTCTCTAAGCCCAACTCTGCAAGTGAAATCTTTGCCCTCCCCCCTACGTGGGACATGACATCCAGGAGTGAAGGTCTCCCTAGTGATGTGGGAGATGACTCCCTGGAATGAATCTGGCCCTGGCACCTCGGGATCAACAATTCCATCCTGACCAAAAGGGGGAAGAGAAGTGTAACTAATAAAGTATGAGTGGCAGAGAAAGTTCAAATAGCGTCGAGAGTCTACTCTGGAGGTTGCTCTTACACAAGCTTCAGTTAGACCTTGCTACCTACGATAACCTGCCAAACCTCACCCAAAACCATTCTAGCCAATCCTATAGAACACCTAGGGCAATATTAAGATTCCACAAAGATTCCATGTACTAGAGTAACTTTCCAGAAACTTACAACCTCCAGATGGGTCCCTGGACCAGATAAGTCCTGAAGGATAGAGGCCCAACCTTTACAGAACATCAGATAGTTCTATCTCCCTACCCCGTATCCCCTGACAGATCCTTTCTGTCTGTTAGACTGGCCATAGCCCAAACACCCCTAAAGAGAGGAATGGAAAGATCAAAGGTGATGGTGGAGTTATACAGAGAAGATAGAATTTAACAAATGAATATGAATGCTGAATCAAACTGATATCTCTTTCAGTCTCCAGTATCTTAGAGCAGCTAGAAGTAAAAACCTAAAATTGTAGAATTATAACCCATATCAAACTCTGAAATATTTTCTACAACTAATTGTGGTGCTGTGCTTCAAAATGTATTGCTTTTTTGTATATATGCTATTTTTCACAAAAAAAGAAAGAAGTCAACTGTGATGATAAAAAATATATATATTTAAACCCTCTAGCCTCCTATACTCTGGAGTAGCTAGAAAGAAAAATCTGTAGAGGATTATGTGGTAGCCCATGACAAACTCTGGAATCTGTCCTGTAACAACTTGTTGAAGAGTGCTTTGAAAACTATTGCTTTTTTATTTCTTTGCTTTGTACATATGTTATACTATACAATAAAAAAGTTAGAAAAAAAATTGCCTGGGGTTGGGGGTGGGAAACGGACATAACTGAGAGTGGGCATGAGGGATTTTACAGGGAGGATGAAAAACAGGTCTGTGGTGATGATTGCAACACTCAGCAGAGTTATTAAAGATCATCAGATTACACACTTGCAATGGGTGAATTTTACAATATGAAAAATAAACCACAATAAGTTTGATAAATATATTTGCATATATATATATATATTTATTTAGGCAGCGGAGAAGTTTAGACTACCTGTAGGTATGCCTAAGAGCTACTCCTGGAGGACCTCTTTTGTTGCTCAAATGTGGCCTCAGTCTCTCTAAGCCCAACTCTGCAAGTGAAATCATTGCCCTCCCCCATACGTGGGACATGAGATCCCAGGGTGAAAGTCTCCCTGGCAATGTTGGAGGGGATTCCCAGGGATGAATCTGGCTCTTTCTCCCTGAAGAAAATTTGATGTTCAGAGGAAAAAATTGACCAAAGAAGGAAAGAGTTCCATTTCTTTGGGTATATACTATTTCAATTGTTTGTAATAATTGTACAAGGGATTGATATATTATGGTTTTTTTTCCACTTGCCATTTTCTCCAGAACATTCTTCTCCATTCCATGAAAAGTCCTCAAAGATAGTATTCTTACAAATTGTGTGGTGTGCCTTTGTCTGGCCCAGCACAGCCTACTTAATCATGCCTCCATTGTTGGCGTGTGGGTGGTTCTTCCCTTTTGTGAATAAACTACAGTCTTTCGGCCTATGTGTTTCTCTCCATTTTGAACTGAGTTTCTGGTTCATGTAGTATAAAAAGGGCTCTGGAGGAGACATTTTAGAAAACAGGTTAGCAGTTTCTTTAAAAATTAAACATTCGTCTCCCATTTGATCCAGGCATTTCTCTCCATTCTTAGAGAAACAATTACATACATACACACAAGGACTTCTACATGAACATATGTTTATGGCAGCTTTATTTGTAAGAGCCAAAAACTTGCAAAGATCCATCAGCAGGTGAATGGATTAAAAAAAATGGCATAACCATGTAAGATGCTACCCATCAATAAAATGAAATTAACTCACAAACATGATACATGCAACGTGAATGAATCTCAAAATTATTATGCTGAGTGAAAGAAGTAGTGAAAGAGTGCATATTGTATGATTCCATTTGTATTAAATTCTAGGATATGAAAGCAAATCTATTACGACTGAAAACAGTGCAGTAGTTGCCTGGGGACTGAGATTGGAGAGAAGAATGAATTACCATGGGACACCAGGAAACTTTTAAGGGCATTGAAATGTTTATTATCTTGATTGTGATGGTCTCATGGGTGTATTCACATTTCCAAACTGACTTCAAATATTCGTAGTTTATTGTATTTCTATTTGCTATTATATGTGTGTATGTGTATATACTTATAAATATCTCCAGTTTTGTGAGTATTAACAAAACAAGAATGTATTGGCTGCTTACAATAAGAAAAAGGTACTTGAGGCTTGTCAGATGCCATTTCTAATTGTGGAAGACTTTCTGTCTCCTCTTAATTGAATTCAGAAATAGCACAGAGTCTGGTGATGAGGAAAGAGTATGATTTTGAGCTAACCCTTCATTTATTCCTTTGTTCAAAAGCCCCAGGGTGTGGCAATGGGAGTGAGTGGCTGAAATGGGGTGGAGGAGAGAAGGTGGTTGGTGATGAGGAGGTCAGGAGGCTCCAGTAGACACTGGGACACTTAGGGTAAGGGTAGAATTTAGAGGTGGAGAGGAAGAAAGAAAAAGGAGCCCAGATCATCAGTGAATGAGGAGGATAGCTTGAGAGGCTGGGAGATGGTGGCCCCGAGGAGGGATAGACATTGGTAGATTTGGTGGCATGAGCTCTGAAGGAGGAAGGACTTGAACTCAGTTTGGGGAAAAAGGTAGACACAGACGCTGGTACGTGGACATATCCTATCCACAAGTGGGCCGAAGGAAACATGATCTGTATGATCAAAGACCCATGCAACCTGCCATTTGCATCAAAGAGCTCGAGGGTAGAAAGCAGTGGATCTCAAATTTTCCTGCAGGTTAGAATCCCCTGGAGAGCTTTCTAAACTTCCAATACTAGGTCACACTCTAGACCAAATCAATCAGAAGGTCTGTGGGGGGGAGGAGGCAGCAGCGTTTTTTAAATATCCCAGCTGATTCCAGTGTGCAGCAAAGTTGGGGAACACTGCTGTAAAGAGAACTGGTTTGTAGCCCTAGAATTATCTGGAGAAACTTTTACAAAACATGTCCCTAATCCCACTGAATCGGTCTCTGTGCAGGAGGGGCTTGGGTATCTGCATATTTTAAAAGCTCCCCAGGTGATTCTGACGTGCCATCAGGGATGAGTACTACTGATGTAGGTGAACTTGCTTCTTATGGATGGTCAAGCCCCTGGAAAGATTTGGGAGAAGAGAGTGGGCCTAAGAGGTTGGGCAGGGAGAGAGAGCACACAGCAGCCTGGGGACAAGAAAGATGTATTATTATCTGATGGACTTTTTTTTTCTTTCTTGTACATGATTTATTAAGGAAGTGCCCCCAGGGGAGGCAGGTAAAGGGTGAAGTGGGGAGCTGACAGGAAAGGTGTTAACTCAGGCAAAGACCCAGCCCCAGCCTGATCCCATGGGCAAGGGAGCCTGGATTTCATACTTCCACTCTAGTTAGTCAGTGACTGCAGGCCACTCGGCGAGACGTGACTCCCAGGCACTTCAGACCAAAGCAGTTCTTTGAAGAAGGCCACTGAGGAAGTGAAGGTTCACATGGGAAGAGCTGACTGAAGTACCAGGCCTATGAGTCAGTCCAAATGACCAGCATCCTAAGGTTCTAGGCAGCACCCCCGGCACAAGGAGAGGAGTATGTGTGGTGAGGACATGAGGAGAGCGGGCAGTATTCAAGGCTCTCAGATGGAGTTGGCCATGTTCTGGTGTCTTTGATGAGCAAATAGGAATCAGGGAACTTGATGTCCTTAGGTGTAGGAAAAGGGATAAAGGATGCTTGTTGATGCTGCTCCCAAAACTCCTTAAGATGCTGCCTGTGCCCAAAATCACCGGCTATGGAGCAACATTTAGAATACAGCTGTGTGATCTCAAAGCTGCCCTTTTACCCCTCTGGGTCTCAGATTTCCTATCCCATAAAACTAGATGGTTGAACTAAATGAAACTATTAATTCCATAGATAATCTCCATGTCCCTTTAAGTATTCAAATGCTACAATTTATGACTTTTCATTCTACCAAGAAGCAGCGACCCCATTCTTTGCAGGTTCTTCTGCTTACAATTTAAAAGCTCTGAGCATAACATAGCAAAAGCATAGGCAGACTCTGAAAGGTGGAAAGAGGACAGACAGCCTATGGGTTTTGGGTCTTAAGGAACAACATGGCAGTGAGGTGCCTGGGTTTCCTTATTGCTTCCACTGTATCCCCAACAGGGTGCTTCAGAAGACTGCAAACCAGAACCACCAACAGGCACAGACAAAAAAACTCCAGGAAAAACCTACACCCCCTGGCCAAAGTATTAGGAAAAGGGTGGCCTAACAATAGAAGATCTCTGTGGCAGCACATACCCTACCTTAGCTGAGCACCAATGGAAAAGCCACCCCTACCCCACCATGGCTTCCATGGAACTGAGCAGAAAGCTGATCTTCCACCCCAACCTCCCCTCTCGGAAGCCATCATCAGTGCTCTTATTCCCTCACCAGAAGAGGGTCATGTTGGCAGGGTCCAGCAGTGAGCTGGGCCTCCACCCCACATGATATCAACAAGACTGAACAAAGCAATGTAAATCAAGTTAATCAGCACTCTACTCTCCACCCAGTGCAATACTGAACCTCCACAACCACCAGGCAGCAAAAAGATTGAACAAGGTGGCATAAGGCAGTGACATGATCCTATATACAGAGAACCCTGAAAGATCCACAACAAAGCTCCTAGACTGAATAAAGGAATTCAGCAAAGTGGCAGGGTACAAGATCAATAGCCAAAAATCAGTAGTGCTTCTATACCCAAGTAATGAAAAATCTGAGGAATAAATCAGGAGAAAGAATTCCATTTACAATAGCAATTAAAGGAATAAAATATCTAGGAATAAGTTTAACCAAGAATCTAAAAGATTAGAACACAAAAAAACTACAAAACATTGCTAAAAGTAATCAAGGAAGACCCACATAAATGGAAGGACATTCTGTGTTCATGAATTGGAAGACTAAATATCTTTAAGATGTCAATTCCACCCCCAAATAGTTTACAGATTCAATGCAATCCCACCAAAATTCCAATAGCCTACTTTGCAGAAATGGAAAAGCCACTTATCAAATTTATTTCAAAGAGTAGGAACCTTGAATAGCCAAAAATATCTTGAAAAGGAAGAACAAAGTTGGAAGACTCTCACTCCCTGACTTTAAAGCACACTACAAAGCTACAGTAGTCAAAACAGCATGGTATTGGCAAAAGGATAGGCATATTAACCAAAGTAAATTCAGTTCAATTCAATTCAATTCAATTGAGTGCCAAGTCCACTCAATCAGAGAAGAGCAGTCTCTTCCACAAACCATGCTTTTCTTGTGTTTGACTTTTTTTGCTCAGCATAATGTCCTTCATGTTGTCCCATGCATGAGGACTTCATTTCTTTTTATTGAGAATTGGATATACATATGCAAAAACATAAAAGAAGACCCCTATCTCATACCCAATACAAAAACTAAGTCAAAATGGATCAAAGACCCAAATATAGGAACCAGGACTATTAAAGTCCTAGAAGAACATTTAGGGAAGCATCTTCAAGGTTTTTTGTGTTAGGCAATGGTTTCTTAGACTTTACACCCAAAGCACAATCAGTAAAAGAAAAAATAGATAAATGAGACCTCCTAAAATTAAAGTTTTTTTGCATATCAAAAGACTTTGTCATGAGAGTGAAAAGATAACCTACTCAATGGGAGAAAATATTTGGAAACCACATATCTTATAAGGATTTGCTATTGAGAATATATAAAGACATCTTTATATATTCTCAACTCAACAATAGAAAGACGAACAATCCAATTTAAATATGGGCAAAAGATTTGAATAGACATTTCTCCAAAAAGGATGTACAAATGGCTAAAAAGCACAAGAAAAGATGTTCAACATCATTAGCCGATAGGGAAATGCAAGTCAAAACCACATTGAGATAGCATTTTGCACCCACAAGAATGATGACTATTAAAAAAGCCAGAAAATTACATGTTTCAGAGAGGATATGGAGAACTAAGTATTGAATGAATCCCTCTATTCATTATATACCTAAAAGAATAGAAAGCTGGGAGTAGAACAGATATTTGCACACCGATATTCATAGCAGCATTATTCACAATTGCCAAAAACAGAAGAAACCCAAATGTCCATTAACATATGTATGGGTAAACAAAATGTGGTATCTAAATACAATGGAATATTATTCAGCCGTAAAAAGGAATGAAGTCCTCATGCATGGGACAACATGAAGGACATTATGCTGAGCAAAAAAGCCAAACACAAAAGGATCTCACTGATATGAGATAATTAGAACAAGCAAACTCATAGAGTTGGAATCTAGCAGATAGATTTATCAGGCACTGGTTTGGAGGTAGAGAATGAGAAGTTGATGCTTAATTTGTGCAGAATTTTTATTTAGGTTGCTTGCAAAGTTTTGGAAATTGATGGTGGTGGTAGCACAGTATTGCGAGGGTAATAACAGCACTGAATTATATAAGTGAATGTGGCTAAAGAGGAAATTTTAGGTCATATATATGTTACTAGGATAAAAATTAAAAGATTAAACGTATGACTGTATAACACAATAAACCCTATTGTAATTAATGGGCCACAATTAACAGTACAAGTATAAAAATATTCTTTCATGAATTACAACACATGTTCCACTTGTACTAATGCGAGGTGTTAATAACAGGTTGATATGTGGGGGAAAATACACCTAATTAAGCTAGGAGTATAGTTAACAGTACAATTTTAATATTCTTATATCAGTAGTTACAAAGGTCCCATACTAATGCAAAGTGTCAATAATAGCGGGGTATATGCGAATGATGATTTTTCTGTAAACCTGCAACGCTATATTAAAAAAAAATTTTGATGAAGCAAATGGCTATATTGATATTAGATATAATAGTCTTCAGAGCAAAGAAAATTACTAGTGGAAAAGAGGAATGTTATATAATAATAAAAGAATCAATCCATGACAAAGATAATGATCTTAAGTGTATATATACCAAACACAGAGCATTAAAATACAAGATGGAAAAACTCATAGAAATGAAAGGATAGACAAGTCCATACATATAAATAGGGACTTGAATACCATACTCTGAGCAATTGATAGAACTATTAGAAAAACAGCAAGAATATAGGAGAACCGAACAGCACAATCAACCAAAAGGAGTGAATTGCCTTGATAAAACATTCTAACTAACATCAGCAGAATTCATATTTTTTCAAATTCCTGTGGAACATTCACTAAGATAGAACATATCCTGGGCCATAATACAAACCTCACTATAGTTTTAAAAAATCATACAGGGTTTGTATGCTCTCTGACCATAATGTAATCAACCAGAAATCAATAACAATAACAGAAAGAAAATAGGAAAATCTCCAAAGTCTTGGAAATTAGACAGCATACTTCCAAATGATCTATGAATCAAAAATGAAATTTCAAAAGAAATCTAAAAATAGAACAAATGAACATCTGAAAATATGTGGGCGGCAGCTAAGTCACTGCTACCAGAGAAATTTTCAGTGCTAAATTCTTACACAGTGCTGCAGGAAGGAAAGTTCTCAAATCAATAATCTTAATTTCTGTATCAAGAAACTAGAAAAGAAAAGGAAAAATTAAGAACAAAGCAAGCAGAAAGAAAGTAATAAAGATGAGTAGAAATTAATGAGATTGAATAGGAAAACAATAGAAAAATTCATTTAAAAAAAGCTAGTTCTTAAAAAAATCCATAAAAATGATAAACCAGGGCGGGCCGCGGTGGCTCAGCGGGCAAGAGTGCTTGCCTGCCGTGCCGGAGGACCCTGGTTCGATTCCCGGCCCCAGCCCATGTAAAAAACAAACAAACAAACAAAATATAATAAAAAACAAGAAAATGTTTAAAAATGTTTCCCTTTCTTCCTTCCATCCTTCCTTCCTTCTCTGTCTTTCCTTCCTTTCCTCCCTCTCTCTAAAAAAAAAAAAAAAAAAAAAAAAAAAAAAAAAAAAAAAGATAAACCATTTGAAAGACTGACAGATTAAAAGAGAAAAGATGAATTACCAATAGAAATTCTGCAGCCATTAAAGAGATACTAAGAAATACAACTTTACACTCGTAAATTCAACCATATGTAAGAAACTGATCGATTCCTCAAAAATCACAAACCACCAAAACTCAACCAAAATGAAATAGATATTATGAATGTTACTATAACCATTAAATAACTGAGTTTGTAAATGAAAACCCCTGATAAGGAAATCTTCAGAATCAAATGGTTTCGTTGGAGAATTCTACTGAGCATTTAAAGAAGAACAAATTTTATAGAACCTCTTCCAGCGAATAGAAAAAAGGGGCCACTTCCCAACTCATTTTATGAGACCAGTATCATCCTGAGACCAGACAGACAAAGACATTGTATACAAACAAAACAAAACAAAAGCTGGAAGTCAATCTCTCTCATGAATTTAGGTGCGAAAATCTTCAAAAAAATATTAGTTACAGAAAAATTGCAAAAATAGTATCGAGAGTTCTTGTGCACGCTCCACCCAGTTTTCCCTATTACTAACCTTATATAATAGTATGGTACTTTTGTTACAATTAATGAAACAATATGGATATGTACTATCAACTAAAGTCCATACTGCATTGAGAATTTCTTTGGTTTTTACATTCTACCCTTTTTCTGAGCCAGGATCCCATCCAAGAAACATTTAGTCATGTCTCCTTAGGCTCTTCTGGGCTGAAGAAGGTTTCTCAGACTTTCTCTGTTTTTGATGAGAATGGTCAAATAGAATGTCTCTTAAATGTGATTTGTCTGATGTTTTTCTCATGATTAAACTGACGTTATGGGTTTGGGGGAGGAAGACAAGAGAGCTAATGTGGTCATCTTTTCACATTGATGTGCACACTTAACCACATGGCTTATCAGTTAGCATTGACCTTGCTCGCCTGGTTGAGAGAGTGTTCGCTAAGATTCTCCACAGTAAAGTGACTCTTTTTTCCCCAAAGGGTTGGCATTTTGGGTAAACCATGATTGAGCAGAGGGTTGGGGAGACCATCAGGTCACTGTCTTGCTCATCTCAGCAAACGCTGTCGAATGACTAAGCCTACACCATGCCCAGCTTTCCCCTCTTTCACCCTCTCCACTCCAAAAGCCAGAGCCCTTTATACCCACTTAGGACCTTACAAGGCATTTCCACCTCTGTGAATGGAAGTTGCGGCTCAGAACGGCAGCCTCAGGATGTGCTGGGCCTGGGTATTTGGTATCAGGGAACCGACCCAGCCTGGATGAATGAACACTTGTAAACTCTCTGAAGGCCAAGAACTCCTGGGGAATGAGGCTCGGTGGAAGACTTAGTATCTCTTCATCGAGCAGGATGCCAATAAATTACGGATTTAATGTCAACAGGAGCACATTTGTTGTTAACGGTTGGTAGAGACTGAAATGCTGTTGCATATACATGCATAATTAAAAAAAAATAAAGTCCTCTTGTTGAATAATGTCTTCTACCGAAGACAAGAATTCTTTGTACTTCCTCTGGAACTCCCCAGTGCAGTACTGTGCAAAAGGTGAACACCCACCACACGTTTATAGATGGTCTGACGAGTGCTTGGTAAAACAGATTTGGAGTTATCTTTTGACTGATAGCTGAGGAGTTCATTTGGGGCTTCCTTTCTAATATAAATGACTAGATGAGGAAATAATTACGTCTTTTAAGATCTTTTCTTGGAAAAATCGTGTTTCCTGTATTTAGAATTAAATCATACGCTCATCTTAAGTTTAGGTGTGTGCGGTTTATAGAAGCCAGTCCTGTCCTCTCCCAATTAAAGGGGAAACAGACTGACATTCCTCAAGAAATTTCTTTCTTAGATCCCTCTGGAGTGTTTCAGTAGAATGACTTGTTGAAATCATTGAAAACACAGAATGAATGTACAAAGTATACAAGTCCAGTATTTGAATAATTTAATTTTTAATGCCTTAGATATTTGGGTAACTGTATTTCTTAAGTAGCCACAGGCCAAACTCTTTATCATCTCTACTCACACTTATTACTTGCCTGGCTCCTGTAGACCCTTGAGTGTATGCCTGCCGTGTTAGTGCTCTTGCAGCCATCTCAATAAAAGGCAACTACAAGCACTTCCAAGGATGAGCACCTTTTGCTCAAATGGAAGAGACTTCTAAGAAACTGGAGGCCTGAATGATGGTCCCTAAAGTTGGCTAGGTCCTAATCTCTGTTATACGACAAAAGGGACTTTGTAGGTGTGATTCATGATTTTGAGATGGGCCGATTATTCTGAATTATCTGACTGTCATTATAAGAGGGAGGCAGAGGGAGATTTGACCACAGAAGAGAAGGCACTGAAACAACAGAAGTAGAGTTAAGGTGATGTGGCCACAAGCCAGAGACTGCTGGCATCTAGACTTTTGATTGTATAACTGTCAGGGATTAGCAGTTTTTTTTTAAAATGTTTTTATTGACAAATCTTAGCACACAAACATTCTCAACATACAAATATTCCATGCACAGTGTAAAATCAATGGCTCACAATATCATCAACATTGTTGTTTATTCATCACCATGATCATTTTTTAAAATATTTGCATCTGTCCAGATAAAGAAATAAAAAGAAAAAACTTGTACACACCATATCCCTTACCCCTCCCTCTCATCGACCACTAGTATTTCCATCTACCCAATTTATTTTAGCCTTTATGCCCCCATTGTTTATTTATTTTTCATTCATATTTTTCACTCATCTATCCATACCCTGGATAAAGGGAGCATTAGACACAAGGTTTTCATAATCACACAGGCACATTGTAAAAGCTTTATCATTATACAATCATCTTCAAGAATCAAGGTTATTGGGACACAGTTCTACAGTTTCAGGTACTTCCCTCCAGCCACTCCAATACACCATAAACCAAAAAGGGATATCTATATAATGAGTAAGAATAACCTCCAAGTTAACTTCTCAACTCTGTTTGAAATCTTTCAGCCATTGACACTTTATTTTTTCTCATTTCTTTCTTTCCTCTTTCAGTCAAGAAGGTTTTCTCAGTCCCTTGATGCTGGGTCCTGGCTCATCTTGGGATTTCTGTCCCACGTTGCCAGGGAGATTTACACCCCTGGGAGTCATGTCCCATGTAGTGGGGGCAGGGCAGTGAGTTCACTTGTCGCATCAGCTAAGAGAGAGAGGCCACATCTGAGTAACAAAAGAGGTTCTCTGGGGATGACTCAGGCTTAATTTTAAGTAGGCTAACCTATCTTTTTCAGGAATAAGTTTCATAAGGGCGAACCCCAAGATCAGGAGTTTGGCCTATTGATTTGGTTGTCTCCACTGCTTGTGAGAATATCAGGAATTCCCCAAATGGGGTAGTTGAATATTTCATCCTTTCTCCCCAGTACCGCAAGGGGACCTTGCAAATACTTCTTTATTCAATGCCCAAATTATTCTGGGATTTTGGGGGGCATTACACTAACCTGGACAAGCCAACAAAGTCTCACACCCTATTTGAAATTCCATGTAATTATGGTGTTCAACTAAACTGACCATACAAGTGAAATTAGGAAATGCACTACCCAAAATATAAATTTTGCATCAAATAGACATCTCTCCCTTTGGTCTCACATAGAAGTTGAAGTTTTAAAATATGGATGATATCATCCTTTACCCTATATTCTGATTTACCATAGTCCCATCCAGATCAGTTTAATTCATATCTCTACTCAAAGTCAGATCCCTTTTTCAACTTTTTAAACAGTTTCTGTATTGGGTACTGATGACTTTCATAGCTCCAGAGCTCTAATTCTGAGTCTCAGGAATGATTCTTTTAGGCCATTAAGTTTGTGTTAATTTGTTACAGCAGCAACAGGAAACTAATACAGACCATAGGGTCACAATTTCCAACCTTTCTAGAGCTGATCATTCAATCAATCAGGAGTCAGCAATTCATTTGTCCTTTCCCATCTAGACAATGGATCCCAAGATGTCTTTATGGCACCTAGTTTGGTTTTTTGTTTTGTTTTGTTTTGTTTTTTAAGTATTGGAAAATTTATTTTAAGAATTTCTTGACAGTCCTTGAGACAGATAATGTTGCTAGATTAGGGTCAAAACTCACTATAATTTTTCAGTTCCGTATCTGACCCCTTTGGAGTTTAAAAGGCTATTTGGAGATCATGTCTAATGTGGAAATACCCTCTGCCACAGGCCAACAAAGAGTCATTCAGGCCCCCTTGGGTTCCTCTACTAGCTAGGAACTTGTCTTTCTCCAAATGTCCCCAAGGACAATGTACCCTTGCTCTAGATCTGCCAATTTCTGACAGTCTAAGACCCAAGAACTGGACAACAGAAGTTGAGAACATAAAAGCATCTGGAGAAAGCCCAGAATCAGGAGTGAGACTTTCTAATAACCCTCCTTTAGAGGAGTTGACCAGATACTTAGTACCGAGGGGCTGCTGGGTTATATCTGGTGATCATTGTGTATATCCCTAAATTGGGTGTTCATTGAGTTCAGGGGTAGTTTATCCACAGTGCTGCTTTGATTTTTCCCAAGTGTTTGGGGGTGGAGTGGGGGTGGGGTAGTATCTGTTTTCTAAGCCCAAAGATAATCAGAACTTACATTTGCAGCTGATTTCCTAGCAAATGTCACACAATTGGTTCTTATTGGCGTAGTTGCAAGGTATGTCTTTTCCACCTAGACTTGCTCTCCAGGTGGTTGTTTCCCATGAACTGCTATCCGTCACAGCCTTCACCATCTGGTTCTTGTGCATGGCTAATTGTTGTAAATATCAGAGCATACATTTACATTCTCTCCTCTTAAATTTTGTCTTGTTAGTTTCAGTTCAGTGACCCAGCCTGTGAAGATCCTTTAGAATCTTCACCTTTGCTATTCCCTTTGCATTAGCAATACTAACTTGTGCCTCCCCCCTCAAAATTGACAGGTAGTAAATATTACATGGAACACTATTCTGTAAATTAATAAAAGAGGATCACTGTAAGAGAAATTAAAATTTGGCAGGCATTGTAAGGCTGTGTGTTCACTTTCTCTCCATAAGGAAGCCAAAGAAGAAGACCTCAGAGATCAAAGTAGGACAGAGTTCAGTGCTTTTCTGCTTAGGGAGCGTCTACCCCCCTGGGTTCAGAGCAGAGGAAGGGTATGGGTCTTGGCCTGTACTCAGGCTTTGTGCAGGGCGTGGTAATGGCCTTAAAAGGAAGAAAGAGGAGGCCTGCGGTAGGACTCATTTAGAAAGAACAGAAGGAAGGAGATTCAGATGGGCAGAACTAGAACCATCTATTTTGAATTACACCAGGAGCAGCTGACACTGAGACTCTGACATGTCTTGTAATGACTTCCACAAAGTTAATTTACAGCTCTCTGTTTTTCTGTGTTCTGAGACAAAATATTCCTTGGAAAAGGTTCTGTGTGCTTTTTAAGATCCAGTCGAATGAAGGAGAGTTGGAGGAGCCTCTGCTCTGCTCAGGCCCTTTGCAGGGAGGTAAACTCAGGGAGAAGAGGACACAGAGGCAGGAAAAGCTTGGTGTTGGCAAGAGCCAAGACAACCGTGGTGGGAGGGAGGCGCGTGGAGAGTCCACTTGAGCTCTATAGCAGAGCCACCCGGGGCCACACAGCAATGTAACTGAGCATCAACTTTAAACAATTGCAATCACTGATATTAAATTATTATACAGACGCTTTCTAACCTTTTAGTACATTTTAGTATACTGTAGAATAACTCTCCACTGACGCTCACTGCACTCCAACGGGAATGCATGTTAACTTATGATGTAACTGGAAGACAAATGCTTGAAACCATTGCAAACAACTGAACTATAGCTTTGATGTCTGTTAACCTTTGAAGTAGCCAGTAGAAAATATCTGTAACTATAGTAAAGCACTGGACTGTAGCCCAGATGTCTGGATGCTTTGGTACGACGCCTTATTGCGTAGCCATGCAAACCTACCCCGAAAATGTAAAGTTTCATAATAACTTGTGGCTGGCTCTGCCAGTAACACTTTATCTTGTTTTATGACTCCGAAGTCTTGTGATCATAACCAGCCTCTTAATGTTTACTAATGAAGAAACCTGAGTAAGCTCAAAACTAATCCAGCCTAATTCCTTAACTATCTTACTAGACAAAACTAATTCTAGCCAGAACTGGCCTGCACTGACCAAACAGTAGCTTAAACTTCAAACTATTAAGTGACCTATAACTCATTATAATACTAAAAATCACACCCATCATCATGTTAAGGCCGCCATTTAGTACATACATTCTGTGACTAAACATGTAATCAATCTGTGCATGCTCACCCTCCAATTTATTCTGTGAGGCCGGTATTAACCTGATACCAAAATCAGAAAAAGACATCATGCAAAAAGAAGAGTATACACCAATATCATTTATGAATATAAGATGAAAAAATTACCAACCTAATACCAACAAATTGAATTCAACAACATATAAAAAGGATTATACACCCATGACAAAGTTGGGTATTTATCTCAGGGGTGCAGGTTAGTTTAACAACCAAGAAAAACTAATTTAATATATCATGCCAATGAAGTAAAAGACAAAAATCACATTCATATCAACAGATGCAGAAAATACATTTGTTAAAATCAACACTTTCATACAAACAAAAACAAAACAAAACAAAAAAACCAACTACTCAACATACTAGGAACAGAAGGAAACTTCCTCAATCTAATAAAGGAAACCTACGAAAACCCCACAGCGAAATCAGTTTAACAGTGAAAAACTGGATGCTTTCTTCTAATATCAAGAATAAGACAAGTATGTTCACTCTTGCCAATTTTATTCAACATAGTATAATGTTCTAGAAAGAAGAGATGATATGATTTTTACATAGAAAATCCTGAGGAATCCACCAAAAACCTATTCAAACAAATAAATGAGTTTAGCAGCATTTCAGGATACAAATTCAATATGCTAAAAAAATCTGTTACATTTTTTATACACTAGCAATGAACACTCTGAAAATAAAATAAGAAAAATAATTCCATTTATACCAGCATCAAAAAAATTAAATGTTAGGGTAAATTTAACAAAAGAAAAGAAAAACGTATACTCCAAAAACTACAAAACATTGCCAAATAAATTGATCACCTAATTAAGTGGGAAAATATTCCGTATTCATGAATCACAAGACTTAATATTAAGATGGCAATACTTCCCAAATTGATCTACACATTTAATTCTGTCTGTATTGAAATTCCAGGTGGCGTTTTTGCAGAAATTGACAAGCTGATCCAAAAGGAAAGTTAAGGGATCCAGGATACCTAAAATCATCTTGAAAAAGAAAAACAAAATTGGAGGACCACACTTGCTGATTTCAAAACTTGCTACAAAGGTACAATAATCAAGACAGTATGATGTTGATATAATGATAGATATATATGTTATGAAATAGAATTGAGAGTCCGTACATAAACCATCACATGATGGTCAGATGATATTTGACAAAAGTACCAATGTAAAGGGGAAAGAAGAGTCATCTCAAGAAATGGTGCTAGGACAACTGGATAGTCACATACAGAAGAATGAAGTTGGACCCCTTCCTCACATCATACACTAAAAGTAACTCAAAATGGCTCAAAGTCCTAAATGTGAGAGCTAAAACTATAAAACTCCCAAAGAAAATATGGGAGTAAATATTTGCGACCTTGGGTTATGCACATCCTTCTAACATATGACATCAAAAGCGCATGCCGCAAAAGAAAAAACAAGGAAATTGGGCTTCACCAAAATTAAGCTTTCATACTTCAAAGATACCATCAGGAAGGTGAAAAGACAACTCAAAGAAAGGGAGAAAATATTTACAAATTGTATATCTGATATTTATAGCTATATTGTATAAAGAACTCTATAATCCAAGAATAAAGAGATAAATAACTCAGTTTAAAAACTGTCAAAGATCTAAACAGGTATTTCTCCAAAGAAAATATACAAATGAAAATATGCTTAACATCAAAAACACTGAAAAAATGATCAGGCTTCAACTAGAGATATGAGTGAAGCTAATCTGGATAGGACAACTGTGAATCAGAATATAGGGTAAAGGAAGATATGGTCCATATTTCAAAACTTCAAATTCTGTGAGCCCAAAGAGATAGATTTTTATTTGGGGCAAAATTTACATTTTGGATAGCGTATCATCTAATTTAACTTTATGGTCATTCATTAGAACACCATAATTACATGGAATCTTGAACAGGGCGTGAGATCTTATTGGTTTGTCCAGGTTAGTTAGGTGCTCCAATACATCCCAAAGTAACCTGGGCAGAGAATAAAAAAGCATTTGCAAAGTTCCTTTGGGGAACTGGGGAGAAAGGAGGAAATATTCAACTTCCCCATCCGGGGAATTCCCTTCTTGGGGTTCGCCCCTATAAAGCTTATTCCTGCAAAGGAGAAGCTAAGCTGACTAATAATTATGCCTAAGAGTTACCCTTAGAGAACCTTTTGTTGCTCAGATGTGGCCTCTCTCTATAAGCCAACTCAGTCAAGTGAACTTACTACCCTTCCCTTATATGGGACATGACTCCCAGGGGGTGTAAATCTCCCTGGCAATGTGGGACAAGACTCCTGGGCATGAGCTGGGACCCAGCATCATGGGATTTAGAAAGCCTTCTTGACCAAAAGGGGGAAGAGAGAAATGAGACAAAATAAAGTTTCAGTGGCTGAGAGATTTCAAACAAAGTTGAGAGGTTATCCTGGAGGTTATTCCAATGCATTATATAGATATCCCTTTTTAGTTTATGGTGTTTTGGAGTGGCTAGAGGGAAGTATCTGAAATTGTTGAACTGTATTCCAATGGCCTTGTTTTTCTTGTTTGTTTGTTTTACATGGACAGACTCTGGGAATTGAACCCAGGTCTCTGGCATGGCAGGCGAGAATTCTGCCACTGAGCCACCATTGCACCACCCTGGCCTTGATTCTTGGAGACAATTTTATAACTATATAACTTTTACAATGTGACCATGTGATTGTGAAAACCCTGTGTCTGATGCTCCCTTCATCCAGGGTACAGACAGATGAGTTAAAGAAAAAGGACAAAAAATAAACAAGTAATAGGTGGGGGAGAAGGGGTAAAAACAATGGTTAGATGAAGGTACTAGTGGTCAATGAGAAGGAGGTAAGGGGCATGGGACATAGGAGGTTTCTTTCTTTTTCCTTCTTATTTCTTTTTCTGGAGTGATACAAACATTCTAAAAGGTGATGAATACACAACTATGTGATGATAGTGTGGGCCACTGATTGGATACTTTGAATGGACTGTATATGTGTGAAGATATCTCAATAAAATTACACATTTTTAAAAGATGCTTAACATCAATCATCAGGGAAATGCATAAAGATAGATAATAACATGTACTGGAAGAATGTAGATCAAAATCTTCATACACAGCTACTGGAAATGTAAAATAGCGCAGCCACTTTGGAAACAGTCCTGCAGTTCCTCAAAAGATTAAACACGGAATTCCTATATGACTCAACAATACTATTCCTAGGTATATACCCAAGAGAAATGAAAATGTTTGCTCATGCAAAAACTTGCACACAGTATAGCAACATTATTCCTAATAATCAAAAAAGTGGAAGCAACCCAAACATCTATCAGCTGATGAATGGATAAGTAAAATGTGTTAAATCCATTCAATGGAATCTGATTCAGCAATAAAAAAATGAAGTACTGAAACATGACGACATGGATGAAACTTAAAAATAGTATACTAAGTGAAAGAAACCAATCACAAAAGACCACATATTGCATGATTCCATTTATAATGAAATGTCCATAATAGCCCCATCAACAGCGACACAAAGTTGATGAGTAGCTGCCTAAGACTAGGGTAGTGGAGGGACTGTAGGGGGGAAATGAGTGGTGACTGCTAGAAGGTACAGGATTTCTTTGGGAGCGATGGTGGTGATGAGAATGTTTAAAATTGATGATACTGATAGCTGCATAGCTATGGTTATGCCATTGAATTTTACAATTTATACTGGTGAATTGTGTGGTATATAAATTAAATCTCAAAGCTGTTTCTTTTTTCTTAAAAATGGGGGGGCAAGGTGGCAGGAATTGGTGGGGACGTCTGGGAAAGATTTTTACTGGGGTGACCTCTAAAATGAGGTACAAGGAAGAATGCAGCAGTAAGTGGGTGAGGAGTGAAGGAAGTGGCAGGCAGAGAGAACAACAGATGCAAAGAAAACAGTAGATGCTGGAAGGGAGAGAGAGACTGCCCATTTAAGGAACTGAAAGTAGCCCACAGAGACAGGAGCATAGAGAGAGGCAGGGGTGAGCTGGGAGAGCAAGAAGGCAGGAGAACCCAACAGGACAAAACCGCAAGAAGCCTTGTCACATTAAGGAGTCTGGACTTTAACCATTCGGCAAATAAGTCTTAAACTTGGGCAAGACGAGATCAAATTTGCATTTTAAAAAGATCAGCCTGGTTGCAGAAAGGATTAAGAGAGGCTAAGACAGGAGGTGGGGGTAGGGTGGAGGCCTCTGAAGGAGTTTGTGGTCCTTAAGACATGAGGTGATGGTGACCCAATGTTCAGAAGAGAGGACAGAGCCAAGTGAACTAGTGTTGTGGAGGAAGAATTGGCCAGATGGCATTGATTAGACGCATGTGGAGGCAGAAACTCCTAGGGATCTGTTCCTGAAAGCTTGGTTGAAGGCATTGCAATTTGCTAAGATTGCAAACCAGTTTGGAGGCAGAGAGCACAATGCTGCATTGGGTTCTGGAGATACCATGTTTCAGATGGCTGTGGAGATTCTCAATAGGTTCCTGGAGACAGGCACGTCCGCAGGAACTTCTAAATACCGGAATTCAGAAACCAAGAGATTCCAAACAAAATTCCAGATTTCTGGCTTCTCTGGAAAACCAGATCTGGCCACTCTGGGCTTGCATTCACTTTGGATCAGGGCTCAGCAAACTATGGCCCACATACCACATCTGGCCCTTGGCCTATCTCTATATAACCCTTAAGCTAAGAATGGTCTTTATGCTTTGGAAGGATTGTTTAACAAAACAAAACAAGGACATGTAACAGAGATCATATGTGACCCACGAAGCCTGCAATATTTACTACCTGCTCCTTCACAGGAGAAGTTTGCTCTTGGCAACAACTGCTAGGGCTGAGTTGCAGATGCCGCTTTCCCACGGGGCATGCGCTCCTGGCCTGGTGCTCCAGTCCCCACCATGCCCTGTGACCCCCCACCCAGCCAGCCTCCCTCAGGTACATATCCTCCCCCGCCACTGGCTAGACCCCTGGTGCAGAGAAAGTGCGACGAGCAAGAAAAGAAACCTCCGGAAGACAAGGCAAAACCTACCTTTTGGAGACAAAGGAAAAGACTGAAGGTGCAGCCAGAGAGGTAGGAGGAAAAGGAAGAGACAGTTGTTCCCTAAAAGCTAAGAAAAGAGGGCACTTTGGGGAACAGGCAGTGGTCAGCGGTGCCACGCGCATGAGAGGCCGCCTTTTGAACTCTGTGCGTTTAACAAGGGGGCTGTTTGTGGGAACATGAACTTCAGAGGAACGGGGCGGGGAGGGGGAGGCAGATGTCAGATCTGAGTGGGCTGAAGAGCAGATGGGAGTTACAATAACGCAGATGACTTTAAGTACTTTGATTATGAAGAAAAGGGAAGAGATGGGGCAGCAGCTGGAGGGATCGAGGGAACGACTTCATCAGAATGAGAGAGTCAGAGATGAAAGATGGGGGGGGGCGCAGCTGACAGAGCAAAGTCTTCGCAGGGGTAAGCACGGATGGGCGGGATTTCCCTTCACATACGTCCAGCGAGGAGGGGTGGACGTGCATGTGGAGAAGGGGGATTTCCGGTAAGCAGTACAGTGTTTCATCCTGGCGGTGTCTATGTTCTTGGTGAAGCAGGTGATGGATAGCAAGGTATGGGGGGCCAATCAGAGAATTCTAGTGCATGAAGTTGGAAATGCATGTGGCACAGAATGGGGGAAATACAAAAGCATTTCTGGGCAGCTCTGAGAACCCTTCCAAGGCTGGTCTTCCAGGCTGAGCGATTTTACCCCAGCAGCCCCAGCAGCTGCCTGAGGCAGATGGGCAGGAGCTGTGAGTCATCATCCCCCGGGGCTCCAGTTCCCTCAACTGCAAAAGGGGGTGAAGTTCTTCCTCCTTGCCTGCTCTCGGGGATATTTTAAATATTAACTCTGACCAGAAGTCAGGGTACTGAATAAATACAAATGCAGTGTTTGAAGCCACACCCTCCCACTAGGACCGTCAGCAGAGCAGGAGAGACAAGTTCTCTCTGAAATGTGCTGGATTTACCATTTTTTAAAAACGAAGGGGAGAGAAAAAGCAGAAGGGGCCCTTTCTTAAAACTTCCTATAAAGCCCGCGCAATGAAACATAAACCATGATGGTGTGTTTGCAAAGTATTTCATTTTGCTGATGAGAGCTTTCATACTTACTGACAATCACACGATTATCAGTACACAATCTACATACTTCAGTTCTGTAGAGGCTAGTTTCCCATTTTGTCTCTCTCACACACACAAAAGGGCAGGATGGGAGGTAGGAGCGTTTCATTTTCTCGGGTGAAAGAAATAAAGCTCCTGTAACCCATCCATGCCACTGACCAGTAAACTAACTTGCCTAGGGGTTTACCATGAAGATAAAACTAAATGCAGAATGCTGAACCCATTCTGTGACATTGGAAAAGGCAGAGCTGGATGCAGTTACCACCAGGGCCCCTTTGTTAATCTCGAGTTCCAAGTCCAGCTACTTTTTTCTTACCCATGTGACCTAGGATCTCTTCACCTTCCCTCAGCCTCAGTTTCCTCATCTAGAAAGTGAGTAACCCCCATAGTATTGGCCACAGAGGACGCAGTACCTCAGTGAGGGTTCGATGAGGCCATTCACCTGGAGTGCGGGGCCACGAGAAGCAGTCGAGAAGTGCTAACTTTTCTAATGATGACGCGCATAAAGGAAAAGGGTGGTTTCGGAAGGCTGGGCCCTCAGTTCCCATTCTCCCATTCTGGGCCTCGGTTTCTCCATTTACAAACCAAAGCTTCTGGACCAAATGATCTCTGGGGCTCTGTCCAGCACTGACATTCTAGGGTCCCCAGGTCCAGGAAGCTGTGCAGAGGGGAAGACAAGGCCCTCAGACTGTGGTGTGAACCACCTGGTTCAGGCACAATCGACTGCTGGGCCTTACGCAACTATGCTTCTCTAGAATCAATTCTGCTTCTCCATAATCCATGCTTCATTCTCCTTCTCGATTTAAGGCAGGATTTAATTACTAACTGCTGCATAACAAACCACCCTAAAACTTAGCAGTTGAGAACAAAGCCACTTATTATCTCAAGATGCTGTGGGCTAACACACATCGTTAGCTGGTGCTGGACGATCAGAAGGTCCAGAATGGTCTCCTTCACGTAGCTGGCAAATTGGGGCCAGCCGCCGGCTAGGAGCTCAGCTGAGGCCATTCTCCTCCTCGTGGCCCCTCTGTAAAGCCAGCCTGGGCTTCTCACAAGCATGGTGATGGATTCCAAAAGGGAGCAACTGGGAGGGAATGTTCCAAGAGGAAAAAGCAGAAGCTGCCTGTCTTCTCAACGCCGGGCTCAGAAGCCCCAGAACGTCACTTGCACCACATTTGATCAAAGCGGCCTCAGAGCCAGCCCAGATTCAAAGGGAGGGCAACCCCAGTCCAGCCCGTAACACGTGCAGGAGGGGAAGAATTGGTGGTGACCACCTTAGGAGATCACCTACCAACGGGTAGAAATAAAATCCCATCTTTTATTTATTTCACTAATTCATAGTTCAAGACAACTCATATAGATTGTCTCTTCTCTGAGGCTTTCGCCCTCAAAGTGTGTAAAAAAAAGTTTCAATCCTTCTAAAACATGGGCCGTAAGAGAACTGCAGAGGCTGCTCCATCCACCACTACCCTGTTCTAGAGACACTCCATGGTCACTGTTGGAGCCAGGGCTGGCCCAGCCCTATGGACAGGCTGCTGACGAGGTGATGTCTCACTGCCCCGGCTCTGTCCAGACCACCTTAGAGGAGTCACACACCAGCCCCCAAGACTACACAGTTCCAGCAGCTCCTGCCTGCTCACCATCATTCCCAAGGCAGGACGCCACGCCAAAGTCACTGGTCCCGCAGGTGCTGGCATCAGATGCATGTTACGCCAGAATCACCAGCTCCTTCCAGCCCCTACCAAAGCCTTAGGCTCCTGCATTAAGCTCAGAATCCTCCCTTCTGGTGAGTTTACTATTGCCTTTGAAACCCTGGTTCTTTAGTGCCACCCGGGGCCACTCTGCCAGATTTTCTCAATGCTTAATACCTGCAGTCTCTCCCCTCCCAGGGCATGTGGCTCCTTATGTAGAATGCTTCTCCCTCTTCCAAAAGTTCCAAGCTGCTTATGTCAATGGGTCCCACCAGCCACACAAGGCACTGCTGCCAACTGTTTGCATAACTGCAGGGGACACATTTGGAGAAAATTACTCCCCAGTGATGGCTGTTCTGGAAGCCTCTGACCAAAAATCAATACATAAGGTAAGCTCTATTAAAAGGATAGCATTGGGCAGGCCATAGTGGCTCAGTGGGCAGAGTTCTTGCCTGCTATGCCAGAGACCCAGGTTCGTTTCCCAGTGCCTGCCCATGCAAAAAACAAAAAACTGCACAATAATGAGAAATTGATAATATATGCAAACACACTTAAGTCAATCTTCCATAGAGGATGATTTTAAAGAAAACAAAAAATCCAGTTTTTGTTCTGTAGCTCCCCTCACAAACTAATTTATTCTTGCTCTGGGTTTACATTTATCCCTAGCAGCGTCTAGCCCTGAGCCCTTTCTTTTTGTTTTTGTTTTGTTGCACGTTTTAGTCTTGATATAATTTCAAGTTTACACAAAGTTTTTTTTTTAATGCACCTTTTACCCAAATCCACCAATTTCTAACATTTTGCTCCATTTTGCTTTACCATCCTCTCTTCCCCTATGTATCCTTTTATGTATATAAATAGGAGTTTATATATATATATATATATATAGAGAGAGAGAGAGAGAGAGAGAGAGAGAGAGAGAGAGACAGACGGACATCTACACACACACACACACACACACACACACACACACACACACACTCATAAATACACCTACCCATATTTTTCCTGAACCGTTTAAGGATGCTCCCTAAACACTTCAGTATTTATTTTCTAAGATCACGGACATTCTCTTGCATAACCACAGAATAATGATAAAAACCTGGAAATTTAGCATCAATCCAAGGCCGTTTTCTAAGCCACAGTCCCTAGTCACATTTTGCCAATTGCCCCGACAAAGCCCTTTGTGAGCGACGCGCCCCACCCTGCATCCTCTCTGGGACCGCGATGGCCCCTAGCTGCCGCGTCTCTCCGGTCACCCTCCCGGGGTCAGCGCCGGCCGCCGGCTCTCCAGGCAGGTGGAGGTCCGTGGCGCACCGAGGCGCCCTCCCTTCGCTGGCTGCAGACCCCGCCGCGCCCTGCCGCCTCCTGTCCGCCCTCGCGGAGCCCTCGCCCGCCGGAGCGCCGTCTCCAGGCGGCTCCCCCTCAAGAGTAGGAACCGCGAGCTAACTCCGCTTGGGGGCTGATGGAAAAGGTACCAGAAGGCAGTGTCTGTTTTCTCGTAACTTCTTTCCAGCCAAGAAAATGTGATGTTTATTCCCTATTTATTTTAACTACCCTTTGTTGTAAAAATAAGGAGCTGGTCATGGAAGGAGAAGTCCACAGGAGGAAAGGGCGCATAATCCTACTCTATGAATCAAACTGTTTTTCCATGTTCACGCATTTCACGTAGTTGTATACATTGTGTTCTTCGTGTCACCTGTTTGTGTGTGTTTCACATTTTCTAAACTCTAAGTCGTTCCGGGCCACCCGCCTGCACGCACTGCCCTCGGGCTAAGGGGCGGGCTCGACGTGCAGGCCGGTGGCCGCAGGCAGCTGGTGCCGGGCCAAGCCGCGTCGGCGGGGCCGTACCCGCCGAGCTCGCTCTCACTGTATCCTTCCGCTCCTTCTCTGGCTGCTGCGTGGGCTGGATTCCTTCAAGGCCTCCCCTCCTCCGCAGCGCCAGCGCGCAGACGCTGACTCGAGGCCCAGCCCCTGCACCGCGGGCAGGGCACAGCAGGCAGACACAGCAGGCATGCTGCTGTATTTTTAGGTGGGCTGGCATGTCTGCCTGCCCCAACCCACTGTGTGTTTCTCGGCGGGCAGCAAATATATCTTTTATTTCAAGGTCCCCAGCAGGGGCGTAGAAGTACACCTCCCACAGAGTCAGACAATAAAAAAACGCACATGTGGGGTCAGGATCCTTCTGCCCGGACTGGGCTTCCAGGCCAATACTCTCCCACACTTTTTTTGTAAAAGCCTTCTCTTTAGAGAGTCATGTTATCTCCCTGCACCACCACCCGCCCCCGTTATTCCCAGCATTCCTCATCCCCTCTGTCCTGCCCCCAGGCTCACCCAGGACTTTCTGGAATCCGAGTCTGATTCATAACCCTTCTTTCCCAGTAACTAGGACTTAACCTTTTCAACCTTGAGTCTCTTGACCTTGAATCCTTTGCCTTCCCCCACCTTCAGCTACCCACACCCCAAATTTTATCTCCTCCAGGATGTGCCTTATCCAGAAATCTAACTTTAATATCTCCCTTCTCATCCACAACTTTTTTTTTCTTTTAATTTTTTATTAATTAAAAAAAATTACAAGAAACAAACATTCCCAACACATAAACTCAGCAATTCACAATATCATCACATAGTTGCATATTCATCAACATGATCATTTCTCAGAACATTAGCATCAATTCAGAAAAAGAAATAAAAAGACAACAGAAAAATATAACAAACAGAAAAAAAATTTTTTACAGGCCATACCCCTTACTGATCCCTTTCATTGATCACTAGCATTTCAAACTAAATCTATTTTAACATTTGTTCCCCCTATTATTTATTTTTATTCCATATGTTCCTCTCATCTCTTGACAAGGTAGATAAAAGGAACATCAGACACAAGGTTTTCAAAATCACACAGTCACATTGTGAAAGCTATATCATTATACAATCATCATCAATAAACATGGCTACTGGAACATAGCTCTACATTTTCAGGCAGTTCCCTCCAGCCTCTCCCTTACATCTTGGATAACAAGGTGATATCTACTTAATGCATAAGAATAACCTCCAGGATAACCTCTCGACTCTGTTTGGAATCTCTCAGCCATTGACACTTTGTCTCATTTCACTCTTCCCCCTTTTGGTCAAGAAGGTTTCCTCAATCCCTTGATGCTGGGTCTCAGCTCATTCTAGACTTTTTCTCAATCCCTTGATGCTGAATCTCAGCTCATTCTGGGATTTCTGTCCCACGCTGCCAGAAAGATCCACACCAGAGTCATGTCCCATGTAGACAGGTGGAGGGTGGTGAGTCTGCTTGCTGTGTTGGCTGGAGAGAGAGGCCACATCTGAGCAACAAAAGAGGTTCTCTTGGGGGTGACTCTTAGGCTTAATTTTAAGTAGGCTTGACCTATCCCCTGTGGGGTTAAGTTTCATATGAACAAACCGCAAGACTGTGGGCTCAGCTTATAGCTTTGATTGTCCGCACTGCTTGTGAGAATATCAAGAATTCAACTTGGGGAAGTTGAGTTTTCCCCCGTTCTCACCATTCCCCGAAGGGGACTTTGCCAATACTTTTCCACTCACTGATCAAATCACTCTGGGATTCATCAGGGCATCACCTGGACAAACCAACAAAATCTCATGTCCTATACAAAGTTCCATGTACTTAAGGTGTTCAATCAACTATCTACATAAGTTATATTAGGAGATGCCCTTGTCAAAGTATAGATTTGTACCAAATAAACATTTTTTGCTTTAGTCTCACACATTAGTTGAAATTTTAAAATATTAAGTACCATCTATTTTCAGCACACTGCAGTAATGACATTCTTTTGTTCTTCCTCATGCAAAAACATTTTTTAAATTTGTACATTTAGTCACTATCATTATACACTCTAGGCATTCCTAGATTACACCATCTCAATCTTTATCGTCTGTCTTTCTTTGTGATTTCATTTATGCCCCAGCCCTCTTCCCTCTATCATTCTCATATGCAGCTTCATTCAGTGTTTTAACATAATTGTATTACAGTTAGGTAATATTGTGCTGTCCATTTCTGAGTTTTTATATTCAGTCCTGTTGCACAAGCTGTATCCCTTCAGCTCCAGTTACCCAATATCTTACCCTATTTCTATCTCCTGATGGTCTCTGTTACCAAGGAAATATTCCAAGTTTATTCACTAATGTCAGTTCATATCAGTGAGACCATACCGTATTTGTCCTTTCGTTTCTGGCTAATCACACTCAGCATAATGCCCTTAAGGTCCATTCATGTTGTTACATACTTCATAACTTTATTCTGTCTTAAAGCTGCATAATATTCCATCTTATGTAAATGTCACAGTTTGTTTAGCCAACTGTCTGTTGATGGACATTTTGGCTGTTTCCATCTCTTGGTAATTGTTAATAATGCTGCTATAAACATTGGTGTGTAAATGTCCATTTGTGTCCTTGGCCTCATGTCCTTTCAGTAGAGACAGCATATAGATGGGTCCTGTTTTTTAATCCATTCTGCCAGACTATGTCTTTTGATTAGAGAGTTTAATCCATTAGCATTCAGTGTTATTACTGCATGGGTAGTACTTTCTTCTACTATTTTGCCTTCTGGATTTTATATGTCATCTAATTTTCCTTCTTTTTACCTTTACTCATAGTCTTCCTTTCTACACTCTTCTCCACACCTCTCTCTTCTGTCTTCGTACCTGTCTCTAGTGTTCCCTTTAGTATTTCTTGCAGAGCTGGTCTCTTGGTCACAAATTCTCTGTGATTTTTTGTCTGAAAATGTTTTAATTTCTCCCTCATTTTTGAAGGACAATTTTGCTGGATATAGAATTCTTGGTTGGCAGTTTTTCTCTTTTAATAATTTAAATATATTATCCCACTGTCTTCTCACCTCCATGGTTTCTGCTGAGAGATCTGCGCATAGTCTTATTGGGCTTCCCTTGTATGTGATGGATTGCTTTTCTTTTGCTGCTTTCAAGACCCTCTTTTTCTCTTTGACCTCTGACATTCTGATTATTAAATGTCTTGGAGTATGTCTATTTGGATCTATTCTCTTTGGGGTACGCTGCCCTTCTTGGATCTGTAATTTTAAGTCTTTCATAAGAGTTGGGAAATTTTCAGTGATAATTTCCTCCATTAGTTTTTCTCCTCCTTTTCCCTTCTCTTCTCCTTCTGGGACACCCACAACATGTATATTCATGCGCTTCATATTGTCTTTCAATTCCCTGAGTCCCTGCTCATATTTTTCCATTTTTTTTCCTATAGTTTCTGTTTCTTGTTGGATTGCAGATGTTCCGTCCTCCAGTTCAGAAATCCTATGTTCTGTCTCTCGAAATCTACCATTGTAGGTTTCCATTGTTTTTTTCATCTCTTCTACTGTGTCTTTCATTCCCATAAGTTCTGTGATTTGTTTTTTCAGACTTTCAGTTTCTTCTTTTTGTTCTTTCCTTGCCTTCTTTATATCCTCCCTTAATTCATTGATTTGGTTTTTGATGAGGTTTTCCATGTCTGTTCGTACATTCTGAATTAATTGTTTCAGCTCCTGTATGTCATTTGAATTGTTGGTTTGTTCCTTTGACTGGGCCATATCTTCAGTTTTCCTAGTGTGATTTGTTATTTTTTTGCTGGCATCTAGGCATTTAATTACCTTAATTAGTTTATTCTGGAGATTGTTTTCACTTCTTTTATCTAGGGTTTTCTTGCTGGGTGAATTTGTTGTCTATCTGTTCTTTGACATTTCGTTCAGCTTTATCTGAACCTTTAGCTTAAGTTTTGTTTAACAGAGGAGAATTTTTCAGTTCTTGTTTTCTTGTTTCTTGCCCTGCTTATATGGTGCCTTTCCCCCAAGGGTCTACTTAGATATTATGGACCCCAGCCAGATTTTCCCAGACCAAACTGGCCTCCTATCAGGAGGAAAGAGTCACCTGCATCAGTTCTCCCTGAGGGTGAGACCCAGCAGGTTGAAAGACTTTCCTGTGAAGTCTCTGGACTCTGTTTTTCTTATCCTGCCCAGTATGTGGCACTTGTCTGACTGCAGGTCCCACCAGCATAAGATGATGTGGACCTTTAACTTTGGCTGGGGGCATGGTGGAGACAGAGAAGAGGTTGTAGGCTGGTTTTAATGGCTTCAAATTATCAAGCCCTGGTGTCTGAATTCCTTGAGAGAGGGATTCCACCTGGGTGGGGCTTCACCCTTCCCCTGGGAAAGGCACAAGCTCCAGATAAGCCCCCAAAAGAGCTCACTTCTGCCTATGCCTGGGGCAGTTGCAGCCTGAAAAGTCCTGCCGCTGTATCCAGAGGCAGTCAAGCCTTTGTAGATTCACAGCCACAAAAACCTCTGTTTCCTTCTTTTTTTTTTTTCCCCTTTTTCTGTCAGTCCTGCCTCCTTGGCGCCGGGGCAAAAATGAGCAACCTCTGCTTTGATCAGGTTCACCTAAGCTGGGGGCCTATTTTTAGTAGTCAGAATTTGTTAATTAGTTCCACAATTGGCGTTTGACTGTGCTCAGTCCCTGCTGCTGGTAAAGTCCTTTCCTTTCCCCTCTGGGAAGCAGCCTGTGGGGGAGGGGCACAGGCCACTGCAGCTTTGGGAACTCACGGTTCTGGGGGGTGCTCGCAGCCGGTCCAGCTGGTCCAGACTGGGGTACGCTGTGTGTCTGGTCACTATCGTGGCTCCGGGAGCTGTTCTGTACTGTTTCTGGTTATTTAGTAGTTGTTCTGGAGGGCGAACTGAAATGAGCACGTTGTTAAGCCGCCATCTTGACCCGGAAGTCCACAACTTTTTATGGTTCCTATTCTCTGACACCCTCATTGCCATCACTCCCACTTCTTTTGTCACCCCCACCCCCACCCGCACCCCACCAACACCTCTGGCTGCTCAGACCCACTATTTTCCCCAAACATTAGCAGTCCCTTGCTATCTTCACAATTACTTATATAACAAGAACACACATTGCTACCTCAGGCCTTCTCTTTCCAATACACTCCACACACCGCGTCCTTCTGAGCTACTTGGCTAGCAGAACCCCAACCCTGGCTCCATCTAACAATTCTCTCTGTTGCTTCTCTGTTTTTAGCCCAAACTAGAGAAAAATGACCCAGGTTTGGGGACTGGTGACACCACAGATTCATGGTGTCTAACTGTACATAAGATAGCTGGACTGATAATCAGAAACCAAGTGTTTAAAGGCCTGACTCTGCCATTTTCTAGCCATGACAAGTTGCATGTGCTACTTCATCTCTGTAAGACTTGGTTTCCTCATCACTAAATGGGAATACCAAAACACACCTGCATCTAGGGTTCTTAAGAGGGTTAGGGCCTAGCACACCATTCATCATCAGTTAGCCCTGGTAATAATTGTCCCTATTGTTGGTGGTCCTTCTACATGTGAGCTATGGGAGATTTCTCCAGAGCTGTCACAGCTATTCCAAGACTTCATTCTTCTCTAGCCCCTTGCTTCTCATTTCCATAAACACATGTCATTTGCCATTCCCTTTACAGAGAAGACAAAAGCCCCTAGAGCAGACTTCAGCATTCTCTCATCCACGCTTATCTGTACTCTCTGCCCATTCTTACCTGTACTTTCATGGTTTGTCTTCCTCCTTCCCAAGGCTAACCCTCTCCTTGGCCTTCATATCTCAGCCTACCCATTTCCCCTGCTATCTGCTTCTGCCAACCATTTCCTTCACTGTCTTACACCTTCAACCATTCCAGTGGCTTCCTTCTACCACTTAGAGCAGGTCGGGACTTGCCTAACTTAACAAAATAAAAAGCTAAAGCCAACTTTTCTCTATTCCTCCCACTAATTACAACTGAAAACCCTGAATGGTATATAGAAAGTAAAAATAAGAAGACTTTAAAAGGCAGAGAGAAGAAGGCAGATTGACCAGCTAGGGACCTCAGGTCCTGAGGAATACACAGTAATAAGTTCCTTCAGTTTTCTTTTTGTTTCATATAACCCAGAATTGCAGCTGAAGATGATGGAAACCAGGAACCACCAACAGGCAAAGAAAGCCTGCTATCTGCAAGCCCCTGCTTGGGTGGTACCAGAGAAACCAAGTAGGAACCCAGACTTTCATCCCCACAGGGCTGTAATGGGATTCTGTGGGTTCCCACATGATGACTCAGGGCTTCCACCCCCATTTGACCATTTCACAGTAACAAGGCATCCTTCCTCCTCTACACTGGAGTGATGACAAAGGAGGCTTAGTGGAGAGTTAGACTTTTACCATTTTCCAAAAGTAACGTGTTCCCCCACCCCCACCCCCACATATATGTGAAAGCCATGTGGGGAGCAGGAAGGAAGCACGTCTACCCTTCTCAGCCTGAGAATTATCAGTGGCGGCCTAGTAAGAAGCTGAAATGCCCACCTTGTTCAACTGTAGCAAGGAGCCCTACTCCTTCTCATGTCAGCAGAGGTCAACGGGGGAAAGTGGATTTCTACCCCGACCTGGCAGAAATAAGGCAGTGCCCTCCTTTCTTCTGCTAAAGCATGCTAAAACAGAGGTTTAAAAAAATCACAAAGTCTCATAATATAAAATCCAAAATTTCCAGGTTTCAATTGAAAATCGCTCACTCTACCAATTTTAACCAAGAAGTTCTCAAATTGAATGAAAAAATAAAATCAATAGGCACCAACCCTGAGATGACAGAGATATTGGAGTTATCTGACAAAGATTTTAAGCAACTATCATAAAATGCTTCCACAAGCAATTATAAACACCCTTGAAAAAAAAATTATAAGGTCTAAGCAAATAAGCAGAAAATATAAAGAACCACATGGAAATTTTAGAGTTTAAAAATTCAATATCCAAAATAAAAACATGCAGTGGGTGGGCTCAACTGTGGACTGGAGGAGACAAGAAAGAAATAGTAAATTGGAAGATAAAATAACTGAAATTGCTCAATATGTACAACAGAGAGAAAACAGAATGAATAAAAAGGAACTACGCCTCAGGAACATGTGGGACTATTAAAAAAAATCTAACACATAAGCAGAGTCCTGGAAGAAGAGCAGAAGGCAGTTGGGGCTAAAAAAGTACTCAAAAAAATAATGGCTGAAAACCTCAAATTAGACAAAAATGTAAATCTGCAGATTCTAGAAATAGAACAAACAACAAAGAAAATAAACCCAAAGACATTCACACAAAGTTAAGCTTATGAAAACAAGAAACAAGGAAAAATTTTGGGAGCCGTGTAAGAGAAATGACACCTTACCTATGGGGGAAAACAATTTGAATGGCAACGTATTTCTCATTAGAACCAATGAGACCAGAAGGAAGTAGCATATTTTCTGAAGCAAAGTAAAGGACTTTGCTCTCAACCCAGAATCCTCTTTCAGTGAAAATATCCTTCAAAAATGAAGGCAAGGATGGGCCACAGTGGCTCAGCAGGCAGAGTTCTTGCCTGCCATGCTGGAGACCTGGGTTCGATTCCCAGTGCCTGCCCATGCAAAAAAAAAAAAAAAAGAAGGCAAAATCAAGATATTCCCATATGAAGGAAAACTAAAAGAATTTATCTCTAGCAAAGCCATCCTAAAAAAAATCTAAGAAAATTATGTAAACAGAAGGCAAACCATTCAAAAAGGAACCTTGAAACAACAGCAATAAAAAAGAAAACAGTAAGCAAAAATATGAGCAAATACAATAGACTTTCCTTCTCATCTTGAGCTGTCTAAATTATGTTTGATGGTTGAAGCAAAACTGGTAATTCTATCTGGTTCTAAGTATATGGAGAGGAAATTTTAAAAGATAATTATATTATAAATGGGAATGCATACAGAGATATAAAGGGAATTAAGATTTCTACCTTTCATGTGCATGGGTAAAATGACAACACCTTTAAACTATGATAAGTTATGTATTTAGAATGTAATATCTAGAAAAACCACTAAAAAAGCTATACAGTGAGAAACATTCAATAACACTATTTATAAATTACAATGGATTTCTTGAAATGTTTGAGAAACCTACAAAAAGACAGGAAAAAGAAAAAAGAGTAAAAAAACAAAAATAAAAAATAAATTGGAAGACTTAAGCCCTAACATATTATTAATTACATTAAATGTAAATGGTTTAAATACACCAGTTAAAAGACAATAATAGTAAAGTACATTTAAAAACATGATCCAATTATATACTGTAAGAAATTCACTTCATATAAATGGTTTTGGTAGGTGGAAAGAAAAATTATAAAGATAGATATACTATTCAAACATTAATCAAAAGAACATGAGTGACTCTATTAATATCAGATAAAGTAGACTTTAGAGCAGAGAAAAATAACAGAGACAGAGAAGTCCACTAAATAAATGATAAAAGGGTCGCTCCACCAAAAAGGCATAAGGAATCCTAAATCCCGACAACAGAGCTGCAAAAACGTGGAGTGAAACTAATAGAAATAAAAGGAGAAAAAATCATATTCACACTAAGTTGGACACTTCAACAACCTTTCCTCGACAATAGATAGAACAACTAGACATAAAGTCAACAAGGATATAGAAGATCTTAATAACACCATCAACCAACACAATGTAATTAGAACATTTATGGAACACTTTGCTAAAGCAGCAGAATAGCATTCTTTTTAAAGTACCCATGGAATGTATATCAAGATAAACCATATCCTGACCCCAATGGAATCAAACGAGAAATCAATCACAGAATAATAACAAAAAAATTTCCAAACACATGAAAACTAAACAACACACTTCTAAATAATCCATGAATTAAAGAGGAATCTCAAGGGAATAAAAATTACATTGAAATGAAAATACAACATACCACAATTTGTGGGACACTGACAAAGCAATGATGAGAAGGAAATTTATATTACTAAAAGTATATTTTAGAAAAGAGGAAACGTCTCACATAAATAACCTAATCTACCACCATTAGAACTAGAAAAAGGAAAGAAAAACAAATCCAAATAAAGCAGAAGGATGAAATTATTTAGTGGAAGACAATGAAGTTGAAATCAGAAAATAATAGAGAAAATCATGAATTAAAACTGGTTTTAAAAATATTAATAATACAACATCTAGCAAGACTGAAAAGAAAAAAGGAAGATGCAAATTACCAATATCAGAAATGAAGTGGAGTATCACTGCAGATCTTTCAGCCATCAAAAGATAATAAAGAAGTACTATAAACAACTTTACATACATATATTTGACAACTAACATGAACTAGACCAATTTTTTGAAAAAGATACACTACCATAACTCATTCAATATGAAAAAGATCATTTGAATAGCATCATAAAAAATTAAAGTAATATAATTCACAGCTGAAAACTCCCAAAAAACAAATCTCCAGCCCAGAGGTTTTCACTGAAGAATTCTACCAAACATTTAAGGAATTAACACCAATGCTACACAATCCCTTCCAGAAAACAGATCATGAGGGAAAATTTCCCAATTCATTTTTTGAAGCTAGTATTCCTTGATACCAAAATCAGATAGGACAATTGAAAACTACAAAACAATATTCTTTATTAATATAGATGCAAAAATTTTTCCTTAACAAAATTTTCACAAGAAGAATTCATCAATATATTAAAATATTTATATACCATGACCTAGAGGGATTTATTTTAAGGATACAAGGCTGGTTTTACACTAAAAATGAATCAATGTAGCTTGCCATGTTAACAGACTAAAAAATTAAAATCACATGATCATCTTAATTGACGCCAGAAAAGCATTTGACAAAATTCAATATCCATTTATGATAAAAAGTCTCACAAAATAGAAATAGAAGGGACTTCATTTGATAAAGAATATCTACCAAAGCTACTGCTAACATTGTACTTAATATCAAAAGACTGAATGCTTTCCCCTATAATATTGGGAAAAAGGCAAAAATGTCCCTTCTCACCACTTTTATTCAACATAGTGCTGGAAAGTCTACCTAGACAATAAGGTAAGAAAGGGCATACATGTTAGACTGAAAGAAATAAAACTGTCCCAATTTTCAGATGACGCAATTGTCTATGTGAAAAATACCAAGAAATGTACTGAAAACAAACAAAACCCTGCTAGAACTGATAAGTGAGTCCAGCAATATTGCAGTATACAAGATAAACCATGCAAAAATCAATTGTGTTTCTGTGTACCCAGAATGAACAGGTAGACAGAAAAGTTAAAAACACAATAGCACATAATCACTCAAAAATATGAAACAATTAATTGTAAATACAACAATAAATGTACAGGATTTATATGCTGAAAACTACAAAAAGCTGATGAAAGAAATAAAAAAAAAATCTAGAAAATGAAGAGGGATATGATGTTCGTGGATTGGAAGACTCGATCAAAATAGTAAAGATTTCAATTTTCCCCAAATGGATATACAGATTTAATGCAAATCTTATCAAAATCACAGTAAGATTCTTTGTAAATATAGACAAGCTTATTCTAAAGTTTATGTAGAAGAAGAAAGTGGAAGGAGCCATTTTACCTGATTTCAGGACTTACTACAGTGGTCAGAATGATGTGATATTGACAAAAGGACAGAAACACAGATTAATGGAAGAGAACAAAGAATCCAGAAATAGCCTCACATAAGTACGGCCAATTGACTTTTGACAAAGGTGCAAAAAGCAATTCATTGAAAGAAGATAGTCTTTTCAACAAACGATGCTGGAGCAATTGTACATCTATGCCCCCAAAATGAACCTCAGCCTAATCTCACACCTTAAACAAAAATTAACTTAAAATGGATCATAGATTTAAATGTAAGGACAATAAACTTATCGAAAAAAAACATGAGATAATCTTCAATACTGATGACTTATTAAGAATTCTTAGACATGACACCAAAAGCACAATCCATGAAACAAAAACTGATAAATTGGACTTTATCAGATTTAAAAATGTTTTACTTTATGAAAGATCCATAAAGAGGATGAAAATAAAAGCTACAGACTGGAAGAAATATTTGCAAATAACTTTTCTGAAAAAATTCACATCTCTAACATATAAAGACCTCTCAAAACTCAAAATAAAATTTAAAACAGCAATCCCATTAAAAATGGGCAAAAAAACATGAAAAGACATTTCGTCAAAGAGGATATACAGATTACAAATAAGCACGTGAAAAGATGTTAATGTCATTAGCCAATAGGGAAATGAAAACTAAAGCCACAAAAATGAAATATTATTACATACCTATTAGAACAGCTAAAATAAGCAATAGTGACTGTGCTGGTTTGAAAGGAAGTTTGCCCTCTAGAAAATCCATGTTTTAATCAAAATCCCATTTCATAAAGGTAGAATAATCCCTATTCAATACTGTATGTTTGAAACTGTAATCAGATCATCTCCCTGGATGAGGTAATTTAGTCAAGAGTGGTTGTTAAACTAGACATGTCTCCCCCCATTTGGGTGGGTCTTGATTGGTTTATTGGAGCCTATAAAAGAGGAAACGTTTTGGAGAATGGGAGATTCAGAGAGAGCAGCACCACAAAGCAGAGAGTCCATGAGCCAGTGACCTTTGGAGATGAAGAAGGAAAATGCCTCCTGGGGAGCTTCATGAAACCAGAAGCCAGGAGAGAAAACTAGCAGATGACGCCATGTTCGCCATGTGCCCTTCCACTTGAGAAAGCAATCGTGAACTTCATTAGCCTTCTTGAACCAAGGTATCTTTCCCTCCTGGATACCTTTGATTGGACATTTCTATAGACTTGTTTTCATTGGGGCATTTTCTCAGCCTTAGAACTATAAACTAGCAACTTATTAAATTCCCCTTTTTTAAAAGCCATCCCATCTCTGGTATATTGCATTCTGGCAGCTAGCAAACTAGAACAGTGACAATATCAAATGCTGCAGAATGCAGTGAAATGGATCACCCATATATTGCTAGTGGGAATGTAAAATGGTGCAGTCCCTCTAGAAAATAGTTTGGCAGTTTCTTAAAAAATTAAACATACAAATACTGTATGATACAGCAATTGAATTCCTGGGCATTTATGCCAGAGCACTAAGAATTTGTCCACCTACAAACCTGTACACAGTTGTTCATAGCAGTTTTATTTGTAACAGTCAAAAGCTGGAAACAACCAAAATGCCTCTCAATAGATGAGTAGCTAATTAAAGTGTGGTTCATCCATATCATTACCATTGAGCAATAAAAATGAGCTATTGAAAGGGCTGTAAGGGGAGATCAGTGGTAGAATTCTCACCTGCCATGCGGGAGACCCAGGTTGAATTCCTGGCCCAAACGAAAAACCAAACTGAAAAAAAATTCAGCAAATGGTGCTGCAATAAGGGGATACTCACATGAAAAAAGAATGAAATGTGATCCCTGCCATACAGTGTACAAAAAAAGATGTGTTGATACACACACAACAGTTTGAGTGGATCTCAAAGGCATTGTCCTGAGTTTAAAAAGCCTATCTCAAAATATCATGTGGTCTATGATTCCATTTATATGACATTATCAAAATGACAAAATTATAGACAGGGAAAACAGATTGGTGGTTGTCAGATGCTAGGGATGGTGGGAGGGGGGTTTAGTGTGACTATCAAGGCTTTGTGTACCTTGAGTGAGGTGGTAGCCACGCAAATCTACACATGATAAAAAAAAAAAAGAGGACAGAATTATACATAACCACATTGTACCAATGTCAAATACCTGGTATTAATATTGTACTATAATTATATAAGATGTAATTAGTGGGGAAAGTGGGTGAGGAGTACTTTCTCTGTGAATCTATAATTATTTCAAAAAAGGTTTGACAAAGTATTTTTAAGACATAAATAAACAGCTTTGGAAGCAGTCAGATCTAATTAAAAGCAAAATAAAACTAAAAAAGAAACATCTTTCCCTTCTAACTTGCTGCCCAACTTTTGCCTTTCTCTGACTTCATCTCAACTTTCAGTGTTGGTGAAAGAGTTGTCTGCACTCCGCCTTCACTCCCTCATCACCCTCTATACTTCACACTCACTGGCAACTTCCCAGTTGCCAAATGCAATTGAAGCAGTCCTTATTTAACTGATCCATCTTGCCATTGGATGTTATTGACCCCTCCTACCTTCTTCACACTCCATCCCTGGCTTTCCTCTTACTGCTAAGGCCACTCCTTCCTGGTCTTCTTTCACCCACTCTGTGAATATTGATATGCCTTAGGATTCTGGCTTCATTACTCTTCTACCTTCTCTCCACATATTCTCCCTCAGTGATTTCATCCACAAAAATAACTCCAGTGGCCTCACTATTCAAATGGCCTACTGAACATGTCCCTTTTGAGATGCCAGGGAACTTAAAACTCAGCATGCCCTAAACTTACCTGAATTTATTTCCATTCCTCCCAAATCCACTCTTCTCCAATATCCTGTGATATAAGTAAAGGCAGCATCCCTCACCCAGATGTCCAAATCACTAACCTGAAATATCCTTGCCGCCCCTCCCTCCTTGACCTCCCATATCCAACCATGCTCCAAGGCCACATAGAAGACCTCCTACTTCAAGCCTCAAAGCCACCTCGCTCTTCTCTCTCCTTTCCTCCATCCAGAAAATGACCTCGGGCATCTCCTGCTCGGGTCTGTGGGTCTCATCATCTACCTGCCTCATCTTCTATCCTGCAGCCAGAGAACTGTCTAAAGTACAGCTATGACTCCCTCCCAACCTAAAATCCCTTCAATTGCTCTCATTATCTTTATGACAAAATTCATCCTTTCGTTAAACAGAATTTTATTAAGCACCTACTGTGCATCAGATACTATTCTAAGAACAGGGAATAGACAATTCCATAGATTCTATTCAGTAGAGCAACGAAAAATAAACAAAGTTCCTACCGTCATAGAGCTTACATTCTAGTAGGTGGCAGTGTGGAAGGTGGACAATAAATTCTAAAGGAAAAATAGAGCAGTTAGAGGACAGAGGTCCGCAAGGTGGGCAATGAAAGTGGCATACTGTGGAATAACTTGGTCAGAGGAAGTCTCTCTGCTTTGATAATGACACTGGGACAGAGATCTGAGGGGAGGAAGTAAGAAAGCCATATGAATATCTGGGGAAGAGCATTTTAAGCAGCGAGAAAAGGAAGTGTAAAATACTGCGGTGGGAGTATTCCTGGAGAACAACCAGGAGGCCACCATGGCCGATTTAGAAAGGTTGGAGAGAGGGATAAGAGGTAGTGTCAGAAAGGCCATGGGTCCCAGGTTGTGTGGGCTCTTATAAAGACTATACAGTCCATGGCAAACCACAGGAGGTCTTCACCACCTAGTCCCTTCCTCTTCTTTGGCCTTCTCACTTGCTGTCCTGGCCCAGGCTCCTTGTACCGTGCTCTCCCTCTCATCCTAGGATCTGCCTGTCCTGCAGTTACCTAGAACAACTGTTTCTCTCTCTGCCTAGCCAAACCCTCCTTTCTCTTCAAATATCAGCCTAGACATCACCTCTTCTGGGAAGCTCTCTGTGGTAGTTTGAATAATATATTCCAACAAACTCATGTTCTTCGTCTTAATCTGGGTCCCTCTGGGTCGTGACCCATTATACATAGGACCTGTTGAAGATGTTATTTTCAGTTAAGGTGTGGCCCAAATGAATAGGGCTGGACCTTAATCCAAATTACTGAAGGCATTATAAAAAGAACCCAGGAGTCACAGAAGGAGAAAGGAGTGGACATCACCATGTGACAGGAAGCAGAGATACAAACCAAGGAACCCCAAGGATTGCTGGCAGCCAGCATTAGATGCTGCAGTCTTCAGAGAGAAAGCAAGCCTTGCCGAGATCTTGATTCTGGACTTTCTAGCCCCCAAATCATGAACCAATTAATTCCTGTTTTTAAGCCAATACCAGTTTGTGGTATTTGTGATAGCTGCTCAGGCAATCTAAGACGCTGTCCCTAACACAACCATGCCACAAAGTGGAGCCCCTCCTGTGATTCCAACAGTGCCCCACAGCTTGATCCTACAAGGGCCCTTGTCTTTCTAAATTATAATTTTCTCTTCTAGGTTGGTAAAGTTTCTGTTCCCAGCTCCTGGTACAATGAGTGGTTAATAACAGACACAAATGTTGGAAGGAGTGAATGCCGGGCCCACTGGCTATGCCCCAGGCTGTTCTTCTTTTGCTGTAAGAAACCATGCAGTCAGAGTCTTCGTGCATCCGAGTTGCACGAAATTGAGGCAATGGGTAGCTGGGCAGTAATGGTCACTGTATCTGGTTTCTTTGAACCAAGGCACTTAGCAAATCATTACAGGCATTCCTTCTTGCTCTGTGCTCCTTCCACATTTTGCATTCTCATCAGCATGTGATCTTGTTCTCACATGATGAATCAGCTGGACTTGGATTATTCACTGATTTCAGCATTGGAAGGGAGCCTGTGGTGGAATGAAGCTGCCTGACTGCTGCTGGTGGAGGTGGGGTGGAAATTCACATACCCTCTCCGGACAGTATTTTCTCTATGTTCTAGATCTTAAAATTGTTCATATCTTTTGATTCAGAAATTTCATTTCTAAAAATAATCCTAAAGAAGTAACCAAAGATACGCACACATTGATATTCAATGCTGCACTAGGCTCCGTATTGAAAAGTTGGCAACAGCTTAAATATCTTCCAGTGTATGCCTGGTTAAATAAGTTATAATATATCCATATGACAAAAATGCATGATCACTAAAAATAAGATTTTTTAAGAATTGAAATGACTTAGGGAAATACAAAACAATTCCAAGTGATAAAAATGGGAAAAAGTTTATCTCAACCGAAAAAAAAAAAAAAAGACCAGAAGGAAACACCTTCCAATGTCATAAGTGGTTATTTCTGAATTATGTTATTGTTAAGTTTTAATTTTTGTTCTATTTCTTATATTTCTATAGTAAATAAATATTCCTTTTTCGAAACAATTTTTATTTTTAATTATGAAATATTCAGGCACTCAGACATGTAGGAAAAAATAAGACATGCATTAGGTCCTTCTTCATATAATAAAAAATAATTGATTATGGTGCATAAATATGAAAAGCAAAGTGGAAAAACCTTGGCAGGAGACTATAGAAGACCACATTTATGATCTCAAGTTAGAGAGGAAGCACTTTCTTTAAAAAGACAGGCCTCATTTAAGTATGGCTACCTAGCAAACCAGCCCAAAACGTAGTGGCTTAAAGCAACAACAATTTGTCATTGCTTATGATTCTGCAGGCAGGCAGTTTCGGCTGTGCTTAGCTGGGCAGTTCTTCTGGTCTTGACTGAGCTCACTCGTGCAGCTATGGTCAGCTGCTGGGATAGCTGGGGACTGGCCGTCAGGGTTTAGGCCACTGACCTCATCCTCCCAGTGGGTGGCCTCAGCCTGTTTTCATGGCTGTCGGCAGGGTTTCGAAGGCAGAGCAAACCGCCTTAGAACCTGTGCTTGGGTCTGGCACAGCATTACCTTCACTGCAAGGCTTTGGCCAAAGCAAGTGTAGAAATTTTTAAAGTATAGAAATATACTCCACCTCCTGACAGGAGTTGCTGCAAACACACGTGCACGGAGACATGCGTATTAGACGAAATAGTCCAGCCATTTGTGCAATCTACAAGAAATAAAAAAGCACAAACTAAAAAGGAAAAGATTGATACATTTGACTACATTAAAATTTAAAATGTCTTTATAACACAAGACACGGTAAACCTGTATTGCTTTTATAATCATAAAACAAAGTTAAATTAAACATAAATTTTTCAAGATGCTTTAGTAGACATAATGAGAATAGAAATATATATTTTTAAGCACTGAAGAACATCTATGAAAAAATCTGAACTTCCAAAATGGATCAATTATTGAATGAACAGTTTCATTATTCCTGAATATTTTCTCCTCAAACAAGTACAAGACTAAGTTAAATACTAAAGTACTCCTGCGGCATTTGAAAAAGAATCCCTTAAATGGAAATTGTTATTCTAGGACATATCTATTATATAGATTAAGGCACGCCTATTTGAAATTCTAAGTGCCTCACTGTCATCTTAACTCCTTACATTCCAGAAAGATTTTCAAACTAATCACCTGAATCTTAGGGATAAGTTCTCTTTTTAGAGAGCAGAAAAAAATGGAGGAATTGGATCTTTTCTGTCTTCAGGAGAGAATGATAAGAAGGAGCTGAGTCCAGAAAGAGACCAAGGAAACCAAAAAGCTTTTCTTCTCGGAGTCGGCGCTCAAGGGCTTGCTCTCACCCTTTTGTATGACTTTGACTGTGCCCCAAACACCAGTCACCCCTGTGGCCCTAACCCGGTGGCTCAATCCGAGGTTGACTATGAGCAAGTTAGAGTCAGACCATGTAATAAGTTATCCTAGTGGCTTCCCCCATCCACCAAGTGAAGAGAAGTGGTTGAGGGTTCTCGGTGACAGTGATAGAAGTGGACTTCTGAGGGCAGTGGGAAGCCTCCTGGGTCTATTCCCATGGTAAAAAGGGAAAAATTAACTGAGAAAAATGTTTCTGGCTTCTATCTGGTTTATACCCACAGAGGATTGATAAGAAAGTAAGAAAAAAAAAAAAGGCAGAGAGAGAGACGGAGAAAGTACAGAGTCTTCCAGGTGCTTTTGATTCATGTACCTTCCCCTTGCACTTACCTACCGCGCCAGCCAGCACGGGGGAAAGAGCCACGTTCTGGCTTAGAAGATGTGAAGAGCATTTGGGGCAGCGAGTCACCTCTGACTTTGAGGGGCCACGAAGGTGCCAGTTGAGAGGTGCTATGGTCTCCCTGACCAATGCACAGCAAATTCCTGCCAATGTGGGGTCCTGACGTAAAGCACCCCACTCAATATTTGCTGACCCAGCTCTCCCGGGGGCGGGGGGGGGGGGGCAAGATGGTGCTTCTATTCATAAGTGTCAGGACCCTGTTTGTGGGGATTCTTTAGCACTGGTTGATAATAAATATGGCAGCATCGTGGCCCTAGGATAGGTGCGAGGACTTTAGGCAGTTTGGACAAGGCCTGGAAAACCAAGGAGTATCAGTTCCTAAACCAGACCCGCAGGAGCTGCCAGGCTTTGCAGGAGGGACTGCCAGGGCAAGGCCATTCAGTCCTACTTACGTGGGTAAGGGAAGCTGAGACCAAGGCTGGCCTAGGGAGAAGGGATGGAGAAGGAAAATTCCAGGGAGAGAGATTAGTGTGTTCAAAAGAATGAGGCATGTTGGGTTGGAAAACTGTCCACAAATGAGCATCATTAGTGCCAGATCATGGACAGTCTTTACACTGAACTAAAAAAGTGGTGCTTGCAGGCGGGCCATGGTGGCTCAGCAGGCAGAGCTCTTGCCTGCCATGCCAGGGACCTGGGTTCGATTTCCAATGCTTGCCCATGCAAAAACAAATAAACAAACAAACAAACAAAATGGGTGCTTGTGAGTGTTGGAGCAAGTTAAAAATCCTGCTGACTCAGAGAATGCAATGGGTAGAAAAGAAATTAAACAGTTTCATTCCAAAATATCATTAAACCTACCTATAATGTGAATTGTTCATAATCTGACAGAAAGAAATCTCACTCCTTGTATATGAACAATTTCAATCCATTGCATACATGCTCTCAAGATTAACAGTGACTTGTCATCCCATAAAGAGACTTACGGTCTTTCAGTTTTCTGTGCATATTTTCATACTTCCTTGCAAGTTCACCCAGTAACCGAGGAGGCCAGCTGTGCTTATTGCCTTTCCCTGAAACGCCTTTACTCCTGTGACAAGGAGATGGTCACAGCTTGGAGCAAGGCACCTAAGCTCAGCTCCCTTGGTGGCAGGGAAGTTGGGGTGCTATCTTCCTTGATGTTTGAATTTTAAGAGGTGATCTGAGCTGCAGAAAAACATTCCTGGGTTGTAAGGCTGGCAAGAAACTGTGGTAGCTTAGAGTTATGTACTCCAGAAAAGCATATTCTTAATCTGAATCCATTCCTGCTGGTGGGAACCTTTGTAAATAGGGCATCTTGATTAGATTACTTCAGTTAAGGTGTGGTCCAACTGAATCAGGACGGGTATGACTGAAGGCCTTGGAGGGAAGGCCACAGAGAAAGAGAAAGCCAGATGGGGAGAATCCAGAAGTCAACAGAACTTAAAGAAGTGAGGAGAGGCCATGAAGTGCCTTGCCCTATGACGGAAAAGCCAAGGACCAAGGGTGGCTGGCAGTCAGCCCCAGAACACCACTGCTGAGAGACAGGATTGCATTGATGATACCTTGCTTTTCAACTTCTCCTAGCCTCAAAATCGTGACCAATACATTCCCATTATTATTATTTTTTTGCATGGGCAGGCACTGGGAATCGAGCCCAGGTCTCCGGCATGGCAGGCGAGAACTCTGCCTGCTGAGCCACCATGGCCTGTCCTATATTTCCATTATTTCAGCCAACCCATTGCATGGTATTTGTTTTAGCAGCCAGAAAACCAAAACAGAGGCTTACTTAGACTTTATGAAGATTTACACACATCTGTCTAAAGAAAGATTCACTAACTCTAGTTTTCTCATAGAAATACTCTTAAAAAGGGAGGAGAAAAGCACTTTTCCTTTAGGCAATGGGAACATTGAATCTTTTAATTTACCTTTACACAGTAATGGAGAGGCTTTGAGACATGGGTGAGACATGGGTCTCCTTCCCCAAATTCTGTAGGAAATTCCACAGCCAACTACCTCACAAATTCCAGAGGAAAATGATTAGGGAGCAGGTGATGACCAACAGCTGACACAAAGGGAATTTCTTCAGGACCTGGAAGGTGGTAACTGCTTTCCTGCTGCAGTGATAGATGCTTCTGCTTCAATTAGAGTGTTGGTTTTACAAGGAATGTGCCCAGTATATTTTGGCGTCATCTCTGAGAATAAATACCTAAAGTTCTTCACTGAGTCTAGAGTCGCTGAGATGCTATTGTGGGAACTTGGTGCACGGGAAGTGCCTGGCCAAGTGTGAACCTCATAGAGGCCAAGCCTTGGAGAGACCCCTCCAGGGACCTGCTTCTGTGGGGTTCACTGTCCTCTTAGTGGGGCCCTTTTTGAAACCTAAATGATCCCCACCCCTATGTAGAGTACAGTCATCTCCAGGAAAAGAAAATTATTAACTTTCCAAACTTACTTCTGCAAGCCGCAAAAGGGACCTTGCCCCCTTTGAATCATTGGTATTCAGGAGATGGCAGTGATCTGACTGAGCAGGTGGGAAACATTCTCTCAAAGAACAGAGAGCCCCCAAGGCAATGGTAGATATCACTCCATTGCACCCTGGAAAGCACCCACCAACCATCCCAAAAGAATGATTCAGACTCAGCAACACAGAGGCGCAAATAAAAAGGAGAATGTGACTCTAGAAACAAGAGGATATTTTCATGAAGAGCAGAAAAGCCATCATTTTGACCCTGTGTTTCTTGTTGCTGGTTTTGTACTGTTTCAAGGTCCAATCCAAATCCCTCTTTGATGAAGACTTCCTGCTTCCCTCCAATCCTCAAATACCTCTGACTTTGCTCACTATAAGGGTAAAAAAGTGCAACCAGCAGCTGCAAAGATGTAGTAACTCAATCAATTAAATTCTGACTCTACCCAGAGTTACGCCAGACACCACAGGAGAAGGGTAATCCTCTGCAAAGCAACCCTTCAGGCATCAATAGCAAGTTCAGGGGCCCAGACCATCCACTCTTCTGACCAACAGGCTACAAACTGGGGGTTCCCATCACCTCCCTAAGTTCAGTAATTCACTAGAACCACTCATATAGCTCACTGAAAGTGTTAAGATTATAGCTTTATTATAGTAAAAATCACATTTAACCCAACCCCCCATTTGATGGACATCCTTCCATTCTTTGCTCTATGCATGTATATACTATTCATGTATACTGAAAGAAAAAAGTAATAACCAGAATGAATATAGTGCTTTGCAAACTGCTTTGTCCCCCCCATTTTATAGTTTTTTCATATGTTCTTCTACAACATCATTTTGGTGTTTAAAGATCATGGGTTAGAGCAGCAGAGCATGGTGATTCAAAGTGTAGGCTCTGTGGGCGGGCGGCGTTGGCTCACTGGCAGAGTTCTTGTCTGCCATGCTGGAGACCCAGGTTTGATTCCTGGTGCCTGCCCATGCCAAAAAAAAAGCATGGGCTCTGATGGTTTGCTAAACCTCAACCAACAACACTTCTGTTAACTTTTAAGAAAACCCAAGGCTCAAACTGAGACCCTATAAAAGTTCCATATACAAAGTTTGCTTTCCTGGAAACTATAATTCCTAGAGGGTTCCTAGGTCAGATAAATCCTGAAAACCAGAGGGACCAGACTTTCCAAGACTATCAGTTAATTATCAATTTATTAGTGATTATCAATACTATCCTTTACAATTGACACCCCTTCTCAACATGAAAATGGCAGAACTGGCATTGCCTAAAGATCCTTATAGATTGGGAGAAAGCTCAAAGGAGAAAGAGGAGGCATAACAGAGAGAATAGGATTTAACAAATGAGTATGGCTGCTGAATCACCATATTAATATTCCTTCTAGCCTCCAGTGTTTGGAAACAACTAGAAAGAAGAATCCGAGATGGTAGAATGGTAGCCCATGACAAACTCTGGGATTTGTTCTGTAACTAGTTGTTGAAGTGTGCTTTGAAAATTATTGCTTTTTCTTTCTTTGCTTTGTATATATGTTATATTTCACAATAAAAAAATGTTTTTAAAAAAATGTGGGGCAGTGTACCAGTGGCTCAGTGGCAGAATTCTTGCCAGTTGTGTTGGAAACCTGGGTTTGGTTCCTGGAACCTGCCCATGTTAAAAAAAAAAAGGAGCCTCAGTTTCCTTATCTATAAAATGGGAGAAATAATATTCTCTCCTTCACTGGGTTGTTGTGAACATTAAATCAGTATAAATCACTTAAAACAGTGCCTGACATATATAAACACAATAGGCATTTTATATTATTCTTGAATTGGTCTGGATTCATCTATCAGTCCCCTAGAGTTGAGCACTGAAGGGCCAGGGGTGCTATTCTAAGCATTGCTGTAGAGACCACCCATGATTTTTTTCTTAGGATAAGTGGGATTTCTGGGTTATGGTGTTTGGAAATTTTAAAGTTTTTATGTGTATTGTCAATTGCCTTCCATCAATATGGAACCAGTTTATACGGTCATCAGTGGTGTGGGGTGCTGGCATCCAAGACTTCATTTTATGGCTTCCTGCTCTGTCATTTCTCAGAGCTGGACTTTTCAGGCTGACCTAGCAGGCCATATCAGTAATGGAGGGAAACCAAGCTAGTGCTCTTTCCTTCTACCTATTACAGCTCTAAGCAAAATGGAGTACCATTCAGGCGAATACAGCTGTGTAAATAGCTATTAAAACTAAAAAGAACAAAACCAATTAAATCTCAAAGAAGAGGGAGTTTTCTCTTAAAAGTGAAAAATAAATTAGAGTTGTTTGTGCTTTTCAATATTAGTTCTGTGAGAAGGCAGGAAAAGATGTGAGAGATGAAGCAGATTTGAAATTCTCCCTCCCTCCAAATCTAATAGATACCAAAGAAGATTAAAAAAAAAAGACAAAAGTTCTCCAGCAGCATTCAAGCCAAAGAAAGAGCAAGTGTCACACCATATCATACTTTAAAAAATGCTGTCAAGAGCAGAATCAGAAAAACCTTGACATCGTCAAGTTGCTTTTTTCAGAAACCATAGGGGTGAGGGGTGGGGGGTGAGGCGGCAGGAGGAAGCTGAATGGACAGATTCTGAAAAGTGTTACTTAAATCCCCAGTTTTAAAGAAATAGACAGGGTGTTGGTGGGGGGATGCAGTTTCTAGAGGAGAAACCCTTCCCACCAATATATCAAGGACAAAGCTAATTCAGAGCAGTATAAAGGAGAACATAAGCATCACTTAATCTATTCCCCCACTGATAACACTAATTAATATAAATGTGTATATGTACATCATCGATAGTGAAAATGATATATGCAATTTAGTATCCCTTCATACTGGACACTCCATCTTAAAAAATACCCCACATCATTACAAGTTGTCCATAAGCATCACTTTTAAGTACTGTACATATTTCTTGACGATGCCACAATTTATTTAAATATTCTCTTATTGCTGGATATTTTCCCTAATTTTTCATTAGTATAAATAACATAACAGCAAATAACTTTGTGTCCTACCTGTATTTCCCAGAAACACTTCTTTCTTGGTACTCCCTCAGAAACACTCAGAAAAAAATGGAAAGATTTGGATGAAAATAGAGGACACTCCTATAGTACTGAAAGTGCAGGTTGATGAGTTGGTAAAATATAACATTAACAGAACATCATTTTTACTCACAAATTTGGGAGGTTTGGAGTTATTTAGATTAATTATTTTCCAAATTATCTATGATGAGCATACATTATTACATAAACAAAAAATTAACTTCATTTAAAAGAAAATAATTTTATTTAAAATAATGGTTGACTTCTAGGTCGAGATAATAGACAGCCATGCTTATCAACCTCTATAGAAAATCTGTTGAACTCTTCAAGCCAACCTACCAGGCCATCTCAGTAGTGGAGAGAACTCAGTCAGTGCTCTTTTTGTCAACCTATTACAAACTCTAAGTTAAATCAGGCAACATTCAGGTGAATATATCTGTGTAAGAAGCTATTAAAAACAAAAAGAACAAAATAATAAAGAACTGCAAGGATGAAAAAAATCATAAGAACTCTGTTTACGGGGAAGAAAGATGTAGACCAAAGATCATGATAAATGTTGTAAAAATGGAAAATGATGGAAACATTGGCCAAAAAAATCTGAACTGAAGAGGCCACTGCTCAGAGCACTTCTAGGGCTGCAGTGAAGAGGTCTTGATTGCTTGATTGGAAGAAGTGAAGGTTCTCCCAAAATGGGCAAGTACAAAGAGCAGGATGGGCATAAGAGGAGGTGAATGCAGGAACAAATGTACCTAAGCTGGTGGAGGAGCTGGTCTTCTCCATCCCACCTTTCTCCAATACTTTGGATTTGGGTGGCAAATTTTACTGCAAAGGAGAAGTTGGAAAAATCATTTTGAAAAAAAGCAAGCATCTGCCTGGAGGTAGATCGTAGGAGGGCCTAGAGCTTACAGAGCAGGGTAAAAATCTCCGAGTAGGGCCCTCCTTAAGTTTTGAGGGGGTTGTGTGGGGAAGTGTGGCAGCCTGATGGCCTTCTCCATAAACTTCACTACCAGTCAATGCCCTCCCATACCAAGCCCTCTCATTCAGAGGCAAGACTCACAATGTCAAAGGAAACCCTCAGTTAAGCAACCCAGCCTGGCATACATAAAAAGGAATAGATAGCTAAAAATTGCATTTCCAGGAAGAAAATAAAAGAAAAAATAAACACAACAAATGAACCTGGAGGAGGTAAAGAGAAGCAAAGGGAAGAGAACTGAATAAAAATAATAAGCATCATCTTCACTGAGATTCAAGAAGATGTTTCATCCATAAAACAAGAACAGTTATTGAAAAGGAGCAGTTAGAGACTAAGAAAAAGTTTGTTTTAAATTCCTTTTTATTTATTTGCACTCTTTATAATACATGTAATGCATGTAATAATGGAAAAAGATTCAAACATTAGACAAGAATATAAAATAACATTTCAATAGAAGGACTGCATTTTAAAAAATCAAAGAGATTCTGCAGATTATTGAGTAAAACAACAAAGCAGTAGACAATTGGAGAAAAAAAGTTAAATATGTAGAGGTTCATTTCAGGGGGATCAATATTTATGTATTAAGAGTTTCAAAAAGAGAGAAGAATGAAAATGGAGAGGAGGAAATTCTCGAAGAAATAGCCGAAGAAAATCTCCCAGAGTTGGTGAAAGATAAGTTTTAGATTGAAACACCCCCCTGCCAATGCCAAGCACAATGAACAAAGAATAAGCCACAGAAACAACTTCATGGAATTATTCCATGACAAAAGAACATTCTAAATTCTCTCAGAGAGAGACAAGAAACAGATAACTAATAAAAGAATAAAAATCAGATTGCATTATTCTTTTCATCAGCAGCATCCAGTGCTTGGAGACAACAGCGTAATTACCTTCAAAGTAAAATAAATAACTTTATACCTAGCATTTGATATCTAGCCAAACTATGAATCCGCTGCAGAGGAAAAATAAGACCTCTTCAGAAATGCAAGAACTCAGAGAGTTAACTCCCATATACTCTTTCCGAAAAGAAATTTACTTGATGATGTGCCACTACCAAGAAAGGAAAAGATGGGAGAACTTTAAAAAGATAAATAAATAAACAATCAAATTAGTCCAGAAATGCAACTCAAAGAAATTCCAGGATAGATGTACTGCCAACCTAGAAACAAGTCAGTACATTTTGTATTCAATATATGATATAATTAAAGAGCTGGAAGGTGTCTATAATATTATAAAGAAGGCATGTGCTTCTATTATCAACAGAAAGATGAATTCATTAAAGAAGGAACTCGAAGTTGTAAATACATATATAATATGCATACGTATAGACATTATATATACATATATGTATATACATATATGTCCAAATATAAAATCATGATTCTGTGTAGTTGGCAGAGTCAACTTGACTCTAGAGATCTCAAGATAATACTTACATTCCCCTCTAGAGATGTCAAGATAATACTTACAGTAATATTTACATAATCCTCATATTTTAAACAGTATTCTTTGTTGCCATTTATCAGAATTAACTGACAAAACATGGAGGACAAATTTTAGTAAACAAAATGCATGTGCATGCTATCAACCTTGACAATATAAAAACAAGAGGTATAGCTGCAAAAGGGTGAGGAGTGGAGGAGAGAAGAGAAGTAGAGAGAAGTATAGGGGTATTGATTTCCTTCTTATAAACTTGGGAGTCAAGAACTACTACCTAAAGTTAATAATCGAATGGGTTGATTTATGGAGTTGAAGAATAATATTTAAATTCATAAGGTCAACCATCAGAAGAAATAAAAATGCAGTGGGAGAAGGGGTGAATAAGTTACTCCCCTGTCACAGTTAAAAGTATAAGGATAATGCTTAAAGCTGATAATTGAAAACAGAGGGAAACTATGTTATTCAGCAGAATGGAGGTAACTACCAGAAGAACCAGAAACAGAAACAATCAAAAGAAGAAACCTATGTATGGAGAGGAAACCTAGGAAGGGAGTAAGGAAGAAGACTTACTTTTCATGACTTCCTATATTATTTGAATTTTTATTTCCAGGCACCTGTATTTTTATAATGAAAGGGCCAAATATGATAACTACCAAAGAATTTTAAAGTAACGATGACATTGCCACAGGGGCAGAAAGAGATTGCATAACTGATTTTTTCCCCTCTATTTTCCACATACTGTTTTGTACTTTTATGTTATTTCCATGGTGGAAAATTCATAAAGAAAAAGGGGGAAATAACTAATGCATACTTTTATAACACAGTGGTTAGAAACAGTGGGAAATAGGGATAACTAGACAAAGAAATTAGTCTGGAATATTTGTGAGTAGATTCTACAATAGCCGTGAAGTCCAAACTAGCTGACCCGGGGCAGCTCTCTGGATTTCAATCCTGCCTCTGCACACAGAGAAGCTGGCTTCAAGATGTCTCAGGTCCTGTTCAGCTGACATAGCTAGCTTATGAAGCTCTGAATTTCTAGCAAATGTGACCTGTGCCATTGAAATCATGTGGCACAAGTATTCGTGACTACAAAAATGTCTGAGCTGTGTTTTCCTTTGCTGTTGAGGGGGTGAACACAGTTTCTGCTTGACATCTGAAGCTATGAAGGGCTGCAGACTCCACACTCCCCTAACAGCATTGAGGTCATTTGGTCCAGCAGAAAGTAAAGTCCACATAGGTTAACCTTGGGGCTTACAGGGAAAACGGCCAAAGACCCCACGCGCGGAGGGCCAAGCATGTGTCCCCTGCTCAGGCCCTCGAAGAAAACATCGCGAATTGTTTGGGCTGTGGCCTCTGAGACAGGGGTGAGCAGTCTCTGTTTTGCAAGAAAAGCAGGAAGTGTGTTGAAAGCCACAACCACAGAAAAACTGCCACATCAAACTGAGAGGTGCTCTCTGAACCTGGAGTTATCACCCTCCTCAGGAGCCCAGATGGAGCCAAATCTTGCTGTCTTTAGGGTTAAGCATTTGTCAACATCTTGACCAAGGCAAGGGCATTTCATCCAAAATGAAGAAAGTCCTATATGTAGTATGGCAGTAACAAAAAAACAAGAAACCAGAAAACCCCACAAAATAAGTGAGCAAACAGAAACATAAACCTTAATCTTCACTTTTTCAAAGTGAGATGCGTTTGAGGTGAGATCACCTAAACAACAACAAAAAAATAGTTTAAATGGCAATTCGTTCAATTTTGGTAGTTACGGTGTCTGCAACTTTTGGAGTCGAGTTTCAGAGCAGTAATTAAGGAACGCCCACCAGTTATGAGTGGAACATCTACAGCCTTGCTACCCAAACTGCTGTCCACAGACCAGCAGCGTCAGCCTCCCCAGGAGCTTTTAGAAATATGGAACCTTAATCCCCAAGACAGACCTGCTGAATCCGAAATCCCAAGTGATGCACTTGTACATTAAAATTTGAGAAGCACTAGCCTACAAGAACCTAGAAGTCTGCAAATTTGAGACATACTATTGTACTGAGTGAATATAGATTTTTTGTTTATATCCCATAAAGGTTACTCTCACTGATTCTAATCAAAACCTTTGCATGAAGCCATGTTTTAAGTAATTTAGCTTGCAACGGTCTCAACTGCTTAACTGGTAATAGTAAATTAATATAGAGGCCGAATATTTCATCTTACATACATCAAAAACTGAAGTTTGGTAACACATTATTGTGAGAATAATTAACAGTACTGAGTGGTGTGTGAGTGTGATGAAAAGGGGAAGTTTAGAGTCATATACGTCACTAGAAGGAAAGTGGGAGGTTAAAACATAGGAATGTATAATAGTGAATTTTTTGGTGGACAATGTCTCTGATTAACTGTACAAACATTAAAAAATTATTTCATGAACTGGAAACATATGTATGACACTATTACAAGGAGTGAGTAATAGAGGGGCATATGGGGGAAATGTACCTATAGAAAATTATGTTAGTTAATAGTAATATGTTAATACTCTCATCAACAGTAACAAATGTAACGCCAATACTATGGGTCAATAATGGGGAGGATAAGGGGTATGGGAGGATTGGGGCTTTCTTTTTTCTTTTTATTTTTTTCCTGGAATAATGAAAATGTTCTAAAATTGAGCATGGGGAGGTATGCACAACTATGTGATGAGACTGTGAGCCAGTGATTGTTTACTTTGGATGGTTTGTGTTGTGGTGTGTGAATATATCTCCATAAAATTGCATTAAAAAAACAACAACAAAACCAACTCAGGTTTAGCTATTGACGATGTCAAGGGCCTGAGCCCACCACAACCCTCTAAGGAAGGTATTATTATTATCAGTTCCATATGCAAATGAGGCAACCCAAGGTCAAAAGTAGTAAAAGGAAGAAACAGAAGTTAAAACAAGATCTTTTTGAATCCCAGATCGCATGCTCTGAATCATCACTTTCCTTTTGTCTCTCAAGAGTTGAATGTTTTGAAGCGGTTCTCCAGCTGGTAATGGGTTAAGACCCGTCTCCTGGAATGCCATCCTTCGGGATGGGAACGGGGTGCTGAGAGGGTGTGACTCCGCCCGGCGGGTCAAGCCTGAGGCACGGAGGGAGAGGGGGTGGCGGCCAGCCCGGAAACCCAGCCTAGAAACGCCGCTGTTTGAAAAGCAGAGGACGAAGTTTCCGGGAAGCATGATCAACCTCATTGTACCTTAAGGTTTCAGAATGACTACAGACTCCCTCGCCCACCTCTTCTAAATTAAACTCTATTATCTACGCCCTGACACTCTCAGGTCTGGAGACAGAGGGATTTGGAGGTCCGGGCCATTGCAGCTGACGAGAAATTTTTCAAGAACCCATGTGCCGGAGTGCGCGGGTAGTTCAGAGGTAGAAAGCTTGTCCCCATGCCAGAGACCCGATTGGATCCCGGGCCAGGAACCAAAAACAAAACAGCACATTCAACAAACTACGACACCGGGTTATTCACAGGGAAAAGAATGAAATGTAACCCTCACAGCATTTAAAAAAAAAAAAAAAAGAAGAAGCTAGGTTGCAGAGCAACTCTGGTCAAGGATTCCCAATCCTCTCCCATGAGACATGAGGAAATGAGGGTTTTCAGATGTCTTTGGGGGCAGGGAAGGGAGGTGGGGCCGTGCTCATTAGTGAGCCTCTCAGCTTCTCTTCTCCAGTCCACTCCCTCAGTGACCCCACATGGGTATCTTCTCTATCCTTAAGAATTAGTTTCAGCTAGAATAAACAGGAACAAGTATAACAGGGGCTCAAACCAATGCTTCTCAAACCATCCTGTGCACAAATCACCTGGGGATCTTGTTTAAATGCAGAGCCTGATTGAAAAGGTCTGGGGCAGGCCTGGAGCAGGTTCAGCATTTGTAACAAGCTCCCAGGAGATGCCAATGTTGCTGAACCATAGAGGACACTGAGTAACAAGGGCTTACATGAGACAGAAGTTTGTTTCTCACTTAAAAGAAACATGGAGGCTGACCTGCCAGGTTATGCGGGGATCCACAGTAGCATTAGCTACTCGGCTCTTCCATCTTCAGCAGGTGGTTTCCAAACTTAAGTTCACTATGAAATCCAGGTTGCCCCTGCAGCTCCAGCCTGCCTATCCAGGCTCCAAGCCAACAGCAAGGGACGTGAGGGAGGGGAAAAAAAATAGTGCTTCCACTAGCCAAGCCAGCACCTCTGAAAGATTTTCTTTGCAGGTCCATACCTTCTGCTGAGCCACTTGGCCATCCCAAACTGCAGAGAGGCTAAGAGATGTTGGAGAGGCTAAGAAACATTGTGTTTGCTCCAGAACCAATGTGCCCAGCTAAATATTGGGGTTCTGTCTGTAAGGAAGAAGGGGAGAATAGGTAGTCAATGGGCAATTGGGATATCTGCTCCCTCTCCCCTTCCTGCCACTTTGAGTTTGTGCCATCTACCAGAGCACCTTTGGCTGCTCCTGTTCTCCTATGATAAGCCCTCCATATGTATTGTCTGGGTGTCTAGCTCATTTAGGAGCTAGAGTGAGAACGTATTTAAATGCTGATAGCAGGGCAAGAGGGAGAATGAATCCAACAGAGCAATCTGGCCTCCTCTGCTAGAATCAGGCACAGAATCAGGCAGAGAAGTGGAAAGACCATGAGCAGACCTTGTATCCCACCATGAAAACTGGCCTTGGTCTTGCGTCTGAGACTTAAGACTGGTGTTGGGCTCCAATTGTGGCCTAAAAACCTCTTTGGTCCCATACCCCATACCCCTACCCCCAAACCCTACTCAGAGATTGGTTGCTGCTGGGTGTATTCCAGGGATCCTGGGGTCTCACTTCTGGCTCATGCCACTGCCCTTCTGACTGGACTAAGGACTCACCATTCATGGGTCTCTCTTCCTGCTTTAGGTAGAACCTCCCCAGTGCTAGAACTTGCCTAACTCCTCACCAGTGTCTACTTCCAATTCCTCAATACTTTGGTATTTTGACCACTGTGGCTGAAACTACCTGGCCTATGTCTGTCCACCCCCACCCAGACTAGGAAAAGAAGTTCGGATATAACCTCTGTCAGCAGTGCCCATGGATGGGTCCGGGGTGGGGGAGGGGGAGTCACCCTACTGTAAATTGCCAGTGGCTATGACATGGCCTAATGCAAAGAGAACTGCCAAATGGACAAATGACGCCGTGAGGAGCAGAGAGCACCAATGGGTGTCCACTGTGGGTTGCCTGTGTCACCCAAAGAAGCTCTGACTCTGACTCTTCCTGGTGGGCGTCCTCTCAGGAAATGCCCTTCTCTTAAGGGACTTGAGGCACCAAGGTGGCTTTGCCTCACATCCAGGAGACTCAGTCCCATTTAGAGGTGAGGTTTAAGCAATGTTTCAATAGTGGTTCCATTCTGCAAGTGGGGTAACTGAACCCTTGATGCTTCATTGCTTGTCCTCAAGTCCCAGCCCCAAATCAATCAAAGAAGAAAAGATGCATCAGAATTGATATCTTCTGGCCTCTTGATTAATGTTATGGAAACAAAGCATCCATATGTGATACGATATGATGTGGCTTCCTCTGTGTGAAAGGTGCAGATAGAGATCATGAGGGTCCTGTTTGCTGAGACCACAAGCAGAGGGTGAGTCAGCCATACAATACACCCGCAGATGAGATGTGAGACTGGGGTGTTGAAATGGCTACAGAGCAACCAGACACACGGCTCTCACTGAGTAATGCAGGTGTGATGGCACAGCCCAGGTAGCATATGGCAGATGGGGAGGGTGTAAGACGCAGCCCAGGGATGGGGGTAGGAAAAGAGAGGGGTGCCAGGACCTGGGAGAACATGGCTAGCTCTAGGTCCTAGGGGAAAAAAGTCCTTCTCAGAATATGATTCCAGAAGGGTAAGGCTGGTGTGACTACATGGATGACAATATAATTTATTGTCCAAACCAGGAGCCCTTTTGAGAATAAAAGGAGACCCTAAAGCAAGCAAACAAACAAACAAAACAATTCACAGGCTTTAACTGCTCTGCAATATGCATAAACCAGTTGTGAGCAAGCCTGGATATGTGGACTGCCGACTGAGCCTGAGAGTGTGTGCCTGCCAGGCATGCCAGCCACGAGCAAACTGCACCTGGAGACCGAGGGTCTTGGTTTTACCTCAGTGGTCCTCTAACTGAGGACATGCAAGGCAACGCCAGGACAATGTGGCAATTTTGGTCCTTGGTAGTGTTGAGTTGAAAACAGGTTCTGAAAACCAAGATGCAGAATTAGTTTTTTTTGAGCTAAGTGACACGCGTGGGAGCAGAACTAAAGAAAAATTACTGCTCGAAGAAAAGTGGTGAGGAAACGGTTTATATACCTGCTTAGAACAAATAAAGGGTATAGGGTCATGGAGAGGGGGAGGCAAGAAGGACGTGAGCTATGTGAGTTGTCTGGGGCAGTATCACCTTTGGGTGCCACGAATCTGCAAAAGCTGCCCCGGGAGAATGATGACATAGGCATGGGCTTATCTGCTGACGATAAGCAGACTTGCTGGGCGTTGTTTATTACAATTCCTCCTTTCCCAGGGAGGAAGGGGTCTTAATTAGCACTGCAAAGGATAGTGGGTACGTCAGTTTGTCTTAATTGCTTTTTTGTTTCTTTTTTGTAGTTTCCTGAATAAAAAAATGTAAGTTTAAGCAAATTAAGATGATTAGTAAAGCTATTTACCATTCTAACTTCACAGTAGCAAACACCAGAGACCCTAACAGCCCAGGACTTCAGCAAGGAGTAAGGGCTCTGTCCTGGATACCAACAAGTTTATGGCTGTGGATCATAAACAAATAAATCAATGGTATGTATAATCTTTCTTTTTTCTGTTTCTGGTTTATTTCTTTTTCTATTGTCTTTTTATTTCTTTTTCTGAATTGATGCGAATGGTCCAAGAAATGATGAATATGCAACTAAGTGATGATATTGTGAATTACTGATTATATATATTAATGTTTTAGTTCGTTTGTTCAATTTTTTAAATAAATAAATAAATGAAAAAATAAAAAAACAAATCAGAAGCTCATATCAAACCAGTTTAAGCAAAAAAAAAAAAAAAAAAAAAAAACCCATGAATTTGTGGGCTGCATAACTAAACCACAGAGTGCAGAGATGCAGCTGACTCAGGGACAACTGGATTCCCAGATCTGAATATTGTCAGGACTTCCCCCTCTCTATGTTTTGATTCTCTCTGAGCATTGGATTCATTCTCTCAATTCAGCTATCCTTGCAAGGCCAAATTCATACCTGCAGGCAGCTCTGAATGTGACTACCAGAGAGGAAAGAAACTACCAGTGCTGGATGGAAAAACATCTCAGGGAAGGCTTCTGATTGGCTTTGTAAGGCCCACTTGCCCATTCCTGAGCAAACACTTTGGCCAAAGGGGCAAAGCTACTGTGATTGGCCCACGCAGGCCACGTGATCATTGCCATAGGATCACAGATAATTGGAGTAGGGAAGACACAGTTTGAGGAGTGCCAAACAACAAATGCCCTTTGCAGAGGAAACTGGAAGTGGAAATGCACAAAGCGGGAGCTGTGTTGCATATAGCTTCTGGAACTATTGGTGAGCTTGTGTGAAATGCCTGGAGAAGCAGGTTAGAAATAATTCAGGATACCTGCTTTGCAAGAGGCTGAAAACTATGGAATAACACTTTGGGACCAAAGCCAAAGAAATGCAATTTACCTCTATTAATATTTAGGCTGGAATGCCTCTGCAATTTCCTTTAAAATACTTCAGCACCAACAGTGTAATTAAAATATGTGTGTCAACAAAACTACTAGAGCTATTAAATGAGTACAGCAATGTGGCAGGGTACAAGATAAACACTCAAAAATCTGTAGTGTCTCAATACACTAGTAAGGAGCAATCTGAGGAGGAAATCAAGGAAACAGTTCCATTTACAAATGCAACCAAAAGAGTAAAATATTTAGGAATAAATTTAACTAAGGATACAAAAGACCTATACACAGGAAACTATAAGAATTGCTAAAAGAAATCACAGAAGACCTAAATAAATGGAAGGGCATACAGTGTTCATAGATTGGAAGACTGAATATAGTCAAGATGTTGATTCTGCCTAAATTTATAGGTACAATGCAATACCAATTAAAATCCCAAAAACTTACTTTGCAGAAATAGAAAAACCAATAATCAAATTTATTTGGAAGGGTAGGGTGCCCTGAATAGCTAAAAATTTCTTGAGGAAGGAAAGTGAAGTCAGAGGTCAACTGTTACCTGACTTTAAGGCATATTACAAAGCTACAGTAGTCAAAACAGCATGGTACTGGCATAAAGATAGATATACTGATCAATGGAATCAAATAGAGTGCTAGATATAGACCCTCTCATCTATGGACAATTGACCTTTGATAAGGCAGTCGAGCCAACTCACCCGGGACAGAGCAGTCTCTTCAACAAATGGTGCTTGAAGAACTAGATATTCATATACAAAAGAATGAAAGAGGATCCATATCACACACCTTATACAAAAATTAACTCATAAAAACAAAATAAAACAAAAAAAAATTAACTCAAATGGATCAAAGACCTAAACATTAGAGCTAAGGCCATAAAACTTTTAGAATAAAATGTAGGGAAATATCTTATGAAACTTGTAACAGGAGGCAGTTTTCTAGATCTTACACCCAAAGCACAAGCACTGAAGAAAGAAATAGATAAATGGGAATTCCTCAAAATTAAACACTTCTGTGCATCAAAGAATTTTGTCAAGAAAGTAAGAAGGCACCCTATGCAATGGGAGACAACATTTGGAAACCACATATCAGATAAGGGTCAAGCATCCAGATTGTTCAACTCAACAACAAAAAAGACAAACAACCCAATTAAAAAATGGGCAAAAGATACTGAGACACTTCTCAGTACAGGAAATACGAATGGCTAAATTAAGGCACATGAGTAGATACTCAACTTCACTTTTGCTATTAGAGAAATGCAAATCAAAACCACAATGAAATATTATCGCACACCCACCAGAATGACCAGTATCAAAAAAACAGAAAATGATCAATGCTGGAGAGGATGTGGAGAAAGAGGCACACTTATCCACTGTTGGTGGGAATGTAAAATGGTACAACTGCTGTGGAAGGCAGTTTGATGGTTCCTCAGGAAGCTAAGTATAGAATTGCCATATGATCCAGCAATCCCACTGCTAAGTATCTATTCAGAGGATATGAGGACAAGGACATGAGGGCAATATTCCATTGTATGTGTATACCACAGCTTGTTTAGCCACTCATCTGTTGATGGACATTTGCACAGTATTATAGCAGTATTATTTACAATTGTCAAGAGACGGAAACAGTCCAAATGTCCATCAACAGATGAGTGGCTAAACAAGCTGTGGTATATACATACAATGGAATATTACACAGCTGTAAGACAGAGTAAAGTAATGTAATGACATGGATGGATCATGAAGACCTTATACAGAGTGAAGTAAGCCAGAAACAAAAGGACAAATGCTGTATGGTACCACTGATTTGAACTAACATTAATGAGTGAACTTGGAAAATTTCAGTTAAGAACACAGGTTATTAGGCAATAGAAATAAGATCGAGATTGGATACTCAGTGCTAAAGGGATATAGATTGTGCAACAGGACTGACCATAAAGATTCAGAAATAGATAGCACAATACCTGATTGTAGCACAATAATGTAAGTACACTGAATGAAGCTGAATGTGAGAATGATAGAGGGAGGAGGGCTAGGGGCACATATGAAACCAGACGAAAAGATAGACAATAAAGACTGAGATGGTATAATTTAGGAATGTCTAGAGTGTACAATAATAGTGACTAAATGTACAAATTTAAAAATATTTTTGTGTGAGGAAGAGCAAAGAAATGTCAGTACTGCAGGGTGTTGAAAACAGATGGTCATTCAGTATTAAAACTTCAACTTCTGTGTGAGACTAAAGGAAGAAATGTTTATTTGGTGCAAAATTTATATTTTGACTAGTGCATTTCCTAATTTAACTTGTATGGTCAGTTTAATTGAACACCATAAGTACATGGAGCAACATAAGTACATTGAATAGGGCATGAGATTTTGTTGGTTTATCCAGGTTAGTGTGATACCAAAAAAAATCCCAGAGTGATTTGAACAGTGAATAAATAAGAATTTGCTAAGTTCTCTTAGGGGAATGTGGAGAAGGGGGGCGGAAATTCAACTTCCCCATTTGAAGGATTCTTGATATTCTCACAAGTGATAGGGACAATCAGATCAATATGCCAAGCCCTTGATCTTGGGGTCTGCCCCTTTGAAACTTATCTCTGCAAAGGATAAACTGAGCCTACTTAAAATTAGGCCTAAGAGTCATCCCCAGAGACCTCTTTTGTTGCTCAGATGTGGCCTCTCTCTCTCTCAGCAGACTCCGCAAGCAAAATCTCTGCCCTCCCCCTCTCTAAGCAGGACATGACTTCCAGGGGTGTAAACCTCCCCAGCAATGTGGGACAGAAATCCTGGGTTGAGCTGGGACTCAGCATCAAGGGATTGAGAAAACCTTCTCAAACAAAAGGGGAAAGAGAAATGAGGCAAAATGAAGTGTCAGTGGCTGAGAGATTTCAGAGTTGAGAGGTTATCCTGGAGGTTATTCTTACGCATTATATAGGTATCCCCTTTTTAGTTTAAGGTGTATTAGGCTAGAGGGAAGTGCCTGAAACTTTTGAGCTGTGTTCCAGTAGCCATGCTTCTTGAAGACGATTGTATAATGATATAGCTTTTGCAACGTGACTATGTGATTGTGAAAACCTTGTGTCTGATGCTCCTTTTATCTATGGTATGGACAGATGAGTGAAAAATATGGGTTAAAAAAACAAATAATAGGGAGAACAAATGTTAAAATAAATTGAGCAGGTTGAAATACTAGTGGTCAATGAAAGGGAGGGGTAAGGGGTATGGCATGTATGAGGTTTTTCTTTTTTATTTCTTTTGCTGGAGAGATGTAAATGTTCAAAAAATGATCATGGTGATTAATACACAACTGTGTGATGATATTGTGAGCCATTGATTGTAACCATGTCAAGAATGTTTGTATGCTTGTGTGTTGTTTAACAATTACAACTTTTTAAAAAAATTATATGAGTGTGTTCCTTTTACTCTATGTCCTCAGAGGTGGCCAGTTGCCCTAATGAAGGGCCCTCCAGAGGTGGTTAATTAGCATTGAATCAGAAAGCCATACACCTGAGGGCTTCCACCCAGGTGCACCTCAACTATAAGCATCAAAGATTTTGTTAACAGAATAATGGTATAGAAATGGGTTTTACTGGTAAAGTATAGAGGAATTCCCCAAACATGCAGGAACAGCGTATTTGAATCTAGTGGGCCTCCACCCTCCCCACTTAGGAAGCTGCCCATGGCCTGTGTGTCAAGCTGTTGCTTCAGAGAATGTGGGTCAACCTGAGTCTGACTAGGTGGGTCACTAATCCAACTGCACGAATATTGTCACATTTGCCTCAAACGGACCTCGCTTTCCTGCAGGGCCTTGTTGAATGCCCTAAAGAACTGAGAGCTCACATGAGGTAGTGCGACTAATTTGCTAGTAAGTGGTTGTACTCGGAAGAATTCAGCCCCACTTGCTTTTATGGAAACCCGAAGCAAGTTTATGGGGTAGGAACTGGCCCACCACTCTTTTAACTATTGGCAGCTGCTATTAACCAAAAGGAACCTTGTGGTTATGAAGGGAACCCTGCGGACCTTGGGTCCTTGCCCAAGAATGGTTTGTCACACTGGTTTGGTCACAAAAGGAAACCTATTTATTAGCCAGCAGAGACAGAGGACCTCACAGTCTCATACCTGCCTCCCCAAACTAGAGAAATGTGGGCTTTTATTAAAATCAAACAAAGGGAGGTGACATATGGTGATTGGTTAGTAAATATCTAAATTAGCAAGTGCAGGTTAACTATTGCCATTAGCTATTTAAAATATTCAAATTAGGGACTGCAAACTAGCTACTTCTGCTAATTGGTCTTTTATTGTGATAGAGTGGGGTGGAGGAGGCTGACATTGCCAGGACTGGTAATGGTCTGGTCTCTTCCTTTCTTTTTGGGTCCAGTGTTTCTTTTTCTGCTGTTGCTGTTCACTTTAATTTCATTCACAGGGTATTTTATGTGCTGGGGTCACTTTAAATTCAGGGTCCTTCTTTCAGCACATGCACAGCAAACTGGTTTCGACAGCTTTTTAGATAAGGTGGGCTCCTTCGTCTTATCTGGGCATTTTGGTACCAGGAGGGGGCCCGTGGCTTGGGTAAGCCAGGGGTCTCGGGCTGTATAGGATCAAATTGGCTTCTGGCAGTTCCAACATCTAAAAAGTAGGAGATGCCCTTGAAAATTCAGGGAGCCAGTCAGTTTTCATTAGGATGGTCTGTCCTCCATCAAGTCTCAGGCTCCCAGCCACTAGGCTGAAGACAAAAGCAGGATCTAACCCCTAAATAGGTAACGGGAGGGTGTTAAGTACAAGCCAACGTCCATTCATAGAGTGACTGGGGAATGAATGAGTTTCCATGAAGGAGAGATAGGGCAGGATCCAGGAAACAAGGCAAAGATCCATTAGCCAGCATTGGAATACTAGGTGGAGCAAGAGGACACAAGGGACTCCATGGAACTGCACTGCACATTAGGGTCTAAGCTGGAACTCCTTAGAGACCTGGCATGGGAGAGTTTGAGGATGGGTGTCAGCTGCAGTGAGGAGCCTGCAGAAACATGGAGCCATACCAAGACTGCAGCCCAACACCCATCCCAGCCACACCCTGGAAACACCATGAGCAAATGCAGAGAGATTAGAACTCATGGTGCCTCGCTCTTATCATGAGGAACCTTGAATCCTTACCCTAGCTTTCCATGGATCAGCACTTCCAAGATGACTGCAAAGACATGGATAAAATCTTTCTGGCTGCTATCATGAGAATTTATTTGAGAAGAAAGAGTCTGAGAAGTCCACTTCTCACTTCCAGCCTGAACTTTGGGCTGCTCCCAGGTTTTCTGCAGAAGGGAGTGTTTCGATAGCATGAAGGAGGGAGAATATGGAACAGGGCTGGGTGCTGTGGACAAAAGGCCAGGGAAAAAGAGGAGAGATGCTGCCATAGCTGGAGGAAGATTACAAGGGGTTTGCTGGATGTGTGTGAGATTCAAGTTGTCCTGGTCTCCTCCCTGAAATCTCTGAAATCTTTAGTATATTTTCCACTGCTCATTAATGTTCCTACTCTCCAGAATTTGGAACTGACCTAAGCCAATTTGGTCCTGTACAACCGTGAGGTTACTGCTGGTTAATATCAGCAGCCTACATTAGTTAAATGAGTCAAGGGCCACCTCCACCCTCTCAACCTCATTCTTGTTTATCCTAAAAGCAAACCTCAGAATGAATTCTTCTCAAAATACACACATTTAATAGTAAGTAGGCAATGCTTTCAAGTGAAAAAGTATGACTTTGGGAGCCATAAAGGATATGAGCCAAAAGAATAAAAGCAGAGATCACAAGCGAAGATAAACATGTACTTGAGTAACAACTATGTAAATTAATTTTCTAGTGTTTTTATTTATACACACCAATTATTTCATTAAAAATTTATTGAAGGCAAGTACTGCTTGTTCAAGATGTGAACTCACTCTCCAACCAACCAGCAGGAAAGAAATATGATAAAACATGAACCTTGAATGCGTACAAATTAGCCTTGTTCACTGTGAAATATAAATGATGATTTCGTTCTGTTATTCTGTGAAGGGTAGACAGTGCAGGTAGAGATTTGGGATGATGCACCTTCCAAACCAAACATTTTCCCCCAGTGTGTCTACCAGAGAGATCTGCAATGAGACACCCTCACAAAGGTACAAAGGGAACTGGCAAAGGGATAGGCTTTATCTGACTAGCTGCAGGTGCAGGGAGGAGATTCAGTTTAGCAGGTGGGACTGGGTGCTGGGATTTGCACAGGACAATGATAGAAAATTGTGATGCTGGTTGAGCATCCAGCCCTGGGGTCCATCCAGCCATGCACCAAGGGGGACAGAACTCTTAACAAGGACGACCCTGGGAACAATGATTCTCACAAATCCAGGCAGATGGGCAGCAGCGAGGAAGATACCTGGGGTATGTGTGGGTTATGGGTCTGAAGTCACTGGAGTAATATTTTGGAAGAAGAGAGGACTCAAGCCTTGAGCAGGAACTGAGAATGACAGAAGTAATAAGAATGTGTTCTGAAGGTTCTGGGTTACTGTCAGGAAGAGATTTGGGTAGAGGCAATGAGAGAAAATCCCAATGATCAGAAATCAGTATTAGAGGCACACAGGCCAAACTTAAAGTGGAATATTGACCTAAATCTCCTTAAACGTCCTTTTACAAAGTCAGGAATGATCCCAGAAATGGGAGGAGTATTTTATATAGGATTCATCCTGCTGAGAGTCACACAAAACTGACCTCAATGTGGTTTAAGCCATAAGGAGATCATTGACACACAACACAAGGAGTTCAGCAGAGTAGACCTTATGGTTAACCTAATCCAGGGGCTCCAGTTCCACATTCCAGTGACTTTCTTGACTCTGCCTCTCTCAGGATATTGATGTCATCTTCAGAACGGCTCCTGCTATTCTGGCCTTGGATACAGACAGAGCAACATCACGGGGTCAGCTTCCCTTGGGGCACATAAGCCATTGGGCAGGGTGGATGTCTGAACATAATCATTCTTCTGTTGGGAAGAAGGAAGTGGAAATAATGCTGTGTCATGGAAAGAAATAACCAGGACTTACTGCAAAAGCAAGAATTAATTTTCATTGAGCAAGAGCAAACATGCATGTGGAGCAGAGCCAGAAAGAAGCACCTGCTCAGGGAATGGGGTTTAGAGAGTGGCTTATATGGGTTATCTGGGACTTGGTTACTTTGGGAGGGTGTAGGGCATTGTTAGTGGTGGTTTTGGGTACAGTGTCTTTGAGCACAGTGAGCCAGTTCAGATACCTGGAGCCAGGATGTTTGCCAGTGGATTTTTCTGTAAGTAGCTTAAAATGATTCTTTCGAGGAGACTTTGGTTGCTGTAGCTGCAGAAGTGTCCTGGGTACTCAAGGGATCATGGGTATGTCAAGCTGGAGATGTTTCATCAGATTCCCAATTGTCTCAGTCCTCCCCTGAATAATGTGGGAGCTTGAGCAAATCAAGATAGTTAGTGTAGTATTCCATTTTCATACCTGCAAGTTAACCAGTAGAGTTCACCAAAGGCAGGATAGAGCTCAGATGCACAGGAGACCTGGATTCTCATGCTATCATGCTTCTGACTAGTTGGGTAAACTGGAATAATCCACTTCAATTCTTTCAGGCCTCAATTTTTTTTGTCTTACAATAAAATGATTAAACTACAGAATCTTGAAGATTCTATCTCTACGTCATCTTTGACTCTAGGAAATTAGATTGATTCTTTAGTTATATTCATGGATAACTCAACACAGGCCTTTGAGTATAAGAAATGATTCTAGTCCTTTGTGGAAGATATTTTCCAAAGACAACCCCAGCAACTTCTCCCTTCCTACATGCCCATCCAGAATGGGTTCTTGCTGCTTTCCCATCAGGAAATAGAATCTAATTCTCATTCCTTCAAATCTGGGCTGTGCTTATGGCTGACTTATGCCTAGGGGCCATAATAGCATATAACTAATAACATATGTCAGAAGTGACACTGCATGACTTCCAAAAAGTCCATGCAGCTTCCATCTGGTTCTTTTGAGCCTCTAGCTTGGGGAACCCAGCACCATTTAAAAAATCCAACTACTCTGTTAGCCTGCTATGCTGGAGAGGCCATGTATAGGCTTTGAAGTTGACAATCCTGGCTGAGTTCTGTCAACAGCCAGCATCAGCTACTAGCCACATGAGTGAGCCATGTCGGACATCCAGCTCAATTTGGCCTTTGGATGACCAAAACCTCAGCTGACATTAAACTGTAACCACATGAAAAATCCCACAGGTGAACTACTCAGCTGAGCCTTTCTGAGATTCCTGACCTAGAAAATTCATGTGCAAAATAAAACAGCTGTTATTCTATATATCCCTGTGTTTTGGTGCTGTTTGTTAAGCAGCAATGGTAACCAGAACATCTTTACAGAAGAAGTGGGCATAAATGTACCAGGAAACATTTTTTTATGGTTATGAAACACTGAAGATATCTAAGTTCTTTAAGTGGCAGTTTTAAGGAATCAGGTGGACAGATTCTTTGAGGAACAGTTTGGGAAGGTCTTGCCAACACAAGTGGTAATGATCAGTGGACCTCCACATTTATTTGGCCTTTGGAGTTCATGAAGAACAAACTCTCTCATTCGAACCTCAGAAAGGTAAGGGTTAGGCCACAATTCAACCTCCTTCTTGGTTCAGACTCCCTTCCAGAACTCCTAAGGTCTATGACCCTATTCTCTTTCTTAGTGAGAACACTAAGGGATGAGCAAAACTTCCCTTCAGTGAGTACCACTGTGTAATGGCACATTGCCAGGCCCTTTCCTAATTGTTTCTATCCTCTACCTTTGCATGGGGAGAATAAAGAGGGCTGGAGGGCCTCTGAGCTACAAAGTGGCCCAGCGGTCCCTCCCTCTGCTCCAGTGGCAGTCTGAGAACCCAGTCCCAGTGGAGCCTCTTTAACAGCTATTTTCAGCAGCAGCTGCTCTGGCTCTCAGCAGATGCATCCTCCTAGCAGTGGATTAAGCAAATGAAACCTAACAATCCCTCATGAGATGGGCAAAGTAGATATTAACTTTGTTGTGATAGCCAGCCTTCAAAATGGTTCTCAATGGTTTGCATGTCCTGCTAGTTACAGCCACAGAGTCGATTGGCATAACAAATAAGATATTGTAGAAATGTTAGAGCTTGACTTCCAAGGTGGTTTATAAAAGATATCGTGGCTTATGTCTTGCTCTCTTAGATTGCTCACTCTGGGGGAAAGCCAGCTCCTATGTCAGGAGGACACTCCAGCAGTTCCATGGAGAGGATTAGGTGGTGAAGATCTGAGGCCTCCTGCCAGTAGCCACATGAAGAAGCATCTTGGAAGCAGGTCCTCCAGACCCAGTGAAGCCTTCAGATGACAGCAGTCTTGGCTGACATCTAGCCCATCCCATGAAAGACTCTGCGCTAAAATCATCCAACTGAGCTACTCCTGACTTCCTGAGCCACAGAAACTGTATGATACTAAATGTGTATTCTTTAAGCTACTACATTTGAGCATTAATAGGTTACTCATGCATCCATTAAACAGATGAGAAACTGAGTCTCATAGACATACAGTGACTAGCGCATAGCTAGGATCATGCAGAATTGGGAAGAGATCCCTCATTTCGTGACTTCTGATCCACTTCAGCACTTCTCTGATGTGGCCTCAGAAGAGGCAGAGGTGAGGTTGCAGGCATGGGGCAGCGATTGTCCAAGTCACTTTGGCTGCATTCAGCGTCTGGACCTACACAACACCTCTGACCAGAAAGGAAAGACCCTTTGCCCCTCTTGCTTGGGGGCCTTCATGACTCAGAACAGCAAGCCAGTGACAGGGACCTCTTCTCACATAGGCAGACTTGCACATACAGTCACACGGTGTCCTAGGCCTCAACTCACACCAAACAAAAATGTTGCTGACCCCATGAAGGCTGCGGTTCTACTGGGCTGCGGCGGAGGTTTGTGGTACGGGGGCTTACCCATAGGATCCCTGACTACAACTCAGAATCGGGCCCCATTTGTCAGCACCCCTACTGCTGATTCATATGCCCACTTTAGAGAAGTTGCCCCATCAAGGAATACTTTCAGTTCCCATGTGAATCACTGGTCACGTGAGCACCAGTCACCCCACCACGCGCAGGGCATGAGTCCTCAGCAGGGAACAGAGTATGGTGGTCATGGGGTCAGCAAGTGACAAGTCCAACTGGTTCTGTTTTCTCGTCCTTCCAGCTAAAATGGACTTACTCCAGCAAGAGCTACTAAGAACCCCTGGGTAGGTCTGGAATTAGGCAAGTCAGGAGGGTGGCTTAATACAAAGGGGTGAGAAGGGCTGAGCAGTCACTGCTTGTCTTCAGGGTCTCAGCCAGGCTCTTTCAGGACTATGGACAAAGCGTTTGGGCAGAGCTTCAAAGTGTGGACTGATATTCCAAACAACAAGCAGAAAAATGCTCATGGGATAGGCAGAGGACCTTGGCTTTGCAGACCTATGAAAGGGAACAGGAGAGAGACTTGAGAGGGTAAAACTTGGTGTACACCTTATATTGCACTCAAGACTCTCCATGATAGGAGAGGAGACAAAAACAGAGTATAGGACACTTGGGTTCGAACTAAACCCAAGATCCCATCTCTTGGATACCCATGGGCAAGTTGCTGGACCATTTTCCTCATAAGTAAAGTCAAGTTAATGGTTTCAAACTAGATTCCTTGTAACCCTGAAGTTCAGCAGAACTTACTACCTTGAGTCTGCCATTGAGATGGAGTCTCTGGACCAATGTTCTCTAATAGAAATATAAAGTGAGCCTCATGTGCAATTTTGAAGTTTTGATTAGCCATCTTAAAAATTTTTTTTAAATAAATAGGTAAAATTGATTGTAATAATATTTTTTATTTATCTAAAATTTTACCGTTTCGACATGTCATTACACAACATTAATTGATACGATATATTACATTGTTTTTTATACTGAGTTGTCAGCATTGGGGTATAATTTGTACTTACAGCACCTCTCAATTCAGACAAGCCACATTTCCAGTGCTCAGTAGCCACAAAAGGCAGACCTGTGCACTTCACCTGTGCATGGGGGAGGGAGAATCTAGTCTTTAAGAGGAGAAGGCACACCCTCTGGTGGATAAAGCAGGAAAGGACATTGAGGTTTCAAAATGCTGGAAAGTCTGGTATGTTTAGGGACTGCAAATGGCTCAGCAAGTGAGGAGTCGGGAGGGAGTATGAGAGTAGAACCCAAGAATTCATTTGACCTTCTCCTTCACCATGTAGTTGACATGACATCTTGTCTAGGTCTCAATTCCTATGAAGATGTCTTTGGATTGCAAATTATCACAATGAAAGAGAAGTTCTGTCTTTATAGCCTGGTGGATAAGTTCAAAGCATAGCACTCTATCACAGTTTAAAGCATAGACCTTAAAGCCCAACCTTCTGGGTTCTAAGCCTGGCCTTGCCACTTAGCCATGGGTAAATTGGCTGTATGTAAATTAACACATACATGTGTTAATTTCTACATGTGTTAAATGGGCATACCCAAATATGGTCATCAGTAATCCTTCCCATCCCTCTATGCACATGCCTGCTATTCTTCCCATCAAAAGCTGAACCTATTCGCCTTCCCCTGGAATCTAGGATGCCCTTGTGACTTACTTTGACCAACAGAATGGGCAAAGTAAGTCTCAACCAGTTCTAGGCCTATGTCCTGCTCGTGCGGCCTTTGGGAAGCCAGCCACCATACTGTAAAGAAACGTGGGCTACAGTACTAAAAAGACAAAAACCCACACAAAGAAAAAAAAATGTCACTTAAAGGAGCCCAAAGACATAGTTGAATCCTCCTTGAACCTTCCAGCTTAGTCTAGCCACCAGATGAATTCAACCAAGTGCGAGACCCCAGTTGATACTACATGGAACCGAAGAACAGCCTAGCTGAGCCTTGCCTGAATTTCTAACCTAAAGAACCATGAGAAATAATAAATTGCTATTGTTTTAAGCCACGATGTTTTGGAGTGGTTCTTTAGATAGCAACAGATCCCTGATACAAATGTGTTATTTAGATAGGACTATCTCTTAAAGCTGTGTGAAGGTCAAATGAGATCACGTGTAAAGCTCAGGTCCTGTGCTATACTAGGCACTCAACTAGTAGCTATCACTGTAATAGTAGTAACATGAGTAGGCTCCATGAGAGTTGTTGTCATTTTGATGTTAGGACCTTAAATAACACAAGCCAGACTCACTTACCAACACTTTAAAAATGAAATGCTATTTCTCTGAGTGATCATTCGAGCCAAACAAGATCATAAACCCAAGTGTGGGCCCGTGAAATCAGGTAACAGGTGTGGTCCCACAAACAGGAATATGTTCATAAAAACTGATTTTTTAAATACCATTAAAATGAAGATGAACAACTCTAAACCTCTCCCTGAGAATGTGGAGATTGATGAGAGAACAACCCCAGTCCTGGAGCCACTGGGGCCATAAAGTGGGAGACTGATATAATAAAAACTGCATTTTAGAGGCAGCTGTGTGGAGGATGGATCCGAGAAGGGGTAAGATGAGAGAGAATGACAATTAGCAACCAAATGTCATGGTCCAGGCTATAGATGTACAAGATCCAACCCAGGGGAAAGGAGAGGCATACAGGCTAGGGATGCGGGGGCATGACATCAGCCATTTTTAGATTTGAATATGGGAAGGGGGCCTGGAGGAAGAGAAAATGTGGGGAGAAACTCTTGAGTTCGGTTTGGGATAAATTGGATCTTATGTCTTGGATTGGTCCTGGAGACCTAAAAAGGAGATTCTTCTTCAAGGAGAATTCTATGAGTATAGCGCAGGGCAGACGTCTGGCCTCAGGCCATATTAAGGGGGAATGCCTAAGCAAGCCTTGCACTACAGAGGTGGTACCTCATTGAGACAAGGAGGCTGAGCTTTTACAGCCAGGTATTAGGCAGTCACTGCATAGGTTCAGGAGGGTGTGAACCCTCCAGGAATCTCTGAGCAAGGCAGCTCCCATAGGCTAAACCAGCGATTCCCAAACGTGTCTACACACTGAAATCACCAGGGATCTTCAAAAACGCTAATGTCTATCTCTTCCGCAGAGATTGATTTACTTGCTCTAAGGTGTGGCCTGGGCTTTGGAATTTTTCAAAGACCCCAGGAGACTCGAATGTGAAGACAAGCTTGAGCTAAGGGCACTCTTTCAGAAAAGCTTACGGGTGTGAACAGTTAGCAGCCAGCACACAAAGCCCTGAGGAAGTGGGTGCACCGGCGCATAGAGGCCTGGGTGGGGACTACAGCACCTGCAACATCACACTACACCAGCACGTCTCAAATTCCAATGTGCATTAGAATCTCTCGGGTGCTGGCTCTGACGGCCAGCTGTTTGGTCAACCACTAGCCTACATGTTGCTGTGAGGTATTTTATAGATGATTAACATCTGCAGATTATTGACTAACAAAGGAGAGAACCCTCGATAATGTGGGTGGGCCTCATCCAATCAGTTGAAAATCTTAAGAGCAAACGCTAAGGTCTCCCACAGAAGAAATCCTGCTTCAAAACGAAATCAACTCCAGCCTGCATTTGCAGCATATCAGGTTTCAGCCTTGCCAGCTCCACAATCACATGAGCCAATTCTTTAAAACAGATCTCCTTAAATATGTATATGTCCTATTGGTTCTGTTTCTCTGGAGAACCCTAACTGACGCAGGACGTTTTACTAAGATGCGGATTCTGATTCAGTAGGTCTGGCTGGGGTGGGGCCTGACAGTACGTGTCTAACAAGCTTCCAGACGCTGCTGCTGCTGATCCAAGGACCGCACTGAGCAGTGAGGCCCTTAACCAAAGCTGACAGATTATGAATCTGGAGCTCAAGAAGGAGATTTGGGCTGAATACATGGATTTGGGGGGTGCTTGTATTAAATGTGATTATTGAACCATGGAAGTGAGTGAGGGCATTTGGAGAGCCCATGTAAACAGATCAGAACAGCAGGTCAAGGCCAGAGCCCTGAGGAATGTGGGGGCAAAACTGCTGACAGTCCTGCCACTGGGAAGAGAGTATGTATGGACTGTTCCTTCTTGAAGAATTTTGCTGTGAATGGGAAGGGGCAAGCAGGGGGTGGGACACAGACTTGAGTGTGTTTTCAATAGAAAAAAATACTTGGGCAATATAGCCATACAACAGTTGTCATGGTCAGATCAAAGGAAATCAGAAGCATTGGAGGAGCAGAATAATAGAGTTGATCCAGAATACAGACTCTGGAGCCAGCTTTGTCCAAGTTATTTACTGTGCCTCCGTTCCCTCATCTGTGTAATGTAGATAATAACAGCAGCTGCCACTTGTGTTTGCCATGAGATCAGTTGCATTTGTGGTAAGGAGTAATTTTTTTTTTCAAATCAATTGTGAAGTGCTTAGAATAGACATAAGAAGTGTCATATAAGTATTAGCTATTATGATTATAGAAATTATGCAAGAGGAGCAGCATTTTCTATGATTACTCACCCAGTGGTCAGACTTTCTCCAGTGAATTGATATGCAAGTGCAATTATACAGCAAGTCTAAATATTCTCTACTCAGAAATGACAATATTACTTCAATAGAGGGCAGTGGCTGACAGCAAACTTCTGGGGCATCTTCAGATCAAAACTGCCAAGAAGACTGAGCTGCCTGATGTAGCAGGGACCTTCAGGACATCAGCACCTTCAAGATCCAGCTGCTTATCTCACTAATGTAGACCCTGAGCCCCTCTCTTCTCAGGGAAACATGAAAGCTGATCGGGACTCACAATTCCATCTTTTAACTCTGATGCTGACAATTTCAATAATCTTTTTTTTTCCAAAATAAGGTTTACCATTTGTTGAGCCCCTACTAAATGTCCGTTGTTGACCAACATCACTTCTAATCCATCAATCTCTGCAAGATGAGTGTTGTCCCCATTTTATAGTGGAGGAAGCTGAGGTTCAAGTGTCTTCCAAATTTGTCCGAAGGTGCAGGGTCACGTGGGCCAGTTCTTTAACATACAATCCTGAGCAGTGGTTCTCAGTCTTGGTCACACAGAGAATCACCTGGAAATCTTGGTGGTCCATGTCTGCACTTGCAGACCAAATAAATAGGAATCTCTGGCTGTGAGACCCTGACATCACTGTTCTCACAGCTGCACGAGGGATTCACTGTATAACTAAATTGAGAACCACTTTTGCTTCCGCAGTTCTGACTCTCAAACCTGGCCAGTCCTCAGCATCCACCCTGGAACATTTTTCCAAGCCCCTTAGGTGCACAGAATTTAATTGAAAGTTCTTATCATGGATTATTGTAATCATTGGTCCATGCAAAGTTCTTTCTATTCTATTTTATTTTTCTTATTTTCCTCCTTCCTCCCTCATTCCAAGTTCATACCCTTCCACGCTCTCAGGTACTATCTTCCTAGTATATTTAATGTAAATTCTTCTCGTTAACTTTCAATAGATTAGATAGATAGATACAGATGATGTATGCTCTTGAAAAATCCAGTGTGTGTGTTTTAATTTACATATGGCACTGTGTCAGAGAGATCATTCTGATTCTCTTCTATTCAGCATTATGCTTTTGAATTGTAACCGTGTAGCTATAGCACATGCATTTGCGATTGTTGCTTTGTCTTATCAGTGTGCATATGCCATTTCCTTAGTGACAGACTCCTGGGTTGTGTCCTATCCCAGCTATCAAAACCAAACTACAACACGCATTTCCTCGCATTTCTCCTTGTGGCTAGGACAGAGTTTTTCCAAACGAGTAACCCAAGAGAGGAACTGCTGGATGGAGGGTATTTGTGATCCTGACTTCTGGATTGTTCTCTAGACTGCTATGCCAGGTCACACTCCCACCAGCCATGCCAGGGAGGTCCTCATTTTCCCCATTCTCAGTCAGCCCTATGACTTTCTAATTTTTGCCAATCACGTGGTTACAAAATGATGTCTGGGTGCTTTAATTTGCATATACCTATTTTGAAATCTCCTGTTCAAAGAACCATTTCAGATTGGAATTCAAATCTAAGAACTGTCATTGTCCCTGAGAGGTAATAGTCCTTCACAAGGAGATTCCATTTACGTTAGCTTTTTTGTTGCTCTCAACAGCCCTGGGAGGTACCCCCAGCAGATGTGGAAACTGAGACTCAGGGGATTTAATGACTGTCCCAAGGGTCACCCAGCCAATTATTACTAGAACCAGAAGAAGGAGCCATGTGTCCTGACCCCTCCTCAAGGCTCAAGGTTCTTCCTGCTAAATTATGCTTTATCTGGAGCTAGAGAGAGAAGGCTTTCCTTGGGGCTTTTTTTTTTTTCCTGCACCTGTTGGTACTTGTGGATTGCTGGTTTCTCCAGTACCAGTCTGGGATATATTAGGAACGAGAACACCCAGGGAACTTACCACCTCAGATCCTGAGATCCCTGGCAAATCTTCCTTCTTCTCTCCACATTTCAGAATCTTCTTATATTTGTTACATATATGATATTCAGGGTTTTTAGCTATACTTAGCAGGAGGAATGGGGAGAAATGATTCTGCTACAGCTTGCCCCAGAATCAGAAATCTTAGGTCTCAATCATAGCTGTTCTTTAAAAAAAAATTAGGTGAATTAAGTACAAAGAATGCTTCAGAGCATTGAGAAGGTAAGAGATGAAAAGTTTATTGAAGAAACATCACATATCACTGCAGCCTGTGGCAGAGGCAAAATGGGCCAAAAAGAAAAAAGAAAAAAGGCCAGATATGTGAGGATGGAAAGGAGGAGGAGCGTGGCACTGAAGGAGAGAGATTTGCATTGATAGAATTTTCCTTGACCAATGTTGTCTGAAGTCTTTCCCAGCATCAAGAGGACTGTTGAGAGGTCATAGAAGGTTCTTGACGCGGTTTTGCTTTGGATGTTATATGAAATTCTTTGGGTGTAAACACAGGTAGCCAGCCAGCCTAGAATGCAAGAAAGGATAGCTTTGTTAGATCAAAGGCCCTGGAGGGGGAAGAGGGGAGAGGCTGGTTGGCGGTGGGGCCCATGGGCTTCCTTAACCTAGGCTCCTGGGAGGGTCCATGGAGTCAGTTCGGTGAAGAGGCACACATGGGTCCCAGGCTCTCTGCCTTTCTTGTGGCTCAGAGGGGAGGGCTAGGTTTTCCCATGGATACTGGGGATGGGCAGTTTCAAACACTAGAGATGTGGAAAGCAGAAGCAGCGAGGACTATTTGGAGAAGCTGAAGGCAGCTCCCCGTGTCATCAAAGCCATAAGGAAGTATCTGCCCTGCTAGTAAATTATGCCGCACAAAACAATAGAAGCCACAAAGAACTTCAACGAATCTGCAGCAAGGCCTGTTCGGAGAAGAAGCATCAGGAGTATTAAAAAGCTGGGGGTGGTTTTTTCATCCCAAGCCCTATAGAGGTGCAGGCTTTGTTCTAACTGCGGTTAAACTCAGCAGGGCTAACTGGGTGTCACTCAAAAGAGAAGCTTATGACTAAGCCAGGAAGGATGATGAGGCACCAAATAGAATTTCTTTTATGCCGTTACAGGCTTCATGCCTGCCACCATCTCTGCACTGAATAACAAGTGGCTGCATAGTGAGAAAGCTATTTCTTTGTAAATTCTTTAATTCTTCAGATCTCTTCCAGGGAGAGTCTCAGTGTGTTACTAGTATATATTGTCAAATTCTGGCTAATTTCTCTTTATTAAAAAAGGAAAGCAGCCATGTTTTCCAGAAGAATTTAGGCAGAGAATAAAAAAGTATTTGCAAAGTCCCCTTGGGGGACTGAGGAGAAAGGAGGAAATATTCAACATCTTTGTCTGGAGAATTCCTGATATTCTGGCAAACTGAGGAGACAACCGATTCAATAGGCTGAGCCCTTAATCTTGGGGTTCACCTCTATGAAACTTATTCCTGCAAAGGAGAAGCTAAGCCTACTTAGCTTGACTTAGTCATAACATGACTATGTTCCAGGGGTGTAAACCTCCCTGGCAACGTGGGACAGGACCCCCAGGATAAGCCAGGATCCAGCATCGTGGGATTGAGAGAGCCTTCTTGATCAAAAGGGGGAAGAGAAAAATGAGACAAAATAAAGTCTCAGTGGCTGAGAGATTTCAAACAGTCGAAAGGTTTTCCTGGAGGTTATTCTTTTGCATTATATAGAGATCTGTTTTTGGTTTACGGTATATTGGAGTGGCTAAAGGGAAATATCTGAAACTGTTGAGCTGTGTTCCGGTAGTCTTGATTCTTGACGGCGATTATATAACTCTAGAGCTTTTACAATGTGGCCATGTGATTGTGAAAATCTTGTTTCTGATGCTCCTTTTATCCAGGGTATGGACAGATGGGTAAAAAAATAAGGATAAAAATAAATAAATAATTGTGGGGATAAAGGAGAAAAAAATGGGTAGATGAAAATACTAGTGACCAGTGAGAGGTAGGGGTAAGAGGTATGGGATGTATTTATTTTTTCTTTTTTCTGGAATGATACAAATGTTCTAAAAATGATCACGTTGATGAATACACACTATGTGATGATACTGTGAGCCACTGATTGTACACCGTATATGGTCTGAATGTCTGGGAAGATTTCTCAATAAAAATGAGTTTTAAAAAAAGAAAGCAACCACTTCACATCCACTAGGATGTCTATCATTTTAAAAACAGAAAGAAAGCAAGTGTTGGAGAAGATAAAGAGAAGTAGGGACCCTGGAACATTTTTGGTGGGAATATAAAATTCCGAAGCCACTGTGGAAAGCTGTTTGGCAATTCCTCAGAAAGTTGATATAGGATTACTACATGACCCAGCAATTCTACTTCTATGTATATGTTCAAAGGAAATGAAAGCAGAGGGTCAAACAAATATTTATATACCAATGTTCATAGCAGTATTAGTCACGATAGCCAAAATGTGGAAGCAATCCAAGTGTCCATCAACAGATGAATAGATAAACAATATATGGTACATACATACAACGAGATATCATTCAGCTTTAAAAAGGAACGTGCTGATACATGTTACAACATAGATGAAAGGCATCATACTAAGTGACCTAAAAGGAAAATATTGTCTGGTTCTACTTATATGAAGTCCTTAGACTATGTCAATTCATACAGGCACAAAGTAGATTACATGTTACAGGTGTGGGGTCAGGGAATGGGGGTTATTTCTTAGTGGGTGAAAAGTTTCTGTTTAAGGTGATGAGGTGGTAATGGATGGTGCTGATAGTAACACCACATTGTGAAAGCAATTAATACCCCTGCATTGTACACCTGAAAGTGGTTAAAATGGGAGGTTTTATGTTGTACACATTGCTAGAAAAAACATTTTTTTTTTAATGGAAGGTAAGTCTCAGGCTCAGAAACTTTGTCAGGCAAGAGTGTTTAGTGAGCGCATATACAACTTTGTCCCCATTGTTTATTTGCTGAGGAGGGAGGAGCTTATTGTCTATTAATGAATAATGACACTGATTTTCCATTTATAATAGCAATATAAAGGTCTTTTTAAAAAAATCAAAGTAAGTTATTAAGTGACTAGTAATGCTTCAGTCATGTATGGGTTCAGCAAAACCTTGTGAAGGCAAACCGTGAATGGCCAAAGTGTGGGGGACTCTGCATTCAACTTCGAGCTCCTTGAACGTAGGAACCCTGTCTTTCTCATCCTGGACTCCCAGCATTCAGGAGTTGAATTGCATATGAATGAACAATGAGAGATTAAGGGAAGAGTTTTGAGCTAGGTGACAGGAAGAATGAAGACGTCGTTAATTAGTGGGTAACCTATCTTGGCAGGAAATTCCTATGGAAGAGGATACTGGGATGTGGTCACATTGGTGCCAGCAGGATATCCAGATGGAAATGACTGTCTAGCCATCAGGAAATGCCAAGCAAGAGGCTGGCGGTCCAGAGATGGGTGTGGAAGCCCTCCTCACAAGGCAACAATGAAAGAACCACAAAGGAGGACATGCTTCAAGGAGAGGACCCTGCATGGCCTATGTTTACAGAACAAATAAGGCAGAGGAGCCAGGGAAGGAGACAGGGAAGGCATTGGCAGAGAGCGGAGGAGAACATGGAGAGACAGAGCCACAGAGGTCAAGGGAGCAGAGAGTTTCCAGAGGGGCATACCTGAGCTCAAAGGAGACAGGGATTATAATAAGGTCATTTTATTTGGCAATCTGGCAATAACAAGATAGCCATTTCAGGACAGCAGAGAGGGGGAAAGCCAGACCTCACTGGGGAGAAGACATTGATCTGTGTGAGTAAATAAGACCATGAGCCCAATCTGCTCATTCGAGAAGTGTGGCAGTGAAAGAGAGAGAAGACTATTACTGGAAGATGCTGTTGGCAGGAGGAATATGCTATTGGGAGAACAAGGGCCCCTGCATGTTTGTGCACTGTATTAGTTAATATTGCTGTGCAACAAACTATCCCAAAAATTCAGTGGCTAAAATAATAATTTTATATTACTGTCTACAGGTCAGCTGGGCAGTTTCTGATCTGGGCCTGGCTTAGTTGGTCTTAGCTTATCCTGCAGCAGAGTGCTGTGACCAGCAGGTGAGTGACCTGGAGCTGGCTGGGACTTGTCTCCCTTTGATACCTCACCCTAAAGCAGGCTATTCCAAGAGCCAGAGCAGAAGAGTGCCAGACCAGGCTCAAAACTGGTGCAACGTGTCCTCTGCTACATTTCAGTAATCAAAACACATGATAGGTCTGGCCCAGATTTGAAGGGCTTGGATGATCTGTGAAACCACACTGCAAAGGAGCATGCATGCAGGGAGGGTAATAAATGTGGCCAGCTTTTAAAGCAAGCTGCCACATAAACTTAGAGGTGAGAACCCAAAACAACACCAGCTGAAGTATTAGAGGTAGATTGACACCATGGAGGACTGCCCTTTCCCCTCATGGGGCATGACTCCCAGGGGTGTGAACCTCCCTAGCAACATGGGACAGAAATCCTGGGGATGAGCCGGGACCCAGCATCACGGGATTGAGAAAGTTTTCTTGACCAAAAGGGGAAAGAGAGAAATGAGACAAAATAAAGTGTCGGTGGCTGAGAGATTTCAAACAGAGTCACTAGGTTATCCTGGAGGTTATTCTTATGCATTATAAAGATAGACTTTGTTAGTATATAGTGTGTTGAAGTGGCTAGAGGGAAGTATCTGAAGCTATCAAGGTTCCAGTAGCCTTGATTCTTGAAGAAGGCGGTTTATCTATTTAGTTTTTACAGTGTGACTGTGTGATTATGTAAACTTTGTTTTTTGATGCTCCTTTTATCCAGGGGATGGACAGATGAGTAAAAATAAATAAATAAATAAGGCTAAAAATTAAATAAATAATGGGGGGATAAAGCATCAAAAATTGGGCAAATTGAAACACTGGTGGTCAATGAGAGGAAGGGCAAGGGGTATAGGATGTACGGATGTTTTCTTTTTTCTTTTTATTTCTTTTTCTGGAGTGATGCAAATGTTCTAAAATGATCATGGTGATGAATACAGGACTGTGTGATAATATTGTGAGCCATTGATTGTATCATGTGGTTGGAATGTGTGTGTGTGAAGATTTCTCAATTAAAAAAAAAAAAGACCACAGGGTGAAGTTAGCCTTGGAGATGAGTTGAAGAGAAGGAAAAGGAGGCAAGTGAAGGCAGCAGTGCAGAGAGGATGAGAGCACTGAGGAGTGCATGTTGGACAGCTTGGTCTCCTGAGTACAGAAGGAGTAAGTCCACCAACTAGGCAGGGGAGAGTGGGCATCAGACAGGCAGATTAAGGCGAAAGGGACAATTTTGGAACAACGTCTCTCAAGAATGCAACTGTTGGGAGGCATGGCTCAGCTGAAGTTAAATGGTCCCAGTGAATTTATATGGCACTGTGTGACTCCATTTAGTGACTTTGTCCAGAGCAGTGCTGGGTGGTGGAGTCATCCTGGAACTTAGGGGCTAGAAGGCAGGCAGGTCTGGGGGAAAGCAAAGAGCAAATGGGAGAGGAGAGAGTTCAGGAGAATTAACTTCAAAGCAACAAACTTTTAGAGACCCAGAAAGATTAGCCAAAACGGAAAAAAAATGATGAAAGTACTGACATGAAGGGGACAATTATGGCAAGAAGTTCTTTTCTAATGAAGCTAAACAGTCTGATACTAAGTCCACCTACCAAGAAAAACAACCCAGGCCTGTGTGAAGACTTCACAAAGATTCACGTGGTGTAGATTTGTCAAGCACAGTAACTTGGTTTACTCCTTCTTATTATTTCTTCTTTTCAGGTTTTGATTTCATGGTGAGGGTGTGTTATAAAGAGGACCACATTTTTGTTATTCCAAGAGCCCAGAATTTACCAGCTAATGTGTGTTGACCTGGAAAACATATAGGGAACCACATGCCTACACTCACACCCAGGCCGTGGTGTACTTACACCCACATCCATCTAACCATCAGAGCTCAAACTTCATTGTCAGAAATAAGGCTGACAGCAGATACCAAGTTGAATAAGAAACAGGAAAAGGAAGATGTTTAGGGGGGAAAAAGTATATGGTCAGCACTACAATTTTAAAAGAATTGGGCCAAACCAAAAACCTCCAGCGGAAATACCAGAGACAACATTTCAAGTTCTGAAATGTGCTATAGGCAAGTTATATTTACCAAATGTTGACATTTGCCTTTTGAGTCATTCTCCTCCCCACCTCTTATCACCATTGATCCATCTTAACAGGATCAATCAAACTATTTCCACTTTGAAAAGTTGAAAGGAATCAAAGGCAGCCATTTATACCACAGAAGATGGAAAGCCCAGGCACTACAGATATATCAAGAAGAAAGAACAAGTAAGCTATATCCAGCAAAGAGATTCAATTTCTGATAAATGATAATGTGGTCTTTCTCAAAGGGTACGCGCTGAGAAACACAGCCACATGGCATTTATGCTTACGAAGTCTTTTCCATTCTTCTGATCACTATTTCTGTCTTCTGGGTTTTATGGTTTCATTTCTTACATATAAATCTATCTGGAATTCCATATAGCTGTAGCTTTCTAATATATTTATGTCTCTGGTTGTGACTGTGGTACCTCAGCAGCTGAGCTGAGAAAGTGGATCTTTGGGTTACAAATGTGAGGGAAGCAACTTCAACCTCCCCATTGAATCAAGGGTATCTCAACCTTGGCACTGCTGACATTTTGGTGATTCTGTCTTGTGGAGGTCTGTCCATTTGGAAGCATCCCTGTTTTCTACTCACTAGATGTCAGCAGTGGCCTCGCCACCAACCCTGCTTGTGACAGCCAAAACATTGCCAGACATTGCAAAATTACACCAATAAAAGCCACTCATTTACGCTTTGGATGCTATACAAACCCAAAACTGAGAGTCATAGCAGCCCTCTTGTAATTGTGAGGAAAGATACTACACAATTGCTACACCAACTCTAGAATCACCTTCCTAGGGGAAATTAATGGCTTCCACTATTTAAACCACGTAACCATGTGCTCTGTTACTTGCAGGCAAGAGCAGCCTAACAAATTCACTGATCTCTTTATTCCCCTGATTAAAAATCCTTCACTAGTTTTTCATTCAGGATGCATTTCAAACCCCTCAGCCTAGCAACCAAGGACCTCTGCCCCTCTTCTACTTCTTTCACCACCCCTCCTCTAGGCATACACATTTTTTTTTCTTTTAGGCCATAATTAGAGTCCTTTAAACCAGCCCTGAGATTTCCTGTCTCCTGATTTTCACAATTGCTGACCCTTTACCTGTCGTAGTCTTCTTCTCCCCCTGCTCACTCCTGTTCTCCCTTCAAGACTTCGCCCATGTCATCTCCTCCAGGAAGTTTTCCCTGAATCTTCATGTGCTGATTTTAAACATGGTCCCAAAATTCTCTGCCACTTCTCCAATCGAGAGTGCGTGCATGTTTCCTTGGACAGGAGTATGAACCAAAGAACTGTGCAAATTGATTAATCCAAAAGGGGTGTTATTCACTTACATACTAGGTAAGCTTCGTGGTTACACGTGGTGTGTGAGATGAGCTGGCCGGAACTGAAGGCACTGGGTTCAATTCAGCCCAATCCAATTCAGCCCAAGTAGCTCATACTGTTTGTCTTTTCCAGCCTCAAACCCTGATAATCCTACCTTTTGTACTGAGCACTTCACCTACTCTGAATTCCTTGCTGAGCCTTTGGTATTAACCTCTATACTACCTGCCCTCCTTCCTCTGAACCACCTAGAAATTTGTTACAGATGCCCTACCCTCGGGGCTTCTGTTTCAATAGGTCTGTTGAGGCCTGGGAAATTGCATTTGTCATGAGCCCCAGAGACTGTAGGTTTCAGGCCAACTGCCCTTTAAGGAATGGTGGCTGCAACCAAAGAACAGCCTGGAGAGTGTCTAAGGTTTTACATTGTCTGGTCCTGATGAACCTGTCTCACTGCATCATGAACTTGCCCTGCATTTACTACCCTGCTCCAGATTCTTACTCCCTCTGATCCCTCTGCCAGGAATGCTGTCATCCCCTACCAGTTGCTCCCACCCATGGCCTGCGCATGGTCAAATGCGCCAAAATGGCTTCAAAGCAAAGGGCCTCTACCCAGGAATAGGTGATTTTGCTGACAGTCTTGTTTGAGAGGAGACCGTACGGAGATCTGGCGGGTGGCCCAGAACAACTCAGCTCTTTGAACTGCACTATGGAGGCAGCAGGCCTGCACTTAGGGGATTTCCCAGTAGTGCTGTGGATGACACTGAACATGTTCAGTGACACTGAAAGAAGTCACCTCTCCTTGAGCCACATCAAAGCTATGTTGCTAAGAGTCAGCAGGACTCGTGGTGGTAATAGCTTCTAGGGGAATTTGAGTGTGTGGGGATGAGTGGAGGTGGGGTTGCAAAGCACTTGGGGTTTTCCCCTAACCAGTACTATTTGTTCTGACTATATATTGCTGCATAACAAAGCACCCCAAAAATGTACAGACTTCAAACAAGATCCATTTGATTATATCTCCTAATCTGTGACTCAGGAATTTGGGCAAGGCCCAGCTGGGTAACTGTTATTCATGTGGCATCAACAGAGATTCCTTGGTTGGGATAAGCTGGTCCAAGATAGCTTTGCTCACATTTCTGGCTCCTTAGCAGAGATGGTTTGATAGCTGGGCTCAGGTGGAACAGCATGGCAGCCTCATGTCCTTGGACTTCTTAAATACTGGTTCAGGGCTCCCAGGGAGAGTTCTCTAAGAGGCCTGGGTGGAGGCTGCAAGGTTTCTATGACCAAGCCTCAGAAGTCTCGGGATGTCACCTCTGCAACATTTTACTGGTCAAGCAAATCACTAAGACCACCCCAGATTAAGGAGGAGTAGAATTAGATTTCACCTCTCAACGGGGGGAGTTGTAAAAAATTTCCTAGAATTATAGTCTAGAATAAAGTCTAACAAATAATTACCCAGTGCTGGCACATGTAAGTGATCAACAAATGTTGGCTATTAGCATTCTGATTGTTACACAAATAATGGTTTGATAACACTTTCACTGTAAGCAAATAAATGCTTTGAAGGAGGACAGGGTGAAAAGAATATGATCAACAAAGAGCCTGATATGTTCAGGAGAGTAAATTCTAAGCTGAGGATGAGTAGTAATTAATAAGAGAAAGGGGAAGCAAAGGAGCTTTCAGAGAGAGAAAATGGGGTGCAGCAGAGTGCGGTAGGCAAGGAGCCATATGAATCAAATGAAGTTGGACAGGTAGGACAAAGTGAGAATCACCCAAGGTTGAACTGGAGTCTTCCTGTTCTAGTTTGCAAGCTGCTGGAATGCAATATAGCAGAAATGGAATGGCTTTTTAAAAAGGGAATTTAATAAGTTGCAAGTTAGCAGTCTTTAGGCTGTAGAAATGACCCAATTAAAGCAAGTCTATAGAAATGTCCAATCTATGGCATCCAGGGAAAGACACCTTGATTCAGGAAGGCTGATGAAGTTCAGGGTTTCTCTCTCAAGTGAAAAGGTACATGGCAAACACAGTCCGAATTTCTCTCTCATCCAGAAAGGCACATGGTGAACACAGTCAGGGCTTCTGTCTCATCTGGAAAGGTACATGACGAACACGACGTCATCTGCTAGCTTTTTCTCCTGGCTTCCTGTTTCATGAAGTTCCCCTGGAGGCATCTTTCTTCTTCATCTCCAAAGGTTGCTGGCTGGTGGACTCTCTGCTTTTCGTGGCTATGTCATTCTTCTCTGCTCTCTCCTTTTCTCCAACATGTTTCCTCTTTTACAGGATTCCAGTAAACTAATGAAGATCACCCGGAATGGGTGGAGACACACCTAATCCAGTTTAACAACCACTCTTGATTGAGTCACATTTCCAGGGAGATGATCTAACTAAAGTTTCAAACATACAGTACTGAATAGGGACTAGAAGAAACGCTGCCTTTACAAAATGGGATTATGATTAAAACATGGCTTTTCTAGAGTACATACATCCTTTCAAACTGGCACACTTCCATTTGTCCCTCTAGATCTCCTTTCCACCTTCGACACCCTGCCCTGTGATTTTGATAGCTGACCTGTGTGGACGACATCAACAGGCCCCCCTCGCCTTCTGGTTTTGGTTGTGTTCAGCCAATGGAAGCCACCAGCTGGAGTTTGGATGGGGTGGACGTGAGGGAGAGAAGTTGGAGTACTTACTCTTCTGGTTCCCTCTCTGCTGGACTTGGGATATAAGTGACGACATTCCTCTGCCAAAGGCAGCACTCCCTGTCAAGCTGCCTTCCTCTAAGGCTATAGGTCTCACCAGGTTCTTTGAAGGCTCCCTTTTCTGCCCTTTCAGACCTGGGATTTGCAGAGATTTCCTGGTACTGCTCAGAGATACTTCACCATCCCTTCTTGGATTCCTTACACACTGTGCACACTTTGTAAATAGTCCCTACCTCGATCCTCAATCACTTTTGAGAGGGCCATCTCCTGTTGGGATCCTGAATAATAGAACTACATCAACCAGGATAAGAATTTAGGACTTTATCTAGAAGTCTAAGAAAATGATGACCTTACATCTAGTGGAGCGCTGATAATGTTTAATAACCTGCTTTCCAGGGTAAAAGCCTTGATTTGTAGTGTTTGCCAAATTCTGAGTTGTGAAAACTTCCACCACGGATGATTTCAATCTATTGATATATCACCAGCTAAAAAAGTTTCTAAAAGTATAGCATGAACTGGGATGAGCTGTAGCACACCTCTATGCTGATAAAAAAAAAAAACAAAGCCAGCTCTAGTTTCTCCTATAAGTAGAGCTACCCCAGCCCAAAGACAGGCTGAAAGTTTCAAAAGGCCCTCTGGATCATGTCAGTTTCTTCTTCCTGCTCCTTTTCCCTAGGACCTGTTGTCCCCTGGAAAAGGATGGCCCCGAGTCAAACTAGAGGCATTTCAGACTGGCTCTTGGGCCCTTGTTCTCTTGGAACACAACCAAGAGGGGATTAGATGTACAGGAGGTGTATAGGTGGAAATGCCTGAAAGGATAAAGGGAAAGGGAGCAAAATAGGCAGGGAGGGTACTCAAGCAGAGATGCAGGATCAACACCTGTTTAAGAAGGGAGGGAAAGAAGGAGGATCAGGTAGAAAAAAATCTCACACTGCAACACAGTTCTGAGAAAATCTTGTCCAAACCAATGTGTAGTTTCAGAGCAAAAGGTGCCCTTTAGAGGAATGCTGGTCCAGGCAGGAATGGGATGAATCTAATACCCTGCCAAGCTCAGTCATTGGCTCAAAGCAGCTTGGAGTGAGGACAGTGGCATGTAGCCTCAGTGTTTATGGTAGCAAACTGGAGTTGTCAATCAATCTTGAACCCTGCAGCAAAGTCTCCTGAAAAAGGTATGACCGGGCACTTCCACGGATGCTACAGGAATTCACATTCATTGGCCTTGCTACCCAGAGACTTGAATTTTCTCAGAGCATTCAGGTTCTTATGTTTTCTGGCCAGGACAAGTTTAGAATCTATCTACCTTCTCCTGAACTCTAACCATTCACTGATAAGATCCCAAATTCCCAGAGATATCCTGGACCCAATTTCGTTACCATCAGCTTGTCTATGTAATGGACATTATCAAAATTGACCTGTGGCTTATTGAGACTCCCCCAGAGCCTTCTGCTACTTCCCCCATGGTTCATTGCCCCTCAAAATCCTGCCTTTGGGGGCTCCAGGAATGGATACCTTATATGCCAGACTTTCTGAATCCTACATTAGTCTTCCCCCTGTGCTGGGTCTAACTGGGCCTCAAAATCTAAGCCTTTGGCGGGCCGCGGTGGCTCAGCGGGCAAGAGTGCTTGCCTGCCATGCCGGAGGACCTCGGTTCGATTCCCGGCCCCAGCCCATGTAAAAAACAAACAAACAAACAAAATATAATAAAACAAGAAAATGTTTAAAAGATGTTTCCCTTTCTTCCATCCTTCCTTCCTTCTCTCTGTCTTTCCTTCCCTTCCTCCCTCTCTCTTTAAAAAAAAAAAAAAAAAAAAAAATCTAAGCCTTTGATTCAACAGTCTACATTTACCTGCCATGCCCAGGAGCCCAAGAGATCAGGGAAAAGGGTCCAAGCCCTGCACTCCCTAGGACTCTTTCCATCATCAACTACCAGACCTCCATTCTCTGTACCTCTAACTCACTACACTCCCTTCTCCCCAAAAAACCTCGGCTCCAGTTTCCACTGACTAAGCCCACATCTTCTGATTTGGAGAGGCCTATTCCAAAGGGTTGTTGGAGGCCATGGAAGTAGGCTTGAGAGTGGCCTTACAGGTCAAACCAGAACACCAGAAACCATGCTTCAAGGGGGATAATCAATCTATGAATGTATAAATAAAATGTGGTATATACATATAATGGAATATTATTCAGCCATGAAAAGGAAACATGCAACAACATGGAGGAACCTTGAAGACCTCATGTACGGTGAAATAAGCAGACACAAAAGGACAAATATTGTATGATCTCACTGATCAGAAACAATTAGTATAAGCAAACTCATCGAGTCAGAATCTAGAATATAAGTTACCAGAGGGCAGGGTGGTGATAGGGAATGGAAAGTTAAGGCTTATAAAGTACAGGGTTCTTATTTGGAATGATGGAAATATTTTGGTAATGGGAGGTGGTACTAGTAGCGCAATATTGTGAATGCAGTTAACAACACTGAACTATATATCTGAACAGTATTAAAAGGGGAAATGTTAGATTGTATATATGGTAACAGAAAAAAAAATGTAAAAAATCCATGTAACTACAGTTCACAGTGAACCCTAAGTTAAAACATGGATTTTAATTATTAGTACAATTATAAAAATGTGCTATCATCAAGTGTAACAACTATTCTACACCAATGCAAGGTGTTGGTGATGGAGTAATGTAAGGGAATCCTATATTTGCCACACAACGTTTCTGTAAGCCCTCAACTTCTCTAACAAAGAAAAAAACTTTAAGAAATATATTGGGAGATGGAGGAAGGGCTGAATCTAAGAATGAGGGAAATGGTGCTTGACAGTGTCATGTATAAAGTAAACTTAAGTGTTTTAGTAGGTGGTAAAATGGTATGGGTAAACCCTGTTAAAAACTTGCTGAGCAGCTTTATGTAAGATTTTATTCTAGGAATGTAGTACTTAAGAGAACTTAAAATATAAATTGATAATCATAAAAAAAGGAGGGGGATAAAAGAGGGAGAATCCACGGGAATGCTCACCAAAAAATGACCTGAACAAAGGAGGATTTTAATTATCAAGTGGACTAAATAACACATTTTGTGGATCTTGTCAAGTCTTTTTCCCCATCCACTTCTGTCATTGTCCAATGGGCTCATCAACAAAGTGGCCATGGTGTCAGGGATAGAGGTTTTATACTGGCTTAGCAACATGGACTTCCATTCAAAAAGGCCAACCTGGCTACTGCCATTGTTGAGTGCCCCATCTGCATTCCCTAAGGTGATCAGCAGCTACAAGGCGGCAGGTTGACTATATTGTACCATTCCCATTGTGGAAGGGGTAGAACTTTGTTCTTACTAGATTAGACACTAACTCTGCAAATGGATTTGTTTTCTCAACTATCAATGTTTTCACCATGGGATTACAAGCCATGGGATTACAGAATGTCTTATCCACCATCACGGTATTCCACATAATAAATTAAGTGTGGCAATGATCCCATGCTGGTGGATTTTACTGGTCTTTCCACATTCAAGCAGCTGGCTTGACAGGACTGTAGAATAGCCTTTGAAGGCTCAGTTACAGTGACAACAAAGTAGCAATACTTTGGAGGGCTGGAACAATGTTGTCCGAGAGACTGTATGTGCTCCAAGACAATACCCATTATATGGTGTTGTTCCTCCCACACCCAGGATTCGTGGGTCCAGGAATCAAGGGGTGGATATGAGAATGGCACCATTCACTATTAGCCTTACTAATACACAAGCAACATTTTTGCTTCCTACACACACAGTCTCATGCTCTGCTGGTCTAGTGAACTTAGTTTCCTAGAAGAGAATGCTTCTACCAGGAGACACGCCAATGGTTCCACTGAATTGGAATTTAAGGCTTCTACCTGGTCACTTTGGGCTCCTTATGCCTCTGAATCAACAGGCCAGAAGGACATTAAGTTACTGACTAGGGTGATTGATCCTGATCACCAAGGAGAACTTGAGCTACTGCTATACAACGAAAGTAAGGAAGAGTATGCCCAGAATACAAGAGATTCCTTAGGATATCTCTTAGTATTACTATGTCCTGTGATTAAGTTGAATAGAAAACTATGACAACCCAATTCAGACAGAACTGCTAACAGCCTGGACCCTTCAGGAATGAAGGTTTGGTCACCATCAGGCAAAAAACTACCACCAGTCGACATTCTTGTGGAGGGCAAAGGGAATGCGGAGTAGAAGAAGGTAGTGACAAATACCAGCTATGACTGTGTGACCAACTGCAGAAATGAGGAATGTAATTGTTTTGAGTTTTTCTTTCTTTTTCTATTATGGATATGTTTGTATATTAAGCATATTTTAATTTTTTCATTATCTTAACCCCTTGTCAAATCTAACAAAGGATATATTAATTAGCTTCCTATCACAGATTTTAAGTTTCAGGATGTCAAGGAGCAAAGCAAACATCACCCAAGGATTTTGTATCCTATTCTGAGGAAAGAGTTAGTGCACTTTTTGGTTGTAGGCAGGATAGTTTCATCAGGTTCTGCAAAAATATGACTTTGTTTTTGGCTTTGTTTGGAGATTGAGTACTGTTTACGGAGATATGTATGGGTACCACGTTGACAGAGCAGACAATGATGGTCAGCTTTATATGTCAACTTAGCAAGGCTATAGTACCAGTTATTCAAACACTAATTGAGGTGTTGTAGATGTGATTAAGATCTACAATAAACTGACTTCAAGCAAAAGAGATTATCCTTGAAAATCTGAAGAATAACTGATCCGGTCAGTTGAAAGGCCATGAAAGCAGAACTGGGATTTTCCCTGAGGAAGAAGACATTTTACATGTGGACTGCAGCATCAGCTCCTGCCTGAGAGTTTCCAGCCAAGCCTCCTTGCAATAAATCTCTTCAAGATAAATAATATTATATCCTAACTATGGTGACAACATATTCCTCATTATATACTATGGAGTATTATATAGTATATAACATAATATTATATATAGTAAGATATATGTAGATAAATAAAATTATATACATAGATATATATCCTGTTGGTTCTAGTTCTCTGGTAGAATCTTGACTTACATCTCAACAAAGTTGTACCCCCTTCAAAAACAGAATCTTGGAGGGGACGTTGGTGGACAGACCTCAGCCAAGTGGAAGTGAAAAGTAAGCAGGCATCCTTTCCTCTTTTTTCTAAAGAAGTGGTAAGTGAAATATGAAAGCTGCATGTTCCACTTATATAGAAGTAAGAGTGAGAGGTCCTCCCTCACTGTTCTCTAAGTTGGAAATCAGGGAACTAACATCTTTCTGAATCAACTAGCAAATTTGTGTGCACAGGCTGGAATCTGTGGAACTGCACCCAGAGATTATCTATAAATAACGTGATTAAGAGTTTGGGTAACCATTTCTCCTTCCAAGCAAAATAAATAACCAAGTGCAATGCCCAAAGTTCTGCCTACTGGGAGGATTTCCCTTCACCACTGTCCTTCAGAGACATGTCAGAAATGGGCTGCAGTGCTATCACACAGAACCAGCTATAAACCAGGCCCAGCTTTCTCTAATTGTGGGGAACTTCCCATAAGGCCCTAGGTGTGGTCTGGGAGAGAGAAGTAATGTGGTAAGTGTGGGAATCTTGGGCATTTGGGCAACTTACTTATGCAACTTACTTATGCCTCAGAGCCCACTGAGCCCAATTTCATATATACCATTTCTGTTTGATGATGGAGTGCTACTGTACATGCCCAACATTATAGCTTGGTGCTATAATGCCCAGCTTGTGGTGGGCAGCTCAGGTCTCATGGACAATTGGTGGACCACAATTAAGCATTTAGTTACTAAGGGCCAGTAGCAAACCAAAAGCTGTTTCTCCAAAGAAAAGTAATTATTTGAAGAGCATGGCAGGGCATTGTTCCAAAATCCTAAAAAAGATCTGCACTGTGATTCACCTATAACGACCTGCCAAAGACTCCAAAAAGCATCTCTATCAGTCACTGATACTTTAATAACCATTGGATCTGCTGGATCAAAGATTCCAAGTGGCAGAGTTTTCACAGCAACATGGATGATTTACACAGCCTTTTCTTGTTCTGGTCCCCACACAAAACTAGCAACTTTTCAGTCATTCAGTAAATGGCTGGAGAAACATACCCAAATGAGGAATATGTTGTCACCAAAATCCAAAAAGACCAACTCTTTTTCAGTTGTAGGAGGGGCCAGATGCAAGAATTTATCCTTAATCTTCTAAGAGATATCTCAACATGCTCCATGTGTAGAAATTCCACAGGTGGAGGGTCCCTGAATTTTTGTGGGATTTATTTTCCGCCCTCTGACATGCAAATGTCTTATCAATATGTCTAGCATAGTTGCTACTTCTTGCTCACTAGGTCCAGTCAGCATAATGTCCTCAATATAACAGACCAGTGTAATGTATTTTGGAATGAAAACGTGATCAAGGTCTCTGCAAAGTAGATTATGGCATAGAGCTGGAGAGTTGATATACTCTGAGGTGAGACAGTGAATGTGTATTATTTGTTTTGCCAGCTGAAAAATAAACTGCTTCTGATGGTCTTTACTAACATATATCAAAAAAAAGAAAAAAAAAAGGATTTGCCAAATCCATAGCTGCATACCAGGTACCACGGATTTCTTAATTTGCTCAAGCAATGATACCTCATTAAGAGCAACAGCTGCAATTGGAGTCATCATCTGGTTAGATTAAGATAATCTACTGTTCCTCCAAGACCCATCTGTTTTCTGCTTGGGCCAAATAAGAGAGTTGAGTGGAGATGTGGTGGGAATCACCCCCCATGCAGCCTTCAAGTCTTTGATGGTGGCACTAAGATCTGCAGTCCCTCCAGGCATGCAGTGTTACTTTTGGTTTACTATTTTTCTGGGTAGAGGCATGTCTAGTGATTTCCACTAGCTTTTCACTGGGCCACTGTGAGATGGACCTAAGCTAAAAGTCCATTGATCTTCTGACTCTCATGAGTTCAAACTCTAACTAGTGGGCCACAGTGTTGTTTTGGAACTCCTGGAATTAATTTCAGTTCAAAGCCAGTGTCCAGTAATACCTCCACAAAGTTTTATCATTTTCCTTTCTGCAATGCATTGTCACCTGGTAAAAAGCCATAGGTCTCCTTGTATAGGTCAGGAGAAAGATTAACAGAATAAATTTTGGATAGTGTAGCAAGATCTTTCTCAAGGGACCCAGCTTTCCATTCAGTTTAAGAGTTCCAAGTTTGTAAAGAGGCTCAAGTTTGGGAATTGATAGAGTGGCTATGACTTTATTTTGGTGATTCAAGTTAGATTTTTATTCATTTGAACTAAAATTCATCTGTGTTTACAGACCAAGCAATGATTCAGTAGACTTCCCATCTACTTTTCATCTAGGGACGTGATCAACTAGCCCAAACCATAGGTCTCTAAGTCAGATCATTCTGAACTGCTCCAACTCCACTCTCCATTATGTTAACCACACCCACTTTTTCTTTGATGATTAAATATTACCATTTGGCCTCTGACACTCTGGGATCCAATTTCTCCATTGCATTTAAGACTGCCAGTTTGGTGACAGCAGTTTCCATTATGATTTCTGACCTATAGGGAAGAATGGCCAAAGAACTCAAGGATGCTGGATCTCCTCTCACAAATTTACTTCCCATAGTAGTGGTGAAAGGTATATCTTCTGGAGCTTCACAGGGTGGCTAAGCAGGCCTTACATGATAAATCCTCTGTAATATTCCAATCTCCCAAGATTTGGATACATTCCTGTACATTAAACTAAGGTAGTTATGGCAGATAAGTCATGTTTCAGCCAAACAAACAAACACTTGGATCTTTCTAATCCTTTAAGCAGTGGCATTGAATTGTTGTGGGTTGACCCTAGCTATGGGTAATTGAACCCCTTGTTCATATTGTGATGCTCCTGAACTGGACTTTCACCTCTGGAAGTTCCTCTTTGTCCAGCCTAAATTATGTTGTAGAACTTCCTGCTTAGGCAAGAACATGATTTTTTTTTTTTGCATTAAAACCATATTTGAGGAAGTGTGAAAACTTAAGTTTCAGATTGACTTCATATTTAGGAAATAAACATTTTTTAAGCACTTGCTATATGAATCTTCTCAATAATCATCTATCAGCAAAGAGCAATTACACATGTGCACCATACATACCCACACACAAAGAGCCAATAAATCTGCAGGAAAATGCCCGGCATAAAAAATAATACAAAATTTGAATCAAAACAACATGACGCTACTCTTCTCCTTTCAAAATGATGAAGATTTTAAAAATTAATAACATGAAATTTTTACCAGGTATATAAAGATCGGCACTCTTGTATAGTACTGTGGGAATGTAAACCAGTACAACCATTTTAGAGGGTAATCAAGCAATATCTACCAAAATATAATACTTGCATACCCATGACCCAATAGTCCGTCAGTTTGGCTTGATGGTAAAACGAAGGTTAGATGAATAGGTGTAGTAAGAGTCCATTTTTTAATAAACATTATGCATTTCTGTGCATATGAGTATATGAAAATGTGTATGAGATTATTCAAGTATGGAGAAAATATCTGGAAAGATATGACTTAAAATGCTAACTTGGAAGCATTTCCAGTTTCAGCTCCAACATGTAAAGACGTTGAAGTTATTACTCCCACCTTCAAACAGAAAGTTGAGCAAAGTGGAAATCAATACTAGCAGGGAATTGAAGTCATAAGGCCAACTGCTACCCTGAAAACTGGAGAGACAGATGGTTACAGAGAGTATAGGTCAACTTACCCGAAGAAGAAAGTGCTGGAACCAGTAAATTGTAGAAACACGAAAGAGCAATGTTGACAAATTTCTGGAGGCTGAGTTGGACTAGTGTGAGAGTTAAAATCTTCTGGGGGTCTAACCTAGATGGGGGGACCCACATTTTGTGGGCTTTGCCTCCAGGAGCCCCATAAGGTTCACAAATTGTTGATCAGAGATAAACCCCTTCATATTTGTCCAGGAGGAGAAGGAATATAAACATTTTGAAATAAGACTGGATATCTATCTATAATAAAGGCTGACCCATCAAGGAAAAAATATTAACAGAGCATTAAGCAAAGTAGGGGAAGAGATATCCAACTCTCAATGCCTTGAGCCTTCCTGTCCCAATAAGAAAGAAAAAAACAGAGAAATTTGTGAAGCTCAGAGATGCAGGACCACAAAAAGACTGAGACCTAATCACAAGATTATAGGATACTTTGCCTAGCAACCCCCACCCTACAAAATCTGATAAAATAGACTTTAAGTAAAAAACAATTATGAGGGACAAAGGTGGTCATTATATACCGATAAAAGGGAAAATACAACAAGATATTTCAATTATAAATATATATGCACCTAACAGCAGAGCCCCCAAAATACATGAAGAAAATCCTAACAGATTGGAAGGGAGAAATTGACAGTTCTACATCAATAGTAAGTGCGCTGGCTTGAAACTACTATGTACCCCAAAAAATCCATGCTCTTCTAATCCATTCTTATGGGTGCAGTCCTGTTGTGGGCTGGATCTTTTGATTAGGTGGTTTCCATGCAGATGTGACCCATCAAATCAAGGTTAGTCTTAATCCTTTCCTGGAGCCCTTTATGAGAGAAAGCCAAGAGAGTTCAAAGAAGCTAAGATGGAAAGCACCCTGGGGAGAAGCAAGAAGGATGCACAGGAGATAAGAGCCATTTGAAACCAGAAACCAAGAGATAAGGACAGCAGATATTGCCATGTGCCTTCCCGTGTGAAAAAGAAACCCTGGATGCCAGGTGCCTTGCCTCCAGGAAGGCATCTTCTTTTTGGTGCCTTAATTTGAACATTTTCATGGCCTTGGAATTATAACTTGTAACTTAATAAATTCCCTTTGTAAAAACCAATCCATTTCTGGTACATTGCATTCCAGCAGCTTTAGCAAACCAAAACAGTAGGAGACTATAATACACCACTTTCAATAATGGGTAGAACATCTAGTCAGAAGATCAATAAGGAAATAGATGACTTGAATGATACTCTAAACCAACTAGACCTAATAGACATATGTAAAATACTTCACCCAACAAAAGCAGAACATACATTCTTCTTGAGAGCACATGGATCATTCTCTAGGTAGACAAAGTGTTAGTACACAAAACAAGAAATTCAAAAATTTTGAAATTATACAATGAATCTTCTGCAACCACAGTAGAATGAAATCAGAAATCGATAATACATGGGAAAAATCACAAATATGTAAAAATTAAATAACATGCTCCTAAACAATCAATGAGTCAAAGAAGAAATCACAAGGCAGTTAAGAAATATCTTGAAGTGAATGGAAACAGAAACATAACACACTAAACTTATGGGATGCAGCAAAGGCAGTTCTGAGAGGAAAATTAATAGCTTTATATGCCTTCACTAAAAAAGAGAAGGAGCTCAAATCAGACACTTAACCTCTTAACTGGAGGATCTAGAAAAAGAAGAGCAAATTAAACCCAAAGCAAATATAAGGAAAGAAATAACAAAGATTAGAGCAAAAAGAGATGAAATAGAGAATTTTAAAAGCAATAGAATCAATGGAACCAACATTGGTTCTTTGAAAAGATCAATAAAACTGAGAAAACTCCAGTTAAACTGACAAAGAAAAAAAGATACAATGCAAATAACTAAAATCAGAAATGAAAGGTGGAATATCACTGACCCAACAGAATTAAAAGAATTATAATAGGATACTATGAATAACTGTATGCCAACAAATCAAGTAAGTTAGATGAAATGGACAAATTCCTAGAAATGCACAAACTGCCTACACTAATTCAAGAAGAAATAGAAAACTTCAGCGGACCAATAACAAGTAAGGATTGAATGAGTAATCAAAAACTTCCCAACAAGAAAGATCAAAGGCAATGGTGGAGTTTTACAGACAAGGTTGGGCATAACAAATGACTATGCTAGCTGAATCATTATATTGATGTTTTTTTTAGTCCCCAGCATCTTAGAGCAGCTAGAAGTGAAAATCTAAAATTGTGAAATTGTCATCCATACCAAACCCTGAAATCTGATTGACAACTAATTATTGTGATGTGCTTTGAAATTTATTGCTTATTTGTATATATGTTATTTTTCATGCACACAAAAAAAGAAAAGAAAAACAAATTCTTCTGACCTCCAGTGTTTTGGAGCAGATAGAAGGAAAAATATGAAGTAGTAGAATGGTAACCCATAACTAACTCTGAAATCTGTTCTGTAACTACTTGTTGAAATGTATGTTGAAAATCATTGTTTTCTTTCTTTTGTTTGTATATATTTAACAATATCAAATGTTTAAAAAAAAAAAACCTCCCAACAGACTTCCAGGAAGATAGTGGATTAGGGTAGGATGGATTCACACTTGCTTCATAGAAAAAGATAGGGGACAGGGAAAAAATGACTGGGACTGCAGTCCTGGGGTGGGGGGCAGTGAGTGATTGAAGAAGGCCTTCAAAATTTCATAGGTTGGACAACAGTAGCTCAGTGGCCTGCCATGCCAGAGACCTTGGTTCAATTCTTGGTGCCTACCCATGCAATATATATATATATTTCATAGGGAGGAGAGAGGCAGGGAGCTCAAGATGGGGAGAGCAGGGTGGGTCTTATCGGATGTGACCCCAACCAGGGGTGGGCGGTGGTGCACAGAGAACTGCAGATCTGAAGGAACTGACTATCCCTCTGCTCCAGCCAGCCCCAGCTGCTGAGTGGGGAAACCTTCCCATGCATCTCCACAGCTGGTAATGCCCATGGGGAGCCCAAAGGTGTGCTTATCCATCCACCACAAAAAGCTGTGCCCCTGGGACCTGACAGCAGTCACCTGGCTGGGCACCATGAACAGCCATCCCATCTGGCACAATGAATGGTGAACTCGCCAGGTGCCAGGTTCTGCAATCAGCTGCTCCCATGGGCACTGTAATAAGCTCCCCCATCCCACTGCTGCACACCAGAAGCATCCCCCCTGCCATACACACCATCTTCCAAGTCAACAGCTGTATTCGGGGAGGGATGGGTCTGAGCGGAATAGGTACCTCAGGAGCAGCACCTGCTAGGAAGAAGTGGTAAGTGCAGTCTGACAAACTCCCTGTCTAGTTTTTAAAATATTTTTTAATAATTTGTTATTGTTATTTTTTATTTATATATTTTTTATTTCTTATTTTTTATATTTTCTTTCCTTTCTGTGAGCACCAGTCAGAGTTCATTCCCAATATACCTTGGAGTGTCTCCTTCTGACGTTGGGGCTTGCTACTGTTAAGGTGTGTTGGTTTTTTAAAAAATTTATTATTATTATTATTATTTGGGGGGATGGGTCCTGGGCCAGGAATCAAGCCCAGGTCTCCTGCAAGCAGGCATTATGCCTCTGAGCAACCTGAACATACTACCTAGCTTTTAATAGACCCTCAAGTAGAATCATATCCCTACATGAGATCCTGGCCTTGGCATGGCGGGGAATTACTGACAAACCAAGTGCAAAAGGAACTTTCAATGCAAAACTAAATAAATTCAAAACTTTAGATGAGTGAAGGAAACCAACTTGAAAATAACCTTATTAAGATAAGTAAATGCCCCAAACAACAGAAAATCACAAAGCACATGAATAATGAGACAGAAATGACCCAAACAACCAAATCAAAACACCAGAATAAAGAATATGGAAAAAATACACAAGGATATCTATAAAGAAATAAAGATATCAGGAGGACATTAGAAGAGCAAAAAGAAGAATTTGAAAGATTAAATAGAAAAATGGCACATCTCATAGATATGAAAGATAGAGTAGACCAAATTAGAAATATACTGAAGACATATAATAGCAGAATCAAAGAAGCAGAAGGAAGAATAAATGAGCTAGAAGACAGAAAAATTGAACTTGAGTGCACAAAATAACAAATGGCAAGAAAAATGAAGCTAGATATTAGGGAAATGATGGACAACAAAAGGCACACAAATATAAGAATCATAGAAGTCCCAGAAGGAGAAAGAAGAGTAAAGGCCTTGGAAGGTTACTTGAAAATATAACAAGGGAAAACTTCCCAACCCTTATAAAAGGCATAAATATACAAATCAAAGAGGCCAATGAACCCCAGAAAGAATAAATCCAAATAACCTACTCCAAGACACATATTAATCGAACTGTCAAATGTTGAAGAGAAGCAGAAAGTACTGAAAGCAGCACTAGAAAAGCAATCTACTAAATACAAGGGAACACACATAAGGCTGAATTCAGACTACTCAACAGGCACCATGGGGATAAGAAGACAGTGGTATGATATATTTAAGATCCTGAATGAGAAAATCTTTCAGTAAAGAATTATTTATCTGACCAAGTTGTCCTTCAAAATTGAGGGAGAGTTTAAAATCTTCAAAGACAAACAAAAACTGAGAGAACTAATCAAAAAGAGATCTTTCTTACAAGAAATATTAAAGAGGCCCGCGCGCGGGGCGATTTCCGTAGAGGCAGGCAAGGGGTGGCGGTGAGCCCATTTCGGTGGCAGCGCGATGACCACTCTCCAGGCTTTTACCTGCGATGACCTGTTCCATTTCAATAACATTAACTTGGATCCACTTACAGAAACTTATGGGATTCCTTTTTACTTACAGTACCTCGCTCGCTGGCCAGAGTACTTCATCGTTGCACAGGCACCTGGTGGGGAGTTAATGGGTTATATCATGGGTAAGGCAGAAGGGTCAGTAGCAAGGGAAGAATGGCATGGGCATGTCACAGCTCTGTCTGTTGCTCCAGAATTTCGACGCCTTGGTTTGGCTGCTAAACTTATGGAGTTGTTAGAAGAGATTTCAGAAAGAGAGGGTGGATTTTTTGTTGATCTTTTTGTAAGAGTTTCCAACCAAGTTGCAGTCAACATGTATAAGCAGTTGGGCTACAGTGTATATAGGATGGTCATAGAGTACTATTCAGCCAGCAATGGAGAGCCTGATGAGGATGCTTATGACATGAGGAAAGCACTTTCCAGGGACACAGAGAAGAAATCCATCATACCATTACCTCATCCTGTGAGGCCGGAAGACATTGAATAACCATGGGCAGTGGTTCTTAGGCAGATGCTCCAGATATTTTATGGACAATATTATTTTCATTGGATGATCCTGGAGCTCTATTAGGAGAAAAGTAATCATTTAGGTCTTAAAGATGCCAGGAAAATACAGGCTATTACTTTAAATACTGTTGTTTCCAGTCAGCAATATTGACCTTCTAAAGCTGTTCACTATAATAAAACTCAATCAGAAAGATTAGGAGGAGACATTCCACTATCATGGTTCACAGTATTCACTGTATGTTAGGGAAAAAACCTGCTCCAGCTGCCTCCTAAATTCTGTGCCTGAGAACCACTGCTGCATATATGTATTTTTTTTAATCTTCTATTGAAATTGTTTATTGAAGCTTTAAAAGCGTATATGAAATCTATAAATCTAAGATGTATAATAAAATACACATTGACTCTGAAAAAAAAAAAAAGAAATATTAAAGAAAGTCCTGTCACCTGAAAAACAAAGACAGGAGAGGGAGATCTGAAAGAGGTCACAGAATTGCAGAGTACCAGTAAGGGTAATTTAGAGAATAAAAAGAGAGAGAGGGTAAAGAATATATAGATTGGACAAATAAAAAAAGGATAGGACGGTAGATTCAAGAACTACGGTAATAAGTTTCATTCTGGAAGGAGCTGTCAGTAATAACTTCGAATGTTAGCAGACTAAACTCACAAATTAAAAGATACAGATTGGCAGAAAGGATTTAAAATATATAATCCATCTATATGTTGTTTACAAGAGATGCATCCTAGACCCAAGATGTGCTGATTTGAAACTTTTGTGTACCCCAGAAAAGCCATGTTCTTTAATCCTAATTCAGTATTGTTGGGTGATATCATTTTTATGAAGTTGTTTCCATGGAGATGTGACTCACCCGATTGTGGGTGGGGCCTTTTGATTAGGTTGTTTCCATGGAGATGTATTTCTACCCATACAAGGTGGGTCTTAATCTGCCCACTGGAATGCTTTAAGTGGGAACCATTTTGGAAAAGGCTTCAGAACCAAGGGAGTGGACACAGACAGAGACATTTGGAGATGAAGAAATAAAATGCCCCTGGGAAAACTGTTTGAAATGAGAAGCTAAATACCCCAGCAGATGCCAGCCACATGCCTTCCCAGCTAATAGAAGCATTCCAGAGCCATTGGCCTTTCTTAAGTCAAGGTACCTTTACCTGAATGACTTAGTTTGGACATTTTTATAGCCTTAGAACTGTAAATTTGCACTTTAATAAATTCCCTTTTACAAAGCTTTTCCATTGCTGATATATTGCATTCTGGCATCTTTAACAAACTAAAACACAGAGGCACAAATAGATTGAAAGTCAAAGGATGGAAAAATATGTTCTATGCAAACTGTAACCAAAAAAAAAAAGCAGGAATATCTATTATAAGATCAGATAAAATAGACTTTAAGTGTAAAGATGTAATAAGAAACAAGGAAGGGCAGTACATACAAATAAAAGGGGCAATTCACCAAGAGGGAATAACAATCAAATGTGTATGCTAACAATCAAAGCGCTCCCAAGTGCATGAGACAGACATTGGCAAAACTGAAGGGAGCAATAGAAGTTTCAACAATAATAGTGGGGGACTTCAATACAGCACTCCCCACTATAGATAGAACAACCAAAGGATCAACAAAGAAATGGAGAATTTAAACAATGTGATAAATGAAAGAGACCTAATGAATATATATAGATCGTTACACCCCAAAGCACCAGGATATGCATTCTTCTCTAGTGCACATAGAAATTCTCCCAGATAGAGATCATATGCTGAGATACAAAAGGAGTCTTTATAAATTTAATAAGATTGAAATTATCCAAAGTACTTTCTCTGACCACAATAGAATGAAGCTGGAAATTGATAATTACCAAAGAACCAGAGCTTTCACAAATATATGGAGATTAAATGACACACTCTCTTTTTTTAAACATTAAGAAAAAAGCAATAGATTTAAAAGCACTTCAACAAGTAGTTACAGAGCACATCCCAGAGTTTGTCATGGGCTATCATACCATCACCTCAGATTTTTCCTTCTGGCTGATCCAGAATATAGGAGGCGAGAAGGAATAAATTTTTTTTATCATCACAATTGACTTCTTTTTTTCTTTTCTTGTGAGAAATAACATATACAAAAAAGCAGTAAATTTCAAAACCCAGCACAACAATTATTTGTAGAACAGATTTCAGAGTTTGGTATAGCTAGAATTCCACAACTTTAGTTTCTCACTTCTAGCAGCTCTAAGGTATTGGAGACTAAAAGAAATATCAATTTAATGATTTAGCAGTCACATTCTTTGGTTAAACCCCACCTTTTCTGTGTAACTCTACTATCACCTTTGATCTTTCTGTCCCACTTGTTAGGGATATTTGGGCTATGGCCATTTTAACTTTTTCATGTTGGAAAGGTCTGGCAATAATATGGGGTAGGAAGATGGAACTATCTGATGTTCTGAAGAGGCTAAGCCCTCAAGGTTTCAGGACTATCTGGTCTGGGGATCCATCTGGAGGTTGTTGGTTTCTGGAAAGTTACCCTAGTGCATAGGACCTTTGCAGAATCTTATATATTGCCCTAGGTGTTCTTTAGAAATGGCTGGAATGGTTTTGGTTGGTGTTTGGCAAGTTATAATAGGTAACAGTGTCCAAATGAAGCTTGTGTAAGAGTGACTTCCAGAGTAGCCTCTCAACTCTGCCACTGATACTTTATTAGTTATACTTCTTTTCCCCCTTTTGGTCAAGATGGAACTGTTGAACCCCTGGTACCAGGGCCAGATGCATCCGGGGCGTCATCTCCCACACAGCCAGGGAGACTTTCACCCCTGGATGTCATGTCCCACATAAGAGGGGAGGACAATGATTTCACTTACAGAGTTGAGCTCAAAGAGAGTGAGATCATATCTGAGCAACAAAAGAAGTCCTCCAGAAGTAACTCTTAGGCATACCTACAGGTATGCTAAGCTTCTCCGCTACCTACATAAACTTCATAAGAGTAAGTCTCAAGATCAAGGGCTTGGCCTATTGATTTAGTTGTCCCCAGTGTTTGACACAGTATCAAAACAACTTTACCTCATGGTAAAGTTTAATAGTTCCATATTTTTTCTTCCATCCCTCAAGGGACATTGCCAATACTTTTTGATTATCTTCTTAAAATATTCTGAGATGCATCCAGGCATTACATTAAGCTGTACAGGACTAAAGGCCCTCATTCTTATTCTGGGCTCCCTGTTTTCAATTATTCAAATGAGCTATCCAAACAGGTTTAGTTAGATTATGTGCTATAGAAAATTTAGGTTCTGGACAAAATAAACCTTTCTTCCTTTGGTCTCAAGGAGTAGGTAAAGTTCTAAAATATAGACAATGTCTTCCTTACCCCTGTGTTCTGAATTACCTTAATCCCAACTTGATCAGCTTCATTCTTATCTCTAAATACCAGGTTATAGATATATAAAGCGTCCTCTCAAAATCCAGAAATAATAATTACCATTCCAGGCTAAATGTGTCTGTTATAAGAGCTTACAGTCTAGGCCCCTGTTTTCTTATAAGCATTTTCTAAAGAAGAACATGCAATAATTGTTCTTTCATTTCTGGCTTATTTTGCCTCATTAAATCTCCCACACATTCATTCATATCGTTGCATGCCTCACAACTTGGTTCCCTTTTATAGCAGCACAATATTTGATCATATGTGTCCACTATCATTTGCCAATCTACTTCTCAGTCAGTGCATTCTGCAGCCAGCTGCATTCATTAGGCATCACACATAATGCCCAAGGTCCACAGTTCATCAACACTCTCAATTTTAGATAATTTCATTGCTCCCAAGAGAAAGATGACCAACAAACACACCCTCACCAAATAGAAAATCTAAACCTCCTCTTAACTCTTGTCCCTCCCCCATTATTTACCCCCACTGTTTCTGTGCTACTGCTGATGTTTTCCTGTTAAACATAGCCCATAGCATACGATAGCAGTTCTCCGCCTTTACCCTGGACTAAAACACTCTTTCTTTGCACATGAATCATACCTTTGAAGTAGTTCTTGCAAGAACTTATTTATATTTCTAGTATTAATCAGTGGGACACATGGGTCTATATAACCCCTTTCAATCTCGTTCATCTTCAATATGGTAATATTATTTAGAGAACCACTAGAGAACCATCTTCACTTCTATCTATTCCCTTACATTTGAGTTCAACCTCATTAGCTAACCGTTTACCTATCTCTAGCTTCTATGTAACTCTAAGTCCCCTATATTCTGTATTATAAGCCTCTGATTTTACATTTACCATGGTCATAAAAGTGGAGTCATAGAGTTCTATCCTTTTGTGTCTGGCTTATTTCACTCAGCATTGTGTCCTCAAGGCTCATCCATCTTGTCATGTGCTTTAGGATGTCATTTCATCTTATTGCTGCATAATATTCCATCATTATGTATATACCACATCTTGAAGAACATGCTCTTAAATAATCATGTGTCAAAGAAGAAATTACTAGACAAATCCATAAATATCTGGAGATGAATGATAATGAGGACACAACCTATCAGAATTTAAGGAATGCAGCAAAGGCAGTGCTGAGAGGGACATTTATTGTCCTAAATGCCTATATTAAAAAAGAATAAAGAGCAAAAATTCAGGACTTAACTGCTCACTTGGAGAAATTAGAGAAAGAACAGCAAACTAACCCCAAAGCAAAGCAAAAAAAAGAAATACAAAGATTAAAGCAGAAATAAATGGACTGGAGAACAACAAAAACAATAGGAAGAATTAACGAAACAAAAAATTGGTTGTTTGAGAAAATCAATAGAATTGATGGACCCCTAGCTAGATGGACAAAAAAAGAGACAGGACACAAATTTTAAAAATCAGAAATGAGAAGGGGGGTTGTTACCTTGGATCCTGAAGAGATTGTAAGAGAATAGTATGAACAACTACATGCCAACTAAATAGACAAACTGGATAGAATGGACAAATTCCTATAAACACACAAACTACTTATACTAACTTGAGAAGAAATAGATCTCAACAAACCAATCACAAGTGAAAAGATACAATCAGTTATCAAAAATCTTCCCACAAAGAAAAGCCCTGGACCAGACAGCTTCATGAGGGAATTTTATCAAACATTCCAAAAAGAACTAACACCAATCCAAAGAGAATGCCTAAAACTCTTCCTAAAACATTAATGAAAAAAGAATGTCACCTAACTCATTTTATGAAGATAGCATCACTCTAATACCAAAACCAAATAAAGACACTACAAGAGAGGAAAACTATAGGCCAATCTCCCTAATGAACCTAAATGCAAATATTCTCAACAAAATACTAGCAAATCAAATCCAATGACACATTAAAAGAATTATACATCATGACCAAGTGGGGTTTATACCAGGAATGCAAGCGTGGTTCAACATGAGAAAACCAGTCAACATAATATAGCACATTAACAAAGAGAATGAGAAAAATCGCATGAGCATATTGCTCAATGCTGAAAAAGCATCTGACAAAATTCAGCACCTTTCCTGATAAAAGCATTTTTAAAAGTTGGACTCTAAAGAAACTTTTTCAGTATCATAAAGGGCATATATAAAAAACCCGTAGCCAGCATCAACTTAATGGTGAGAGATTGAAAGCACACCCCCTAAGATTAGGAATGAAACAAGGATACCCACTGTCATCACTATTATTCAACATTGTACTAGAAATCCTAGCTGACATGATTAGACAGGAGAAAAAATTTAAAAGCATCCAAATAAGAAAGGAAGAAGTAAAACTTTCATTATTTGCAGATGACATAATCTTATACTTGGAAAACTCTGAGGAATCTATGATAAAGCTACTTGAAGTAATAAACAAATTCAGCAAAGTGGCATGATACAAAATTAATATACAAAAAAAACAGTAATGGTCCTATATGCAAGTAATGACCTACTTGAGGAAACAATTAAGGAAAAAACTACATTAAAAATAACAACCAAAAGAACCAGGTATCGTGGAATAAGCCTAATAAGGGATATAAGGACTTGTACACAGAAAACTACAACACATTGTTAAAAGAAATAAAAAATGGCCTAAAAAGATGGAAAGACATTCCATGCTCATGGATAGGAAGGTTGAATGTCATTAAGATGTCAATTCTACCTAAACTGATCTACAGATTCAATGACTTATCAATCAAAATTCCAACAATCTACTTTGAAGACTTGGAAAAGCTAGTTATCAATTTTATTTGGAAGGGAAAGAGACCCCAAATAGCAAAAGATATCTTCAAAAAGAATAGCAAATTGGGAGGACTATCACTTCCTCACTTTAAAGCTTACTAGAAAGCCATAGTAGGAAAAACAACATACTGTCACAAAGAATATAGCACAAAGAAATATCAGTCAATGGAATCAAATCAGGAGTACAGAGATAGACCACCAAATCCATGTAATTGATATTTATTAAGGTCCCCAAATCCACCGAACTGGGACAAAATAGTCTTTCCAATGAATAGGCATCTGAGAATTGGATATCAATAGTCAAAAACTGAAAGAGGACACCTACCTTATATCCTGCTTTGGTTGCTAAATGCTACCAGAATGCAATATACCAGAAATGGAAGAGTTTTTAAAAAGATAATTCATTAAATTGCAAGTTTACTGTCCTAAGCCCATAAAAATGCCCAAACCAAGGCATCCAGAGAAAGATAACTTGACTCAAGAAAAGCTGATGTGTGCCTCATGGGAAGGCACAGAGCTGGCATCTGCTGGTCTTTGTTCCCAGTTCTATTGCTTCCAGCTTCTGATGTCAGTGGTTTCCTCTCTGTGTCTGAGGGCCTTCACTTAGCTCCTCCATGACACAACTCTGGTTTCTGTCTTGCTTAGCATCTCATGGGAAGGTACATGGCGGTGTCTGCTGGGTTCTGCATCTCCAAACGTCCATGTCTAGGTGTCTGCTGTCTCTGTCAGCACTCCAGGGGTCTTCAAATATCTGTGTCTCTGTTCATCTCTGAAGGAACTATGTTTTCTCCAAAATGTCTCCCCTTTTAAAGGACTCCGATAAATTTGATTCATTTACTCTAGTAAACTAATCAAGACCCACCTTGAATGGGTAAAGTCACATCTCCATCTAATCAAAAGGCCACACCCACAATAGAGTGGGTCAATCTCCATGGAAACAATCTAACCAAAGGTTTCTGCCCTAGAATATTGAATCAGGATTAAAGGACATGGCTTTTCTGGGGTACACAACACTTTCAAACAAGCACACACCCTATAAAAAATTAATTCACAATGGGTTAAAGACCTAAATGTAAGAGCCAGTACCATGTAACTTCTAAAAGAAAATGTAGGAAAACATATTCAAGATTTAGTAATAGGAGGTAGCCTCTTAAACTTTATACCTAAAGCACAGCAGCAAGAGAAAAAATAGAAAAATGGGAAATCTTTAAAATCAAGACCTTATATGCCAGGCGGGCCATGGTGGCTCAGCAGGCAGAAATGCTTGCCTGTGATGCCAGAGGACCCACCCGGGTTTGACTTCCGGTGCCTGTCCATGTTAAAAACCAAAAAAAAAGAGCTTATATGTCTAAAAGGACTTTGTGGAAAAATGGAAGAGGCAGCCAACTCAATGGGAGAAAATACATGGAAACCACATATTGGATATAGACTTGATATCCTGTGTACATAAAGAAATTATACAGCTGAAGAACAAAAGAACAAACAACCATTTTATAATGGGCAGAGGATATGAATAGATACTTCCCCAAAGAACAAATACAGATGGCTGAAAAGCACATGAAGAGATGTTCATTTTCATTATCTATAAAGGAAATGCAAATCAAAACTACAATGAGATATCGCATACCTAAAAGTTTGGCTGCTATTAAACTAACAGAAAACTAAAAATGTTGGAGAGGATGTGGAGAAATTGGAACACTTATTTAATATGGGTGGGAACGTAAAATTGTGTTACTTCTGTTGAAAACAGTTTGGGTGATCCCTCAGAAACCTTAATATTGAATTGCCCTATAACCCAGCATTACGATACTAGGTATATACCCAGGAGAGCTAAAAGCAGTGACACAAACAGACATTTGCACATTGATGTTCATAGCGGGACTATTCACAATTGCCAAAAGATGGAAACAAACCAAGTGCCCATCAACAGACAAGTGGATAAACCAAATGTGGTATATACCATATGATGGAATATTATGCAGCAGTAAGATGAAATGAGATTCCAAAGTTTATGACAATATAGCTGAACACTGAGAACATAATGCTGAGTAAAATGAGTCAGACACAGAAGGATAGATACTGTATGATTTCGCCATTATTACTCTGGAAAAGGTAATCTCAGAGGTTACACTATAGAATATAGCAGACGCAGAGGCACACACACAGAAGTTAGAGGTGGGGGAAAGGCTACCCAATGAGGTTGAACTTAATGCAAAGGAATGGTTAGAAATGATGGTAACTAATTAGTGGGGTTATAAGTAACATTGCTATATTAAAGGTCAATATGATTGAAAGGGGATGTGTAGTGCCATATAGCCTACGGATTAAATCTACAATTATAAATAAATTCTCATATGAATTATTTCAAAAGTTTGATACTGAACAAAGAGTCAGAAGTAGTGGGGTATGGGGGAAACTAAAAATGTACACTATGGCCAATAGTTAAGAGGAAGACATCAACAGTAACACAACAATATCAGGGCAACTAATTGGGGGTGACAGACAGGTGATAAGGGGTAGTTTTGATAGTTGGTCACACAGTGTTTACTAGTTCTTTTTCTCTATGGACCAATGAAAATTGTCTAAAATTGAGAGTGCTGCTGATTGCTCAACCAAGTGAGGACACTGTAAGATATGGCTTATTTATTTTGAACACTATCTATAATGTCCAATAGATGGAGAGAGCCAAAGGGTACAATGACTGAGAAGCAGAATGGTGAACTGTGATACATTTATATGATGTGATATGGTGCAGCTACAAAAAGGAAGGACATAGAGAGACACTCAACAAATTGAATAAACCTTGGGAACAATTGTGTTGTGCAAAATAAGCCAGAATAAAAGAACAAATATACTAAGGTCTCTTTCAGAAAAGATTATAAGAAAATTGGAGCCTAAGTCATAAGCCCTCATAGCAGCTACACTTAATCTGAAGTAATAAGTGTATTTCTAGATTCTAAGACCCTGAGCTGTATGTGTATCAGCTGGTATTTCCCTGGAACTCTGAGTAACTCTGTGACACCGAAGACCCAGAAATGGAGTGCTGCAGCCCTGAAAGTTAGCATAGCTATATATAATAACAGTTAAAGTAACCAAAAAAGAGATCAGACCTCAATTAGAGATAAAAATGAAGCCAGTTTGGCTGGGACTAAGGTAAATCAGGAAACAAGATAAAAGATGATTGGGTATGTACTCTGGACCTTCACCTATGATATGAGACCAAAGGCAGAGAGGTTTACCGTGTCTAGAACCTAAATTTTCCATAACACACAATCTAAATCAACCTGTCTAGATAACTCATTTAAACAACCCAAACTTCTGGAGCCCAGAACAGGAATGCGGCCTTATAACTCTGTATAGCTTAATGTGATATCCAGATACATTTCAGACTATGGTGGGATGATAATTAAAAAGTATTGGTAGAGTCCCTTGAGGGTCTGAAGGAAAAAACAAATGGAACTGTTAAACTTTCTTATCTGGGAAACCCCAGGTTTCCTCTCAATCATTAGGAATTCACAAAAAAATAGGCCAAGCCCTTGATTTTGAGACTTGCCCTCATGAAACTTATTTCTGTAGTGGAGAAGCTAAGACTACCTATACCAAGGCCTAAGAGTTGCCTCCAGGAAACCCTTTTTGTTGCTCATATCTGGCCCCTCTTTCTTTCTCTAAGACCAACTCTGCAAGGAAAATCAATACCCTCCCCCCTGCCGGGGGTAAAAGTCTCCCTGACAACACAGAGCTTGACTTCCAAGGATGAGTCTAGCCCTGGCACCATGGGACCAACAACACCTTCCTGACTAAAAGGGGGGAAAGATGGGTAACAAAAAGACAATGACCAAGAGAGATCAAATAGAGGCAAGAGGTTATTCTGGAGGTTACTCTTATGCAAGCTTCAGTTAGATAGTGTTACTTGCTGTGGTGTGCTAAACCCCAACCAACATCACTCCTGCTAACTCTTATAAACACCTAGGGCTCAAATTGAGACTCTATAAAAGTTTCATGCACTAAGTTTGCTTTCCTGGGACCTATAATTTCCAGAGGATTTCTAAGCCAGATAAATCCTAAAACCCAAAGGAATTAGCCTCTCTATGATGATCAACTCATTACATCCCACTATTCTTTAGCGTGGATACCCCTTCTCAACATGAAAATGTCAGAATGGGCATTGCCTAAAAATCTCTATAGATTGGGAGAAGGAGCAAAGGAGAAGTGGGAGTTATACAGAGAAAATAGAATTTAACAAATAAGTATGACTGCTGAATCACTATATTGATATTTCTTCTAGCCTCCAGTGTTTTGGAGCAGCTAGAAGGAAAAATCTAAAATAGTGAACTGGTAACCCATAACAAACTCTGAAATCTGTTCTGTAACTATTTGATGAAGTGTGCTTTGAAAATAATTGCTTTTTCTTTCTTTTCTTTGTATATATGTTATATTTTACAATTAAAAAAAAACATTTTAAAAAGCCTCCCAACAAAGAAAACCCCAGGACAAAATGGTTTCACTGGTGAGTTTTATAAAATATTCAAAGAAAAATTAATCACCATCTTGCTCAAATTTTTCCTAAAAATTCAAGAGGTGGGAATGCTTCCTTATTTATTCTATAAGACCAACATCACCCTAAAACCAAAACTGCATAAAGATATCATAACAACAGAAAATTATGAGCCAATATCTCTTATGAATATAGGCACAAAATTCCTCAACAAAAATACTAGCAAACTGACTCGAACATCACACTAAAAGAATTATACACCATGAACAAGTGGGTTTTATCCTAGTATGCAAAGGTGGTTCAACATAAGAAAACCAAACAGTGTAATATACAACACTCAAAAAACAAAAGAAAAATATCACATGATCATCTCAATTGGTGTAGGGAGGCATTTGATTTAGCCTCACTTATTGATAAAAACTTAGAAAACCAGAATAGAAGGAAACTTTCTCAGCATGATATATGGTATAGAGTGCTGTCATCATACTATATGGTGAAGACTTAAAGCTTTCCATCTAAGATTAAGACAAGGAGCAAGAAAAGGATACCCAATTGTCACAACTGGATATTCTAGCCAGATAAATTCAGCAAGAAAAAGAAATAAAAGGCATTCGAATTGGAAGGAAGAATTAAACTTTCCATATTTGCAGATGATATGATCCTATATGTAGAAAATTCTGTAAAATCCACATGAAGCAAATACAGCTAACAATAAATGAATATATCAAAATAATGAGCAAAATAACAATATTTAAATTCAGTAGTATTTCTATACATAGTAATAACCAATTTGAAGAGGAAATCAAGAAAAATATTCCATTTACAATAGCAACTAAACTAATAAAATAACTAAGACTAAATTTAACCAAGGATGTAAAGGACTTATACAGGGAAAACTACAAAATATTGCTAAAAGAAAACAAAAAAAGACCTAAGTAAATGGGAGGATATTCCATGATCATGAATAGGAAGATCAAGTTTTGTTAAGATATCAATTTAGCCAAAGCAAAATTCCTACAACATTTTTTGCAGAAATGGAAAAGATAATCAGCAAATTTATACGGAAAGGTAAGGACCCTGAAAAGTCAAAACCTTCTTGAAAAAAAAGAATGAAATTGGAGAACTCACACTTCCAGATCTTAAAATCTAGCTCCAGTAATTAAAACAGCATGGAATTGGATAAGGATACACATACAGACCAATGGAATCTAATTGGGAGTACAGAAATCAATCCTCACATCTATGGTCAATTGATTTTTGACAAAGGTACCAGGTACACTCAAGGGGGAAGAATATTCTCTTCAATAAATGGTGCTGGGAAAACTGAATGTCCATATGCAAAATGAAGGTGGACCTTTACCTCACATTTTATACAATAATCAACTAAAAATGGATCAAAAACCTAAATATAAGAACCAAAGCCATAAAACTCCTAGAAGTAAACATAGGGACACATCTTCAGAACCTTTTGTTAGATAATGGTTTCTTAGATTTTAAATTAAAAGCATGAGGAACAAAATAAAAAATAGACAAATGAGACATCATCAAAGCTTGTAAAATTTGTGGATAAAAGGACTTTATTATGAAAGTAAAAAGGAAACCTACAGAATGGGATAAAATATTTGGAAACCACATGTTTGATTAGAGTTGAACATCTAGAATATATAAAGAAATCCTACAACTCAACAAAAAGACAAACAGCCCAATTTAAATGGACAAAATCTTGAATAGGCATTTCTTCAGAGAAGATATACAATAGCCAAAAAGCACATGAAAAGAGGCTCAGTATCATTAGCCACTAGGGAAATGCAAATCAAAACCACAAGGTACCATTTTATACCCATTAGAATGACTGCTATTAAAAATGGAAAATATCAAGTGTTGAAGAGGATGTGGAGAAATAGTAATACTCACTCATTGTTGGTGAGAGATATAAAATAGTGCAACTTCTATGGAAATGGTTTGGCATTTCCTCAAAAACATAATTATAGAATTAGTTTATGATCCAGAAATTCCACTTCTAGACGTATGCCTAAAAGAATTGACAGCAGGGACTCAAACAGATATTTGCACTCTGATGTTCATAGTGGCATTATTCACAATTCCCAAAAGATGGAAGCAACCCAAGTGTCCATCAACTGATGAATGGATAAACAAATTTGATTATATGCATACGCTGAAATATAATTCAGCCATAAAATGGGATGAAACTCTGGTACATGTGACAACATGGATAAACCTTGAAGTTATTATGTTATGTGAAATAAGCCAAACACAAAAGGACAAATATCATATGGTTTCAAGGCTATGAAATAATTAGAATAAGCAAATTCATAGAATCAGAAACTTGAATACAGAGTACCAAGGGCTGGGTTGGAGGTAGAGAATAGGGAGTTAATGCTTACTTGGTGCAGAATTTCTGCTTGGAAAATTTAGTAATGGTGATGGTAGCACAACATTGTGAATGTAATTGACAACTCTGAATTGTATACTTAAGTGTTGTTAAAAGGGGACATTTTAGAGTATATTTATGTTACCATAATAAACTTTTTATAAAACCATTAGACTTACAACACAAAAAAATGAACTCTAATGTAAACTATGGACTATAGTTAATAACAAAAATGTAATAATATTGTTTCATCAATTGTAACAAAGGTACACACTATTACAAAGTGTTAATAATGGGCTGTGTGTGTGTGTGTGTGTGTGTGGTAGATAATATGAAAACTCTGAATTTTCTCTGTCATTTTTCTGTAAACCAAGAACTTTTCTAATAAAAAAGACAAAGGAACCAAATGCTGCTTATCACTAAAATGTTACTATACCATAAATAACTACCTCAAAATAAATGTTACACTAGAAAATATCTACTTAAAACAAAAGAATCCAATAATGGAGGAATTGAGAAATATGGGAACTTTGTATTTTATGAATGATTTTTACTAATTCTCTAATAAAGAAAGGTGATAAAAAATGTGGAAAACAAATAGCAAAATGACAGAAGTAACTCCATCCCTATGAGTAATTACATCTAACATAAATGGATTAAATTCTCCAATTATAGGGAGAGATTGGCAAAAATGATTTTTTAAAGAAAGATTCAGTTATTTTGTCTCTAAGAGATGCACTCCATATTCAAAGTCACAAAGAAGTAGTAAATGAAAGAATGAAAAAAGATGTTCTCTGAAAATGGTAGCCAAAAAGAACACTGGAGTGGCTATACAAATATCAGGAAACTTAGACTTTAAGACAAACATTTTTACAAGAGACAAAGAAGAATATTATAAAATGGTAAAAGGGACAATAAGAAGATATAATAGCTATAAGCATATATGCAACAACAGGCCTCCAAAATATATGAAGCCCAAATGGACAGAATTGATGGGAGAAGTAGACAGTTCAAAAGTAGAAGTTGGAGAATTCAACACCTCACTTATAATAACAGATAGAACAACTAGACAAAAACAGCAAGGAAATAAAACACTGAACAACACTATAAAGCAAGTAAACTAAACAGACATCTATAGAACACTCTACAACACTTGAGAAGAAAACATGGAACATTCTCCAGGATATGCCATTTGTTAGTCCACAAAACAAGTCTCAATAAATTCAAAACAACTGAAATCAAATAATGTATCTGCTGTGACTGCAAGGAAATGAAATTAGGAGTCAGTAACAGAAGGAAATTTGGAAAATTCACAAAAATGTGGAAATTAAACAGCACACTACCAAATAACCAGTGGATCAAAGAAGAAATCATGAGGAAAATTCAGAAAATACTTGGAAGTAAATGAAATGAAGACACGACATAACTGAAACTTATGGGATGCAACAAAAGCAGTGCTCAGAAGGAAATTTATAGCTGTATATGCCTACATAACAAAAAAAGAAATATTTCAAATCAATAACCTAACCTTCCAAGAAAATGGGAAAAGAAGAGAAAGCTAAACCAAAAGCAATGTAAGGAAGTAAATAGTGAAAGTTAGAGTACAGATAAATGAATTAGAGAACAAAGAAACAATAATGCTATTGTTAAGATAGCATTATTCCCCAATTTGATCTACAGATTCAATCCAATATCAAAATTCCAACTGCCTTTTTTTACAGATGTGGACAAGATGATCCTTGAATTTATATGGAAATTGAAGGGACCTAGAATTGCCAAAATAGTCTTGAAAAAGAAGAAAGTTGGAGGACTCATTTCCTAATTTTAAATTTTTTTACAAAGCTTTATTAGTCAAAACAGTTTGGCATTGGTATAAACATGACCATGTAAACCAATGGAAGAGAATTGAGAGTCTAGAAGTAAATCCACACATCTATGGCTAACAGGTTCTCCACAAGGGTACCAAGATGGGGAAAGAATAGTATCTTCAACAAATGATGCTGGGACAATGCACCAAGAATGAATTTGAACTCCTACTTCACAACGATATTCAAAAATTAACTCAAAATGGTTCAAAGTCCCAAATATAAGAGCTGAAATATAAAACTCATTGAAAAACATATAAATTGGACTTCCTCAAAATTAAAAGCTTTTGAGTGTCAAAGGATACTATGAAGAGATTAAACAAGAACCTGTAGAATAGGAAAAATATTTGAAATTATATATTTGGCCTATCCAGAGCATATATATTTGGCCTATCCAGAGCATATAAGAATTCAACAACAAAAAAGACAATTTCATTTAAAAATGAACAAAGGATATAAATAGAGACTTGTCCAAAGAGCATATACAAATGACCAAAAATCACATGAAAAGATGTTCACATCATTATGATAAAACCATCGCTAGACCTATTGAGGACAGAAAGAGAGCAAATATTCCAATTGAGAGCCCCCACCTCACCCTAGCCAGGCTTCACTTCTGGGTAGACAGGTCAGGTGTTTCAGTTTCTGTAAGCATAATATGAAACAAAGAAGCATAATTTCTGATTCAAGACACACGTAAAGAGGTCAAGATTCAGGTAAGGTCCTCTAAACTTATGCTTTCCTCTAATTTTAACAATCTATATCAGAAATTTTTTAAAATTTTGGTGAGCATTAGAACGGGCTGGAGAAACTGGGTATATGCAGATTCCTGAATCCCACTTCTAGAGGTTCTGATTCAGAAACTGGGGTCCAAGAAACTGCATTTCTAACAAGCTCCACCTGATGCTGATGATGCTGGTCTATGAATCAACTTTGAGTAGAACTAACTTATAACATGTTTTTGCTATTTTTTGCCTCCTGCTGAAGGAAGTGAAGGGGCTTCTTTGTTTATTGGCCTTTATTTTTATCTGTGGTATATAATTTTAAAGTGCGTTTCTCCAATTTGTTTCAGTTCTCTGGCTTCAGGCAGATAAGATATTCCATTATGCAGAAGAGTTTTTGAAGATCTCGGCCACTTTGGGCAAGGAATGGTGCCTCTCTATTCATTGTGTTAAAATAGAAAATGCCATGTAAGGAAAGCAAATGGCAATTAAAATGCAAATGTCATACCTGTGAAGGAATAGCTCATAGAGCAGTAAACACATCTAGTCAAGACTACTGCTGTTCATTACCTTGTTTTTTTTTTTAATTTGCCTCCATCTCCACATCTTTTCCCCATAACGGGATCGCAATTTCTATCAAGTCACTTAATAGAGTGTCCTGCCTCACTAAGGTGTAATAACAGAATATTTTTTATTTTTAAATTTAAATTAACATATTTTACTACAAAAATAATATTTGAAAAATAAATAAGAAAAAGTCACCATAAAAAAAAAAGCTGTGTTTCTCAATCCAAATTATATTGTGGACCAGAAAAGTAAATTCACTCTCTAAGAGTTGAGTTGGGATATGGAGATGGGGAGAGGAGAAATGGTAAAATGTAAAACATCTGGAGACACCACTTTTACATCTGCAGGGCCTTCCAGCTCCAAAACATGAGTGACTCTGAAATTTTGATTGAAGGAATGAATAACCAACAGAAACATGCCATGTTTTTTTATAGATGCTCTATGTTCCATTGATATCTGATCTTCTGAGAGTTTGTATCATGAATAGGTGTCGAATTTTGTCAAATACCTTTTCTGTATTTATTGAAAAGATCATATAGTTTTTCTCTTTGTTCTGCTAATATGATACCTTAAATTGATTGATGGTCCAATATTAAACCAAGCTCACATTTATGGGATAAACCTCACTTAGTCATAATTTATTAACATTTTTAATATATTGCTGGGGTCTATTTGCTAATATGGTGTTACAGATTTTTGTGACTATGATCATAAGGGATATTGGTCTAAAGTTTTCTTTTGTTGTAATGTTTATGTCTGGTTTTAGTGTGAAGGCTATGCTGGTCTCATAAGAGTTAGGAAGTATTCCATCCTTTATTTCAGAAATAGTTTGTGTAAGACTGATGTTAATTATTTCTTAAATATTTGATATGATCACTAGAAAAAATCATCTGGATCTGGAATTTTCTTTGTGGGAAGGGTTTTTATAGCTAATTCAACTTCTCTAATCAATGTAAGACTATTCGGATTTGTATGACCTCATGTCAGTTTTGGTAGGTTGAATTCTTAAAGAAATTTGTCCATTTCATTTAAGTTGTGGAATTTGTTAATATAAAATCGATCATAATATTTATTTGCCAATATTTTTATGTCCTTAAGATTTGTAGTGATAACCTTTTTTTTCTTAACTATTATTGGCAATATGTATTCTCTTTCTTTTTTGTCCTCAATCAGTATAGCTAGGATTTTATCATTTTCTTTTTACCTTTTCAAACAACCAATTTGGGGGAGGGGGGCTTGTTCCTTTTCTCTCTTGTTTATTTTCTATGTTGTTGATTTCTGCTTTTATATTTATTATTTCATTCTTTCAACTTACTTTGGGTTTAATATGCTCTCCTTTTTCTAGCTTCTGAAGCTAGGTCATTGGTTTTGCTCCAACCACTGCTTTAGTTACATAGCACATATTCTGATATGGTGTATTAATTGTTATTCAACTTAAAATATTTTATCATTTGTCCTGTAATTCTTTTTTAACTTATAAATTATTTAAAGTATGTTTTTATTTTTAAATCAGAAACTCCACTTCTATTTCATGCCCATTTTTAAAAATCTTTGAACCATTTCACCATATCTTATTGCTTCCTTAATGCAATTTTGTTGAGATATATTCAAATACCATATAATCATCCAAAGTGTATAATCAGTGGTTCACAGTATCATCGTATCGTTGTGCATTCATCACCACAATTAATTTTTGAACATTTTCATTATTCCAAAAAAAAAATAAGAATAAAAATAAAAAAACAACACCCAGAGCATCCCATATCCTTTATCCCCCTAATATCTGTTTTATTTTTTGTTTTTATTTTCTTTTTTTATATCTGTCCAGACACTGGGTTAAAGGAGTATCAGTCACAAGATTTTCATAATCACATGGTCACACCATAAAAGCTATATAGTGATACAATCCTCTTTAAGAATCAAAACTACTGGAATATAGTTCAGTAGTTTCAGGTGCTTTCTTCTAGTTATTCAATACACTAAATACTAAAAAGGGATATCTATATAATCCATGAGAATAACCTCTAGAATGACCTCTCAACTCTATTTGAAATCTTTCAGCCACTGGAACTTTATTGTCTTTCATTTCTCTTCCCCCTTTTGGCCAAAAAGCTTTCTCAATTCCACAATGATAGGTCCAGGCTCATCTCCAGGAGTCATGTCTCATGTTGCCAGGGAGATTTACACCCCTGAGAGTCATGTCCCACTTAGGGGACTGGGAAGTGAGTTCACCTGCTGAGTTGGCTTAGAGAGAGAGTCACATCTGAGAAACAAAACAGGTTCTCTGGGGGATGACTCTTAGGCATAATTATAAAAAAAAATAATAAAGTGGCTTAGCTTCTCTTTTGCAGGAGTAAGTTTCAAAAGGGCAAGCCCTAGATGGAGAGCTTGGCCTATTAAATTGCTAGAATATCAGGAATTCCCCAGGTGAAGAAGTATAATATTTCCAAATTTTTCCCCAGTCCCTCAAGGGGACTTTGCAAACACTTTTTTATTTTCTGCCCAGATTACTCAAGGATGTATCACGCCATCACCCAAACCTATACAAACCAACAAGATGTCACTACCCATTCAGGTTTTTTTTTTTTTTTTTTTTAACATGGGCAGGCACTGGGAATCGAATCCGGGTCCTCTGGCATGGCAGGCAAGTGTTCTTGCCTGCTGAGCCACCGTGGCCCACCCCCCATTCAGGTTTCCATGAAATTATGGTGTTCAAATTAACTGACCATACAAGTTAAATTAGATAGTGTGCTACTGAAAATATAAATTTTGCACCAAATAAGCATCTCTTCCTTTAGTCTCATGCAGAAGTTGAAGTTTAAAATGAAGTGAATATAATCCTTTACCTTTCAGTCTGCTTTACCTTAGTGCCGTACAGACCAGCTTCATTCATGTCTCTTAATTGAAGTCTGATCACTTTTTCAGCTTTTTTAACAGTTGCTGTATGGGGTACTGCTGACTTTCATAGCTGCAGAACTCTAGCTCTGATTTTCAGATGTCACACAGATAACTGAAGTTCCAGGGAACGACCAGCTTAGCATCTTAGATGCTACACGAAGAGCTTAGCATCTCAGAATTTAGAAGTAACCATTACAACACAGGAAAAGATGTGACTTTTGTAATAGCTTACAGCCTAAGAACCTTTACAATAAGCCATCCTCTGATAACCCATGCTCTTTAATTCAATTCTCAGAGTTTGCACATCAAAGTTAGTCCATTTTAATGAGACTTGATAATATTTATAAAATATAATATAAATAATAAGGTGTTTCTGACTTATTTCACTCAACATACTGTAGTTTCATTCACTGAGTTGCATGCCTCACAACTTCATTCCTTCTTACACTCACTGTTCCATTGTATGTATACACCACAGTTCGCCCTTCATTCATCAATTGATATACACTTAGGCTACCTCCATCTATTGCAAACTGTGAGTACTGCCACCATAAACACCAGTGTACAAATGTCCATTCATATCCATGCTTTCAGTTTTTCCAAGTGTATACCTAATAACAGCGTTGCAGGGTCATATGGCAACCCTATTCTTAGTCCGTGGAACCACCACAATGCCCTCCAGAGGGGTTGCACCAATCTACTTCCCTACCGATAATGAATACATGCATCTCTCTCTCCACATTTTCTCCAGCACTTTTATCTTTCTGCTTATTTTTCAAGCATTTTATTCACATACCATACCATCTATCCTAAGTAAATAGTCAATGGTTCCCGGTATAATCACATAGTTATGCATTCACCACCCCAATCTATATGAGGACATTTCCATTTCTTCCTCAAAGAAAGAAGGAGAAGGAGAAGAAGAAGAAGAAGAAATAAAGTAAAATAAAAAGGAGAAACAACAGCAGGAATCCCATACCTTTCTCTTATATCCCCCCTTATTGACATTTAGCTTTGATATACCCCTTGTTATATTTAATGGAAGCATATTACAATGTTACTGTTAACTATAGACCCTAGTTTGCACTGAATGCATTTTTTCCATATACCATCCCATTTTTTTAACACCTTGCAATGTTGGCACTCATTTGTTCTTCCTCATGTAAAAATTTTATTATATTTGTACATTTAATCACCAACACTGTCCACTCTAGGTTTTGCTAAATTATACAGTCCCAGCTTTATCTTCTATTTTTTCTTCTGGTGACATACATGCCCCTAGCTTTCCTCTTTCAACCATAATTACACTCAGCATTGTTCAGTGTACTTACAATATTGTGCTACCATCAGATAGTATTGTGTGATCTTTACAATCAACCCTGTTAAACATTCTGCACTCTTTCAGCATCAAATGCCCAATCTCCACCCTCTCCTTGTCTCCTGAAAACCTGTGTTCTCAACTTTAACTCTCAAAGTTCGCTCATTAATATTAGTTCATATTAGTGAGACCATACAGTATTTGTCCTGTTGTTTCTGGCTGATTTCATACAATATAATGTCCTCAAGATTCATCCACATTGTTGCAAACTTCATGACTTTATTCTGTCTCACAGCTTCATAACATTCTGTCATATGTATATGCCACGGTTTGTTTATCCACTCATTCATTGATGGACATTTGGGCTGTTTCCATCTCTTGGCAATTGTGAATAATGCCACTATTAACATCGGTGTGCAAATGTCCATTTGTGTCCCTGCCTTCAGTTCCTCTGAATATATTCCTACTAATAGGATTGCTGGATCCTATAGCAATTATATACTTAGCTTCCTGAAGAACCACCAAATTGCCTTCTGGAGCAGTTGCACCATTCTCCACATCCTCTCCAGCACTTGTAATTTTCTGTCTGTTTGTTTTGTTTTGTTTTGTTTTTCTTAAAATGGCCATTCTAGTTCATGCGTGATGATATCTCATTGTGTTTGATTTGCATTTCCCTAATAACCAGTGAATTTGAGCATCTTTTCATATGTTTTTTTGAGCCATTTGTATTACCTCTTCAGAAAAGTGTCTGTCCATGTCTTTTGCCCATTTTTTAATTGGGTTGTTTGCCTTTTTGTTGTTGAGTTGTAGGATCTTTTTATATATTCTGGATAATAAACTTGAAATGTGGTTTCCAAATATTGTCTCCCATTGTTCAGGCAAAAATAACTTTTTGTTATTTGATGCACAAAAGTATTCAATTTTGAGGAGATCCCATTTATCTATTTCTTCTTTCATTGCTTATGCTTTAGGTGTAAAGTCTAGGCAACCACATCTTATCACAAGATCTTTAAGATATTTCCCTACATTTTCTTCTGGAAGTTTTATGTTCTTAGTACTAATATTTAGTTCTTGAGTCCATCTTGACTTAATTTTGTATGAGATGTAAGATAGGGGTCCTCTTTCATTCTTTTGAATATGGACATCCAGTTCTCCAAGTACCATTTATTGAAAAAGCTACTCTGTCCCAATTGAGTTGATTTGACTGCCTTATCAATGATCAACTGTTCATAGATGAGATGGACTATTTCTCAACACTCAATTTGATTCTGTTGGTAAATATATCTATCTTTATGCTGGTACCATGCTGTTTTGACCACTGTAGCTTTGTGATATGCTTTAAAGTCAGGTAGTGTGAGATCTCCCGCTTCATTCCTCTTTCTCAAGATATTTTAAGCTATTCACCCTGCCCTTCCAAATAAATTTGGTTGTTTGTTTTTCTATTTCTGCAAAGTGAGTTGTTGGGATTTTAATTGGTATTGCATTTAATCTATAAATCAATTTGGGTAGAATTGACATCTTAACTATATTTAGTCTTCCAATCCATGAACATCGTATGTTCATGTTCCACTAATTTAGGTCTTTTTTCATTTTATTATTATTATTTTTTTTTTAGCAATTTATTGTAGTTTTCTGTGTATGGGTCTTTTGTGGCCTTGGTAAAATTTGTTCCTAAATGTTTAATTCTTTTGGTTGCTAATACAAACGGAATTTTTTCTTGATTTCCTCCTCAGTTTGCTCATCACTAGTGTATAGAAATGCTGCTGATTTTTGCATGTTGATCTTGTAACTTGCCACTTTGTTGTACTCATTTTTTAGATCTAGTAGCTTTGTTGTAGATTTTTCAGGATTTTTGAGAAATACCATCATATCATTTGCAAACAGTGAAAGTTGTACTTCTTCTGTCCCAATTTGGGTGCCTTTTATTTCTTTTTCTTGTCTAATTGCTCTATTTAGAACTTCCAGCACAATGTTGAATAACAATGTTGACAATGTTGTTCCCAATGTTAGAGGGAAAGCTTTCAGTCTTTCCCCATTGAGAATGATGTTAGCTGTGGGTTTTTTTTTTTTTATATAGTTCCCTTTATTATATTGAGGAATTTCCCTTCTAATCCTGCCCTATGAAGTGTTTTCATCAAGAAAGGATGTTGAATTTTGTCACATGCTTTTTCTGCATCAATCAAGATCATCATGTGATTTTTCCTGCTTTGATTTATTGATTTGGTGTATTACATTAATTGATTTTCTTGTGTTGAAACAGGCTTGCATATCTGGAATGAATCCCACTTGATCGTGGTGTATAATTCTTTTAAGGTGCTGCTGTATTCCATTTGCAAGTATTTTGTTGAGGATTTTTGTATCTATATTCATTAAAGAGATGGGCCTGTAATTTTCCTTTCTTGTAGTATCTTTGTCTAGCTTTGGTATTAGGGTGATGTTGGCTTCATAGGCTGAGCCAGGTTACTTTCTCTCCTCTTCAATTTTTTGAAGTTTGAGCAGTATTGGTACTAATGCTTTCATTAATTCTTGGTAGAATTCACATGTGAAGCCATCTGGTCCTAAACTTTTCTTTTTTTAGGAGCTTTTAGATGACTGATTCAATCTCTTTACTTGAGATCACTTTGTTGAGGTCATCTATTTCTTCTTGAGTCAATGTTGGTTGTTCATGCCTTTTTAGGAAGTTGTCCATTTCATCTATGTTGTCTGGTTTATTAGCATATAGTTGCTCATAGTATCCTCTCATTATCTCTTTTCTTTCTGCGGGATCAGTAGTTGTGTCCCTTCTCCTATTTCTGATTTTATGTATTTGCCCTCGCTCTCACTCTTGCTCTTGCTTTTGCTCTCTCACTTTCTCTCTTGCTCTCACTCTCTCATTCTCTTTGTCAGCCTAGCTAAGGGTCCATTGGTTTTATTGATTTTTCTCAAAGAACCAACTATTGGTTTTGTTGATTCTCTCTATTGTTTCATGTTTTCTCTCTTTTTCATTTATTTCTCCTCTAATCTTTGTTATTTCTTTTTTCACTTGCTTTGGGGTTAGTTTGCTGTTCTTTCTCTACTTCCTCCAGGTGAACAGTTAATGCCTTGATTTTTGCTCTTTCTTCTTTTTTAATACAGGCATTTAAGGCAATAAATTTCCCTCTCAGCACTATCTTTGCTGCATCCCATAAATTTTAATATGTTGTGCTTTCATTTTCATTTGCCTCAAGATAGTATTGATTTCTCTTGTAATTTCTCTCTTGTTCAAGTGTGTTGTCTAGCCTCCATGTATTTGTGAATTTTCCAATCTTCTGCCTGTTATTTATTTCCAACTTCATTCCATTATGATCTGTAAAAGTTTTTTGTATAATTTCAATATTTTTAAGTTTATTAAGGCTTACTTTGTGACCCAACATGTGATTCTATCCTGGAGAATGTTCTATGAGAACATGAGAAAAATGTGTATCTTGCTGTTGTGGGGTGTAATGTTGCAAATGTCTATTAAGTATAGTTCATTTATTGTATTATTCAAAATCTCTGTTTCCTTATTGATTTTCTATCTAGATGATCTATCCATTAATGAAGACAGTGTATTGAAGTCTCCAACTATTATTGTAGTGGTGTCGACTTCTTCCTGCAGTGTTGTCAGTGTGTGCCTCATGTATTTTGGGGCACTCAGGCTCAGTGCATAAATATTTATGATTGTTATGTCTTCTTGTTGAATTGTTCCTCTTATTAGTAGAGTGTCCATCTTTGTTTCTTTTAATTGCTTTACGTTTGAAGTCTAATTTGACTGATAGTAATATAGCTACCTCTGCCCTCACTTTTTCTGGTGGTTTTTTGCATGAAATTTCTTTTTCCAACCTTTTACTTTTTACCTATCTTTGTCCTGCAGTATAAAGTGAGTCTCTTGTAGCAGCATATAGATGGGTCCTGTTTTTAAATCCATTCTGCCAGTCTTTGTCTGTTTATTGGGGAGTTTAGTCCATTTACATTTAATGTTATTACTGTAAAGGCAGTACTTTCTTCTACATTTACATATATTATAAATCTTACAATATAATTTAAAAATTTTTGCTTTGAACCATAATATGTATTTAAAAGAAATTTAAAATAATAATATTTTATATATATCTCCTTATTTACAACTCTTGAGATCTTTTTTCCTTCTTGAAGATTTGTATTTCCACCTGTTATTATTGCCCTTCTGTCAAACTTCTTTTAGCCTCTCTTATAGTGCTCAGCAGCTGGTGATGAATTTGTTAGTTTTCTTTTATCTGGAAAATGTCTTTGTTTTGCCTTTATTCTTTATTTTTGAGTTTGAAAATTTAATACTTTAGAACCAAAGTAATAACTCATGCATAAAGAAATGACAAAAATACAATACAAACATATGTATGTAACTAATGTAAATGTTTTTAAGAATACAAAACTCAAAAGCCATGCAACACAAAATGATTATATATAAATATATAATTTCTATACAACCAAAAATAAAACAAAATGAATTAATGGGAAGAGAACATGGTATTTCATGTTCACTGCATGAAAATAAAAGGACTTAAGTCATTCATCATAAATGTTACTTAGAAATCAGTAATGAAGTAACTGTTACTTCCAGAGAAATGAAAACACATGAAGAAAAATGAGAACATAGAAGAAAGTGAAATACAATAAACTATTAATGATGTGATGATGATTAAGCTTGACATTCTTTGTAATATTACATTGTCATTGTTAGTCACATACATATCATAATACTTATTTGCAAATGCCAGTATCTGGGTTATTTCAGTGTCAGTTTCTTGATTACATTTTCCCATGAGTATGTGTCAAGTTTTAATCTTTCTTCATATGCTAAGCAATTTTCGATTTCTTCTTGAAATTGCAAATGTATTGTGAAGTGGTTGGATTCTATGTCAAAAATTCAAAGACCATAAACATAATAAAATGGCTAAAAAGCACAATGGTTTGATGATATTAACAAGAAAAATTCCCTTAAAAATCCTTAAGAAAAACATTATTCTAAATAGAAAATGAGAAAAATCCATAAACACTTTTAAAATAAAAATGAGTGGAAAATATTTATACAAAAGTATGTGCATCCTCTCTAGGAATCCAAAGAATACAAAATAAAATATTAATTTATAATATTTATAACACAAATTGACTTGACTGCCTGAAAAAGGGTAAATCAAGACCTCGTTCTTCAAATTTAGATAGGTGGAAAACTAGGGCAATTTTTCCTGTTCTCTTCCTTGAAATGCAAGGTAATAAAGTCTTGGTTTCAATCATGGGTCTTCTTGCTACTTACTGGCTTTATGATATTGGCAAAATCAATGAGCCAGTCTGAACCTCAGATTCCTCTTGCAGACAGCTGCAGGATTAAATGATCAGGTAAGGATAAAGTGCTAGCATAGGGATTGTTCCATTGTAGGTGATGAGGACTCTCTTGTCTGACTCAGGTGGCTGCTTCACCCTTATCTTCCATCCTTCTTCTCCAAGGCCCAGGAATATTTAATGCAGCTTCCTTTACCTCTCTGATACAAATTCCAGCTCTTCCAATATTTGCCTTCACTTCTCTCTCCTCAGCCCTCAAGTCTCATTTTTTCTAAAACCTCACTAACACAGGGGATTCAACCGCATATTTGATGATTCATTTTCTTACCTACTTCTCTAGTCCCACCATATCGGACACTTAGGTTGTTTCTACTTGCTTGCTTCTATGAGACATGCTGCTTAACAAACTCCCACACGGTGAAGCTTTCTGCTCTGAGGGTCAGTCCTCCCTCTGTGTTAGTGAGGATTAATCTCCCAGAGTCGCATGATATTAACTGTAGTTTCCAAATTGGCTCAAACTTGGGTTTATGTGAGGAATTTTTGCTCTGCCTCTGTCCTCTCTCTTCAGGGCTGTTCCAGAAGACAGCAAATTCCCTGAGACAATCCTTCCATCAGGATTTCTGAACTTTATAGGAGGAAGAAAAGGAGTATAGAAGTCAAGGAAGGAAGAAAAAAAAGGAAAAGAAGGGAAGGGAAAGGAATGAAGGGGAAGGGAAGGAAAAGAAAGGTCATTTGCATCATTCAGGTTTTGCCTCAGTGTCCTTTCCCAAGGAGGCCTTCCCTGACGTAGTTCTACTCCAGTATTTTACCATCATATTCCTTTGTTTTGCTCTTCACTGCTTGAATGTCTTTTACTTATATGTTTGCTTCTTGTTTGGCCTCTCCCCCAACCAGTGACATTTCAACTCAGTTCCTGCAGGAACCTTGTCTGTCTCATTCATGCTGGCATCCTCACTATCTGGAATGGTGTGTGGCATAGTAAATACTCACTAGATATTTGTTGGATAAATGAAACAATAACTCCGAGATCATTAGCCATAAACTAAGATTCAGAAAGGTTAAATGGCTTACCCAATAGCACAGTAAATGGGGTCCAGATTTGATCTTACATCTTGGAATTCAGTTCCACTGTTCTTTCTCTTACACCTACTGGGAGATTGGTCTAGCCTAGGGCTATTCAAGTGCAACTTTGCAACAACAGCAGGGTTTGTGACACAATGTAAATCAATGCACTGCTTCCTTCATCAAGAATTCTTGCTATGAAAAAAACATATGTGCTTAGTGACTTTATGTTCTGGCACAAGTTCTTAATCTCATTTCAAGCAGTTCACCAACTGGCAGTTTGTCCATGAACCGCTTTCTTTTAATATGGGTCCTGTTGATCTCTAGCCTAACCACATGGCTTTAAACTCTATGCCTCTATTATTTCAGGTGCTCTCAAGGTCTCTGCAATCTGGTCAAGATGGAGTCTTCAAGTATCGGAGAGTCTACCACCTTTTTTACTTATGATTATGGCAGCACTCTATGTGAGAGCCAAACCTTTGTCTTTGCCACCCTCACCACCACCATCTTGTACTGCCTGGTGTTCCTTTTCAGCCTCATAGGCAACAGCCTGGTGTTGTGGGTTCTAGTGAAGTATGAGAGCCTGGAGTCCCTCACTAATGTCTTCATCCTCAACCTGTGCTTCTCAGACCTGGTGTTCTCCTGCTTGTTGCCCTTTTGGATCTCTGCCTACCACTGGGGCTGGGTGCTGGGAGACTTCCTCTGCAAGCTCCTCAATATGCTCTTCTCCATCAGCCTCTACAGCAGCATCATCTTCCTGACCATCATGACCATCCACCGCTATCTATCTGTGGTGAGACCCCTCTCAACTCTTCGTGTCCCCACCCTCCACTGCCGACTGCTAGTGACTGCAGCTGTGTGGGCAATCAGCATCCTGTCCTCCATCCCCGATACAATCTTCCACAAGGTGTTGCCGGAAAACTGTGATTATGCGGAAGGCAAGTGGTTCCTAGCTTCAGTCTACCAGCACAACATCTTCTTCCTACTCTCTATGGGGATTATCCTGTTCTGCTACATAGAGATTCTCAGGACCCTGTTCCGCTCCAGGTCCAACCGGCACCACCGGACAGTCAGGCTCATCTTCACCATTGTGGTGGCATACTTCCTCAGCTGGGCTCCCTATAACCTGATCCTGTTTCTGCAGACACTGCTGCGGCTCGGGATCATCCAAAGCTGCGAGGTCAACCAGCAGCTGGAGTATGCTGTACACATTTGCCGCGATGTTGCCTTCTCCCACTGCTGCTTCAACCCCGTGCTCTATGTCTTTGTTGGGGTCAAGTTCCGCAGACACCTCAAAAGTTTGCTCCGGCAGTTCTGGCTCTGCAGACAGCAGACTCCCAGCCCACCCCCACTCCCTCATTCCCAAGGTGCCTTCATCTATGAGGGTGCCTCCTTCTATTGAAGAGGAGTTTAGTGGTGCAGGCAGAGGTAGACAGAGGATCTGGAGTGGGAGTGAGAAGTGGGGCAGGGAGGAGCATTGCAGAAAGGCACAACAGTGGGGATGCTACCAGAGCAAGGGTGGGGGTGAAATAAATACAGTATACCAATGGGTCCTAAGTGGGCCCAAATGCTCCCTTGTTTGGGGAAAGTAGCTTCCCACCTGGGAATTTTAGGATTCTGAGTTGATCATTCATCCCTTCAAGTATTCATTCATTTACATATTAAATTCTTATCAATGCTTAATGTAAAAGGTTCAAAAAAGGGGCATATTTCAAGACTCAGTGTGTGTGTGATAATTATTTCAACATAAGTTAATAGCAAGATGGCTTCTCCCCTCTTTGACTGTAGGGTAGTTCCAGCTGATTCCTTGATTTTGGAAGGTGTGTTACTTTGAAATTCTTATGTGCCCCAGAAAAGTCATGTTCTTTTAATCCAATCCTGTGGGGGCAGACCTATTATTGAGTGGGAACTTTCGATTAGGTTGTTTTCATGGAGATGTGACCCTATCCATCCAAGGTGGGTCTAAGTCCTTTACTGGAGTCCTTTGAAAGAGAGCTCACAGAGAGAGAGAGCTCAAAAAGAAAAATTTCCCAGGAGAAACCAGAAGGACCCACAGGACCTGAGAGAGCCATTTTGAAACCAACCCAGCAGAGAAGAGCCAGTAGACACTGCCATGTACCTTCCCATGTGACCAAGTAACCCCAGACAACGTTGGACTTTCTTCAGTGAAGGTATCCTCCTGTTGATGCCTTCGTTTGGACATTTTTATTGCCTTAGAACTGTAAATTTGTAACCTAATAAATCCCCTTTGAAAATGCCAGCCCATTTCTGATATATTATATCCCAATAGCTTTAGCAAACTGAAACAGAGGAGTTCACTCTGTATTTTTCAGTGACTGCTGGATGAGACTTTCTGTAGGACAAAAATATCCACACCCTCAAAGAACCACAGTCACAATGGAATCTGAATTAGACACCCTTAACTGGATTACAGATATGTTCTGCATCATAGTTCCATTTCCTGGCACATGAACAGACTTATGAATTTTTTTTCAATGAACATTGTACTGAAAGATTGAATCTACTAAGTACTATCTTCTGCACCAAGCATTTCTTGGAAGGATTCAAAGATGAATGAGACACAGTTCCCATCCTCAGGGTATCAGCAGTCTAGCTTTGAAAGCCCAGATTTTAAAACATCCACCTTTCCAAGAAGATATTGAACTGACCCTCATATTTGTCACTTTCCACCCAAAATGTCCTCCTCCTCCTGAGTTGATAGCTCCACCCACCTCACCCTACCCCCATCTCCCAAAACAGCAAACCTAAGTCATCTTTGAGACCTACATATTCTTCGCCTCTACTCCCAAGTCCTGTTGCCTGTATATTCCCTATGTATCGCAGAATTGTTCTTGCCATTCCATGCTCACGGCTTGATCCCTAAAACTGTGCTTCACTTCCTCAGGATCTCCCTGCTGCCCCTCTTCCCCAACTAGGCCATCCTCTGCACTGTCATCAAAGGGCTTCAGAACCTTCAGTGGCTCCTCAATATATACAAATAAAATGCAAACATCTTGGCAAGGTATTCAAGGCCTCCACAGTCTGATGCCATCTGACCTTTCCATTCTTATTCCGCCTAAATCCCCTCCCCAAGCAGCTTGACCTCCAACCCCCAACCTCCTGCCTCTGAGCCTTTGTCATGCTGTCACCTGGGCCTGAGCTCTTGTCCTTCTCCTCCCTAGCCTATAAGCCCCAGCAGAAAGGTCAAGTCCTTTAAGAAGCCCTCCCAAATCTGCAAGTCAGGAAGCTCTCTCTGGCTTGCCATGGCGCTATGTTTGTACCCCTCTGTAAGCATCTGTCAATCTCCACCTTGTGCTGTGGTTATACACCTGCATGTCTTAGGTCTCTGCCTCACCAGACTGCATACTGCTTTAGGGCAGAAACCTGGTCTTATTCCCTGCCAGACATGGCTCTAGTGTTCTATCCCATGTGATGAGTGGGAACAAAGAATGACAGTTGTCATAATCCTTCTAATTTATGCTTTTGGGGGAGCCACATCACAGGGTATATTTTGCCTTTCTTGCCTGAGGCTGCTTCTCTATAGACAATAGCTGTTCTTCCCTGGCCTACACTCTCAGCTACATACTTCTCTGTGGCAATGGTTACACTTGACCTTTCCTTCTAATTAGTGGTACAAAAGTTTGCCTCTTATGTTGGCCTGGAGTTTCACACTCAAGGGCATAGATAAAAGCCACCCTCTAAAGTTTTCTGTACTACCCAGACCTAGGCCCAATCTGTGAGCCTGAATCATCTCTGGATTGGAGCCTTTGGAAAAGCTTCCCAGGTGATTCTGACATGCGCCCCAGTTACGATCCACTGCATTTGGCTGCAACTTCTTGAAAATGGGGATTCCAGAGTCCTCTGTAGTCTCTTGCACAAGGCTTTGCACACAGTGGGCACTGAATAGATGTTTGTTGAATAAAATAGCTACTAACAATGCCCTCAGTTGGGACCTAGAGTACTTGTTATACATTTTCCCCTTCAGTTCCAGCTGTGACTTCAAATGTCTGTTTGCTGTTGGGTGGAACTCCTAGGGAAATTTGACTTGGATAGGGAAGAGCAAGGGTCTGGTTTTAAGTAGTACCTGCTGGAGATGGTTAGTAAAGAAATAAAGCTCTCTTGGGCTTGGTAACCAATAAGGTGGGGCCATCATTCACATAGAAAGAATAGTAAATGGAAGAAGATAATGAGATAGTTTTTGGGGTCAGTGCTAGACCTATCGGCCTCTGGGCAGGCTCATCATCTGGCATCCCTTCAAGCTAATATTATTAAAATATTTGTTCAACTTATTCAGAGGCAGGCTGAGCCCAAGGAACAGAAAGGCAGAGGACTCCAGGCCTTGTACCTACTTGGACAAACCAAAACACCCAGATCCTGAGCCAACCATCTTAGAAGTCAGGTTTAGGGGCTATGCATCACCACAGAGCATGCCCCTTGAGAGACTCCTTCTTCTTTTCATCCCATTCCATTCCTTCAAATCTCAAGATTCATTGAGAATTTCTTTCAACTCATACTCTTATCTTCCTGGGAACATTTCATTAGATACAGTTGTGTCCATCTTTTTACATTTCCAGCAATATTTTGGAACCCTCAATTGAGTACTCCCAGGGCAATCTTTAATCAGGAGTCTTCACCTAATCCAGCTCCTTGAGAATCCAAAGGAAGAGGTACTAAGGAAGAGAAGTAGGAATGGGAAGATGGCAGAGCATCCAATCAGAGAGGGAGCAAGGGGTGAGATTTCATAAAAGAAATAGCCAAAGAGCTGCACACCACTGACCACACTCAACAAGACATTCTCTGACCACAGCTCTTTGCAGGTACAACCTCCTGCCATTCCCTTCCTACTAGCCTCTGAAGTGACTGTTCAAGGTCAATGGGATTCTTGTGAGCCGGTCCCTCCCTCCAGTCAAGAAAAGATGCCCTGGACACAGGGCTGCAGACCTCTTGCCACTTCAGGAATATAAAAATCCATGCCATTCCTGTTCACAGCATTGCCATCTCTGCATCAACCTTGTACAAAATCAGGAAGAGAAGAATCTTACCAACCTTTGAACAAGAGCATGTCTCCAAGTCCAGGCTGCTCCAGACCTTAGATGGACCCAGTGGGAGTGAAAGTTCCTTCAGGGCACAAATCCAGTGTTGCATGTTTCTAGAACTTCCTTTGGTGCCTGGCAATGTTTGTGGTTGGTTGAGTAAGTGGATAGAAGACAGTGTTGGGGCTTTTTTTCTACTTCTGGATCCTTTTCCCAAACTTGCATATCTTACATCTTCCTGTCAACAACAGGTACTCTCCGCATGGTCTTCCTATGAACTTCCTACCCTGGACTTACCAGCCTGAGCATCATGTGGTTTGGAGTTAAGCTTTGTTGCATTTCTGACAGCTTTCATTTATGAAAGCTGCCCATGATAGAAAGCCCAGTAGAACAGATCCCCTTCTCTCTGAGAAGGATCATGGAATTTGAGTCCTGGGCCTAAACCTCACATTCTGAACTCTGTCCTTGGGCCTTTCAGATCCTCAATTTCTTTATCTGCAAAACTGTACAGATGCCAATAATCCAACAGCGCAGATTCTACGCACATGATGGGAATGCACGTGAGACTGTGTGTGTTAAAGTACCTGCTTTGTAAACTGTTCAGCCCCAGATGAATATGAATTACTGATGCAATCATCTTATAAAAATAGAAAGCCTTGCTGTATTTTATGCACAAATAAATGATTAGCATGTACTGACTTTCCTCTGGCTGGTCATGCTCTCCACATTTCTACCCAAAAGCATTGTGGTTCCTAAAAATACTCTGCTTATAGGGGATTGGGTCAGGACTTCTGATGAAGGGAGGGATACAGAAGGGGGCCTGGAAAATAAGTCTGGAAGCAAGCCCCAAGTCCTGTTTGGGTCAGGATGGTGGGAAACTTTCTCTATTTAAGCCTTAGGCAAAATTGTATGGGAAGCCAAATGCATCTTGACCACTTTGCTGCTTTCTGTCTTCCATCTCTTCCCTGGCCTGGCAATGAAGTTTTCTATCTCCAAGTCCAAGGCTTTTTGTCTGTCTCATGGCCCATGTGTCTGAACCAGGGCCTTCCAGCGATACAGCCCTCCAATCTGAAGGAATGACACTCCTTCCGAGTGAGAATTTCAGATATCCTGAAAACTTGTTTTGGGGGTTGGGAGGAAGTTTGGGGAGGGGAAGAGGGTTTAATTATACCTCCTTATCAAGTAATTCTGAGGATAGACCTTCCCTCTCCACCCTGGAGGCCTGTCCAGATTTTAGATGTAGGGTTATTGCAATTCTTTCCCACCTCCTTACTGGCCCCTCTACAAAAAGAAGTGTGGCCAGAGAGACCAAAGGAAGACAAGGACAGCCCAGTGCTTTGACTTTGATCACTTCAGCCTTGAGCATCACCATGGTTAGAGGGAAGAGACAGGTAACAGAAGGGCTTGGGGAGTTGGGTGATTGCCGGGATTAGTGATGGAAGATAAGAGAGGGGAATGCAGACCTTCAGACAGTTCCTTGGCCACATTTGTGGAGTGTCTGCTCTGTGCAAGGGCAGGAGGTCCTTGTTGGGGTGAGTGAGATCACAACGATGAATCAGCAGCTCAAATCAGCCACCCTCTTGTCATCCCCATTAGGGGAAATGTTTCCATAGGATTCCTTCAACCCCAAGTAACTCCTGTCCCTTTTTCCAGATGACCTGGATGAACCCTCTTGACTGAGAGAAAATGACCTTGACCACCTTAAATATGTCACTAAAACTATTCCAAATCACTTTGCAATGAATGGAGGGAGTTTAAAGTAGGAAATATTCACCTTCACCTGCTCCCCAACACTTGGGTTACAATTGGTTCAACAATCTGCCTCTTTGCTCTTTTCCAGTAGTAAGGCTAGTGTTGGTAAAACACACACACACACACACACACACACACACACCACTGAACATTGATAGTTTAGCATCTTCTGTTTATTTCATATTTAGAGGAACCTATAAATGTGGGTCCCAATAGGTTATCACACCTACCATTCCAGCTCGATCTTTAGCAAGACAATTTTCCCTCATTGAAACTTATTTCCTCATCTTACATGGAGAGGTTTGAACTCAATGATCAATAAGATCTCTTCCCTTGATTTTAAAACAAGATCTATGGGTCTATAACTTTATGGGCTGCATTTCCTTTAGGTTCTTCAGGGCATACAAATTCCAGTGGGTGAGGGGAATTCTAGTGCACAGCAGAACCTTCCACGAGATCCAGTATCTACCTCACCTTCACAGAAGCTACACCTAACTGAAGACACACACAGGAGATTGAAAATTGACTGGTTTTTTTTGAGACTGGGTGTATACATTTCCACATCTCATGGCCACCCTATGATACACTGGTTCTCAAACTGGACTGCATGTAAGACCAGTTGGGGAACTTGAAAATATTCTGCTGCCTGGATCCTGCCCCCAGATATTCTGATGTAATTGGTCTGAGATCTGGCATGGCATTGGATTTTTTAATGTTCTAATGCGCAACTAAGTTGGAGAATCATTAACCTAGGACATTTATCTGTTCAGTCATTTACTCAGCTAATATTTATTGAGCAGCTACTGTGTGCTGGGCACTGTACTCACAATTTTGCAAGGTGGCCACTGTTCCTATTACCCAGATGAGAAAGGGGCTTGGAGAGGTAAATGACTTGCTCGAGCTCACAGGATCAGTTTGAGAGAAAGCAGGGGTTTTCAACTTAGGTCTGTCTTGTCCCCAAACACCTACTTTTTCTACCAAATTGCACTGCTTCCCCAGACAAGGGATGTGTTCATCAGGGCTCTTAGCAATAGAAATCACCTCTAGCTGGTGTGGCAAGGAAAAATGTCTTGAAAAAATATTAGGCATGACTGCATTGTGAGTGTGCCCAGGATATGTCAGGGTATAGTGTCATATCTGCAGCCAGATTAGAAAAATTCATTTAAAAAATATATGGATAATTTATACATTAAGAAACTGAAGAAAATAAAACAGAAAACAAAGGGAAAAAATTAAGGCAGCTCATAAAATTGGAAGGCGGGAGAAACAGGTATGACAAAGGGATGTATTTTAGTTTGCTAAAGCTGCTAGAATGCAATATACCAGAAATGGATCAGCTTTTTTAAACTCAACTTTTTAAATTGAAAGTTTACCGTTCCAAGGACTTAAAATGTCCAAACTAAGGCATCCAGAGAAAGATACATTGACTCAAGAAAGGACCAATGTCTGTCGCATGGGAAAGCATGTGGCTGGTTTCTGCTGGTCCTTGTTCCTGGTTCTGTTGCCTTCAGCTTCTGATTCCAGCAACTTCCTCTCTAAGCATCTTGGGTATCACTTACCTCCTCTGGGGCAAAGCTCTGGGTTCAGGTGTGCATAGCATCTCATAGGAAGGCACATGGTGATGTGCTGGACTCTGCGTCTCCAAACATCTGTGTCTAGGCGTCTGCTCTCTCTTCTGGCACTCCAAGCATCTACACATCTCTGAGTCTGTGTCAGCTCTGAAGTAACTGTGCTTTCTCCAAAATGTCTCCCCTTTTAAAGGACTCCAGTAGACTAATCCAGACCCACCCTGAATGGGCAGAATCACACCCCCATCTAATCAAAAGGTCACACCCACAATTGGTGTGTCACAGGAGATATACAGGAGATTGAAAACCGACTTTTTTTTTTTAGACCGGGTGCATACATTTCCACATTTCACAGCCTCCCTATAAGGTTTCTACTGTTTCTCATATAAACTCAGGACGCTTGAAGCATGGGTGGCCTTCCATGATTGATAAGCTATGTCACTGCATCGAGAGGGTGACACATTCTGACTCCATGTGGGGAGGATGTAAGGAAGCTGGCTTTTGAGATCCTCCCAGATCACTTGTTCAATTAGTCTCTCTCTCTTTTTTTTTTTGGCTTCTTATTTGTATCCATTTATAGTAATAAAACTATCATTATAAATATAATGTTTTCAGTCAATTCCATGAGGCATTCTAACAAGTTTTCAAGCCCAGGTGGGTAGTAGAGAACCCCAGATTTGTATCCAGTTGGTCAGAAGTGACAGTGGCCTGGACACCAGAACTTGCAATTGATGCCTGAAGCACTATCTTGGAGAGGATTACCCTGAACCTGTGGAGTCTGGTCTAACTCAAATAGAGTCAGAATCGAATCTAATTATATTACAGCGGTATTTGCAGTTGGTGTGAGAAGTTTTTGTAAGTTTTAAAAGCATTGATGACTCTTACATTCAGAGCTCCAGCTCATACCTCTCCCCTTATGCCAGGCTAATGGATGGAGTGCCTGCCTACAGGACACATCCACTCGGATGTGTAATGGGGATCACAAACCTAATATGTTTAGAATCTCACTCCTGACCTACCTCGTAGAGATCACCTGCATCTGCTGCTTCTACAATCTCTTCTATTTGCCAATTCCATCCTTCCACTGGCTAAGGGTAAAGAGCGTGGAATCATCCTCTGTTACTCTCTTTCTCTCAGAGTTATAACCAACTCACAAACAAATCCTATGGTAATTGCCTTAGAATCTAACCACTTCTTGCCACCTCCTCTGCTGCCACCCCCGGACTCCCTGCAGTCTGCTCCCCAGCACTGGCCTCCCTGTGGTCCTCAAACACACTAGTGACACATTTTTGACTCACAGCCTGTGTACTGGAAGTTTTCTCTGCTAAAATTCTCGGCTTCCAGCTATCCACAATATCTGCAAGCTGCACTCTAGGACTGCCTCACTATTTGGGTTTGCTTATGCCATGGCAGCCACGAGGTGGTCAGACGACTTGCATGAAAGTTCGGAATTCCAAGCACAAGTGTCAGCTACGTCACCTTTTGTGACTCAGACTTGGAAGTCACACTGTGTCACTCCTACCCTCTTCTATTGATGGAAGGAATCACAGATACCCAGATTCCAGGAGGGGAATTAGACTCCACCTCTAGACGGGGGAGTGTCAAGGTCACACTGCAGCAGAGCATACGGGGTGGCATATATTGCAGCAGTCATTTTGGGAGATACAATCTGACAGAGTTCATTCTTTTTATCCTACTCCCAGGACCAAATTTTTATTCCAGATATTATTGCTATGAAACAAGTTATCCCCATTTTAGCAGTTTAAAGCAAACATTTTGTTTTTATTTTTTAGCCTTTTTTATTGTATAACATAACATATACACAAAGGAAAGAAAGAAAAAAAGCAATAGTTTTCAAAGCACTCTTCAACAAGTGGTTACAGGACACATTCCAGAGTTTGTCATGGGCTACCATACCATCCTCTCAGATTTTTACTTCTAGCTGCTCCAGAATATAGGAGGCTAGAAGAAATAAATGTTTTTTATCACCACAATTGACTTTTTCTTTTTGTGTGTGAAAAATAACATATATACAAAAAAGCAATAAATTTCAAAGCACAGCGCAGCAATTAATTGTAGAACAGATTTTAGAATCTGGTACGTTCGGTTTTTACTTCTAGCTGCTCTAAGATACCACAGACTAAAAGAAATATCAATACAATGATTTAGCAATTACATTCATTTGTTAAGCCCTACCTTCTCTGTATAATTCCACTGTCACTTTTGATCTTTCTCCCATTCTTTAGGGGTATTTGGGCTCTGACCATTCTAACTTTTTCATGTTGGAAGGGGCTGTCAATAATATGGGATGGGGGATGGAACTAGTTCATGTTCTGGAGAGGCTGGGCCCTCTAGGTTTTAGGACTTATCTGGTTCAGGAAACAACCATTTTATTTTGCTCATGATTTTGCAGGTCAGGAATAGAGGTGGTGCTCAGCTGGTCAGGTGTCATCCAGGGTCTTCTGCATGGTTGCAGTCAGATGCTGGCTGAAGCTGCAACCACCTCATGGTTTGAATGGGCTGGACATCTGAGATGATGCCCTCATGGCTGGCAGTGGAAGCTGGCTGTCGGCTAGTTGCTCCACCAGGTTATAGATACGGCCTGTTCAACACGGAGTTTTCAGAGTCGGACTTGTTACCTGTCCTGGTTTCCCTCAGAGAAAAACCCTAAGAGAACCAGCTGAAAGCTGCATGGCTTATTCTGACGTAGCCTCAGAAATTACACAGTGTCACTTCTGCTGCCTTCTACTGGTTGCAAGTGACTCATGAAGGTCAGCCCAAATTCAAGGGGAGGAGACATAGACCCCTCCATTTCTCCAGGAGAGAGTGCCAAAGACTTTGCAGACATATTTTAAAATCACTATATTCACCGCCTTCAAGTCTATTAAAGTGTCATCTTCTCAGGAGACCTTCCCTGCCCACCTACTCCCCAGCCCCAGCTACTACCTCAAAATTGTCTTTATTTTATTTTTTTCTTCATAGTACGTGACACCTTACATCATCATCTAAGTTATTTATTATGTTTATTGTCTGTCTCCCTCTGCTAGAATGTAAGTTCCATGAGAGCAGGGATTTTTGTCTATCTTATCCATATCTGAAGCCCAGGCCAGCAAATTCCCTCCTGTGGGTCAAATCTGGCCTGTTGCTTGTTTCTGTAAACAAAGACAATTGGAGGTTAGCCACATATGTTCTTATTTTTTTTGCGTCTTATATGTTTCTGTGCTACAAGGGCAGAGCTGAGAAGTTTCAAGTGAGACCATATGGTCCACAAAGTTTAAAATATTTTACTGTCTGGCCCTTCGTGGAAAAAGAAAAACTTAATAACTATTGAGTTATTTGCTTCATTTGCTGACTAAATGAATATATGAATACATGCATAGCTGTGAGTCAAGCAAATACAACTTTTCCATTACCAAAAAGAACCCTTGATGTTTTGTAGTCTAAATTACAGATAGGCACTAATAGTCCTACCTAGGTAGCTTTTCCAAAATAAAGACACATTTTGCCAAGGGTGGATTTATGTAGTTCCCATACCATACGAGGTAGACGAATGGCTCACAGCTGTGAAATGGCAAATCTCCAGCCACATCTCCTTCCTGAGCTTTTGCCAGGGGCCCAGTTTTAAACATTAGGAAGTTCCCACAAGTCCTGTGGTATATAGAACTTTTTGTCCTTGTTAACCCTGGATTTTCAAAACTTATTTGATTGCATAGGCCCATGTTTCTCACGAAATATCCATTAATATCCCAGGAAACTACCTTATGAAGAGGGTGGCCATATAATTTATTGCCAAATCAGGACATGTTGACAGAGAAGGGATGCTCTACTAATTTGCACACTGGGTTAAGTAAGAGCACTCTCCTGTGAACCAGGAAGTATGGTACCCTACTCTGTGGGAAATACTGTTTTCCATGATGATAACTAAAATGAGAGTCTGACTTTTATCATCAAGAGGTTACTTTAAGTTTTCAAAAGTTCTTAACTGGGGAGGCATATTGAGAAAAGTCAGTGGGACAGTCATGGAGAAAATGTTCTGGAAAATATATACATTTCAGAACTCAAATCAGGTTCCAGACCATTGAGGTCCAGATCCTTCTGCTATTATTCAAAAGAGAGCTCTGTAGGGGAGGGTGACTCCATAATCTTGGAGCTGCTGATTCTGCAATCAAGTTCGGACTCTTTCTTTCCATCTCACACCCAAATTTCCCAGAAGACAGATTTAACTAATGAGTCAAGCTTACACACAAGACTGCCCTCACCTCTGGTATCCACCTCTGGTCTGATCAGCAGCAGGCTCCTCTCTTGTTTCCATTTGTAATGTTGGGGCCATGGTTACTAACTGTAAACCACTAGTTAAGTCTCGGAAGGCAGGCAGGTGTTTCCAGATTAAATGGTGGAAATCAGTGCAGAAAGTAAAGGAAGGTGGGGTCACAGCTAAGGAATGGAGTCCAGTCACAGGCTGAAATATTCTTGCTCCATGTACTGTTGCTTTTTAAATGTATCTATAGTAGATATCACTAATTGAATGCATTTTGTTCTATTGAGTCTAGCCTCAATTTATGAATAGAAATTGGGCTGGTGGTTGGGCAGAAGTTAATTCAGTCATTTGCATGTAATTTTTGAGCACCCATTTTAACTGGAGCCCTGTGTTAAGAAGGGAGGGGGATTTCTAAAATGAGCCATTAGGTTCATCAATATATAATTTTTAAAATTTCTTTTATATATCAAAATATTATCATTTCAATATGTAATTTTAAACATTACTATTTCAACATGTAATAATACATAGCATAATACAGAACAACTTTAATAAACTATTTTACATTCTTTTTCATACTAAGTCTTCGAGATCAGAGTGTATTTTAGCCTTACAGCACACTCTCAACTCAACTGCAACTGGCCATATTTCAAATGCTCAATGGCCGTACGTGAACAACGTGGCTTTTAAGATTCCGGATTGAGATTGGTCGGTACACACGCCCGTCGGATTGTAAGGGTTAACCCAGGGTCGTTTCCCAAGGCAGGCCCTGTGAGTGGCAAATTTGGGACCTGCGGAGCATGCCGGGAGTCGTAGTTCGCGTCCACCTGCCCGTGGGGTCCGATGGGAGTTGTAGGCCTCGGCCTTGAGGAGTATGCCGGGAATCGTAGTCCGCTCCCGCCTGCGGGCGGGTCTGTGCGTCATGGCCGGTCGTGCCGCGCGCTGGTTCTCTTCCGCTCGGCCCCAGAAAGTTTCGGTTCTGCCCGGCCATGGACCCACGAGCGTGTAAGTGCCACGGGGGACCGGCCGGGCTCTGGGGGCGCCTGGGCTACACTCGGCGTCGGAGCAGAGAACTTCCCTCAGGGCGCAGCTGTCACTTTTTGCCGTTGTGGTCCCCACCCCTCCGGTGGCTTCCGCTGATGCCGCCAGGCTCCTGAGCCCCAGTTCCAGCCCAGCCGGCCTGGGAAGCACTTCGGGCGGGTGAAGCTCCTAGTCCTAGGCATGGCCGGGGACCCCAGGCTGTTTCTATTGGTCAGTTAGAAAGACTTCAAACACCAGTTCCACGACCCCCGACGGCCGAAGGACGGCAAAGTGCAGTCTTAGAACAAGCCGACAGGCCCCCGCGTTCTTGCTTGCCTTGCCCACGCAGCTGCTGACCTTAGCAAAACATAGTGTCTCGGCCAGCTTGGTCAAGACAGCCCACACCTTCACTTCGCAGGTGTCTGTTGTACCTGTGTATCTTCCCTACTCTTTTAAGGGGATGACTTGTTAATCCAGGGTTATCCACTGGCCAAGGCAGATTCGTTTTCCCTGCTGCTTCTGCTGCCCAGGTGCAGGTCCTGAGATGGCCCCCGGTAGCTTTCACGAAACACCTGTTGCATGACCTGTGCATTGTGGGGCTGTACTGGACTTGGGCCAGGGTCCATGCTATTCGAAACCTAGGCTAGGTTGGTGTGTTTGTGTGTGTGTGCGTGTGTGTGTAGGGACTGAATTTTAATTTTTTTTTAATAGGAAAAACACGTGTGGTTGACACGTTACCCACATGGCCCCCTCCTAATGCACGTGTGTCTACTGATGCCCCTTGTCACTCATCACTGTTCTCAGTGGCTCTCCGCTGCAAAAAAAAAATAGAGTACTTTGTTGAAACTGCCTGCGTTGGCCATATCCTCTGCCCCTTTGCTTGTCTTACCACAGCAGTTTCCTTTCCCTACCGAAAAGTAGGTCAGGGACTTTTGGGGGGGTAGAGGATCAGGCCTTAATCTGCTCACTGCCTGCCTGCCTGCCTGCCTGCCTGCCTGCCACTGCTGGGGCTTGTGGTCTCCTCTGCTGCAAGCTTAACTCCCCTGCCATCTGCCTAATGCTCTTGTCCTGTGTTGTATGGGGGAAGAGCTGTCACGGTGAGGTTTTTGGCTCTCAGTGGCTTCCACTTTTTGATGTGGGCTTGGGCTGGGTGGGCTTCACTAGACCTTCTGTGACAATCACTACTCCTAAAGTATTAAATGCCACATATTAGTTGTGGGTCATTGTTATTATCACCTTGGAAATCAGTTGATTATAGCACTAATGGGACTTGGCCTCCTTTGATTAAAAAGAGTCGAAAGAGCCCCTTGCTTTAGCAGATGCTGCTTCTCTTAAGTGTTCTTCTTTTTGTAGTACTCTATTTAAAATTTTTTTCAATGTTTCTTAGGAAAACAAACAAAGAATTATTGAAACAATTGTGTAGAGAACACCCATATACCCATCTCTTAAATTCTGCAAGTGATATTTTACTTTATTGTTTTTGTAGTTGCTTTCGAGCTTAGTAACAGTGTCAGGCAATGATCCTCTAGCTGCTCTTTGGATGACCTTTTTCTCTTTGGGATTGGGTTGGCTTTTGGCTTGGTCCTTTTGGGGGGTGGGGGAGATAACCCCTACAGATGTTGGTGATGAGAGGAACCACCCCTAACAGAGTGAGGCCAGAGCACTTGGTAGCTTTGACCCGTGTTGGTCACCGAGACTGTCAGCTGCTTCTAGAACACAGAGTAGGTACTCAATAAATGATAGCCTTTCCCATTAGGGGAGAGGCTTGGCAGATGTAGTTTGTGTTTTGTGAAGATTCCAAAGACACAACTTTGGTGGCTAAAGACCAGAATGTCTTTAAACATGAAGCAGAGGAAGTGTGCTGTCTAGCTGTGGTCTCACAATCAAAACCACTGGTAGGAACTTCGAGTTTGGGGCCACATGCACCCTGAGTAGCTTCAGCCAGCAGGTCAGGGTCCTTAACTGGTCCTTAAATGTAACTGGCTAGCCTCTCACATTACTAGCCAGAGGCTGCTTGTGAGCCCAGGTGAGCTTTATGGCCCTGTCAACATCTGTTTACTTAGTGGCTGATATGTTATTGTCTATTCAAGATAAGCAATGTTTTTACTTGTTTGTAATCTCAGTGCTAATTTGGGGAAGGGGGACCAAAACTTCTTGATTGGTTAGAACTTCTATTTGAACAATTAAGTCAGTAGGGCAGGAATTGGAATGTTTCCTTGGGTCTAAGTCTACCTTCTTGCTTTTTTTTTTTCTTTGATGGTATCATTAAAAATGACTATCTGTATCATCCTGATAATATGAGCTTCAGCCTTCAAGTGTACACAGGCCCATGTCTTTGAAAAGTGGAGGATAGCAGAAGCCATTTCCCTCTTCTCTCAGGTTGGGGTTTATCTTGAAGAGACAATAACATAGATAGTTATCTATCCATCAACTGGTTGGGTCACATCTCCATGGAAACAATAAAAAAGATCCCAACCAGCAATATTAAATGAGGATTAAAGTACATGGCTTTTCTGGGATAAACAACAGTTTCAAACTGGCACAGAGTTCAAATTGGCAAGACTAAGCTGCAGTTGATAAAAGAGAAGACATATTTTGCCCATTGTCATGACTCCAGCTTCATAGCCATCAGAGCTCCCCTTACCCTGTGGGCTTCTCACACCTCCCTTCCCAAGGAGTTTAACATACCCCACCCCACCCCTGCCTCACACCACACAGTTGCCTATTTGATAGTTCCACATTGGCATCTCCAGATTTCCAGGAACGAAGAGAGGTGAAGGGCCTTGGGGAGATTTGAATTAGTAAGGGAGACAGTGGTGGCAATGGCAGTGGTGGGTGGATTTCATTGTTCTTAATCAACTAGAGGGAATTTTCTGGGTAAGAATGGCCAAAGAATGGAGCTATGGTGTACACTTCTTTTTGCCCAAACTGAAACCAAAAAGACCAGAGAAGTTGGCCAAGGGAAGGTAAGGGAAGCATGAAGTGGGCAGAGCATGGTTTGGGCAGAGGGAACTAAGCATCCAAACCCCAGAAGCAGGGCCCAGACTACTGCAGGGCAGCCCAGGGGGCCAGAATGCAGTTGGGAGGGAAGAAGGGTGAGAAATGGGGCCTTGCAAGTTCAGCTGGCTAGGGAATGGAGGACCTCACAAGCCAAGCTAAGGGATTTAGACTTCTCTCTGGCAGCAGTAACTTGAGTTCTCAGGACTCCTGGGTCTCACCTATTTAAAAAGAGAGGCTAGATAAGGGAAGAAGAAGACATACTTAACCCATCCATTTCCTCAGTTATATTATTCCATTCACTTTTGAAATAATAGTTCTAGAACATTTTCACAATAGCAGTATGTCCACAATTACAGCTTGATTTTTTTAATGCATTTTTTTAGTCAACATAAAAGTAATTTATGTTCAATAAAGAAAAATTGAAAAATCAGAGAAATAGAATTTCTGAAAATTCACCCCTGTTCCCACCATTGAAAGATTGTTTGCATTTTAGTACATTTCCTATCTATGCCTAAATATTTAGTTCAGTTTCTGGAGGGTGCATTTTGTTTTGTTTAATGCATTTGTTCATTTAGCACTTAGGGTTCTCCATGTGCCGGAACTGTGCTAGGTGCTGGGGGAGGAAATTAAGAATGATTGAGGTACAGGCAAGTGGGAAGGACAATGATAAAGCAAGAGATTATGATGGTGGTAAATGTCCCCCAAAACAAAGAAAGATGAGCATGAAGAGTCTGCAGTTGGCGTTTGGAATTGTGAGCACATGCATTACATGTTTACCTGTTTCCATCAAGTGCTTATCAGGCCTCGCGTGAACTTTTACTTGTTTGTAAGCTTATTGGGGTGTATGTTGTCTATTTCTTCTCCCTGGAGCATAAGTTCCTTGAAGGCTCAACTCAGCTTGTTCACAACTGTAGTTCCAGGCAATGGCATCAGGGCCTGCCTCTTAACCGGAAGTACCCAATAAGTATTTCTTGCCTGGCTGCTTTCGGTACAGGTTTCTATGCTTTCTTCCTGGAGGCCATTTTAGCAGCTGTGTCTTACTCTGTAAGAGGAAGATTCATAATTGACTGGGCTGACCCTCTTGCCGTTCCCTCCAAATTTATGCCTTTGGAGATCTGTGATTTTTCCCTACCCAGACAGGGGCTATACTGTTTGGGGCAAGAGAAGATGCATTGTTTGTGTGACTGTTCTGGAGTTGCTCAGATTTTCACAGATGCCATGGTCATCTCCTGAATGTGTTCTCTGGTATCTCCAGTGGCAGAGCCAAGGCAGCTTAGTGGCTCCTCCCTTGAACCAGCTTCCCACCTTCCTAAAAGACAGCTTCCCCAGGCCCAGAAGGAACACCTCACACCCACGGGTCCCTCTTGAACCTGCTAACTTGAGTCAGTTGGCTGAAATCATGGCCAGTTTTGTATGTGTGCCAGACAGAGTGACCAAAGAACCTGATTTGTTGGTGGGAGGGAGGGGGCCGAGAGAAGTTTCAAGAAGTGAATGCAAAGTCTGAGGTTCTAATTCCCTTTAAGAAAGAGAAGATTGCAAGCATGAAGGAATGTTTGGGAAAGATGAGCCAGGTTTGCAGTTGGTTAGCACTTTAATTATAATTTCAAGGTGTTGGGTCATCTAACGAGCCTTTGGTCACATGTGTTGCAATCTCTGCCTCTGAGTTGATCTCTGGAAAACTCGTGTGCACTCTCACGGGCACCTTCATGAGGCTCTAGTGAGGGGAGACTGCCCACCCACTAACTTTTTCAGCAGCTGAGCAGCAGGACTTCTGAACATTCAAAACTGCAGGTACCAGCGAGTGTCTCCCTTTCCATAGGTGGTAACCAGAATAATTGGGGATTGGGTATGCTAAACCAGGCTGACGCAGTGACATTTCCAGAAAATCTTGCTTTTGACTGATCTGAACCATCCTGTCATTAACATTCAACATTCTCTCTTGGTCAGGGTAGAATTTACAACTAGTGTGCAATACTTTGTTTGTCCAACTGAATGGTGGCCTCTCTGGGTCAGTTCTTAGCTATAGTGTTGGGAACAAATACACAAACTTTTGAAGGCAGAGCAAGGTTTTCCACGTTCCCAACCACCTCTCCTGGTGTTTCTTTTCTTCTGTGGCTATTCATACACTGATTTGTTTTGTTCTTTCCAGAGCCAGTTTTTGGCAAACATGACTCTTAGTCGTTTGCTCTATAGTGTAAATAATTTTACATGAGTCAGAGTTTTTGAATCTTAATTTCAGACTCAATGGCCTTCTCCATTGTTTAAGAGATTGAGGACATCAGCCAGGTATAGGAGGAATTCAGAGGTCAGGGAAGATCTTTTACTTAGAAAATAATGCTTGGGCTGTAACTAGGAATTCAGGTACTAGTCCCAGATAATAAATAAGAATTTTTCAAATTGCATTTAGTCTCCTTTCCTGTTTGCCGGAAGATAGCATATTCTCAGATATTCTGGAAAGGCTTAAGTGTAATTCAAGTTGTTGGCAAGAAAACCCAGTATTCAGAAAGATTATATAAAATGAATTTCTCTCATGTTTCAAAGATCATGCCAGAGACAGCGTCCAAGGTTTTTACATATCGTGCAACAGGGACACAGGATTCATGGAGATAATTTGCACATTGGCAGCCTCGTGAGGGATTGGCGTTCTAGAGTTGTTTCCCAAGTTCTAAAGTAGCAGCGATGGTGGTACGGACAGAAGCTGTTTTCTGAGGATCTCCTGAGTTAGGAAAGCAGTTTGCCAGTGGACTGAAGATGTCAGAATTTACATGCTGTTTCATGCCAGATCCCTCAAACATAGGGCAAGCTGATCTAGAGATGTGAGGAAGTTGACAGTGGTGGCAAGAACCCATGTGGCAGTGCCCTTTTTTGTGCCATCTGTGTCTACAGAGGTGAACCAGGGAGGGGAAAGATGCAAAGAGTCATCTTCTAAATCCATGAGAATAGTGTCATCGTGGTGCCCATGGTCTGCCAAGGAAGCTCTGATTTTCTTCCTGTAACTCTGTGAGGAGGCACCCAGAGCTGGTTTGGGGATGCCCACCATGACCTACAGGCCCAGTTTATTAACTTGGTGGTGACACAGGCTCTTTGGAAAACCAGCTTATATAATCAGTGGATGGGAACAGCTCACCCCGTGACCTGGGAACTTGGCACCAGCTGAGTGCACTCTGAGGGTCACATGACACGGGGCAGGCTCACAGAGTGCCAAGTCTTGAAGGAACGTGTTTCTGTGTTCAGGCTCATCATGCCAAAATGCCGATTTGGTTTGCAGATCTTTCTTCCTTCATGCCAGACTCCAAATCAGGACTGGTTTTAGACTGGAAATCCAGCCAGCTGGTTGTATAGTTCGTACATTGTTCTGGCCACGACCTGAATGTACTATTTAGAAGCTGTTATTGCTCTCACTTCCTTCTCAGGCTCCACCCTCTTCCATTTGTCTTACATCTAGCATTAAGTGCACACGCAGACCCAGCGGGCTTCGTTTGAAGATTCATGGGTAATTAGTCCAGTCATTTTCCTCCAAGATTATTTCTCCCAGGAGCTCCAGGTCCTCTATGTTGACCACACTGAAATAAAATGAAGATGGAGAAATAGGCTTTATTTTTGTTGTCCCCTTCATGTGGGGTGCCTTTTCTTCCTTGTGTCTTTTCAGTGACCTCCAGGTCATTTTTTGGGCCTGACCTAACTCAGTTGCCTTTGCAGTATCTTCACCATCTTCTTGTTCCCCCAGGCAGAATTAATTTTCCATTCCTCTTAGTTCCTGTTGCATTTTATTTAATTAATCACAGTGCTGCTTTTTTTTTTTTTTGAGGTATAAAATATATACAGCTTTTTAGCATAGCTATGTGAGTTTTGACACATGTACACAATCGTGTAACCACTACCATCATCAAGATACAGAACAGTTCCATTCTCCCCCAAATTCCCTGTGCTCTTTGTGATCAAGCCCTCCCCTCACTGTCAGCACCTGGCAACTGTCGATCTGATTTCTCTCCCAGTAATTTTGCCTTTGCAAGAATGCCACATAAATGGAATTGGAAAGTATGCAGCGTTTTGAGACTGGCTTCTTTCACTTTGCATAATGCAGTTGAAATTTATCTATTTTATCTGTATCTTTGCATGAACCTCTTCTACTAGATCTGGATATTGTTTTTTCTGTCTATCTTCCTGGTGGACAATCAGGCTCCTCCAGAGCTGGACTGTTCCTTGTGTGCTTTTGTATTCCCAGGCTGTACAAAGTAGGCGCTTAACAAAATGTGGTGTTGGGGGACAGCTGTGCATTGAAAGTGATGATACTTGATCCTCTGTGTCTCACTGCGAGAGGCAGTGTGTGCCTGAGCATCAGAGGCCTTTCGTGTAGATATTTGGCTGAACCAATCTCTGGCCAGTCCTTGGTGGGTCCCTGCTAAGCCTCTGTGCTCAGCAGGTGGACTGGAGAGAAGACCGGATGTGGGCAAACTGACTTCTGGTAAACCCCTCCTGTCCTCGGTTTGGTGTCTGTGATGAGTGGGGTCCACTTGCTGGGGGTTGGGGATGTGGTGTGGGGGTTCTCTTTCTGGGGTTCTGTGCCATGAGTTACTGGAAGTGTGTTGTAGGTAACAGTCTGATGGTCTCCCACCTTTTAGGTTGGAGGAACCCTCTTTCGGCCTTGATGTTACTGAGTCACAGCTGCAGCAGCTTGTTAGTTAAAAATAGGCCCCAGGGGTATCTGTCCTGTGCCAAGCCCTCCTCTCCTCAGGCTGACGCTGGAATGCTTATATAAATATTTGTAGGAGTTTGAGGTTGGGGGCCGTTTCTATTCCAAAATCTCTCTGCCTTGACTCTGGAATGGTAAGAGAAGCAGTGGGAGATCAAGGGTCAGCATGTGTTTGGAATGCTCAGGGATGGTGTCACATTATTTATGAGAAGCTGGAGTTCAAGGTGATTCCTTGAAGCCAGTAGAATCATTTGATCATTTGTTGTGGTAACAACAGTTCAGTCATAAATGGTCAGCAGGGCATTTTGGAAAAGCTACAGAGTTTGAAATCAGGCTGACCAGGGTTCAAATCATGCTTCTACCCCAAAATGCCCTGTGACCTAAGTCAACTTACATGACTACTCTGAACGTTAGTTTCTCCTTTATAAGCAGGTATGACTTTGTCTATCCCACTAAGGTGATTGTGAGAATTAAAAGTGATCACATATGTAAAAGCACCTAATAAGCGGGTACATTTAGACCATTATTTAGTGGCTGCATCTCCCAGTTTTGTTGTCTACTTTTGCCTACAAACATTATGGCATTGTGGTAGATATGTGTAAGGGAAGAATTAGAGATTCTGAAAGAAAGACACAGAGGTGTTGAAATGCATGCCCAGATCTCTTTCCAATGCTGCTCCCATCTCCTCACTGCTGTTGGTCTTTAGCCATTTCTGTGTCCTTAAATCACTTAAACAGCTGCCCAAGTAGGGCTGGTGACTCGGGACTCAACAGTTGTGAGAGGACTGTAACCGAGCTTAAAATAGAGATGCATCCCTTAACTGGTACGAAAGGCTGTGCAGGCCCCTGAGTGGCCGGCCAGGCAGGGTCTGAACGCCCCAGGCTGAGCTGGATTCTGGGCAGCTGAAAGCTAACAAACCTTCCTACAAGGGAGCTGCTTCCCTTCCAGGCAAGCCCACCTTTCCAGAAGCCCTGAGGGTATGTGTCCTAAGCCTCTCGACACCCCCACCTCTGTCCCCTAGACAGAAATTACTGACCATTCCTCAGAGAAGGAAACTCTGGGGAGGTTGTGGAGCTGGGCTTAAGGAAGATAATGATCTTGTGATAGCTGGCAAACTACTAGTTTCAACCTTTGGCTTAAGGAAGTGGGGGAGCCTTTTTTTAAGGATGGAAAGTGAGGCATTCATATTTCAGAGGACAGAGTAGGAGTGAGGCTCAAAGAATATTCTATACTGTTCTATACTTGTTTCTTTTTAAGCCCCAAATAGAGCTATTGTTTCAGAATATAAATAAATATGTTAAAAGCAAACCAGAGGGCGGGCCACGGTGGCTCAGCAGGCAAGAATGCTTGCCTGCCATGCCAGAGGACCCGGGTTCAATTCCCAGTGCCTGCCCATGTAAAAAAAAGCAAACCAGAGAAGGCCCACAAAACCAGGCTTATACAGAAAGTTCCAGTCTGAGAAAAGACACCGGGTGGGGTGACTTTGTTCCCAGAGTAGAGTTCCTCGAATACTGTCTTTAAATTGTGTCTGTGACAGCTTCCTCCATGGCCTCTTTTTCCACCATGCAGGAGCCACCATGGATTCTGACCTCTGCTAACCAGACAGCCCTGGAGGGCCGAAATTGTAAGCCTTTCTCCACACTCAGGCAGGAGTCTTAACCAAGAAAGGCAGCCTGCAGCCCTTGCCATGACTTCCACCACTGCAGAGAGCCAGCTCCAGAGAATTATCCGTGATTTGCAAGGTACAGTTAGGTCTTGGAAGAAACCAGGTTTGATTTTAAGGGAGTTGTGGCCAAGTTTGCCATTGCCAGTTGAAATTTAGTCCTTTCATCTTACTGCAAGTAATTGGAGCCCTCAGGCCACATCACATTGAAATATCTGGTCTCAGATTTCCACCCTTGGTAAGGCTGGGAGAACTTGAAGGGCACTGTAAAGCCAGTTGGTAAACAAAATACTCCTCTCCAGACTGACTCTGATTTCTGTTTGGATGTGTTTTCACGCTATCTGTTAAGTCTTTGGTTGAATCACAAGCCTCAGGACCCCAATGAAGATGGTCCACTAGGGAGGAATATTCTCCCTTCCTTGAGCAGGAAAGCCAGATACCCATCTTTCTTGTTTGGCTTTCCCAGCTACTCCTGGCTGGCATTTCACCTGTTGCCTGTGACACTCCAGTTTTGGGTCTGCCGCTTCCCAGACTTCCCAGAGCACACGTTCCCTAATGAGAGAGACCCTGACATTTGGCCCTCATCTCACTGGATAAAAGCAAGGCAGGGGAAGATGCAGATAAAGCTTAGTAGACTCAGCAGGAATGGACAGTTTTCTCTGTTGGCTCCCAATTCAAGAGACCAAATTTCATCCTTTCAGATGATGGTACAAGGGTCAGAATTTTGGCAAGTTTTCTTCCCTGCACAGTTCATTAGGGCTGATCTTGTAAGCCTATTTGGAGCTCTATCACTTTTGTTCCTACATGATCTGAAGCTGACCACTTCCTCCAGGCCTGCAGAGTCCATGGTAACACTTCCCTGACAAACTAAAGGCCCAGGTTCTTAATTGCTCAGACACAACAATGACCAATAGCAATACCTTATACTAGGGGCATTGGTTTAGTGAACTAAGGGCTGGGGTTCAGTCGTCATTCTGAAGGTCAAAAGTCAATAAGATCAAAATCACTTTCTCAGGCTTATTCTCCTGTATACAGTGCTTTGGAACTTGTTTTAGTTTGTAAAAGCTGCCGGAATACAATATACCAGAAACGGAATGGCTTTTAAAAGGGGAAGTTATTAAGTTGCAAGTTTACAGTTGTAGGGCCATGAAAATGTCCATACTAAGGCATCCAGGGAATGATACCTTGATTCAAGAAAAGCTGATGGGTCCAGAACACCTCTGTCAGCTAGAAAGGCACATGGTGACATCTGCTAGCTTTCTCTCCTGGCTTCTCATTTCATAAGGATTCTCCAAGGGTGTTCTCCTTCTGCATCTCCAAAGATCTCTGATTGTGTAGCTCTCTTGGTTTCAAAGCTTTTTCCAAAATAGTTCCCTCTTAAAGGATTCTAGTAAGCAACTCCACCTTGAATGGGTGGTGGCACATCCCTCCATGGAAACCATCTAATCGAAAGTTACTAACCACAATTGGGTGGGTCGCATCTCTATGGAAACAATAAAAAAATCCCACCCAGCAATATTGCATGAAGATTTAAAGGACATGGCTTTTCTGGGGTACATAATAGCTTCAAACCAACACAGGACTCTAATAGCTAATATTTTGGTGGTGTCTCACATGTGCTAGGCACTGTTCTACATGTCTTACAGATAGTGAGTCATTGAGTCCTCGTGTTCGATTCTGTGACATAGGTACCATTATTATCCCCATTTTGTAGGTGAAGAAATGGGCAGAGAGATGTTAAATAACTTGCCAACATTCACATATCCATCCAATGGCAGAGCCTGGGTTTGAGCACAAGCAACCTGGTATCAGAGTCTGTGCTCTTAACTTTAGCCAGTCTGCATTCAGCTAAAGGTGTTAGATACTTTTATTTTTAATAGACACAGAAAGGTAGAGAAAACACTGAAGGGCAGTCCCTACAAAGCTGAATTTGCCACTGGCCTTCACAGGTTTCTCCACAAAGTAGACAGTCTTGTCAATGTTTCAGTTGCTGAATCTTGAAGATGACTCTAGGAAATCTTTAGCCAGAGGTCTTTACTGGGGAAGGAGTGAGAGGAAGAGAGCTCTGGTGGAGTCCTGATCCAGGGAGGAGAAGGAGGATGGGCTGCAGTGTGCTCTGGAAAAGACAAAGGACAGGGATTAACATTTGTTCAGTTACGATTTTCTACCCTGTGTACTGTTTGGATCTGTCATCCCTGTCATCCTCGGGCAATCTCAATGACTTAGGTTAAGTAGCTCACAGAGCACTTTGGTGGGAATTTTTTAAAGGTACCTCTTTCTCAAGACCTTTTACCTTAACCTGGTGTCAGTTGTCTTAATAAGCATGCAGATTTACAGCATGGACCACGAGGGTGGTGCATCCTTAACTAAGCCATCCTTGGGCAGTGCATAACCTTCATATACACCTCTGTGGGGCAGCCCCTTATCCTCCTGTTGACAGCAATAACCAGGAGCTTTGGAGTCAGGGAGACTTGGGGTCAACTCTTGGCTCTGCCTCTTAATCCTGGAAGATATTGGGCAAATCTCTTCATTTTTCTAAGGTGCAGTTGTGTCCTTCCTCTGTCAGATGGAGTTGATAACATTCACTTCTCAGGATTGTTGAGAGAATCAAATATATAATTCATGTAAAACTAATATTACTAATAAGAAATATATTTGGATTATCAGAGAGTAGAGTTAAAAATTTCATATGCAAAGACTCTCTCTTTCAAAGTTTCTGGAGTTTCCAGATCAAGTGGCACAGTGGTTATATATACTTACCCAGTATTAGGATGGATGAGGAAGGCTGTGTAGCTTTCCCAGGTCTCTGAACCCTGGCTCTCAGTGTCAGCCTTGGCAGACACTTCCAGCAGGATACAGCTGCTACAGTCACTTGTTATAGTAGTAATCAGTCCCAGCATCCTGTCTTTGTCATTTGCCAACATTTTCCTGAGGGGTCAGTGTTGATCATTTTTCAGCCAACTCAGGCTCAGCCTTAATCCTGGGCAAGTTTGCTTTGAAACCATGAGCATGAGTTAGGGGCTATTCTTTTAAGACTTTCACAAAAGAAAAGAGTTTTGTCTAGTATGTCCTAACCACCACAGCTGGGGAAATTTTTTCCCAATATCCAAACCAAATACAGCTTCTGTTCTGCCTCTGTTCTACAACAGAGGCAGCAAGTTAGTCAAAAGGTGTTTTTCCCCTTCTCTGCACAGGGACGTAAGATACCTTAGATGTCAGGAGAAGAGTGCTGTAGTCAGAGAGATCTTGAGAAAACCAGCATTCTCGTTCCAGCTGGTGATCTTTGACCAAATGCTCTGACCAATCTGTACAATCTTCATATGTAAAATGGGGACAGTAATATCAGATCTCATCGATTCTAAGTTGTCCTTTTTTTTTTTTCCACATTTTAGCATTTGAGTGCATCTTAAAATCAGTTGTATCTTAGATGTGTTGAAACAAGGCAATCCCTTCCTCCCAGTGCTGTTGTTAAATGAGGAATGCATGTAAAGACCTAGCCTGTAGAAAGTATGTACTTAGAGAATTGAAGTGAGTATTGTTGTCATTGTTGGAATTCCTTATCATTACTATTATCTGCACATGTTGACTTTTCTTGAAGCCTAGACTCCACAATAACTAGCAGTGGGATTGTAGTAAAGAATAACAAGAAACTTGGCAGGAACACAGTATAAAGCTTTCTGGAAGTCAGTGGTAGAGAATTGCTGACTACATCATCCTCACAGCAAACGTTTGTTGACCAACTACTGCATGCAGATTGCTAGGCCGAAGCAGTGGGCACACAAGGATGATCAGGAAATATGCTTATTCAACAAGCTATTGTAAAGTTCCTGTGGGCTTTCAAACATCTTAATGATTTCGAACTTGGAGTTTTATCACATGGACATTTTGTATTTCCAAGGTGCTTGATTTTCATATGACCACGTACTCCTTTTGCTTCCTGGGGTTTTTCTTGCTTCTCTGAGGCTTGTCTCCTTCTGGTTACCTGTTCCTATTTGTTGTCTTAAAGATGCTGTGGCAGAACTAAGCAAAGAATTTAAGGAAGCAGGGGAACCCATCACAGATGACAGCACCAGCTTGCATAAATTTTCTTACAAACTTGAGTATCTCCTGCAGGTAAGTGATTCCTATAAGGTGTTGATTTTTGCTCTGTTTTCTCTTGCTTCTCTCTGGGGTTACTTTTCAGCATTCAGGATGTAACTCAGAGAGCTCAGTAGAGCCATTCACTCTTGTGGTTTTATACTGAAGGTCAGAGTAGTCCCCAGTAAGAGCTCAAACCTCTGAGAGTGTAATCCTTTGGGAATTGGAAAGTTACCCTTTAGTGGTTTGGGGAATCAAGAACATTCTTTGGAGATTTAGGTTACTTCAGGTAGGTCACAAGGTCACTGTATAGCAGGGATCATAACTTTTGGGCAGTCACGAACTCCTTTGAGGGTTTGATGAAGGGTATGGATTCTGTCCCCAGACAGATACGCATATATATATTCACACCCAATTACATACAATTTCCAGGAATGTGTGGACCCTCTCAGGATTACCCATAGACCGCTGTTCTAGAACCTCACTACTCAAAGTGGTCTATATTCCAACAACATTAGCCTCACCTCAGAGCTTGTGAGAAAAATGTTCTTGGTTCCCACCCTAACTTACTCCATCAGAATCTTTGGAGGTTAGCCCAGGAAATAGTTTTAACAAGCTCACAGGGTAACTTTATTCCACTTATTTCAGGGGGCGCTGTCCTAGAGAACTTGGCAGTTGTGGAAAAAGATGTACAACCAAAAAAAGCAAGAAGAAAATGACCCAACACGTTAATAGAGCTTACCTTAGAGAGATCATATTAGGCATTATAATTTTTTTCTCTTCTATTTTTGTGTTTTATCTAGATTTCCTGTGTTTATCTTCTATAATCAGAAAAAAAAATGCTGTAAAATGTTATAGAAAGAGATATCGTTTTGAGCAATGATATTTTTCAACTTCATGTCCCACCAAACCATTAGGATGAGACTCCATTGGAGTAGAGGCCCCCAGTGTTGAAGGGCTCTCCTTTCTCATGCCTTTTCAGATGGTCCTCTATTTTACGTTGTAAAAATGCTTATGAATTTGTGTGTGTGAGAGAAAATGCTTATGGACTTTATATTTTATTTAGTTAATCCCATGTTAGTTTTGTATGACTCATTGCTGACATATATTTGAATTTATTGTACGTGTATTGACACATAATATTGAAACTTAAGAGTTGAGTAGTTGGGATAAAATGTCATTAATGTATTTCCTTTAGCTGGGATATAGTTACCACCCTTCATATTGCTCTTAAGACTTTCGCTTGTGTTTCTTTATCACGTCTCCATCTGATAATAGCATCCTTGTGGTCTTTCTCCCAACTCTGTGCACAGAGCTCCCTTCAAAGGATAAATTTGTTTGGGGAGCTGTTGTTCCTGAACCTCACTAGTTGTGTGGCCTTAAGTCAGTCCTCTTCGAGCCACAGTTCCACATCTGTGAAGTGGGGATCAGGACACCCTCATTTGTCAAGGTTGTTGAGGATAAGAATGCCAGTGAAGGACCTAACCCAGTGCAACTAAGAAGCTGTTGTGATTATTTATTATTTATTATTTATTATTTAAGCAGTGGATGAAACTCAGTGGGTTTGGGCCTCCTCTCTGTCCCTTTCTTTACCCAGTTTGATCAGAAAGAGAAGGCCACCCTCCTGGGCCACAAGAAGGACTACTGGGATTACTTCTGTGACTGTCTGGCCAAAGTGAAAGGAGCCAACGATGGGATCCGATTTGTCAAGTCTATTTCAGAGGTAAGCTAAGCAGAACAGCCAAAGACCTCATGTCATCCCCTCACCTACCTGAATATCTCTTGCAGAGTAGATCTTTGTTGCAGACAGCAAAGCGAAGAATTCAGGGTTTATGGATGGTAAAGAAGTAAAGAAATCCAGTCTAGGTATACTTAGTACCCGTTTTGCTGAGGATTAAGCTCAGAGAAACCACTTAAGTGAGCATTTATCTAACCGAGGAATGACTCAGTCCTGAGTCTGTGTATGAGACCACACCCCCCCAACCCCCATTACTGTTCACACTGCTTTCTCTATTCGTGGTGCCCCTTGGAGGCACGCAGCATAGGAGGCCTCCATCTTTTTTAAAAAAACTCTTGTTTCTTAGATAGAATTCTTAGACTTTTCTAGGCTGCTTTTCCTTTAATTTGCTCAGAAAGCTTGTGTTCAAAACTAAGTCTGTGATGTGAGATCTCAGGTGCTAGTTCTTAAAATGTGCTAACTTCTTACATTCAGTTCTAAGGCCCTCATGTGCAGAATGCCACTTTTTGCCATCCTACAAAATTCCAGAACAACAAATGAAAAGGACATCTCTCTCTCAGTCTCTCTCTCTCTCTCTCTCTCTTTCTCTCCCTTTCCCTCTCTCCCTCTCTCCCTCTCTCCCTCTCTCCCTCTCTCCCTCTCTCCCTCTCTCCCTCTCTCCCCCTCCCTCCCTCTCTCCCTCCCTCCCTCTCCCCCTCCCTTTCTCCCTCTCCCTCTCCCTCCTTCTTCTTCCCTCCCCCCCTTCTCCCTTCCTTTCCCACCTGTGCAATGAATCTCTCTTCCTTTCTCTCACCTGTCTCTAGTCCATCAAGGAGTAAAGAACTTTGTACTTTAGAAAGCAAAAACCCCTTAGATTTGGGGCAGGAGGCCTGAAAAGGTTTGTGCGTTTTTTCTTTCCTTTCAGTATCCCTTCAGTAAATTTGAAGTTCCTTAAAAATCAACAGGGTCAGGTGCTCTGGAAAGAGCTCCTCTCCTGACTGTGCCAGCTCTGGCAAAATGAATTTCTTCTTATAGAGGGTGACAGCGTTAGGTATGCTGACATTGAGGGCTGGGCGTTTTCCACCAGCTGTACCCTCTGACATTAAGCTCAGAGATGAGAAAGATCCTGGCTCCAGTTTGTTTTGTAAGTTTTCCTTAATGCCCATGACATGGAGACAGGTCTTGTGAGTTCTTGCCCAGTATACTACTTGGATCCATTCTATATAACATTGTTTTATTATTATTATTATTATTATTATTTTTTTTTTACGTGGGAACCGAACTCGGATCTCCAGCATGGCAGGCAAGAACTCTATCACTCAGCCACTGTTGCCCTATAACATTGTTTTAATGCATCGTAAATCTGGAGGGAGTTCTTGTCATCCTCTAATCCGTGTATCTGGGAAGAGTTCTCATTGTCCCCCTTCTCTCTTCCACTCCTCGGCCACTACATCAGAGCAACTAAAGCCTTTGACTTTATGACTTTGGGCAACTGAAGTCCGGAAATGAATTTAATTTTAGTCCTTATTCCACAGGGTGAAAAATGCTTATTAAAGCACATCTACTTTTGGCTAGTTTCCTTTTCTTGTTTCATGCAACTGTGAGATCTTAGACAATATGAGGCCAGGGAAACTTAATTTCTAGAAGCAAAATACATCCCCTGCTTGCATAAACATTATCTGTCTTTTGGTGGCTGGCACAGGCTCCACTTCCCGTAGGGTCCAGTTGTTTCAACTCTTTTGAAGGCTTGGCTTCCAGGAGTGTCCTTGGGTAGAATGCCTTGAAACATTATTAGGTTGGGGGCTGCTGGATAATTGGGTTGATTTTTTTTTTTAATAAGTGCCATCTAGGTCAAAGTGTAAAAATTACTGGATAAAAGCATTTGTTGGGCCCTTCAGACCACTCTGGGGGTGGGAAGTAGCCACTTGGGCTAAAATAGTCCAAGGCTTCAGTAAGCCATTTCCAGAGGTTCACAATGGAGTCAGCCCGGACTGTGTTTCAGTGCAGTGAACAAGGTCAGAACCAGGTGTGGCTTGCATTTGGACCCCTGGCACCATGGCCTGTTTTAAAGCAGAATCAGCCCTCATGTATTCTGCCAACTTCCCTTCCTTTGCTGCTATTATATCATTTCTCGGTATAGTATGCGTGGGTTCTGAGTTGATACTTGAAAAATTAAGGAAGCAGGGAATAAAAGTGGGCCTGTGACCAAAGTAAATAAAAAGGCCATGGGAGGCCCCCTTTTTTTTTGTACGAGGGAATTTTGTTCCTTTCTCCAAAAGATGTTTAAAAATACCTTTCAAAATAAATATCTCTCTTTTTATATAATCATTTCATTTAATAGGCCTTATTTAGTCTCCATTTAAAAAGCTTTAATTTCTAAAGGCTGCTATTATGGCTTTTTTAGTCCTAATCAGGCCAAACCCCAGCCTTTAGGAGCTTACAGAGATGTGTTATTATGTGAGGCTTTCGTTAAATTCTGAGGGTCCTGTGTGTGGGTGTGTCTGTGACATGCTTCATTTCACAGTGCCTTGCTCAGCAGCTCTCTGCTCTCTGGTTTTCCTGGTTAAGGTCCATCAAATACTTTTTGTTCTCGCCTCACTCATCAGAGGAAAAAGTATTTGGACATGGGGATGTCACCCAGACCCAGACTCTCCCCTGAGCATCTGTCAACATTTAGCTATCTGCAGACATGCTATGGTGGTTTTTCTAAAGCCAGTGAGTCAGGCCGCTGCCTACCTTCATTTCTGGGTATCCTGACGGTGCCTAAAACTTGTAAAATTGACATGGAAATTTAAATGTCTTACAGTTTCTGTGGTTCATGAGGTTTCACACCTTTTTGTTTTTTAAAACTGCTTCATTCTGAATAATTTCCTAGAGTCAGGAACAAGAAGAAACATAACTCTGAGGTAAAAGATGCTATATTGGAATTTTTACACCATCATTAAGGTGCCAGTGCTTGAGGTGATACCGTGTATTTCTTGTCTAAATCCAGTGCAGTAATTGATATCTTAATACTATAGGATATTAGGACCCTCTTTGGGTTGAACCATTTCTCACTCTCCTCCTGCCATATTTATGCAAGGTAAATATTTGTGACCTTTGAAGGGCTGGGGAGAACATGTCCCACGCCTGTCCCACTCAGAGCCACAGCCTGACTGAGCAAGAATATGTGGCAGGTTAGAAGGTTTTGAATTCCTGCCTGTTCTTCTTTAGTTTTGGGGGCTGAAACATGAGGAATATGAATCTTAATTTGCATAGTGGTCTCAAATGTCTTCTGTGACTGTTCCCTTTATTATTATTTGTGTGTGTGTGTGTGTGTGTGTGTGTTCTGTATGGCGGAGTCACATTTCATTCTTTTTCCATGTGAGTATCCCGTTATTGCAGCACCATTTGTTGAATTTTTTGTTTGTTTGTTTTGTTTGTTTGCTTTTTGAGAAGTGCATGGACCAGGAATTGAATGTTCCCTCTATTTTATCCTCATGGCAGGAAGGCTCTGGCCATGAGGAGAAAATAAAGGGAACAAACTGGCAAAGCACACTGCCAGCAACCTCTTTAGAAACTGTGTTCAGAGAGGTGCATTTAAACCTCAAAACTGTTCAAGTCACATCCTGTCTTTGTTCTGAAGTGCTTGTATAGTTATGGGCACTTTGGACGGATGTTTCAAAGTCAGGTCTGGCACCTGCGCCTACCTCAGAATTCCAGGGACAGACCCGGGTCCTTTTCTCGTTGCTGCGCTGTGACTGGCCGCCCAGAGACACACCTGCTCTTGCCCTCTGGCACCTTCTGACTAAATGCAGTGAATTGATATGTCTGAAAAGAAACTGATCCAACCAGGACAGAACTGACAGTTAAATGGATTTTTCTGACAACTTCTTGAGGACATAAAGAGGCAGTTACACCTTCAGCAAAACTTCCTAAAAATTCTCTCTAAAACGCCTCTGCCTTTTTCTCTAATCTCACCTCCCACCTCCACAAGTCCTCCAGCCAAGCCCCTTAGGCTTCTTGCCCTGCTCCTATTCTCTTCAACACCTTGGAAACAAACCTAGACATTAGCTGAACTGAAACTATCTCTTACTCCTCAGTTCTGGTGTTAGAAGCCCTTTGTTTACCTCAAAGTTTTATTCTAAATATTACAAATTAAATCAGACAATTTCATATCTCATTCCAAACCCATCATTCTGATGGGGTGAAGGGGGGAAATTACATTCCAGTTATAGCCACACGTTTGATAGCTTCTCGTTAATTTATCTTCCTTGAAATGTTTCCTAGTGTCTACAGATTATTCTCAGGGTAGAGGCCTGCACAAAGTCCATCCACTTTAAGCCTCACTCTCTGGGGTGACATTATCAAATGTTTTATTTCCTTTGAGGGACATGAATGAAGCTGGTTCTGAGGGAAGGATTGGGTGTCCTTTTCTGCCCTGTATCCGTTTTTTTGCAAACTACCCATGAGACCAGGTCTGTATTTGAAGTTACACTAACAGCTCCTCATCTCTGTATATCTGCTTTTTCCAGTTCCGAACATCTCTGGGGAAGGGAAGAGCATTTGTTCGCTACTCCTTGGTGCACCAGAGGTTGGCAGACACCTTACAGCAGTGCTTCATGAACACCAAAGTGACCAGGTAAATATATGACAGTGTTCAGAAATGAACTGAAGTCTCCTCCTCAACAGGAGGAAAATGAGCCCCAGAAAGGTTAAATGCCTTTCTCCAGCCTCACTGATGCCTGATGCCAACTTGTAATCCAGGTATCCTAATTTATAATGCCAGAATGGAGTGTCCTTGGTGCCCATCTAATGGACAGTTCCCACTGTTACCCTGAAAGGTCTGTGGTTTGCAACCTTTCTGGCCTCTCAGCAGAATCATCACCTGTGGGACTCTGAACACGACTGAGCTTGGAGCCTCACCTGAGACACTGAGTCATCATCTCTTAGAGGTGTCTGGACTCCCTGGAGACTGATGGACAACTAGGATTGGGAGTTGCTGCAGGGCCCAGGTTGTCCATAGTGGTCAGCTTTTGTGTTGCTAGCACTGAAGCCCCAGCAGAGAAGCAGGAAGGAAGGAGAGAGGTAGGGATTGAGTGTGTAAAGCGGAGAAGTTGGTGTCCAATTAGGATCTGCAAATCCAGTACTGATCAGTTGAACCTGTTTGGGTTGCTGAGCTCCCTTTTTTTTTCTTTTCTTTTTTTTTTTTTTTTTTTTTTTTTACCAGCTTTGCCTCCCTTCTCCCCAGGGAGTGTTTTTCTAGTTAATCAAAGGAATCACTTTGGGAAAATCACAAAGGGAAAAAGAGATGGAGGAGCAAAATGTTCTCTTTCATTTTGTCATCTTTAAGATTGATTTTCATAAAGAATATTTCTCATGCATGTGGAGATTTGCTGAATCCATGTGAGTTGAGAAAGTGTGAGCATTTGATTTTTTAAATGTATCTTCCTACGTATATGTATTTCTGTATTGATACATGCATACACACAGTGGCAGATATGTGATATGTATATCACAGGGAATTTTGTTCACGTTTTTTGTTTGTTTTGTTTTGTTTTGGGGTGTATGGGCCAGGAATTGAACCTGGGTCTTACCCCTGGCAGGAGAGAATTCTACCACTGAGCTACCTCTGCATCTTGGATGTTTGATTTTAAGTGTATTTTATTTGAGGTGTTTGGTGAAGACTGTCATAAGCACCTTGACTTCCAGTGTCTCACACTTCATGGATATCAGTAGAACTCATCAGGGTTGTCTTTTTTGACCCTTGTTGCTTTACATGAAATGAAACATCCACAACCTCAAAGTGAAAATAAAGTTTCTCGGTAGATACATGGTCCCTTGGTTCTTAAATTGGTGTCTGATAGAAATCAGCAGTTCGAATTCAGTGGTACTTATTGTGTTCTAGAGAAGGAATAGAAAGTGAGGTTGTCTTTCAAAAAGGAAGTATTATTTCCCCAATGAGATTTAAATTTTATCACATCCTTTTGGAAAAAAGGTAAATGAATAAGCATCTATATCATTGCAGTAATTTCTTTGAAAAAAAGAGCAAGTTTATTTGAGAATTGTGTGCTCCTACAATGAAAATCAAAGTGCCTTGTATCTTTGTGTCTTTAACTTGAGCCTGAATGGGAATTTGATGAGGCAGAGCCACACTTAGAGGAATGATTAAATTTGCTCCATCCTTCTTTTTATTGCTCAGGTGACTGACACAATTTTATGTTTTTCTGCAGTGACTGGTACTATGCAAGAAGCCCCTTTCTGAAGCCAGAGCTGAGCTCTGACATTGTGGGCCAACTCTATGAGCTGACCGAGGTTCAGTTTGACCTGGCATCAAGGGGCTATGACTTGGATGCTGCCTGGCCGACATTTGCCCGGTACTTTGAAAAACTGCTTGGTTTAAAAGACAGGCGAAAGAGATGTTTGAGGTTTTTGAAGATTGCCAGTCTATTCAAGCAGTTTTGCTTGCTAAGTAAATAACATAAAATGTTGTAACTTTTATGCCTGCTAAAGTATAGACTTTGTTGAATCATGACTAATGATAACTCTTGAAGACTCCAACTTTAAACTAGCCTAATTGGCCAGGTGGTATAAGACAGTGGATGTACATATGCAAACCCTGAGGTTTTAAAAAATTTTTAAGGGATTTGGCATGGGAGGGTGAGGAGAACAAGTGGGCTTTTCCCCTTTTGTGTTTTCACAGGTTAATTATTGAGACCTTCTAGGCAGTAGGAGAAGGAGCAAAAGCTTAAGTTCATCCATGTAAGGGTTGCTGGGAAGGTTATTGTACTTTTGTTTCTTTTTTTTTCTCTTTGAGCCCATCAAGCTGATAGTTTACCTTATACCAGTTTGATGCTCACATACCATTAAGTTGAACTCTTACAACCCCCTTACAAGTCCAAGAGAGAGGGAGACTCGGAGAGTGAAGGGACTTGCTCACAGTCATATGGCTGGTGGCCAGCAGGGCCAGGACATCAAACTTGAGTTAAACTCAAGTTTGCATCCTTTGGTTTGTTTTGCTTTCTGTTAATGGGGATTTAAAAATTTTTTAATTTAAAATTTTTTGTTAGTTAGGAAACATTTTCGATGGAGAATAAAGTGCTGACACTAATGATACCCACATACCAACAGCCAGGATTTAATAGTTAATATTTTGCCATATTTACTTCAGAAGTTTTGTAAAAAAAACAATTATTTTGAAATGATTTCAGAATTACAGAAAAGTTGCAAAGATAGTACAGAGTACTGATATATCCTTTATTGTGATTCTCTGCTTGACCATATTTTACCATAATTATTTTGTCATTCTTTTTCTTTATATTTACCTGTTTGTTTATTTCCAAAACCATTTGAGAGTAAATTGCAAATTTGATTCCCTTTTAGTGTGAAGTGCTTCATTGTGTATTTCTTAAAATCAAGGATATCCTCTTTTAAAAAAAATTGAAGATTTTATTTTTAAATAATTTCAAACTTATAGGGGAGTTGTAAAAATAATACAAAACTAATACAGAGAACTCCAACATACCCACTACCCAGATTTACCAACTTTTAATATTTTGCCCCATTTGTTAGAATCATAGTGAGAGAGATGGCTGGATAGGATGGCTGGCTGGTGGCAGTGGCCTTTGAAATGGACAACTGATGCAACGAGGGCCCTGCAAAGGCAGAGGGATGGGGTCCCACCTTGGCTCTCAGAGGGGCCGTGGGTGGAGGCAGGGTAGAAAAGGAGGCAGCTGGGTGGAACAGGTGTCAGAGGGGGCAGATTTGCTAGTGGGAAGATGTGGGCTGCATTTGAGGGAAGGGCGGTGGGACTTCTGCTGCACGCAGGGAGGGGTCGGTGGAGTGTCATTGGTGTGGGAAGACCTGGATTGGGCCTAGTGAGAACAGCTCCTCAAGGGGCAACTGCTGTGGCCACCTCCAGCCCTGTGTGACCCAGCTCCAGGAAGGTGATCCCCCCACCTTGCCTTTTCCCCAAGTGCTCTCAGCGACTACTCTCAGGGGTCAGACAGGGCAGAGACCTGGGTGAGGTTCAGCTCCGTTTGCTTCAGTGAGGTGATCTGATCGGTAGTCCTTGTAGTTATTTTGATGACTAACTTTGATGAGCTCTTCTGATTATACCTGAGCCTTTTACCAGCCAGGTAAGCTGGGCTGGGAACAGATAGACAGTTCTGGGTTATGACTCTGAGTAACTGCTCTGACCACAGAGGCGGCTTGGCCAGTTTCTGTCAGGATTTAGTAGGTGTGGGACCAGTGATGATTTGTACGCATCTGGACACCACAAGCCAAGAATGACATAAGTGGGCAGGCCACAGTGGTTCAGCAGGCAAGAATGCTTTCCGGCTATGCCAGAGGACCCGGGTTCGATTCCCAGTGCCTGCCCATGTAATAAGAAAAAAAAAAAGAAAAAAGAGAATGACACAAGTGGTTTCTTGACCTGCACTGTCCCAGAGAGTAGTCAGCTATTCTGAAGGTTTGCTTTCCTTTACTCTGACCAACTGTTCTGAGGAGTTATATAACTTCACTACAATTATTAACATAAGGAAATTAACATCGACTTAATATTGTTATTTAATTTATAGATTTTTCATATTTTGCCAATGGTCCTGAATATCTTTTATAGAATAAAAAATCATTTGGATCCGGCCGTACCCAAATCCAATACTGGATCACACATTGTAGTTAATTTTCATAGCTTTTTTAGTCTCCTTTATTTGGAATAGTTGTCAGCTTTGTCTTCCATGACATTGACATTTTTAAAGAATACAGGCCAGTTATGCTGTGAAATGTTGCTAAATTTGGGTTTGTCTGGTGTTTCTGAGTTACTAGATTCAGTTTGAGCATTTCCACAGGAACACCTCAGATATGATGTTGTGTTCTCCTCTGTGCATTATATCTGGAGGCCTACACTGTTGATATGTCTCATTACTAGCAAGATTAGCCATGGTCATTTAGTAAAGTGATATTTGCCAGCTTTTTCTACTGTGAAGTTACTGTGTCTCCCTTTGTAATTAGTACATACCTTTGGGGTGGGCAGAATTATATTATCCTGTTTCTCATAAATTTCTCACCTACTAATTTTAGTGTACATTAATAATTGTTGCCTGAGTCAGTTATTAGTTTCATGGTTACCAAAGAGTTGCTTTCTAACTCCAAATTCCCCTTATATTATTTGTTGGCCTTTCCTTCTGTAAAGAATATCTCTCCTTTCCCCCTACTTATTTATTCATTAACTCATTCATTCACATCAATCCATAAAACTCATGGATTCATATTTTATTCAATAGGTTATATTCTGTCATTGTCATTATTTATTTTGAAGATTACTGTCTCATATTTGTCCAGTGGGATCCCCTTCAAACCAGTGTTTTATTTGTTGTTGTTGTTTTTGTCTGATATCTCTTTGCTTAAGAAATAAAAGTATTAATAGAGCCAACTAAAACCCTACCCCACTGCCATCCTTTTCTCCTTCCTCCTTTTCCAGAAGTAATCATAGATTCTCAAAACATTTTTATGTTTTTATTACATGTATATCATAAATATTTCATATATATAAGCAAAATACACATACGTACATATAGTTTTATTTTGTGTAGTTTTTAAAAATGTGCATGCATTGAGTCATGAGATAGCTCTGTTGTTTGCAAATTGCATTTTTCATTCAGTATTGTTTTTGAGATTTTTATTTATGTTTGCGCATGGTGTTCTATAGATTTAGAACAGGAGTCAGCAGACTATGGTCCACATCACAACTTGGTTTTATAACTTTTGTTGAAACATAGCTTCCTTTATTTATTCATTTACATATTGTTTATAGGGCCTTCATGCCTGAAATATTTATTTTCTGGCTCTTTACAAAAAGATTATTGACCCATGATGTCGAATACTCTGCTATATAAACAAACCATGGATTTTATGTTTCTCTGATGATAAGGAGTTATGTTGGTTCTGCTTTTTCCACTATTATGACACTACAGAGAACAACCTCATATAGCTCTTTATGTACATACGTGACTGTCTTCAGGGTTGATACTGAAAAGTGAAATTTCAGGGTTGTAGAAACTAATAAATTTGAAAATGCAATAATTTTGGATTAAGGAGATTTTGATGAAGTAGCAGTGTATTTCATTTGTAGTGTTCCTACTATGAGAGTTATCACACGAGCGTTTGTATCTTTAGACTTGTGCTTGTCCACTAGCACTTTGTGCATTGAGGGAAATGTTCTCTCTGCACTACCCGATATAGTTACAGGAGCTAAAAGCAGGTGTTCTGGCCACGTTATCTATGTGTAACATAAAGCAGTGATCATGAGCCCCTAAGCACAGAGTGACCTTTTATTTATTTATTCATTTATTTTTACTAACTTGACTGCTGCTCTAGCAGACTACTACAGGCACCAAAGCTTCAAGGAAGATTTAAACCAAAAACTGGAAAATATATGTTTATTTAACTCTTTTTGGCAGTGGAATGAAAGCCATTGTGATTAAGTTTTAGTAATGGAGTCCATCAGTCAGAGACCAACTTAAGTGTATTCTTTGGATACACTGAGTTTTGCCATCTTATACTCTGTTGGAGAGGCAGTGCCCCCTATGACCACCTGGTGTCTATTAAGGCCTCCCTTGGTGGGGTGTGGGTATGATTTCTTGCTCTAAATAAAAGTATGTCTATTCTCTGGCCCCACAGAAGGACTCTGGCTGCTGGTTCTCCTGCTTATGTGTGGAGACCCCCTAGCCGAAGCTCCAGCATGAACAGTTTGGTGAGCAACTACCTGCAGGTAATGCCAGAAAGGCTTAGGGTTTCCTCACTGTAGTATCACCCAGGTTATATTCTTGTGCCCAGCAGCTCATAGATGATGTTCTCAGATACCTGTTTTGCAAGCCAGAGGAATATAACTTCTCATTTATATCCACTATTTCCTAGAATCCAGACTTTTACAACCAAATAGAATGTAGTTCCTTTTACAATTAAATTATTTTTAAAGCTTTTAAGATATTTTAAAGGTAACAGTTTAGCACTGTGATTAAAAGCAAGAGTCAAATCCTGACTTTGTCACCTACCAGCTGTATGACCCTGGGTATACTACTTTAATCTTTCAAAGCTTCAGCTCTGTCATCTGTAAAATGGGGATCACAAAATTCATTTTAGCTCATAAGGTGGTTGTGGATGTTGCATGAGGAAGTACACGTATGGTACGTAAGGCTTGGCATAGGGAAGTGCTCAATAAATGCTTTTAAGTAGGGTTAGTGTTGTTCATTTTGTTAGAAATAGGAATGTATCTTTATAGCTGTATATAGTTTTTTGGTAAAAAGCACCAAAATTAGCTACAAAATATAATGATCAATGTCAGAAGAGTAGAAAAGAGACTAATCCTTTACCCTATTTTGTGGTTTACTCATAACATGAATTGTGAGTATAGTGCAGTGGGTTTTAAATATAACTTATTTATCTAAGAATCAACATCCATTATTTTAGTAAAGCTGAAAGAGGCTGGCATTATAAACACGGGTTTTGAATTTCAGTAGAACTCATGTTTATGGTGTCGTGGCTTTGAAATGCACTGTTGACCTCTTCCTTATGGCATATACTTTGAGCAAAGTTCCCAGTCTTTGAATAGCTCATTAGACTAACTTTGGCTCATAGAATTACTGTGTTTTTACTTCTGTACTCTCATTAAACTCTAAAGGTTGACCAATAGCCATGTAGCTTCAGATCAGAGCCACCTTTTTTGTGTATTTTTCCTCCCCAGACTCAGGAGATGGCCTCCACCTTTGACCTGAACAGCCCCTCACACAGTGAGGCACTGGAGGGCTTTGACGAGATGCGGCTGGAGCTGGACCAGTTGGAGGTGCGAGAGAAGCAGTTGCAGGAGCAAATGCAGCAGCTGGACAAAGAGAACCAGGAGCTTAGGGCAACTGTCAACTTACAGAAAGAGCAGCTGCAGATGGAGACGGAGAAGGGACGTGCTGCAGCTGAGGACAACATTCGCCTTACTTGCGTGGTGGATAAGCTCCAGAAGCAGTGGGAAGTCATGCAGTCTACCCAGAGTACCGTGAAGAAGCTACAGAACTGCCTGCATGCCCTGGAGCTAGATGCAGCCGAGAAGGACTACCATTCAGTCCTGCAGCAGCTGGAGTCCGTGCTGCAGCCCCTGATGCAAGAACTTGAGGCTGCACGGGACTCACTGCATGGAACTCACCAGGATTTAGCTACTGTCCCAGCCCAGCTGGCTGTAGCTGAGCAGAAGGCAGATATGGCATTGGGCACAAAAGAGCAGCAAGAGCCCATCTTCAGTGACTCATCCCTGGAGATCCAGGAGTTGTGGGAGAAGCTTCGAACCCTAGAAGGGGAAAGCACCAAGGTCCAAAAACTCAATGGGCAGCAGAGTGCCCAGCTGAAGCAGCTGACCAAGGAGTTACAGCTGAAGGAGGAGGCCCAGGCTGACCTGGAGCGCTTGGTGAAGGAGTTAGCCCCACTCCGGGAAGAGTTGTCTGGGAAGGGGCAGGAGGCAGCCCAGCTCCGACAGCAGCTTCAGGAGTCACTGATCCACTTGAGCTCCTTAGAGAAGGAGCTATTGGAGGTGAGGTTGGAGGAGCAGCGGTGGCAGGAGGAGAAGGAACTGCTAGAACAGGAGATCAGGTCTCTAACAAGGCAGCTGCAGCTCCTGGAATCCCAGCTGTCACAGGTGAGCCAGCATGTGAGTGACCTGGAGGAGGAGAAGCAGCAGCTCATTCAGGACAGAGACCACCTCAGGCAGAAGGTGGGTGTCCTGGAGCAGTTTTCTGGACAGCCAGGCCCAGAGCTGCCTGTGGTGGGCAAGAGAAGTGAGGCACAGACCTGTGAGAAGCTGGAGGAGAAGCAGAAGGGCCTACAGGAGGGACAGATCAGTGATACCAACAAGCAAGGGGGTGACCAGGAGGAGAAGCTCCGACAGGCCAACATAGAGCTGGAGAAGGAGCTGCAGAATGTTGTTGGGCGCAACCATCTTCTCGAGGGTAAGCTGCAGGCCCTACAGGCTGATTATCAGGCCCTGCAGCAGCGGGAGACAGCCATTCAGGGCTCCCTGGCCTCTCTGGAGTCAGAGCAGGCCAATATCCGGCACTTGGGCAACCAGATGGAGGCCAGCCTCCTGGCTGTGAAGAAGGCCAAAGAGACCATGAAGGCCCAGGTGGCAGAGAAGGAGGCTGCCCTGAAGAACAAGGAAGATGAATGCCAGCTACTGCGGGAAGAGGCAGAAAAGTGCCGACAGCTAGTAGAGGTCCAGGAAAAGGAGGTCAAGGCTCTTGAGAGTCAGTGCCACCAGCAGACCCAACTGATTGAGGCCCTCACAGCAGAGAAAGGCCAACAGGGGCTTGGCCCACCCCAAGACGACAGTGCATCCCGTGAGCTGGTGGCCCAGCTGGCCCTGTCTCAGGCACAGCTGGAGGTCCATAAAGGGGAGGCCCAGCGGCTGCAGGCTGAGGTGGTAGACCTCCAGGCCAAGCTCCGGGCATCCCTGGATGACAGAGAGAAGGCGCAGAGCCAACTGGCCGTGGCTGAGGCGGTTCTGGAGGAGCACAGGGCCCTCGTTCAGCAACTGAAGGAGCAGAACGAAGCCCTCAATAGGGCCCATGTCCAGGAATTGCTGCAGTGCTCAGAGCGTGAAGGGGTGCTGCAGGAGAGGGCTGTTAGTGCTCAGCAGAGGAAAGAGGAGCTCCAGGCCCTGCAGAAAGAACTGACCCAGGCAAAACGAGGCTCCGAGAAGGCCCAGCTAGAGCATGCTGAGCTGCAGGAGGAATTGCACAGGGCCAACACAGACACAGCTGAGCTTGGCATCCAGGTCTGCACACTGACTGCTGAGAAGAAGCAGTTGGAAGGGGCACTGGCCTGTGCCACCCAGGAGCTCCAGGATGCCAAAGAAGTGGCCACAAGGGAGCGAGAGGGTCTGGAATACCAAATGGCAGGGCTGCAGCAAGAGAAGGAAAGCTTGCAGGAGAAGCTGAAGGTGGCCAAGGAGGCAGCTGGCTCACTACCTGGCCTACAGGCCCAGCTGGCCCAAGCTGAGCAGCGAGTCCAGAGCCTCCAGGAGGTGGCACACCAGGAGCTCGACACCCTCAAGTTCCAGCTGAGTACCGAGATCATGGACTACCAGAGCAGGCTTAAGGTAATCCTAGCCTCAACCTTCTGGACTCTACCCACCTCCCTGGGGCTCAGTGAATCCATGAGCAGATACATTTAGGCCATGAGAATGTTCTGGGTGGACCCAGGCAGACACCTCGTGGGCCTTTCCTGCTTTCATAGTTCACAGTAACATCTCTCTCCCTGCCAGGAATATGTTAAGCACAGAGTATTGAGAAGTGATGCCTTAGCTCAAATGTTTAAACACAAGGCCATTGCAGACAAGTTGGCTTACACAAAATTTTTTTTTTTAATTAGTAGCCAACATTTAAAAACAGGATATTTTATAAACAATTCAGTTTGGGGCTTCTTTTGAAATCTCAGATCTAAAATTCCTGGGCTTCATTCCCTAATGGCAGTAGGCAGCCCGTGAAGGAAGGATACATCTTCCAGTTTTTCCCTTACACTCATTTGTGTATTTGCCCTGCCCCTTTGAGCATGTGGCTTTTAGACCCCTGCCTCAGGCTCTGGAATCTTCTGCAGAGTGCTGTCCTCTTGGTCCATAGTCAATGAATAACTAATCCCTTCAGTTGCTACCTATTGAAGGGAACTGGTTGGATGAGTTTTTACAAGGTTCTTGGGTTAGAAGAGCCTGTGATAATCAGCAGTTACCATGTGTCTTTTATACTGCAGAATATAAAGCACAGAAGATTAAGAATGAGGACAGGGCAGGACATCCATGTGCATTCACTTCCACTGCTTATCACGTGTCCCAAACTTTTTGACCCTCTACTCTTAGACAACTCTACCTTGCCTCTACAGATGTGCCCTTCTTCCCCATGCCACTCCATGTGGCTTGTAAGCCAATTTGTCCCTTGCAAAATTAAATTCTCAGTTTGGGGTCCAGACTCAGTCTCTTTTTCTCAGGAAGTTTCAAAGGTTTTTGTCACCAGTAAAGCCCAGAGCTTATAGAGGAGCCAGTTTGGGGTGGGGGTGGGGGGGCAGGGAAGAAAGGTAGTTAATGCTTTACCCAGTTGAAGGATAAGACTGAGGGAGTCTAAAAGCAAGGACCCCACTTTCATGGTTGCTTTCTAACCCTCCCCAGACTGCCAGCGAAGAGTCTGAGAGCCTCAGGGGCCAGCTTAAGGAGCTAAGCCAGCAGCTGCAGAACTCCGAGGAGGCTGTGGGGAAGCTGAAGGTCAGTGAAGGGGTTATGGCCCAGGGAGGTACCTTCTGTGAGGCCTGAGCAGTGGCTGGCTTCCTGGGATGCTGGCTTCTGCTTGGTAATATGTGGATCTCCCAGGAAGAGGGATCTGGTTTGGCTTTTCCTGGGCCATTTAGAGAGCTCCCTGGAAGACTTCCAGTTCCCAGGCTGAAGCTGTCAGCAGTTTGCTTTATAGATACCCTGAGTTTATATTAGAAACCCCTATCACTCCCCAAACACCTGGCTGCAGCTGCCAGGTATTGTTTTTATCCCACCCTTATGTCTCATGAAAAGGAAATAAGGTGTCCTTCTTAAAATCCTTTTCTTTAAGTGATTTCTAAGTGAGTGGTTCCAAACTGAGTGGGAGGAGGGGTGACACTGCTATCATGATCTTCAGGGCAGTGACTTTTTCACACAAACTCTGCCCGCTTCCACCACTACCTCCACACCCATCCTGGTGTTTCTGATACATGCTGCCCCCTCCAACCTCCACAACCAGTTGCAATTGATGCTTTAAGAATATACTTTCTAATAGGAATGTGTCATTCTTCATCCCCCGAAAATACCGGGCAGGGGTTCTTGGCCTCTTCTACTTAAGAGCAACCACCTTTCATTTAGAAATGAGTAGGTAGCATACCAGTTACTTTATAGTATCTTGCATGGGCTTCTGGAAGCTGAGTGTCTTCTCCCTGATGCCCTATGCCAGGCCATCCAAGAAGATATGGGAGAGAAGCTGAGATGCACCAGCAACCATCTTTCAGAGTGCCAGGCAGCCATGCGGAAGAAGGACGAGGAGGGGGCTGCTCTGCATGAAAACCTGGAAAGGTTAGTTACACAGTCCATTCCATGCAGCCATTGGTAGAGTCTTCAAGGAAGGATGTGTGTGGCATGCAGTCATTTCAAAAGTCAGCCACTCATATCAGGTTTAATAACTCCTTTTGTGAGATAAGCCACAAACTCAAAAAATGTGTCAGAAACATGCCGCAGAGGACCTGGCAATATGCCAATCACAATCCTACAGACAGTTTTTTATGACGCTAAGGAGCCTATCTCAAGCCAGTTTTTTTTTTTTTATCTTTGGCAGGCATATTTCAGTTTAGTAAGTTAAATGTCACACTTTGGAAAAACTAAAGTGAAATGCAAGCTGAGATATAATAATGGTAATAATAATAGCAAACAAATAATGCTGAAGATGTGCCAGGCACTGTTTCAGATACATTTAACTCTCTTAAAATAAGGAAGGCATTGTATTTATCCCCATCTTATAAATGAGAAACATGAGACCAAGAGGGGTTAAGTAACTTTCCAGGGTCATACAACATGTAAGTGATGATATTAGCACCGGAATCCAGACAGTTTGTCTACAGAGTCTGATTTCTCAACTACCCGAAAAGGATATACAGATAGAGAAAGAAGTGTTTTGTTTTTGTTTTAAAGTATTGATGTGTCTGGGTCTATTTCCTCCCTCCAGAAGTGACTAGATTTTCCCCAGTTTTCTCTGTAACATGAGAGGTCACAGGGGTAGGGGTGAGTTTATCCCAAGTCATCCAAAGAGTGAGTGAGTGGACCAGGGACGAAGAGCAGCCCATCTTCAGGCAGACTCTGATGCTTTGTTCATGGAGAGCAGATCACAGTTACTTCTTTTATCGTGAGTTTTTTAGTCTTAAAATACAGGCCCAACAGCACTGGCCTGTGAGCAGCCTCCCTGAACCTCCTTCTCTTCAGGCTTGGAGACGTGTGGAATTGCTAGCATAGACCCACCTTCTGATGATAGGGCCAAACTAGAGCAACCAGGGCCTGATTAAAACAGATTGAGCAGGAAAAAGAGGATTCTGGGACAGAATTGTATTTGTGCCATCAGCAAAACAGATGTACTACCTTGTCCCAGGGCTTTAACTTTTCTACTCAACCCTCACTGGACCTGACCACTCTTAGCCAGACTGTGTTCATATGGCTGTTTAAACTCAAAGAACCTCCTGAGTTGGTGGTATTAAAAAAGAAGAAAAAATGCTTTAGGAGTGTGATTTAGTTCCCGATTGCTAAAACAATTACCATGTATACAGTTGGCTTAAATAACAGGAATTTATTGACTCATGGTGTTGATGCTAGGAAAAGTATAAAATCAAGGTGGCAGCAAGGTAGTGCTTTCTCCCTGAAGACATTTTGGGGCTCACTGCTGGCAATTCTTCATCCTTGGTTTTTCCTGTCACATGGCAACGTCTTCTCCTTTATCCTCCAACTTCCAGCTGCTCACTGTATCTTCTCTTTCTGTGTTCAATTTCCTTTGCCTATAAGGACTTCAGCCATATTGGATTAAGACTCACTTGCATTTAGTGTGTGCACACCTTAACTAATAACATCTTTAGCAGTCCTGTTTACAAATGGCTTCATACCCACACTAGGACCAGGGGTTGGGACATGAGCGTGTCTTTTGTAGGGAACATGATGCAATCCTCAACACCGTATTTACTTACAAGGTGTCAGAGCAGTTATTTCAGCTGCTCTGAGTTACATGACCCATCTGCCCAGGATTGGATTTTATTCTTTTCTTTTTTTTTTTGGTGCACACGTGAGTTCATTTTGGTGGACAGTATATAAGAAATAACCTCCTGACAACTTTTTACTGGACTTGGAAGGACTGAATTATCTACATGTTAACCTTTCTACAGAACGCTGTATTTAATGGGGCTTTTACAAATGTCTCTCTGAACTGTAAGGTTTATAGTGCATCCTTAGGGATATCTGAGCTGGAAGTGGAGTAGGCAAGGTGGGGAAGACAGCATGGTTCAGCCAGTGCCACTGTCTTAAACTCAAGATACTCCACAGCACCAAAACAGGATTCTTTAGGCATGAGGAGTCCATCAGGCAGAACGTCTCACTGTGCAGACTGAGTGCCCAGTGCTCAGGATGCCATGCTGCACATGTGAGGTACTAGAGACACATGGTAGACAGGTTCCCCTACATGTGGTCAACTATAGGAATCTATGCCTTTGTCCTTTCTAGCCTGATTCCTTTTTCCTCTTGCTCATTCTATCCTCATGCCCAGACTGTGAACCTTACCCACTGGGCTTCTCTCACAACTCTAGTCCCCTGTCCAAGCACCAAGTGGTGCAAAGTTCAACTCACCTGAGATAATCTCAGCAACCTGAGATCAATCTGATCTCCTACAATGCTTCTTGTACTTGGTGAGCTGGCATGGGAAGGTAGGATGGAGGGATTGGGTATGTGAGGGGAGTCTGGAAGTCTCGGAGAGTGTATAACCTGTGTACAGATAGTGCCAAGGGGTGCCCCCACTGTGAAGGGGGAAAAGTTGGTGAGAGCCTCTTCCTTCAGTAGCCCAGGGGGATGAGAGAACTGGGAGTGGTGGATAACCAAGGAAACTCACCACTCCTCCACCAGGACCCAAAAGGAACTTGAAAAAGCCACAACAAAAATCCAAGAGTATTACAACAAACTCTGCCAGGAGGTGACAGCCCGAGAGCAGAATGACCAGAAGATGCTCGCTGACCTAGAGGACCTGAACAGAACCAAGAAGTACCTTGAGGAACGGTTGATAGAGCTGCTCAGGTGAGTGTTGGGACAAACTAGTGGTTGGAAGCTTCCTAACACATTTGATTTTCCTTTGAATAAATGCAACTATTTTTGAAAGGGCACTTTAAGAGAAATGAGGCTTCTGTCTCTTCCACCTTTTTCTGTTATTAAGGGCCCTCACACATGTAGAGGGTCTGCCCAGGCACTTGGCAACATCATAAGGAAACATCTCACTGTTCCCACCTTGTGCTCATCTAGGTTTGTGTTTTCATACTGGTACATGATTAATTATTTTCAAAATCTCCGTGTCCTTAGCCACAAAACTGACAGTATGTATTCTCTAATATGGTCAGGCATTTCTCTGTTCTTTCCTACCCATCTCTGTTTTCTCCTTCCCCTCTATTTTGGTTTGTTAAAGCTGCCAGAATGCAATATACCAGAGATGGAACAGCTTTATAAAGGGAATTTATTATGTTACAACTTTACAGTTGTAAAGCCGTAAAATGTCCAAACCAAGGCATCCAGGAAAAGATACCTAGATTCAAGAAAGGTTGACAGCTGGGAATGCACGTGGCTGCCATCTGCTGTTCTTTGGCTTCTCCTTTCAAACAGCTTCCACAGGGGCATTTTCTTTTTTCATCTCTAAATATCTGGGTCTCATATTGGTTCTATCGGCTCTGTTGCTTCTGTAGCTTTTTCCACAGTGATTCCCTCTTAAAGGACTCCAGTAGGTGGAGTCCTTGAATGGACAAAGATGCAGCTATGTGGAAACCACCTAATCAGGAGGTTCCACCCACAGTTGGGTGGATCACATCTCCACGGAAACACCTTAATCAAAAAGATCCCACCCAACAATATTGAATCAGGATTAAAGAACATGGCTTTTCTGGGGTACACTGCAGTTCTAAACCAGCACACCCTCCATCTCACCTTCCCCAGAATCAGAGGTCCCAAACTCCAGTGCCTACTGGGACCAGACTGTTAATACAAATCTGTGAACGTGGGCTAGGAGGGGACTGTGACAAATGGCAGAACACAGCCATGCTCTGCTCGTGCTGATTGTTGCCACATGGGCATCAGGCCCAGAGTTGCCAGATTATCTCTCAGAAAAAGGTTATAATCTAGATTTTTATGTGAAATCTGATTTTTTAATGTTGACAAATCATTCAAACTTTTTTTTTCTTATGGAAAACTTTAAATATACAAAAACAGGGTACACCTACCGCCCAGCTTCAACATTATTCAATCTCTGGCCAACCTTGTTTCATCTATATTCCCACCTATCTCTTTACCTCCCCAGATTATTTTGAAATGAATCCCAGACATCATATCATTTCATCCACAAATATTTCAGTATCTACCTCTCCAAGACAAAGATTCTCCATTTTAAACAACTACACTATCATTACCACACTTAAAAATTTAAGTATAATTTACTATTTTTAAGTATCTAGTCAGTTTTCAAAATTTTCCAGTTGCCTCATAATAGTTTTCACTGTTCTAATTAGGATCTAAATTAGATCTACACAGTCTTTTGAGTTCCCACACCATCTCTCTAATTTATTTTTCTTCTCTGCAATTTATTTTTGGTTTTTTTTTTTGCTTGGGCAGGCATCAGGAAATGAATCTGGTCTCCATCATGACAGGCCAGAACTCTGCCTGCTGAGCCACCATGAACCACCCTGCAATTTATTTTTTAAAAATCCAGGGCATTGATCTGGTAGGGTTTCCTGAAACCTGGATTTTGCTGCTTGCCTCCACATGGTGTCCTTTAACATATTCTTCCATCCCTATATTTCCTAGAAATTAATAGTTACAACTGGAGTTGTGATTCTTGACTGTACAATAGAATCACATTGGAACTTTTTAAAAAAAGATGTGTGTGTAGACCCCATCCATACCCACTGAATCAGAATTTCTGGGAGTGGGGTCCCAGCATCAAGTGAGCCAGAATTGAGAACCACTTTTCTACGAAAGGCTTACTCAGCCTCAAGATCAAAATTTTGACAAGAACAGCTTATGGGATTGGTTTACAAGGTTGGGTCTTATCTTCAGGAAGCACATATGATTCAGTTAGCCCTTTCTGAGTGTGATGTTAGCAATCATGGATGAGCAATGCTTAGGTTTTTTTTATTCATTAGGGTTGTAAAATGGTGATATTAAAATTATAACTAATTTGGTAAGTTTAAGCACTCTACCCTTGTATTATCAATTTGCAAACTTGGAACTTGGGGCAATTGTTACATCTGGCTCATACATCTTTCTGTGGTGTGATGAAAAGCCCAGGTCTTGAGAGTATTCCCATATTCCCAGGGTACAGGTGCCTGGTCTCCTGGGGAAGAAAGGACAGAAGTGGTAAACCAGCTAGGAGAACAAGACTGGACCAAAGAAGGAGCCTTCCTGCTTTCTGTCAATTTCGAATGTCCTTGAAGAAGCTAGAAAATTTCATGTTCTGGCTTTTTATTTCTGCAGTTGTTTTGGGGTCCCTGGCCAGCAATAGAGCCAGGTTTTCTCAGAACGTAACTTGCTCTTATGTTACATCATAAGTGACTAGGGCACTACTGGAACCACGTTAACCTCGGAATGCTGGCTGAGGTGCTAGCTGGGGAAGAACCAAACCCTCCCATGCCAGAATCCATAAGCCCCCAAAATGACCATTAGCAGCAACAAGGAAGTCTCTGTACACATCATTCCTGGTGCATCGGGTGTATTTGGACACTGTCAGGCCTTTCTGTAAAGCTTCATACTTCCTTCAGTCTGGCTTTGTGGAGTGACCTTACCGTCTCTCAGATTAACATCTGATAAGATTTTTAGGCTGAGAAATCTTTGATATTCTCCAATGGTTAGTTGTTACTTGAACAAATTATAAAAATAGAAAGGGCCTCAAACACATTTAAAATTTGGATATGAGATACATTCATGGTCGTTGGGCTCATGGCATACAGACTCTGTGATGGCACATTATAGTTTAAACCTTCAGTAGAAATGTGTAGTCATTTAGAAGCCTGACTAGTGTGAGGCCTTGTCGATGGTGGCAGCGTTTTGCAGTTGACAGACCCTTTTATGTCCATTGTGTGCCTCCTCTATGCCCTTCTGACTCATCAAACCACATGTGTAATGTCAATTAAGAACCTATGGGTTGGGTGTGCCCTGCCAAGTCTGGACTGTTGCATGGAGGACGAAGGTGATCTAGAGTTGGGTAGAGTTTCCATGGTAAAAGTAACTATGACTTGAAAAGTTTGGAGTCAGTTTTTTTAAATGAATCAGGAATAATTTTGTTTTGTGGAATCCTACCTTCTTTATTTCTAATGTGATTTTATCCCAGGGACAAGGATGCCCTCTGGCAGAAGTCAGATGCCCTGGAATTCCAGCAGAAGCTCAGTGCGGAGGAGCGGTGGCTCGGGGATGCTGAGGCAAGCCATTGCCTTGACTGCAAGCGGGAGTTCAGCTGGATGGTGCGGCGGCACCACTGCAGGTCAGCGGGTGGCTCGTGGGCCCACCCTGACGCTGGCAGGACTCAGAATCAGAGCAAATGGCTCCAAAAACAGAATCCCTGATAGCTGTTTACACCATGGCTCACTGTCTAGGAAATGTGCATTGTGCTTTGGTCTTAAGGGAACCAGATGAGGAGGATATATATTCAGAGTCATGGCAAAGGGTGTATTGAAGAGAGTTTAGTAAAGAGGGATGTGTGGGGCTAAGAGCCAACAAGGAATGTGGAGCCCACAGAGGTCAGAACTCCTTGGCCATTCATCAGCCTGAAGGGACCAGAGGGGAAAAGCATTACTGGGACCCAGTGAGAGCTGGAGTTGGGGCTTCCTTAAAGGGACAGAGGCAATGGCAAAGAGCAAAGACCTGATAGGGCCCAGAGGAGAGAGTAAAAATGGATCTTGACTGGGGCTTTGAGGGTTTGTTGTCTCCTCTTAGAGCCTTAGATCCTGCAACATGGAATGTGTCCCTACACATTTGTGTTAGAGAAGGTGGGCTTAGCCACACACTTTCTTTTTCTGCCTCTCAGGGTATTAGGAAATAAAACTTTGTCCCACAGAACTTCTAAGATAGGTTTATTGGAAACTTATAAAATGGAGCTTAGGCCACACTTCAAAGTGGGGGCAAAACCAGGTCTGGCAAAAGCTGTGTGGCATCCAAAACCCAATGCAGAGATCAGTTCTGGTGCCGAGCAGATCATACAAGACCCATAGTGCATCATCCTCATGGCCCACGTTTGTTTCATTCCTAGGATATGTGGCCGCATTTTCTGCTACTATTGCTGCAACAACTACGTCGTGAGCAGACACAGTGGCAAGAAGGAACGCTGCTGCCGGGCCTGCTTCCAGAAGCTCAGCGAAGGACCTGGCTCCCCTGACAGCACCAGTTCAGGCACCAGCCAGGGAGAGCTCGGCCCCACATTGTCACCAGCCCACACTGGGCACCAGGCCACTGGAGGCCAAGGTCAGGCTTTTGCTGCCCACAGTGTTCCCTAGGTATCCCCGGCCTTCCACCCTGTTGTTAGCTCTAACAATCTTAAGTCAATGTTTTCCAAACTTAGGTATTAAAGAGGTGCTAAAAATATATTACCACCAATTAGAGACTTTCTTTTTGATGTAAATAGGATTAAAAGAGGGCTGAAAAGGAAATAACTTTCTCATGACATGAGTCATTGTTTAATGTCAGGTCTGGGTACCCCTCAATTGAAATACTACCAGTAGAATGCACCCCACATTTTAGAAATGCCTCAGCACTGGTATGTACCCCTCTCTCCCAAGGTAACCAAAGGCCAGGAGTGATATCTCAAACCTTTTGTATCCTTCAGTCCTTCTCTGCAGCTTACCCTATCTCCTAATTGGCCAAGGAGGATGTACTCTCCTGAGGGCCCTCCCAGTTATCCTAGTGAAAGAAGGCAGGGTTTGATTCCTGCTGCTTCTACTATCCCAAGCACAATCTAGCGGACCAGCCCAGGCTACCCTCTCAGGATCTGGGATTTGACTGTAGAGAACGAGGGAGGCAGAGCTGAGGTGCAAGGGCAGGAATGGTCTCATCTCTGCTTAGGTATCACTGCTTCCTGAAGCTGTCCCTGTGGATTCCTCATTGACATGTGCTCAGATCTAGGCCAACCAGCTTTTTAGAAATACTGTTAGTTCCTTTGTTGTTCAACCAAATAACAAACTAATCATCAAGAAGATTGGCAGACCCTATATTTTTATCAGGCAAAAAGAACTGCTTAGGGAAAGAGTGTACTTTGTACTTTTATGTTTATTTGTCATCCACCCATATGCCTTCTTCAAATCTTTTGCTCATTTTTCAATTTTTTAAATTCAATTTAGAGTTCTTTATATATTCTAGATACAGATTCTTTATCAAATATGTGTTTTACAAGTATTGTCTTACAATCTATAGTTTATCTTTTCATTTTCTTTTTTTTCTTTCTTTTTTCTTTGTATTTTCTTTTAAAGAGAAAGGTGTCTTTAAGATGAAGTCCAGTTTATCAAATTTTTCTATTATGGATCAGGTTTTTTTTCTTTTGGTGTCATGTTTATCTTTCCTTTACCCAAGGATTCAAGATTTTCTCTTTTCTCCTAGAAGTTTTATAGTTTTGGGTTATACGGTTAGGTCTGTGATCCATTTTGAGTTAAATTTTTTTAAATGATGCAACATGAGTAGCGATTCATTTTTTTATATGATTATACAGTTGCTACAGAAGCATTGGTTGAAAAGTATTTTCTTTCCATCAAATTGACTTTGTACCTTTAACAAAAATCAGTTGACCTTATACGTGTGGGTCTATATCTGGACTCTCTGTTCCATGTGCTGGTCTTTGCATTCTCTTTCATCAAAAACACACTATGAGGATTACCATTGTTTAGGGTAAGTATTAAAATCAGATAGTTTGAGTCCTCCAACTTTGGTTTTTCCAGTATCTTGGAAATGTTAGTGTTTTCGTTTGCTGATGCTGCTGGAATATAATATACCAGAAATGGGTTGGCTTTTATAGAGGGAATTTATTAAGTTACAAGTTTACAGTTCTAAGACCGTAAGAATATCCAAATTAAGGCATCAGAGAAAGATACCTTGACTCAAGAAAGGCTGAGGCATCCAGAACACCTCTGTCAGATGGAAAGGCATGGTTCTTTGGCTTCTGGTTTCAAACAGCTTCCCCAGGGGCATTTTTTTTTTTTTCCATTTTCAGATGTCTCTGTGTTGGTTCTGAGCTTTTTCTAACAAGGTTCCCTCTTAAAGGACCCAAGCAGGCAGATTAAAACACCTTGAATGGGCATAAATACATCTCCATAGAAACCACCCAATCAGAAGGTCCCAACCCTAAACAATAGGTCTGTCTTCACAAGATTGAATTAGGAAAAAGAATATGGCTTTTCTGAAGTACATAACAGTTTCAAACCAGCACATTCCACACTCTGGACCCCAAAAATATATGTTCTTTCCAAATGCAAAACACATTCATTTCATCACAATATCACAAAAGCCTTAACCATTTTAGTAACAATACAAATGCAATACAAAGTCAGAAGCAGTACAAAATCTCATCAAAGTCAGTTATAAGCATGGTCTATTTTAAGGCAAAATTCTCTTCTGGCTGTGGACCTGAGAAGATTCAGAGCAAGTTATCTGCTACCAACATACAAAGGAGGAACAAAAGTGTTCCCATTTCCATAGGGAGAAATTGGAAGGAACACAGGAGTCACTGGACCCAAACAGTTCCAGAAACCTGTAGGGTAAATTCCGCTAGATTTCCAAGTCAGAGAGTCATTTATCCTCAGGATTTAATAGATTGGCAGTCTCACCCTTTCTAAGGCTTATACAGCAGCCCTGTGCTCTCCAAGGGCTGGGGTAAGGGTTGCATTGGGGGGCATTGGAAAGACCACCTCTCTAAGCATCAGGGCAGCACCTGGACTCTTAGCCATCTCTGGGGCACACACTCAACCCTCTTAGAACAATGGTGTGATTGCCAGTCTTGCTGTAATCCCCAGGCAGTGTGCTCTACCCTCTCTGAGACCCCAGCCAGCAATATTCTTCCACCTGCCCTCTTCCTCCAAGGTAAACTCACCCTTTCCACATACATAGGTGGTCTACTCTCCTGGCCCAAGATTTCTTGACTTCAGACCTTGGCTTCCATGGTTCTGCCTTTGAAGTAATTTTTCCTTCAAATTTCCCTTCTAGTCTAGACTGGCAGTGGTTCCATTTATACAGGTTTCACAAGAAGCTTGTCAGTTTTCCATGCAGTTTATACAGATCACATCCCTGCATGCAGTGCTTCTGCCAAAACTACCATCCATGAACTCACAAAATGCCTTATCTACTGTCCTGGTACTCTACACAGCATTGCTTCTGATGAAGGAACCCACTTCACAGCAAATGAAGTGCGGACTGGGTACCTGCTCATGCAATTCTCTAGTCTTACCAGGTTCCCCATCATGCTGAAGCAGCTGGATTAGTAGAACGGTGGAATGGCCTGTTGCAGACTCAATTATGGCACCAACAGTTGACAGTACTTTGCAGGGCTAGGGCAGTGTTCTCCAGGAGGCTGTATATGCTCTGAATCAGCATCCACTATATGGTGCTGTTTCTCCCATGGCCAGGATTCACAGGTCCAGAATCAAGGGATAGAAATGGGAGTGACACTACTCACTTTCACCCTAGTGATCTACTAGAAAAATTTTTGCTTCCTGTCCCTGCAACCTTGAGCTCTCCTGGTCTACATGTCTTAGTTCCAGAAGGAGGAGTCCTTCCAGCAAGAGACACAACAATGATTCCATTGAACTGGAAGCTAAGACTGCCACCTAGCCACTTTGGGCTTCTCATGCCACTGAATTAACAGGCAAAGAAAGGGATTACTTTACTGACTGGGGTGATTGATCCTGACTACCAAGGGGAGATAGGATGGCAACTACATAGTGGAGCTAAAGAAGAGTTTTCCTGGAATACAGAAGATCCCCTAGGGCGTCTCTTACTACTGCCATGCCCTGTGATTAAAATCAGTGAAAAAGTGTAACATCCCAATCCAGGCAGGATTACCAATGGCCCAGGAACTTGACAAATGATGGTTTGGGTCACCCCACCAGACAAAGAACCACAGCCATCTGAGGTGCTTGCTGAGGGAAAAGGGAACATGAAATGGGTAGTGAAAGAAGGTGGTAATAAATATGAATACAGTCACTTGACCAGTTACAGAAACAAGAACTGTATGGAATAAATATTTCTTCCTTGCTTTGTAATTAGTATGTTTGTACATAAAACAAATATCTTTGTTTTCATCTCTATCTTACTCCTTTTATCATATGACATAAGTTGTATTGTTCGTATTTTAGTATTTATGTTCTAGGATATCAAATTTAAGAGTGAATATTACCCAAGGACTTGCACCCTGTTTTTGGTGAGATTTAGTGCCTTTCCAGTTGTACATAAGACAGTTGAGTATTGTTAGGAAGCAAAAAACAAAACTGTGTCTCTTACTGCTTTCTATTTAGAGGTGAAGTATGGTTTAAGATAATGTATATAGCTGCCAAGTTGACAAGGGATGGACTGTGATGGTTAGGTTCATGTGTCAGCTTGGCCAGGTGATGGTGTTAGTTGCATAGTCAAGCAAGTGCTGGCCTATTTGTTGCTGTGGGGACATCTCATGGACTCAAATCATTAGCATGTTGGTTACATTATGACTGACTACATCTGTAATCCGTTAAGGGAGAGTGTCTTCAGCAATGAGTGATGTAATCTAATCACCCAAGGCTTTTAAGAAGAATTCAGAAGAGAGAATCTCTCTCCACTTCATCCAGCCAGCCTGTCCTGGGGAGTTCATTGAGGACATTCACCAGAGCTGTCAGCTCGTGTCCTGGCCTACAGATTTTGAACTCTTGCATCCTCATGGTTGCATGAGACAATTTATAAATCTCATATTTACAGTTATCTCTTGTTGGTTCTGTTTCCTGAGAATGATGACTAATACATCTAGGTTCTTTGCTTTTCAAAAAAATCTTGGTGAGATCTTGACTGAGGTTGTGTTGAACCTCTAGACAATTTGGGGAAGATTGAAATGTTAACAATATTGCGGCTTCCTATCCGTGAGCATAGTATATATCTCCATTTCTTTTGGTCTTCTTTGATTTCTCTCAGCGGACATTGCTTTCCGTTCCCTCCTTTTTTTCCTTCCTTCCCGTTGCCAGCCTCAGAGTCAGGTTCAGGATTATTCTTGAGTCTCTAGAAAATAAATTAATACCTGATCCCCTTTTCAGCCTATGCTTCAGACCCTCCATTATTCTGCAATTGTTCTTTCTAAAGCATGCTCTGTCCCAGGAGCTATGTTGCAAGGCCAGCTGGGAACCAGCAGCTCACATGAACTGTTCTTTTCACTGAACAGCCCAGGAGTTTTTCCCTTACCCCTGCTCACTGGTGGTGGTGGTACCAGTAGTGATAGAGGGTGGCACTAGGCCAGAGTGCTGAGGACGCCTATTTTGATTTCTTAACATCCGGCCTCCTTGTCTCTTTCTTTCTTTTTTTTTTTTTTTTTGCCTCAGAACTGCCACCACATTTTCCATGAAATATGCAAGAGGGTACTTTTGGGTGGGTGACTGGCACGAGTGCATCCATGCAGAGCCCCTCCTACTGAGTGACTCACAGAGTCCTTGCAAGTTCCTGGTCAGAAGCGTAATGCCTGCTTAACTGGAGCACGGGGAAGTTCTTTCATGTCCACCAGTGGATTGGGGTGAAAATGCAGGTCAGACAGAATTCTGCTTTCAAAGAAGCATGAATAAATACTGCCTGAATCTTATGTAGCAAGAATTTAGTGGCACAGAAGTATGAATTCTGTTTTGTTTGGTTCTTTTCTAATAAGGTTTGGTAAGTTATTTCCCTAAATAAAGAGCTTCAGAGAATACGTAAAAAGTTCAAAACTCTCTAAGCCCCTGACTTTGAGAAGTTTCTCAAGTATTGCTTTCTGTTTCATCTGTAGTTCCCTTCTCTGCTTTTCTGGAATGTCCTATAAGCCATTCCTCTCACCTCTGTCAGAATACATGTCAGTAAAAGGGGCATTTGAAGTGTGTCCTGGTAGATTGCCCTGCTCAGCTACACTCCCACACTCTCCCAAGGATCATTCCCCAGCCAGTGCATAATTGTGCATCTCTCTCTTCTCTCCCTCTGGGGCCCAGGCTCAAACACAGACTACAGACCACCAGATGATGCTGTGTTTGACATTATCACAGATGAGGAGCTGTGCCAGATACAGGAGTCTGGCTCTTCCTTGCCTGAAACGCCCACCGAAACTGATTCTCTTGACCCAAACATGGCTGAACAGTGAGTAGATGTCACCTCCATTTCTGGAGTGTTAATTAAGTGTCTTTACTTATCAGAGGACCAGGAAACTGATACTTTGGTTGCAAGCTTAACTGTCTTTGCTTAAGGGAAGAATAATCTTTAAGATAGGATGGCCCTTGGTAGAGCAGAAGGGTTCGATAGACCTCCTGCCACATGGTCAGCATTGAATCTTGTAAGTAAGTTCCTGGTAAGTATCATTGGTCCCCTGATACTCTCCATTAAGGCCTGTCTTTCTTGGCTTGGGGAACCATTGCTGTGCTGCCCTTTAAAAACCACATTCTTCTTTTTGGAACTGCTAAGTAGACTTGGTAACGATGCCCTGAGAAAGAAAACTTGGATTCAGTTTCATTTATCTTGGGGAGATATGTTCTTTAAGAATTCCCTTTGGCTCCACGTAAGCCCTCCCAATGCCCCAAAGTTCTAAAAGCAATAAATATATAGGCAAGTCTGTTACTGTGCACTGTGCCAACCACAAGGGACTTTCCACTCCTTGGCCTGCACCAGGTCCGCCACTAGTGTTGTTACACTGCTCTTAATCACTGATCCTGACCCCCAGAACCTTCCTAATTGCTTTGTGGATCAACAGCAGCACTGTTGTTCAGTACTTATTCTCTCTTAGCCCTCTCTTTTTTTTTGCTGTAGCTATTGTCCAGCAAGATTTTAAGGAGAGTTTTGCAAGGACCATTCTTTAAAAATAGGAAATAAACTACACAAGGTGCCACCATATTACAATATTAAGACTTTATGCCATAGAACATTGGAAAAGGTCAAGCTCCCCTCCTTGGCAACTTTGCTTGGTGTTTCTCAGTCCCTGACAACTGGTTTAAATGAAGTTTCTTTAGCACAGTACTAGCTGTTCCGATGCTCAGGAAAGAATTGATATGGCTCCCAGGTTCCAGGTGTTGCTTGACCCACTTTTTTGTTTGATACAATTTTATTGAGATGTATTCACACACCATACAATCCATCCAACTTATACTATCAGTAGTTCCCAGTATCATCACAAATGTGCAATCATCACCACAATCAATTTAGAACATTTTCATTACTCCAAAAAAATAATAATAATAAGACAAAAATATAAAAGAAAACCCCAAATATTCTATACCTCTTATCCCCCCCTGACAGTTGTTGACCCCTAGTATCGATGCGGTCTATTTGTTACTGTTGATGAAAGAATGTTGAGATTTTACTGTTAATCATAGTGCATAGTTTACAGTAGGTGCCTTTTCTCCCGTTACCACCCTATTAACTCCTTGTAATAGTGTCATATATTTGTTCTAATTCATGAAATAACTTTTTTAGATTTGTGCTGTTAATCACAGTCATTATCCATCACAAGATTTACGGTGTTATGCATTCCCATGTTTTCACCTCTAGATTTCCTTCTGGTGACATATATAACTCTGAAGTACCCTTTTCAACCACATTCACCCACAATTCAACACTGTTATACTCATGATAGCATGCAACTGTCACCATTTACCTGTTTCCAAACATGTAAATTCAATCTAAACATTCTGCTCATATGAAGCAACCACTCCCCATTCTGTAGCCTCATTCTATCCCCTAGTAAATTGTATTCTAGATTTTATATCTAGGTGTTTACATATTATAATTAGTTCATATTGGTGAGATCATACAGTGTTTTTCCTTTTGTGTCTGACTTATTTCACTCAACGTGATGTCTTCAGGGTTCATCCATGTTGTTGTGTGCTTCAGGACTTCACTCCTTCTTACAGCTGAATTATATTCCATCTCATGTACATACCGCATTTTGGTGATGGACACTCAGTTTGTTTCCATCTTTTGACAATTGTGAATAATGCTTCTATAAACATTGGTGTGCAAGTGTCTGTGTCCCTGCTTTCAGATCTTCTAGGTATATACTGAGTAGCAGGCTTGCCAGATTGTAAGGCAGTTCTATATTTAGCTTTCTGAGGAACCGCCAAACCGGCTTGACCCAGTTTTACTCCATTTCATTTTATGATGCTGTTTCTGACTCAAGTGGAGATCTACAGCCCTCTCTTCCTGCCCAGAATTCGGAGGAGGACTAGGATTGACCTGTTGATGGTTATAACCATGATTTCTGCTCTGTGGGAGAAGATATATTTAATCCTCATGAGGTACTCAGCACAGGAGATTTTAGGCCAAAATGTATCTCTCCACACCCTTTAGTTCTCTGACTAGCAAGTGACTGAGCTCCCCTCCTTGTAGCCTCATGGATAAAGCTAACCTGATCACCCAACCCAGCCCCTACTCACTGTTGCTCCTGGGACTTTGGGCCTTTCCACTTCCTTCCTGGGACACCCCCCTCTGAAGCCTTCCCTGACTGTGTAAGCCTGCAGTATTCTCCCCAACCACCATGGCCCACCAGTCTCTAGGGCATGTTCCCCTCCTTTGGCACTGAGCTGACTTACGCTTTTATCTCTAGCCAGGTTGGTAGGTTGTGAGGTGAGAAGGACCAGGAGCCTCAAGACCCAGGAAGATAACCTTGGCTTGGAAATATCTCTCCTCCTGTTGGTGTGCATGAGGAAATGATCACCCCGCAGCCCCCTCTGTCTCCCTCCCTCTTTACTTCCACTGTTTTCCCAGTAAGAACAAAATCTAAAGGTGCTTTGACCCCTGATATAAAGTGTATTTTTGGCCGTGGGAAACTAGGACCATTCCAGGCAAAAGGAATAATCAGTATGCCAACCCAAGGCTTCCAAGGCAGATCTGGAACTAGCTGTTGGGAGCCTGCAGTCCCCTGAACTTCATCTGTTTGGGTAATGAGCAAACACTCCAAGTCAGATAAGGGCCTGTATCATCAGATGTCTGCTTTGTGCATTAGTTAAAGATAAACCCAACCGTCCCTGGTAGCTTTTTCTTGTATTTTTTTTCCTTCCTAAACTTAAGACCCAATAAAAAAAAAAAAAGCCATGAGTCTGAGAATGTGAAAATATAGACTCCTGGATTGATAAGCATCCTGACAGGAAATTTAGAGAAAGAAGTATGCAAATCCAAGGCAAAAAGTAATCCAGGAGGGATTAACCACTATTTAAGTCCAAATCCATGAAGGAATTAGGCTACTCAGTATTAAGAACTGAGTTGAGAGAGCTGAGCTCAGCTGCCAGGTTTAGAAAATAGCCACTTAAGACAAGCCAAAATGGAAGTAGCTGTTAAACTTTTAATCACTTACAACAATAGCATACTGTACTTATGGACCAGGAGCTGGAGCAGGGAGGTATGAGTAAAAAAGTATTGAATACTAAGTTGTAGTGAAGAAAAGTGTCCCCAAGGTCTCCTTTTCCTCATTAGGAGGTCTCAACAGAGGCCCCTGAGGAAGGCCTTGGGTTAAGAATGCAGATTATGTAAGAGTCCTTGGGAACCCTTCAGGGACTACAATGCACTGGCCACACCGAGTGTGCATGAGTAGGGCAGCTTTCCCCTGGAAGTCTTGTCAGATACATTAAAGCCTTTCTGATTGCCTGCGTTCGATCCTGCAAGATCACACATAGGATTTTGGCTGAAGGATTGTTGAAATTTACTGAGCACCTTCCCTGTACCGGTTGCTTTTACAACCGACCTCACTTAAGTCCCTACACAACCCTTCAAGGAATAGGTATTATTATCCCCATTTTACAGGTACAGATATTAAAGCCTCAGGAGGTCAGGTAATTTATTCAAGGTCATGTGACTGTGTCCAAACTAGGCTTTGTGCCCAGGATTCCTGCCTCCAGTCCACAGGCTTTGAGATCATTTTGAAGAGTTCAACTGTCTTTTCCAGGTCCCTAATTCCCATGTGCACATGCCAAACTAGCCATCTTCCCCTTTCCCCTGTCCTCTCCTCCCCACATACACAAGTTTAAAGCAAAGGAATTTGCTTGCCTTTCCCCTTTTGGCAGTGATGGGACATGAAGACGTCCCCAAATCCAGCCTTGTAGGGAGACCTGGCAGGATACTGTAGGCTCCCTAAGGGACTTCTCTGTGGCCTGCTACACATGGCTTAGAGCTAAAATGGTGACATAAAGCAGGAGTACAGCCCCTCACTTCTGAGGAAAAGATGATATTCTTCAAAAGCCCCCAGATACATCCATACACACCTCTCTTAGTCATCCAGGCCCACCCTTAAACATCTCCATTGACCACGTATCCAGCTGTTCTCAGGACTGAGGTCACAGGCAGAGAAAGAGACCAAACTCTTGTCAGCTGGTGGTTTGGGCCAGGAGGGGTGCTGGGCTTTGGTTCCCTTGGCTTCTGCTCAGCCTTCACCCAGTCATGGCCTCCTTGAGAACTGGTTTCCCCTTTCTGGTTACAGACCAGATTGTATGGTGGGGAAGAACTTGAGTTCCAGAATCAGAATTCCATGTCTGCCACCTCCACATTTCTTGTCTTTGGGCAGTGCAGTCTCACTGAACTCAGTTCCCTCGCCTGTACAGAAGAGGCAGAAATGCCACCCACCCACTAGGCTTATTAGAATGATTGAATGAGGATGATGTATGTGAAGCACTGAGCCCAGTACCTGCCTCCTGGCAAGTCTTCTGTAGAGATGTGTTTTTTTTTTTAATGACAATTTGACCCTGAGTTTCAATGTCAGGTAGCCTAGCTGTGTATGTCTATTGCTGCATGCCTTGTACCTTGCACCTGATAGCAACAGTCTTCTCAGAGTAAAGTCATTGGCCCTGTGTGAGCTTAAATTCACCTACAGAGACTGTCCCAGAATAGCCACAGTATCTTTTACCAGTAATTGCATCAGAACTGGCACTTCATGGTAATAGTTTTTAGGGTAGCTGTGGTGGATTTGTCATCAATGAGATTTGACATCTGGTGTCTCAGAAACAAAACTAGAACAGGATATGGTGGTAATGGGGTTTGAAAGCTGTCTGGTGCTTGGGTTAATCCAGCCTCCACTTTCAGATGAGGGCCGAGTCGACATTTATCTGGCAGTCCATCAACTAACTGCATGAAACCTCTCTAGCCAGCATCCAGTCCTAGCTCTGCTTTGTGAGCTTTAGCAGGTATTAATCTCCTTGGACTAGTCTCTTTGTGCATCTGAAAAATGGGAATGATAATGCCAGCCCACCTTCAAAATAGCTTTGTGAGTTACCAGGGACCATGAAGGAGGTGATGCCCTGAAGAGCCCCTTGGAGGAGAAGGCTAGAATGACTGCCCTGACCGTTGCTGGCCCTCATGCTCTTTGCTCTCCCTTCATCCTCTAATAGGGCTACTTTAGATTTCTCTCCTGTGGCACAGTCTTCTAACTCACGGGCTTTTGGCTCCCAGGAAGCCCCTGAAATTGGTGTCACCCTGTGTTTGCCACATCTCAGATGATTTGGACCATTATAGACACTGCTGTGTGCTGTATCTCTTACAGGCAGGACCTGACAAGCACTCGCTCCCTAACCCCTGCTTGGGCATTGAGAACATGGTTGGGGAAGAGCATATTCTTCACCTGAAGACCCTGAGGCCACATCCAAGGCAATCTGGACTCAACCAGGGCACACATCTTGCCTGACTTCCCTTCCTTCAGTCTTCCCCAGACCTCTACCTGCACCCCAGGCCTTTTACATCATGGACTGGTGTGTGCGAGCAGAGTATAGAGAGTTCAGGGAAGAAGGAGAGCAGATCTGAGGGACAGATTGGGCTTTGTCCTGCACCTGACCTTGGTCTCCTCATCTGTAAAGTGGAGTTGGTGATCACCATGTCTTTTACTTCATGGACTGTCAGTAGCCAGTGGTGGGGACAGTGAAATGGGAGGTTGGGGAGGCTAAATAACTTGTCCATGAGCACATGGTAGTGGAGCTGTCACAGAACCCATGTTTGAGTGACCCCAAAGCCCTGCTTTCCCATCATTCCACACTGCTTCCCTAATGGGAAGCTTTAGCCATCAGTGACACATGAAGATGCCCCAGGCCCTTCTGATTCTCTACTTCTTCCTCCCCAGTTAAGACTCTGCCTCTTAGGCTGGGCACTGTTAGGGAAACCAGGGACTCATGACCCCTCTATCAGAATATGAATGCACAAGAGAGGATGACAGAAACTCCCCCCTTGCAGCCAATAAAAGAAGATAAATGTCAGCCTTGTCACCATAAAAAGGGCAGGTCTTGTTTGAGGAAGCTCTGAGAGGTCCATGTGGCCTGAGCACAGTGAAAAAGCTGTCCTTGTGGGTACATTTATGGAGCGGTAGGAAGAACCATACAAGCCCTGCAGAGCCCTGTTGTTATCAGCTGGACTAGGGTGCATGCAGCATGCCATGTGCCTCTGGAAGGTATGAAGCCTACCCTTCTCGCCTCAACAGCCCATGGAAAGATGTAGAGAGCTTCTATATCGTGTCTGTAGTTTTTGTAAGTAAAATAATCACTGCCATTTTGTGGGGCCCTTCTATCCACAAGTACAAACCATACTAAGTATTTCTTATACATTCTCACACCAGCCCTGTTAGGATCTGTATTTTACCAAAAAGAAGGGGAACCGGAGGTGGTCAAATATTAAGAGACTACCAACTGATAAATGCAGGACTAGGCTTCCAGTCTGTCCTTTCCAGCCCCCAGAACTACACTGCTAAGGTAGTTCTGGCCTACCTCTCTGTGTGCAAGCTTGTCGGTTGATTCTTCATATTTCACTGAGTAACTTTGCAATGCAGGAGCCCAAAGGCTTCTTTAAGCCTGTTGAGCAGATTACTAGGATCTAAGAAACATGCCACATCCTATGATCATATTATAAGATGTAAACAAATGCACTTCACATTTTGGGTAGGTTGGAAGCCACAGTGATGGAGTTTCATTGTTATCACAAGTATATTCCAATTCCTTGATAGGACAGTGTCTTGAAATTGACAATTTTAACTATTCCCTGTGAGCGTTGAGCTTCACAGTTAACTATTTTTGTAAATTCCAAGCATGCCACATTATAATATAATACACCTAAGGATAAAAGCCTTTTGGAAATTTTTTAAATAGTTTTATTTCTTAGTCATGAAAATCATAATACTTTTTAATGTATGAGCACTGCATATGCACGTGTGTGTGGCAGCTACTGGACAGTTCAGTTTTTAAAATGCACAAACCAAAGAGTACCTTTAAGAAATGCTGCTTAGATACATGATAGTTTTAAAATCTGCTTTGCACATTTTTCTAGTATTCCATGGATCACTGGAATGCTCAGCCTACTCTGTTTTGACCCCTTCATATTTACCAATGCCAATCCTTTCAAGGTTAATCTAAGAGAGCATAGTGTCTACCTATATAAAAGTCAAACCCCATGATGAAGCAAAACCTGATCTTATTTCTCTAGATAGCTGAGCCATATAGGCCAGCACTTGGTTTCATGGCTGCTCTAATATTCCCTGTTCATCCAACAACCGGAAGAATGTTCTGAACTTGGGAGCCCAGAGTGTCACCCTGTAGCAACAGCTTTTTGGCTGGGCTCCCTTCTTCAGTGTTTAGTTAAATCTCCACCAAAGGAGCATCTGAGATCATAAGAGTCACACATTCATTCCTTGGGTGTCAGCATTCACAGTGATGGAGGAAGAAAAGCCCTGACAGTTTTTTAGCACAAGCCATAAACAAAGAGGACACAGCCATGCTCCTATAAATTTCTGAGCAGCCTCTCCAAGCCCCAGCAGGCCTACAACTGGATCATGCTGGTTGCTTCCACATTGTGAGATGCAGAATAAGTTTTAGAAGTGTCCTCAGAAGATTTCCATTGACTTGAGGCACCAAGATAAGGGAGGCAGCCAATGTCCTTCACAAGTTTCCAGAAATTCCTCCGAAACTTCAGGCTGACAAAGGCATAGAGCACAGGGTTAAGGCAGGCCCGCAGGTAGGCAATGGCCTCTGTCACTGTAATGGCGTAGTCAAAACTGGTCATGGTGTGGTATTCCCAGTTTGTGCTCCGGATGAGCTTCACCATGTTGAAGGGTGTCTGGGTCAGCAGGAACACAGCTACCACCAGAAAGATGATCTTTAGAGACTTGTGCTTCTGAAAGCCTCGGGCATGAAGCAGGGTCTTGACTATGACTGAATAACAGACAATCATGGCAAGCAGTGGCAGGAAGAACCCCAGTGTCATTTGGGTGGCAAGGACCACAGTGAAAATGGTGTCATCGTGGTAGTCACAGATGGACTTGTTGAAATGAGAGACATTGCCATAGATGATTTGTGGCAAGGAAACCAGCAGGGAGATGGCCCAGACAGACAAACAGATGACCTTGCCCCAGGTCATCCTCTTCGCTTGCTGGTTGTGGGCCTTAGTGGCCTGAACCACCGCAATGAAGCGGTCCACAGTGATGCAGGTAAGAATGAGCATGGATGTGTAGAAGTTCAAAGTGTAGATGCCTAGCAGGGTTTTGCACACAAAATTGCCGAAGATCCACTCATGGATGCCCGCATAGGCCCAGAAGGGCAAAGTGCACACAAACACCAAGTCAGCCAGGGGCAGGTTCACCAGGAACACATCTGTTAGGCTCTTCAGCTTCTGGTAGAAGATGTATATGATCAGCACTAGGGAGTTTCCCAGCAGGCCACAGATGAACACCACCACATACACACAGGGCAGGAAGAAATTTCTGAACTGCACGAAGTGTTTGTGCTCCTGGCTGCTGTCTTTGGAGGTGTTAAAAAACCCAGGATCTATGTAGTCATCCTCCACCATTGTATCTGTTCTGATGGACACCTGTACATTAAAGTGAAAAAATTATATTTGGAGCTGAGGTTGATACCCCCTGTCTTCTGACTATTGTCACTGTTACCCCACTGTTGCCACATTTAGGAGGCAGATAATCATCTCCTAAATCCACCAATTGCCACGCTCAGTAACATTCCAGTCCAGTGTACTTAAAGTAGCCTGTTCTGAGTCAGAATTACTTAGGATGAGGGACTTTTCATCAGCCCCAAGATTCTCAGGCCCACCAATCAAGGACACCCCACATAACTGACCCCACATACATTTCATAAAATCCTTGCCAGATTGTTTTGAAAGCAGAGATTACCAACTGGTTAAATGGGCACAGTGCCCTTTTGGAGGTACAACTCAGCTCTTAACAGGGAGAGCCTGTCTTCATCCATTGCTTTACAGTAATTGCCCATCCATCCTGTGCTCCACTTCTTGTTAAATTAGATCTTGACCTGTTCTTCAAGACAACGAAAGAAAGTACTCCTTTCAGGAGTGTCTACCATCAAGAAGACTGCTAGAGAACGGAAAGTGTTCAGGGAATGACCAGTGCTTCTCTGCTTGAGTGGGACAATCTGTCCTGCTTTTTCTTCCCTTCAGTTGTATATATTTAAAGAGGTGACTGATAGGTAGACAAAGCATAGAAAAACCCATGGGTCCTGGCTTCATGACTAGGGAAGTGGGAGGTTCTCCTCATGCCCCCAACTCAAACTTTCCCCTTTACCATCTGTCACAGTTTGGCATACCACCATCAGAGCTTCATTTCCTGAAGGCATCTCAATCTTCAGGAGTCTCAAAAGGTTGACTTCCCCAGAAGGGAATATAGCTTTAGCTTTTATGATTAGCTGTTCAGAAGCTTAGTTTCTACTTTAACAAATAGATGACATGATTGAAATGGAATACCAGACGGGTGGGCTACTGCAGTAAGGAGGTGACCAGCCTTGCAGTGATGGTTAGAGCAAAGACCAAATGGCTGCCTTTCTTGCCTGGGGCCCCTGACCCTTCAACCTTCAACACTGTCACTTCTTTCTGACCCTTTCTCTGCCCTGTGACCCTGCTAAGGATTACAGATGAGATACGGGATGGTATAATCTGTATGGGAGCAGGAACAGCTGTGGCAACATCAGTCTTCAAATGTCAGGCCAGGTTTTGCTGATGACCTAGAGATGCTTGACATGCAATGACTCATTTCTAGTGACCTTGTGCCATATCCTTCTAGCACTTTCAGATGTTTTAGGAAGAACAGACATTTGGACAGAATCACTGCAAGATGTAGCAAAGTCAAAATACTGACTGGCCAGACAAGGACATATAAAAAGGTCATCTCCCCTTTCTAATCCATGTGGAGACTTTTCTTACCCTGGTATTGAGTGATCCTGCCACAGTGTTTTATTTTTATTTATTTATTTATTTATTTATTTATTTATTTATTTATTTATTTATTTATTTATTTATTTATTTATTTATTTTGTACCACAGTGTTTTAGATTGCTACAGTCTAAAAGATCAAAGCACCTTTCATCTCCAAAAATGAAAGACATTGCCTTTGAGGGTAAAAGTAGGATGATAGTACTCAATAGTCCCAAGAACACAAAATATTATTAGCTCTCTAAGGATGACAGGTCAGCTAGTAAACTTGATACCCCAGCCAGTTTTCTAGGATGCCAAATTAAGTAGGTCAAATTATGTTGTATATGTGTTATTGCTTCAAACTGGGACAGAGACATTTTTTCCATCATTTAGGATATGAAACAGGCTACTTTGCTTTTCTTAAAAATAATCTCCAACCCTTCATTACTGCATTTCTTGCCTTTCAGTTTTTAACCTTTTTTGCCCATTGTTGGATCCTCACACTGGCATTACAATTTCCTCAAAGGACCTATATAAATTCATTTGTAATAATTGGTAAAGTTTAATGTTATGTTAACAGCAGATTGGGACTACACAGTTCCATGCAGATAAAGTATTAAAAATTACTTCCCCTTCTAGAATATATTTTTTAAAAAAACATTCATTTTTTTATCTTGTATAACCAAAGTCCTATGCACTTTGATTTTGGGGGTGGGAAATGATATATACAACTTTGGAACTAGTCTAAATGTCTGTTAATAAATAAGTGAAGCAAATTATAATTCAGACATAAAATGTAGTATTACAGAAATGTTTTGGAAGAGTTTTTTAATGATTTGAGAAAATGTAATACGTTTAAATTGCTCAGATCATTGTAAGCACAAAGTTAATATGCAAAAATAAGTATTAGCAATTGCTATTACAATGACAGATGCCAAAAAGTTCTAAAATTGATCATGAGTCTTAACTTTTTTTATCATAATCCTTTGAAGATCTCAAAAGCTGTGAACATTTTCCTTAAACCTAACATGCACACACATGCAAATACCTGCAATTTGGGGGGGTTATGGGTCCTTTTAAGAATCTGTGATAAGCTGTATGAGTTTGACTATATATTTTTTAAATATGGAAAAATTGTCAAATTTTATAGGTAGTTCACTGCTGTCTAGTTGAATTATGGGTGATTTTTTCCTCTTCCTGTATATTTTTCTACAGACTCAGAAAAGAAAGTAAATGATAATCTGAGGTAATAGCTTGTTTTATAAAATACAAAGAAATGAAAGGAAAACAGAGATGATTCAGTGAACAAATATAGGCAGTGACTGGACTCTCCTCACCTCACTGATACATGCGATTCTACCATTTATAGTAGTCCCATCAGTTTATAAGCGCTTACTGTGTGCCTGGAACCGTATTAAGTGGTTTGCACATTTCTCTCACTCTCAAAGCAGCAAGTGAAGAAATGGAATTTAAATCAAGAGCAGTTCAGCTCTAAAGCCTAAGCGTTTTACTACCCTGCTGCCCTACCAGCAGGAATCAGAGAACCCCAGCAATACACAGGTTTTTTCCTCCCTTCTATTGAATATGGAGAGAAAGATAAATGACTCACCAGCAGAGAAGCTCTGTCTGTTTGCTCCAGAGATAGGCTTGCTCACAGCAGTAGGTCTGTCTCTGCCTCTCTGTGATGTGGTCTGTGTTTCCGTTGAATATTTTTTGAAGAGTTCTTCGTTGATTATTATAACAGATCCACCCTTATTGCCCACATCAGAATCCACCTGACCCCTTTGGCCCTTTGGTGCCAAAAGATTCCCCTACATCCTGGCTTAAGACAGATCTTTTTATCACCATTGGAAGGGTTTTTCTTTGTCAACCAAAAGGGAGCAATAAGGTCTGGCTCTGGCAATCCACTGAAGGTGTAGGCATTTGTACCTTGAAATTTTCATTCTTTATCTATACTTCTCTTTGGATCAGTTTGTGTTGGGACCAACACAAAGGCAGAGAGGATGGGAGAAAACACGGATTGAGTACATGTTGTGATCTGGGTTCTGTGTATACATGCAGCTCTCTATATATGGCAGCCATGGATCCTCGTAGCAGCCCTGCAATGTAAGTATTATCCCCATCTTATGGGTGAAAACACTGCAAGCCATAATCTAAGTAGCACTTCCATGTTCATGCAGCTAGTAACTGGCAATTACAGGTTATAAACCCAGGTCTTCCTCATTGTCAGACCAATAGGCTAGACAGCTTCTAGTGCTGGTTCTGCCCGAGGGTGTAATGCATTCCTTCCTCCTCAGCTCGGTTCCCTAGGCAGGCAGTGCTCACCCACCCTGTTTATCCTGACTGGAATAATCTGGTTTCCTGAGGCTGTGCTCTCCATTCCTGGTACTCTCCACATATTGGACACCTTGCACTTGATGATCCCAGTACTGTTCTAGTTTTTGGTCTCCATAATCAGAATCACTGATAATTATGGGGAATAACACCTGGAAAGGAGGAATTGGAAGAATGTCTACCTGGATCATGTTCCCTGGTACCTCCCTCTGGAGAGGATACTGGGTAGAGGTGTGAACTCCATCTGTGCTTTCCCAGCAAGAGCTACCCTCTTGCTGAGTCTCCAGGTACCCCTTGACTCTGCCATCCCATCCAGCTTGCTTCCCACCCAAGACTGTTGCTTTCTGCCCCCTGCTAGACCAACCCTTTTGTGTGGCTCTTCCTAAGGGCAGTATGTTGGGTACAGATGGTCCTGAGCAAAGAATAGAAGTAGCTCCAGGATCTAGAGACTAACACTCAAAGTTCTACTATGCTGGATGGTTCCCAGGCACATTCTTTAATCCTGGTTATTTACAGATGAGTAAACAGAAGATTAGTGATTAGCCCACTTGCCCAAAGATAAACATGTCCCCAGGAGTTACCCAGTTTCTGTCTGACTGCAAAATCAGTGCTCCTTGCGCCACTGTTTCTAAGTATGAAGCCACCCAAGGGCCCCTGTACCTCTAGTGCATTTTCGTCTTTTTTTTTTTTTTTTAGAGAAGTTGTAGGTTTATAGAAGAATCATACAGATAGTATAGAGTTCTCATATACCCCTCTCACACACAATTTTCCCTAATGTTAACACCTTGCATTAGTGTGGTACTTTTATTATAATTGAAAAAAATAAATGTAGTCCATAGTTTACATTAAGATTCACTGTGTATGCATTTTTTTAAAACTTTTTTATGGTATAATATAATATATATACAAAGCAAAGAAAGAAAAAAGCTATAGCTTTCAAAGCACTCTTCAACAAGTAGCTACAGGGCAGAGCCCAGAGTTTGTCCTGAGCTACCATACCATCATCTCAGATTTTTCCTTCTAACTGCTCCAGAATATAGGAGGCTAGAAGGAATAAATGTTTTCTTATCATCACAATCGACTTTTTTTTTCTCTTTTGTGAAAAATAACATATATAGAAAACAATAAATTTCAAAGCACAGGACAACAGTTAGTTGTAGAACAGATTTCAGAGTTGGGTATGGGTTGCAATTCCACAATTTTAGGTTTTGACTTCTAGCTGCTCTAAGATGCTAGAGACTAAAAGAAATATCAGTTTAATGATTCAGTAATCGTATTTGTTTGTTAAAACCTACCTTCTCTATATAACTCCACCATCACCTTTAATCTTTCTATCTCACTCTTTAGTGGTACTTGGATTATGACCATTCTAACTTTTTCATGTTGAAAGGGGCTGTCGGTAGTATGGGGAAGGGAAAGGGAACTAGCTGGGCCCCTAGGCCCAGAGGCTGGGCCCTCTAGGTTTCAGGAATTACCTGGTCTAGTGACCCATCTGGAGGTTGTAGGTTTCTGGAAAGTTTTGGTAGTGCATGGAACAATTGTAGAATCTTGACTGTTGCCCTTGGTGTTCTTTAGGATTGGCTGGAATGGTTTTGGTTGGGGTTTGGCAAGTTATGATAGGTACCAATGAGACCTATGGATTTTTAAAGTTTTATTGTGGTTTTATATATATATGTATTTGTCATTTTAATCACTTTCAAATATAGATTTCAGTGGTGTCAATAGCATTCACAATGTTTTGTTTCCATCACCACCCTCCATTACCAAAATTTTCCCATCACCCCAAACAGATCTCTATATCAGTTAGACATTAACTCCTCATTCCCTGCCCCCAACCCAGTCCCTGGTAACCTATATTCTAATTTCTGACTCTGTGAATTTGCATATTCTAATTATTTCATATAAATGAGTTTATACAAAAATTGTCCTTTTGTGCCTTGCTTATTTCACTCAATATAATATCTTCAAGGCTCATCCATATTGTCACGTGCATCAGAACTCCATTCCTTTTTGTGACTGAATATCCCATTAGTGTATGTACCGTGTTTTATTTTATCCATTGATCTGCTAATGAACACTTGAGTCACTTCCATCTTTTGGCAATTGTGAATAAAACTTCTATGAACATCAGTGTGCAAATATCTGTTTTGAGTCCCTGCTTTCAGTTCTTCGGGGTATATACCAAGAAGTAGGATTGCTTTGTCATATGGAATTCTGTAATTATCTTTCTAAGAAACTGCCAAACTGTTTTCTACACCATTTTACATTTCCACCAACAATAAATGAATGTTCCTATTTTTCCACATCCTTTCCAACAATTGTCATTTTCCTTTTATTTTTTTTTAATAGTTGCCATTCTACTGTGTGTGAAATGGTATCCCATTGTGGTTTTGCGTTCCCTAATGGTTAATGATATAGAACATCTTCTCATGTGCTTTTTGGCCATTTGTACATCTTCTTTGGAGAAATGTCTAGTCAAGTCTTTTGCCCATTGTTTAACTGGGCTGTCTTTGTTATCAAGTTGTAGGATTTCTTTATTCTGGATATTAAACCCTTGTCAGATATGTGGTTTCCAAATATTTTCTCCTATTCTGTAGGTTGTCTTTTTACTTTGATGGTGAAGTTCTTTGATGCTCATAAATTTTTAATTTTGATGAGATCTCATTAAAAATTTTTTTTTCTAGCTTTTGTTTTTGGTGTAAAGTCTAATAAACCATTGCCTAACACCATTTCCTGCAGATGTTTCCCTATATTTTCTTCTAGGAATTTATGGTTCTGTTTTTTATGTCAGGCCTTTGATCCATTTTGAGTTGATTTTTATATATGGAATGTGGTGGTGGTCCCCATTCATTCTTTTGTAAATGGACATCCAGCTTTCCCAGCACCATTTATTGAAGAGACTATATTTTCCCTGTTAGGTGTACTTAGCATCCTTGGCAAAAATCATTTGATCATAGATGGTGAGCATCAAGTCTTTTCTGAATTAACTAATTCAGGCTGCCTTTCTACCAAGCTGGTACAAATGAGCGTAATGTTCCCTGTCCACCTGAACAGATGCACAGATGGATGGAAGGACTAATAGATGAGTGAACAAATGAGTAGATGAGCTGAATACTGAAAGGGAGATGGTCCATCCTTCTGAAAGAGATCTTTTGGGGCAGGACAGCCCTTTAGAATGAAGCAGGATGACATTTTGGGATCTTTAAGCTTTAAGAGATGAATTTTTCCCAAGGGCAAGCCGACTGTGTCATTTGGGACAGGCCCTTGGGGTAGTAGAACAGCCTGAGCCTTCCTTGCTGAACACATTCAGCCTTGTTCCTTTTCTCTTAATCAGTCACTTTTATCCCATGGGATATGTAGAAGCTTCCAAGCCTCGATCTAGTGCCCTCCATGACAGTGTATACACTTATGTGTACCTGTGTGTTTGTGTGTGGGTGTGTCAGTGTAGGAATATGTGTATTTGAGAGAGAACCGCTGCATTTGTCATAACTGTTCTCCAATAGAAAACTGTATATAGTCCAAAAGACTTGCAACTAAATTCAAGAAACTGAACCATTCACAATTTTGGTACCAGGATTTTATTTCAACCCCTTAGAAAGTACCTTTTATTATCTGCTAGCTATCTGTAGTGTCAGTTCTTTCAAGGGCCTCACCTTTCTTTGAAACAAAACTCTTAACTTCATGAGGGAAAGTACCCAATCATATAACATGTCTGGATTTCCCCTGGAATACTAATATTTTCTGAATAGAATGCAGGGGGAAGAATAAAAGGGAACAGGCAGACATCCCTGCCCCAGATATATCTAGGAGGGCAGACCACGATGACCTGCTCACCTTCCCCTGAAAGAATACCTGCCACTCTCATACCAAAGCTGTTAGGATATAGGTTCCAGGATCCAGGGATGAGGCAGTTACTACTGTTGGGAAGAAAATCTAACTGCAAGAAATTGGTGGATGACAGGGATCATAAAGATGAGTTAATGACTAAAGAGCCATAGAAAAGTAGCCTAGCCAGAGATCAGCAAGCAAATGGGACATGGCTTGCTCAGCAGCACCCCAAGCCTTAGTCGTGAGGACAGGCATGCAGATTCATGTGTGACCCGATTATGGTTAGTAGGTAATCAGAAATAAAAATGCCAGAAATGTTCTTCACTTAGTTTTTAGGCAAAAAGGAAGCCAATTATTAAAAGGAAAACTATTATGAATTTGCTGTTGAATAGCAAAATAGAAAAATGCCCCCAAATACCAGAGAAAATGTGGTCTAGTGTGGACCAGCCCCATCTTGTACGTTAGTGATGCTCAGTAGAACTTGCTGCGGTGATGGGCATGTTCTCTCTCTGCACTGTCCAGCACAGTGGCCACATGTGGCTCTTGAGACTTGAAGTATGGCTAGTGCAACCAAAGAGTCAACTTCTTAACTGTATTTATTTCTGATTCACTCACATTTAATTAGCCACATGTGGCTCATGGAGATTGTATTGGCCAGTACAGTTTTAAACTTAAGATCTTTCCTGTCTGAAGATATTCACAAATAGAGGCTGACCAGAGGGGATGAATTCAGGACCCTGTGCAGTCTGGTAAAGCAGCGTTTTTCACTGTGCTGTATACTGCCGGACAGGAGTACCTGGAACCCTCTGAGGTCATCTCTGGCCAAAGGACTTTCTGGCTTTCTATTTCCTCCTCCCAGCCAGAAAATGTGAACAACCAGAGAATCTGCATCTTTGGCAGTCTGCGGAATTAGACTTGTACCACAATTAAATGAAAGGTTTAGGCATTTTGATTTGCGAGAGAAAAATATTGTAGAGTCCAGCTGTAGAGGTCAAGCTAGAGGGGCCTCACCCATGACCCCTTGTAAGAATTTGAGAATTCGAGAGTTTTACCATGCAAAGGAGGACTCCAAGAGACGTTCTCTCATGCAACACACAAGGGGTTTATTTTCCACACATGTGTGGGGCTCACTGAACACGCAGGAACAGAGAGCCCCGAGCCTGAGTTTGCAAAAGCTTTTTAAGGGGTAAGATGAGGGGGGTGGGGGTTGAGCATGGGTCACAGGTGCTGTTTTGCAAAAAAGCAGATAACGAACAGTTTTACAGCAAGCATTTCTTAACAGTTTTACAACAAGTAATCTTAACAGTTTTACAACAAGTAATCTTGGCGCCAGGATTGTTTATCTTCAGCCTGATGAGGCCCATAATTCTTTTCTTTATAATTCTTAACTCACACCAAATGCATAGCCGTGAATATAAAATGACACAAATGCTTTTGCTGGATATTTCAGAAGCTAAAATATATGTAAATAGCTAAATTAAGCAGGAAAAATTAGCTACTGTTAAGCTTTATAAAATTCCCTTTTACACCCTCACTCATTTAGGAGCAAACTCCTGCATTGTACTGCAGGATGTCCCCAGCATCCACCTTGTTTGCAGTCACCACTTTGTTCTTCCTCAGTTCTAAAATGGAACCTTGGTTTTCTCTTTCCTCATTTAGGAGTATTTGAGATGGGAAAAAAACATTAACCTGAGGCAGATAATCTGCACATTTACTGAGCTTAGCTTGTGTGTATGGCAGGATACCTGGGATGCCAAGATGACAGCCCCAGAGGGGTGCGCAAGCTGGTGTACTAGTGTGCTTGCCTCAAGAGAGGTTTAGCTGATTGACCACAGGCTCAGGGATGGAAACTCAGGGGGCAAGGTCTTCAGCTGGACGAGACCAGTTCGAGGGGAGGAGGAATAGCATTTGTGGGCAGTGAGTTTTTCTCCTTGCATCTTTTCTGAGAAAGAGACCTCAAGAGCAACTAAAGAAGATGACTATAATAGAACGTAGGGTGCCCTCTAGTGGTCTTGCCTTTGTGCTCTGTCATTCTTAAACTTTTTTTTTATCCCTTGACATACTCAAACAGAGGTGTTCAAACATTTTTAATGCATTCCACAGTAAGAAATACATTAAATCTGACTACCCAAGGGTACTTGAGTGTATACGTAGGTAAAATCAAAGCACAGCCTCATTAAGCGGTATTTATCCTCACAATATACAATATATTATTGCATTGATAGTTTCTATTTTATTTTATTTTAATGCTGGTTATACCTACTAAAATGAGTTCATGACCCACCAAATGGGTCTTGACGTTTGAAAAGCTGTTGTAAATAGAACTTTATGCTCCTAATTATTTAATTCAAGACTGTATCACAGGAGGAAAGATGGCAGAGTAGGAAGCTCCAAGAACCAGTCCCTTCAACCAGAACAACCATTAAACAGGCAGAAAATGTCTGAATCAACTATTTTGAAACTCCAGAGTCTAGTAGAGCACTGCATCATCCAAGGAAGAGCGGAAGGAAGAGGTTGGTAAATTGCAGTAAATACTAGTGGATGTCACTCAGCAGAGGCTACCATCACTTATCCCCCAGCCTCCAGGAGGCAGCAGTGAGGTCTTCAGCCCCGGCTTCTGATGCAGCTTGCTGGTGCCAAGGTGGGATATAGAGACTTAGTTTCCCAAAATCCAGGATGTGCAGTATGATTGCCGATCATTTCTTTTAATCTGCTACTTCAGATCTCTGGGGGCCAGGAACCGAGGGCCACATTGTTGCAACCTGCCTCAAGCAAAAGTGACAGAGGAGTCTTAAAGACAGTAACCTTCCTTAAAACTGTGAAAAACAGTTAAAGAACTGCATTGACTAGGAAAGTGCCAAATCAAGAAAATACAGCTTCAGAAAGACCTAAGAGAAACTCCACTACCCAGAGTCCCTCCCTAGGGCCGTGTGTAGCCCTCCAGTACTCCTTTGTTGGTCCTTGGCTTCATTCCCGCTGGTAAAGACTAACCTAGGAAACTCCTTTCCAGCTGGTCTACCCTCCCAGAAATTCCCCTCCGAGCAAGAAGCAGCTCAGGACAGTTAAAGCTGTGTAAGAAACAATTGAGTTGGGCAGCCTGAGGCAAAGGCTTATCTGCCTTAAGTCCTGACATGAAACCCTAGGAGAGGGAGAAGGTCTGTTTCCTGGGAAGTAGAGGGCTCATTCAAATTCCTGTAAACAGAGTAACTCCTAAAGCCACTAGCAAGATGAAATGATCCTATATTCAGAAAATCCTGGAAAATTTTAACTAAACTAGTAGAGTCAGCAAAGTAACAGGGTACAAGATTCAACACCCCAAAACAGTAGTGTTTCTGTACACTGGTAATGAACAAACTGAAGAAGAAATCAAGAAAAAAAAATCCATTTACTGTAACAACAAGAAGAATCAAATATCCAGGAGTAAATCTAACCAAGGATGTAAAGGACTTGTACACAGCAAACTGCAAAACCCTGCTCAGAGAATTCAAAGAAGCTCTAAATAAATGGAAGAACATCCATTTTCATGGATTGGAAGGCCAAATATGTTAAGATGTCATTTCTACCCAAAGCAATGTACTTATTCAGTGCAATTCCAATAGCATTCTTTGCAGAAATGGAAAAGCCAGTCATCAAATTTGTATGGAACAGTAAGAGTCCCCAGATAGCCAAAGCTGTCTTGAAAAAGAACAGCAAAGCTAGAGGACTCACACTTCTCGATCTAAAACTTATTCCATGTCCATAGTAATAAAAATGCCAGGCACGGTACTGGCACAAGGACAGACATATAGACCAATGGAATCGAATTGAGTGCTCATAAATCAATCCTCACATTTATGGCCAACTGATTTTTGACATGGGTGCCAAGTCCACTCAATTGGGACAATATAGTCTCTTCAACAAATGGTACTGGGAAACCTGAATATCCTATACAAAAGAATGAAGAGGGACCCCTACTTCATGTCATATACAAAACCCAACTCAAAATGGATCAAAGACCTGAATAGAAGAACCAGGGCTAAAAGTCTTGGAAGAAAATGTTGGCAAGCATCTTCATGATCTTGGGACCTCATCAAAATTTCAAACTTTTAAGCATCAAAGAACTTTATCATGATAGTAAAATAACAACTTACAGAATAGAAGAAACTATTTGGAAACCACATATATGATAAGGGTTTAATATGCAGAATATATACAGAAATCCTACAACACAACAAAAATAGCAAAAAGACAACTCAAAAATGGGCAAAAGATTTGAATAGGCATTGCTCCAAAGAAGACATAAAAATGGCCAAAAGCACATGAAAAGATGCTCAATATCATTACCCATGACAGAAATGCAAATCAAAACCACAAGGAGATACCATTTCATATCTCCTAGAATAGCTATTAAAACAGAAAATTAAAAAACAGAAAATTGTTAGTTCTGGGAAGGATGTGGAGAAATAGGAACACTCTTTCACTGTTGGTGGAAATGTAAAATGGTGCAGCTGCTGTGTAAGACAGATGGGCCGTCTCTCAGAAAGTTAAGTATAGAAGTACCATATGACCAGGCAATCCCACTTCTAGGTATAGACCCCAAAGAATTGAAAGCAGGAACTCACATGGATACATTTATCCATTCCACAATGTGATTTTCTCCATCACAGTTTTAATACAGCGGGGGTCAGCATAAGAAAGTAAATGGGAATTTTGGGGGGAGTTTTACGGAACCTGCAGATGACACACAAAGCCCAGCAGATGACACAGAAAAAGTTTAGCCACTTAGAAATGTGTAAAATATATGTGTAGTATTGTGTAATATCAACATATTTTATCTTTTAATACTCTTACCAAACAAAAGCAGTGGATTCTTTTGCCCAATGCGTTCGAATGGCCAATTCCTGAGGCACCGGGCTTTCAAAGAAAGAGTTTATTGCTAGGTGTGAAGCAGGAGATCAGATGGCCGATTAACCCAAAATCTGTCCCCCCAGACTGCAGTAGCTCTGATAGTTTTATAACATTAAAAGATGGCCAGGTTTTAGGATAATGAGCAAGCACAGTGGCTCTAGATGATGTGATTAGAGGTGATCTAATTATTGAGCATGCACAAGTTGATTACATACTTAGTCACAGAAAGTATATAAGAAAATGGCAGCCTTAATATGATAATGGATGTGGTTTTAGTATTATAGTGAAGATGTAGGTGACTTATAGGTTAATGCCTAAGCTGCTGGTCGTGTTAGGTGGGCCCATTTTGGTTAGATCCAGCTTCAGTTATCAAGATAACTATGGACTTGGGGTGGTTTAGTTCTGGGCCCTTCATCCATAAACGTTAGGGACTGTCTTTAGTGATCATGAGACTCCAAAGTCGAAAAACCAGACAGAATGGGTACAAGTGAGGGTCAGCCACAAGGTTTTTGCAATCACAGGAGTGCAAGATAAAGGCTGTGCAATCATTATCAGAGATCAAGGCGGCTGGATTACAGTTCAGAGATTTCAGGTATTTCCCTCTGTCTACTCCAATATACCAGAAAGCGAAAAGGAATATCTATATAATGATTCAGCAACCCTTAAACCTAATTTCTCAGTTACAGTACCATGATTATGCACAATTTTTTTTTAATGTTTAAGTTCACAAAAAATCATGAAAGAGTAGATGACACACAAGGGCTGGAAATGTAGAGATATCTTTAAAAGTTTAGTAACTCATAAATTCATAAAATGTGTATATTTTTTCCAAGACAAAAAGCACCTTTCACTGTCTCTTCCAGTTGTCCCTGCTTTGGCCAGTGGTCTCCTTCAGAGCTTAGTCTTCCTATCAGAGCAGCCTGAAGCAAATGAGAAGTGCAGGTCCTTGGTCTCATCGGAGCCTGCATTTAGTTACAGCCTGGAAGCCTGCTTCTTCTTCAGCCTGTGCTACTTTGAGGACCAAGGATTTCCCTTTACGATCCACAGGAGTCTGAATGAATGCCTCCTCTATTCCCTTTGGAACAGACCTCCCGCCCTGCTAGTTAATCTTTTGAGTGACATAATGCAGGTAGCCCTTTGCCCCAGGGTATTTCAACTTAATTGTTTTTTAGACTGTCCGGGTTGTCTGCACGTAGCTTCTCTTCCCCCAAGGCAAACTCAGAGAGGGCCAAAAAATTTTACATAGATTTTCCAGATTGCAGGGCCATCCCCCTAACCCCTGTAATATGGAAAAGATAAATGTGTTTGTACACCATTGTTCATAGCAACCTTATTCACAATTGCCAAAAGATAGAAGCAACCCAAGTGTCCATCACCCAGTGGATGGATAAACAAAATGTGACATATACACACAATGTAGTATTATTCACCAAAAAAAATAATAAAGTTCTGATTCATGCAACAGCGTAGATGAACCTGAGGACATCATGTTGAATGAAATAAGCCAAACATAAAAGGACCAATATTGTGTGATCTCACTGATAGGAAATAATTAGAATAAGCAAATTCATAGAGTCAAAAACTAAAATATAGGTTACAAGGGGCAGCACTGGGTAGGTAACAGGGAGTTAATGGTTATATTGGACAGAGTTTCGATTTAGGACGATGGAAAAGTTTTGGTAGTGGATGGTGGTGACGGTAACATGACATTAGGAATGTAATTAATAGCACTGAATTATATATTTGAATGTGGTTAAAACAGGAAATTTCAGGTTGTATATATGTTACTAGAATAAAAAGTTTCTTAAAAATCCAGTCCAATACAAACAGTGAACCCTATGGAAATCATGGTCTATACAGTTAATAGTACAATTATAAAAATGTTTTTTCATAATTGTAACAAATGTACCACACTATTACAAGATATTAATACTAGGGTGATGTATGGAAACTCTGCATTTTATGCATGATTTTTTCTGTAAACCTATAGTTATCTAATTTAAAAAATTAAGAAAAAACAAAAAAAGGCAACATTACCCATCACGCTTCCTCCTTCACAACTCACTCCCTTCTTTTGCTGCCTCACTCAGCTCCTTCATGCAGAGTCTCAGCCACACTCAGACAAGGATCTGAGGAATCCACTGGTGAATTTTCTACTTGCAGATAATTAGGTTGTCTGTCATATAATGGTCAGCCAGGAGGGAAATGGTAAAAGAGAAGGAATTATAGATTCAGACATCTTTTACCCTAACAGCAAGAAAATTGAAAAGCCAACTACATTTCTCAGAGTTTTTTTTTATCATATGATATTGTTATCTAATTTATCACATCTGTGCTTTAGACAAGGATGAAAGAAAATGAAACGAGTCAGGCCTCAGCAACCTTGGGCCCTCCTCCTCTCCCCTGGACCGCTGCTCCCTTGTCTGTTAAGTAGGTGATTGGATAGATGGTCTTTTGAGCTGTTTCTCACACTGATGTTCTATGATTCTGTTTGTTTAGGGTGAGGCATGGGAGCTCTGTGGATGAAAGTTCAATAAGAATGTAGTGTTGGGTAGAGAGTGGGTCAGAGGTTAGGTTGGGGCCAGGAAAGAACCACAATTGGGGAGTAGAAGATGCAACAAAGAGACAAGGCCGCCCTTGGTGACAGGAAGTATTCTTGCTGCACCTTCCCCAGGGATATCAGTGAAGCCCATACAGAGTTGCTGGCTAGAGTGAACCCACCGCTTTCCAAGCCAGTGGGCTCTGTAAATGCCTTTTCTAAGTCCTTTGAAACTTATAGCTTTCAAGACAGCAGAACCTGGAGTCCATCTAGTTCTGTCTCCTCCCGTTTAGAGCAGAGGAAACTGAGCTATAAGAGGAGGAAAGCGGCTTACCCGGAGTCACACTGTTAGAGAAAAACCCAGGACTAGAAAAACTCATGATAGTTCTAGGTCTGGGTTTTTTGATGCTTGACCTCAACCAAAGGTCATACTGCCCTTCCTGCCCTCCAAATAAGTAAACAAAGAGGTAAGGCCCAGTATGACCAGAGAGGGTGTGCACTGGCTGACTGGGAGGAGCATGGAGATGGGGGAGCATAGAGGGTAGGAATGAGTTACAGATGCTGCCAAACATAAACTCCTGACATGAACCTGCTTGTCGCCTCCCCTGGACCTCTTGGTGTGTTGGTCTTGCTGCAGATCCACTACATGGTGCTCAGATATTCCTTTCTCTATAGCTGAGTAATAGCCAAGCAAAGACTTAGACAGGATTCACCAAATTTTGCTGACTCTGAATCTCACATTTCTTCATCCACTTGAAGAGCCGTTGGGTATTCCAGGACCTTCTCAGGGGCCTGCTGATGGAGTAGGGAGCCTCAGACCTCAGATGCAGGATATAGACTGTGATAGACTCTATTGCTGTTTGAAGATTGAGTTTTTTACCTCTTCTGAAGGGAGGATTATACATCCCTACCTCACTGACATTTGTGCCTCTCCTTGTGGAAGAGTGGAACATCCCCATCCCTGTTACAGTGCACTTGGCCATGAGACTCAGTTGGCAACAAAATGTGAGCAGAAGTGCAGCAGGAGTCACTTCCCTGCAGAATTTATGGATGTCACCTCCAAACAATAGCTTTGAGCCATTAAGGTATTTCTGCTGTGTTCTCTTATTCTTCTGATGTCCCAGATCTTGACCTTGACTAAGTTCTTGGATTCGGGGTCTGTTCATATACTGGAAGAGTTTTCTTAGCCCTTCCCTAGGCATATCCATAGGCTCCAGGCTGGCAGTTCAGAGAGCGCTCTCAACCAAACTCATGAGTTAACCAACACAAGTCATGGGGTTCCACTCTGGTCAAGGTATGATCCTGGTGCCTAGATGGCTGTGAAGGTGATGGGAAGAACCACCTAAGCATGTGCTCTGAATGTTTGCTTTTGGACAGCTGACTGTGTGCCATTGTATATGTTAAGAATTTATTCTTCCAGCAGGTCTTCAAGCAGGAGAATATTTATGTGGGGTCCCCACATATATAATGTGTCCCAGCACTGGCACAGATTGACATCTCAGGAAACACTCAACAGTAGACAGGATCGTGTGGGGTAGGGCTGAGTTCACCACCAGTGCTGAGGGGCCTCAGAGGGCAGGGCAAGGCTGAAGGGAATGTGCCTGGCTGGCTAGAATTAAAGGGTGTGTGCTGGGGAAGTGCGGGGGAGCCAGAATTGGGTGGAGCACAATTTGGGGATTATTGACCTTATTCCAGAGACCCAGAGCCCTCCGGGGCTATTGAGACAGGAGCTGTTGCAACATTTTAGGAAGAAGCTGTCCTGGATTGGAGAGCATCCTCATCAGTGCCTTCACGTGGGAGCAAATCATTTTTCTTTTCTGGACCTAGGCTTCCTCTTTGGCAGAATTAGGGGATGGAGCTGTTGGCTTTTGAGGCCCCTAAGATTGCATAAGCCACAGCTGAGCTGGGTGTGTGACCCAGCAAGAAAAGTACTGAGCTGGAGTTGGGATATTTGATCCTGGCTTTGGGCCTACTTCTGTATAACTGCCTAGGCCTCTGTTTCCCCTTCAATGAAGTGAGGGGGCTGAAAACTACCATTTTTTCCCACAGGTATTTTGAAGATCAGTACTAGTTTAGTAGGTGTTAAAAATGCTTCATGACCAAATAATTATGGGAGGTTTAATAGATGTCTCTACTGCAGGGCTTCTTGATGCCTTAAATATAATACTTGAAGGGGCCAAGATGGCGGCTTAGTAAGGTACGCGCGTCTTAGTTCCTCCTCCAGAGCAACTACTAGGTGAACAGAAACAGTGCAGAACAGCTCCCAGGGCCATGGCAGGGAATGGACACACAGCGTACCCCAGTCTGGACTGGCTAGACTGACTGCGAGACTCTGCTGCGGTGAGATCCCCGAGCGGCGCGCAATTCCCAGAGCAGCGGTAGCTGGCGGCCGGAGCACCTCCCTCCCTCCTTCCCGGGCTGGCTGAGAGTCTCGGAGAGGCAAGTTTCCCAAGCCACGGCGGCCGGCACCCCTCTTTTGCAGGCGGCTTCCTGGACCGGCTACGAGTCTTGGATCAGAGGGCTACCCAAGCCGCGGTGGCCAGCAACCGGTGCCCCTCCCCCGCGGACGGCTTCCTGGTCCGGTGGCGAATTCCCCAGGCCGTGGCAGCCGGCGACCGACGCCCCTCCCCCGCGGGCGGCTTCCTGGTCCGGTAGCGAGTTCCCCAGGCCGCGGCGGCCGGCGACCGACACCCCTCCAGGGAGAGGAGGGAATTTCCGACAGTGGCAGGGACTGGGTCCAACCAAACACCAATAGGGGCATTTATAAAGGAGCCACAGGGTCCCCTCAAGCCGCGGCAGCTGACGCCCCCACCACGCGCGGCCCCCCGGACCAACTGAGAGAATTGGATCGGTAATCCCCAGGCCACGGAGAACGGTGACCGGGGGATCCCTTCCAAACACGTGAGACAAACGTGTGCCACGAGCGCCACCTACTGGGCAGGATAAGAAAAACAGAACCCAGAGATTTCACAGAAAAATCTTACAACCTTGTTGGGTCCGACATCCAGGGAAATCTGACTAAATGCCCAGACGCCAGCAGAAGATAACAGTCCATGCTCAGAAGATTGAGAATATGGCCCAGTCAAAGGAACAAACCAATAGTTCAAATGAGATACAGGAGCTGAGACAACTAATGCTGAATATACGAACAGAAATGGAAAACCTCTTCAAAAATGAAATCGATAAATTGAGGGAGGACATGAAGAAGACATGGGCTGAACAAAAAGAAGAAATAGAAAAACTGAAAAAACAAATCACAGAACTTATGGAAGTGAAGGATAAAGTAGAAAAGATGGAAAAAACAATGGATACCTACAATGATAGATTTAAAGAGACAGAAGATAGAATTAGTGATTTGGAGGATGGAACATCTGAATTCCAAAAAGAAACAGAAACTATAGGGAAAAGAATGGAAAAATTTGAACAGGGTATCAGGGAACTCAAGGACAATATGAAGCGCACAAATATACGTGTTGTGGGTGTCCCAAAGGAGAAGAGAAGGGAAAAGGAGGAGAAAAACTAATGGAAGAAATTATCACTGAAAATTTCCCAACTCTTATGAAAGACCTAAAATTACAGATCCAAGAAGTACAGCACACCCCAAAGAGATTAGACCCAAATAGGCGTTCTCCAAGACACTTACTAGTTAGAATGTCAGAGGTCAAAGAGAAAGAGAGGATCTTGAAAGCAGCAAGAGAAAAACAATCCATCACATACAAGGGAAACCCAATAAGGCTATGTGTAGATTTCTCAGCAGAAACCATGGAGGCTAGAAGACAGTGGGATGATATATTTAAATTACTAAAAGAGAAAAACTGCCAACCAAGACTCCTATATCCAGCAAAATTGTCCTTCAAAAATGAGGGAGAAATTAAAACATTCTCAGACAAAAAGTCACTGAGAGAATTTGTGACCAAGAGACCAGCTCTGCAAGAAATATAATGCTTAAGTATTTTGTGACTTTCTCAGAGGAAGAGATGTGTGTGGCATTCTCCTTTCCTGGCACTGATGTTCCTCATAACGTACTTTGGGAACCATGGTATGGCTGCTCTGCCCTGGTAGATCCTTTTGCTGGTTATCTGCACAGCTAAGATAGTGGTTTGTGAGAGAAAGAGGAGATGTGTCCCAGATCTGCCCCTCTTTGAAGTTGACTCTATCCCATCACCTCCCTCTTTGCCCACACTATTTCCTGCCCCAAGTGTTGTTCTTGTATCCCAGAGATGGGCCAAAGGAGGTTTCTCCATTCATGGATTAATGTCACAGATCCCATGGTTAAAGCTGTGCTCATGTGGGTGGTGGTTTGTGTCTGTGCCCACCTCCTGCCCCCACCCACCAGGAGGGCAGCAGGGAATTCACTGCAGCCCTGTTGTCTTCTCTGTGTCCCACCTGCTTTGTCCTGGCTTCTGTGGTCCACTCCCCATGGAGTCTGCCAGGCCTCATCACAGCCTCCATGATTTAAAGATTCCCCATCCATTCTGAGGTCGACTACATGACTTCAAAACTATGGACCTGGGTGGGCCACAGTGGCTCAGCAGGCAGGAATGCTTGCCTGCGATGCCAGAGGACCCAGGTTTGATTCCCGGTACCTGCCCATGTGAAAAAAGAAAAAACTATGGACCTCAGGTGTGGGACTTTGAGTGCTGAAAGCTAAATGTTTGTGTTCTTGTTTGTGCCACTTTAGAGACAACACATCAAACTCGCTAACCCCTGAGGACACCGAAGACATCCCTTTGGGTCAGGATGCTGAAATCTGTTTGCTAAAGTCCGGAGAACTAATGTAAGTGACAGGTTACTGAGTGGGATTTCCCACGGTGTTATGTTTGGGGGAGTGGGGATCACCCAGGAGAGATGGTCTTTCCGGTGCCAGAGCTAGAGAGGACCCCCAAGGCTCTAACTTAGCACCAATATGGCTTTCAGTTTGTCCTTTTGTTTTTCTTAGGTATAATTTACATACAGTAGAACTCACCATTTATAGTATACAGTGTTTGAGTTTTGACAAAGAATACAATCACGTAAGCACCACCACAGTTAAGATATAGAACTGTTTCATCACCCTGAAAAATTCCCTGTGCCCATATATAATCCATCCCCCTTCCATGTTCTTCTTTTTTTGAAAATCACTCTAATTGTTCTATTTTCTTATTGTAAGAACACTATAATTCATTGTAGAAAATCAGGAAAATAAAGATAAGCAAACCACTTTAGTGCTTAGTGTTCCAGTCTTTATACATATATACAGTTTTTCAACATAAACAGGTATTCTGTATCTTATTTTATAATCTTTTAAACCTTAATAGAGCATGAGTATTTTCTCATATTATTATTTTTCTTCAGTGCTGTGTCCAATGGCTACCTGATATCATTGAGTACATTCATTTGTTCATTCACAGATATTTATTCAGCATGTGGATATATCATGTTTGAAGATGATAGGACTCTTGATCTGACTCAAATCTTCTGTTTTAGCAGGAAGTCACACTGTTTTGGCTTAGAATATCTGGCCTGTCCTACTTTTATGGACAGTGCTTCCAATGACAATTTAGTTGTCAGAGCCCATGCAATTCTATTGTGGTCTGCTCTCTTCATCTATTATCGCTGGAGCTCCTGCTCAATCCAGATGGTGTCACACACAGAATGCATTTTTCTGAGCCTGGTGTTGCTAGGTGGGGGATAGGAGAGCCCCGGATGTTGTGTTTTCTTCCAGTGAGGTACCTAGCCAGTTTTGCCTTCCTTTTCAGACCTTCAGTTATCCTATGATTGCTAAATTGTGCCCAGGTTTTAAAAAATGTACTCAGTGGGAAGGAACAGGGAGTTGTTTGAAAAATGTTCATGAAAGTTAAAAATATGTATCTTTTTTAAAGGGATGAGAAAAATCATGAAATTAAGAAATAATTAAAATGCACAGACCCGAGGCATATCCTTAAAGAGAGTAATATAAAATGAGTAGAGATAATAGATCAGCTTGAGATGTAAGTAAAAATGCATGGAGAATGACAGTACTTTGAAATTTATTTTTCTGCCTTTTCCAAAAGAGTGATAGTTTCTGGTAAAACCACATTGCAAGAGAAGCTAAATGTGTGTTAAAGTTTGAGATTATCACCGAACATGGGGAATTAGTTGTACCCCATGACCCAGGTAAATTAAAATTTCTGGAGTTATTTTGTAGAATTTGCATATGTGATGTGAGTCCTGTAGACAACAGACTTCTTTTTTGTAAGATTATATTTAAGCATAGATGGCAAAACCTTGATTTATTTTTTTTATCAGCTTCTTCCTTTGAGAAACTGAGTAATGTCCTCATTAAACAGATGATGTCTGTGAAAGGTAGGGACCAAAGTACAATCCAAATAACTCAGTGCAGGGGGAAAATTCCTGAGCAGAAAATTATAAAATGACCTCCTGGTAATAGGACATACTGCATACATGGTAACATCCTAAGATTTCTGCTCTCTGGGAAAGACTTTTGTCCAAAATGGATCCGCCTCCCCCCACCTAATCTCAAATTTTTGAAAACTGTAAGTATTGGACAAAGCCTTTTTATACCATAATTAGAAATAAAGCTTATGTTAACATGTGGAAAAGTTTTGCTTTGAATTAAATTCTCACCAAGGTGAATTATATTTCAGAACTGTTTCTTAGAGCTGTTTTTTAAAGCAAAAACATTCATTTTTCTCATTAGCATAGCTTTGGGAAGTGTTTCCGTCCATCTCCATGACTTTGGAGACAGATAGAAATCTCAGCTCCACCACTTATTTGCTGCACAGACTTGGTTAGTTGGTTAGAGGTTAGTTACCCAACCTCTCCGAACTTTAGTTTTTATACCGTGTTAGACAGGACCGTAATATCTTTTCTCCACGAAAGACAGGTTTTATGTGGTAGAAAAGTAATGGCTTTGGATCAGACTTGAGTATACCCGGAACACATTTCTTATTCTTTTTGAATCTTCATCATTTCTAAAATAGTGCTTTCCTCACATAGCTGTTGTGATAATGTGTAAAGTCATCCAGCTGAGGACCTAGCACAAAGTGAATCCCACTTTCCCATTTCACAGTCAAGGGAAATAAGGCCTAGAGAGGGTGAGTGGTCCTCCTAAGGCCATAGCACCTGTAAATGGCCACTGTGCACCACAGGACCTGTCCCCATGATCCTGAACTACCTCTGGAGTTGCATGGTGCAGAGGGATACACTGCTCAGCCTGGGAGGGGCTTTGAGACAGGCAGCATCACAGGAGACTTCTCTGTTCACATAAAGTTCATTTTTTTTTTTTTCTTTTACATGGGCAGGCACCAGGAATCGAACCCGGGTCCTCGGGCTTGGCAGGCAAGCATTCTTACCTGCTGAGCCCCCGTGGCCCGCCCATAAAGTTCATTTTTTAATGTGATCCTCACATCAGTCAAGGAGCAGGCATGATTATCCCTAGTTTGCAGATGAGGAAACTGGGGCTTCCTTCTTTTCCTATCTGCCCCAGATAAAAAGTGCGGCAGGTTACAGAGCCCACGTCCCTCTGGCTCTATACCCCACGTTCTTCACATCGTATTCTATGGCTAGTCCTGCAGAGGGCCCCCAAAGCAGAGAAACTCAGGGTCAGTAAACCCTATAAACTTTTGAAAAAGGCTCTCATCTACCTGGTAAGAGTTGAAATCAGAGACCCAGCCCCCAACAAGCTTCTCTTCCCTAAATTGTGATACCACTCCTATCGCCCAAATGTCAACTTGGCCTGGTGATGTTGCCTAGTTGTTTGGTCAGGCAAGCACTGGCCTGTTACTACAAGGATATTCCATGGCTGGTTTCTTAAATCATCAGTTGATTGCATCTGTGACTGATTACATCTACTATCAGCTAAGAGTGTGTCTTCCACAATGAAAGAATTCGATCAGTTGGATTTAATCCAGTCAGTTGAAGACTTTTTAAGAGAGAAGAGAGAATTTTCACTACTTCTTCAGCCAGCCAGCCTCTCCTGTAGAATTCATTGAAGAACTTCATTGGAGTTGCCAGCTGCATGGCCTGCCCTAAGATTTTGGACTCTTGCATCATCACAGTTACATATGACACTTTTATAAATCTCATTTTAACAGATATCTCCTGTTGGTTCTGTTTCTCTAGAGAACCCTGACTAATACACACTTCTCTATGTTATAAAAAGTCTGTTTAAGAGAAGGTCAGGTGCCCATTTAAAATCTTACAGTGGGCCCCAGATTTCCACAAAGAAGAGAAACTACTGAAAAGTTAGAATGTTTCTAATCATGAATATGCTTTTCTGCTGGTGCTAATTAGATAAAAAGAGGAGGCAGGAAATTGGAAAGAAAAAGGGGAGATGTTCTAGTTTGCTAGCTGCTGGAATGCAATATACCAGAAATGAAATGGCTTTTAAAAAGGGGAATTAATAAGTTGCTAGTTTACGGTTCTAAGGCCAAGAAAATATCCCAATTAAAACAAGTCTATAGAAATGTCCAATCTAAGGCATCCAGGGAAAGATACCTTGGTTCAAGAAGGCCAGTGAAGTTCAAGGTTTCTCTCTCAAGTGAGAAGGCACATGGTGAACATGGTCAGGGCTCCTCTCTCATCTGGAAGGGCACATGGTAGACATGGCGTCATCTGCTCGCTTCTCCTGGCTTCCTGTTTCATTAAGTTCCCTGGGAGACATTTCCCTTCTTCATCTCCAAAGGTCGCTGGCTGGTGGATTCTGCTTCTCATGGCTATGTCGTTCTGCTCTGCGCTCTCTGAATCTCTCTTTCTCCAAAATGTTTCCTCTTTTCTAGAACTTCAGAAACTAATCAAGACCCACCCAGATGGGTGGAGACATGCCTCTATCTAATCCAGTTTACCAACCACTCTTGATTAAATCACATCTCCAGGGAGATGATCTAATTACAGTTTCAAACATACAGTGTTGAATAGGGATTAGAAGAAATGGCTGCCTTTACAAAATGGGATTAGGATTAAAACATGGCTTTTCTAGGGTACATACATCATTTCAAACCAGCACAGGAGAGAAAGTGGATGGCTGGATAGCAGGGTGCTTTAGGAGAGTTGCAGAAAGCTGAGGCATCAGCACTCACTTCTTGTCCATAAAGGGCATGTCATAGAGGTGAGTAGGGGCTGGGGAGCAAGGCAGGCTATCTCTCAGTTCCAAGAGCTTGCAAGAATCAGTGTCAGTTCCCCCAAGACAAGGATCATCATCTATGTTTTTTACTGCTGTGTCTCTAAAACTATGCCAGGCATATAGTAAGTTCTCAGTAAATATTTGTTGGAGTAAGTTGGATGTCAAGATTTTTCCCATAATTAAGCAGATTGGTCAAGGTTAACCAGGGCTTGTCCTCCCAAGAGCTTCAGGGTTCTCTGCTGCTTCTAAGCCACCAACATCCTGGCTAGCAGACAAAACTACTTTGCCCATCCAGTCAGGTTCCTCTCTGCATTTTTATTTTAGGGTAAAATTACCTCTCACAGTGGAAGAGCTCGTCAACTTCGGGGAAGGCAATAGGGAGCTGTTTGTGAGGTCCAGTACCTACAGCCTCATCCCCATCACTGTGGCCGAGGCAGGCCTCACCATCAGCTGGGTCTTTTCTTCTGACCCCAAGAGCATTTCCTTCAGCGTGGTTTTTCAGGAGGCAGAGGACACACCGCTGGATCAGTGTAAGGTAAGGTCAGGCTTCCTGCCACGGGGCCCTTTACTCCCGCACCAGAATGCTTGGGCAGATCTTTCCTAGAGCAGAAACCAAAGGCTTCCTGCTGTCTTCAGGGTAGCCTTACCTGACTTGAAGGTCAGTTCTGAGCACTTGTTGTGAACCAAAGCTTATTCAGAGAAGAGAGACTAGGTGGGAAAGCCTCTTGGTCCATGTCATGGACAGCAGGTGAAGCACACACCTAGGCTTATCCAGTGAAAGGAATACAGATGTATGGCTCAGTTTAAGAATCATTTTCTCACACAGCTGTCCAAGGAATGGGGAACCTTGGGAAATGGTGGCATTTCTTCCTCTGGTGTAGTCAGACAGCATTAGCTTTGGATGTTTAACATGTCATCTACAAGGATATCAATAGAAAATCCAGTGTCACTTGGATGGTTGAGCCTGATGTCTTGGTGCCATGTGCCAGTTCATAAACTCCTAAGATTTTCTAGTCATGAAATATTGATGTGGCCTTTATCGTAGTTCTCAAACTTGGCTGTATATTAGAAACACCTGGGAACTTAAAAAAAAAAAAATCCCACTGCCAAGGCCAAACCCCAGACTACAAAATCAGAGCATCTGGTGGTGGAATCCAGGCATCCCTAGGTGATTCCAACAAAAAGCCAAGGTTGAGAACCATTGGTCTAGATGAAGGGTTTGAGGTCAGAGTAGAAAGGATGGGGTAGAGTATAGAACACATGGCAAGAAAGTTGACAGGACTCCCCAGGTGGTTGATTCATTACGAAGTTAAGAAGATGGGAACCCCATGCCTAGGTCTGAATTCCATGCTTGAGTCTCTGTGGGGAGAGAGTGATACCATGGATGGAGAGCTGGTTTGGATGGAAACATGAGTTCTATGCAAATCATTCTGAGTAGAAAGATTGGTGAGGACAGTCAGCGATGATGGACTGAAGCTTAATGTGAATTCTAGACTGACATTATGGTTGCAGAAATCTCATTTTGCAGAAGTGACAAGATCAAGACAGGGGGAAAAAATTTGAAGTTCTGTGAAACAAGACTTCCGCAAAGTCTTTGCAATATTAGTCCCTTTGTGCATTTGGTCACCTGGGTACCCTCAAGGGGTTCATGACCAAGAAATGGGGAAGGCACAGAGCTGAAAGAGAGCCAGGCTAGGAGGCACAGTGGGGCCACAGAACAGTTCACTCCAGGCTGTGGACTTCCAGTTTCCAATTTTGGCTTTTGCATAGGGAAATTTGGTTTGCTTTCCTGCCGTCCCTGCCCCACAGGTATCTACTCACTGTAGAGATTGCTTTATCATTTCTGTCCTCTTCAAATTCATTTGTAAGATTTAACTCTAGCCCCCTTGACTTGACTTTGTTTATTAGAGTCTCGTGTCCTTTCTTATTTAAAACTGCCCTGCCTTTTACCTTCTGGGGGCTTGCAGCTAGCACCACTTACCTAGGTCTGGAGCCCTTCCTTCCTGAGTAGTTCTGAACTGGCACCCAGGAGGTCCTGTTGCCTCTGGTCTGAGGCTCTTCGGTTAGCATTGACGCCTCTCTGAGTGGATTCAGTTTCATCCAGTGCTGTCTGGGCACCCACTATTTGCAGAACAAGAAGTGGGTACTTTCTCACTTTTTCTGTGAGGCGGTCCTACTCTCAGTTTACAGATGAGGATACTGAGACGCAGAGTAACTTACCTGGGGTCACATAGTAAAGTAGCAATTTAACCAGTTTGCTTGTTAGCTCTGCCCCGACAAATAGCTGCACTGCCAAGAACTTATCACGAGCACCCTTGCTGTTCATCCTCATGTTCGAAAGGTCCACCAGGCATGTGGCACCCAGATTAGATACCCAGTGGATGTTTGAGGGAGGGAGGTGACTAAATCAGGACTTCAGGCCTTTGCCATTCCACCTGCCCACACATGGCTGGGCCTTAGGCCTCTCCCCTTGCCAGTCACTCACTCAATGCCAGAATCCTCATGGCCCTGGAGACCTGTATGGTTCCTACGAAGGATCAGAAGCATGGGAGCCTTCTTCATTTCTGGCTTCTGTGTGACCTTCTAGGGCTATGACTACCGTAGTCCCTACCCACAGCGGACGCCAGGGGGCAGAAGGAGCCCATCTACAGAGTGAGTGAGAAGGGTGTTCACAGGCTTTCTGTCTTCAAGCCCACTGTCACCAGCCAGCTGTGGGAAGTGATCCCCCAAAGAGGCCTTAGCCCAGAAAGCCTGTTTCCAGGCATGCGTCCTCAGCATCTGTCCTGCAGGCTCCCTTTGCTCTACCCTTATCAGTGTGGGCCTTTTAGGAAACAATAGGAGCAATGCAAATTACTTCACCTAAGTTTCATGGATACAGAGGTAGAGATACAAAGAACTGTATTCTGTACTTGTAGTCTGTTGATAACCGTTTTTTGAGCTCCTGCTATATACTGGGCACTATAGGGCCCGATGGGGATAGAGAGAGAAAGAGAGAACATGGGGTCTTTCCCTGAGGGAAAGTGTAATGGGAGAGAGAGCCTAATAAATACGGTCAACTGTGATTCCAAGTAATGAGTATGACGATGGAGGTAGGTGGTTACAGTGGGTGCACCAAGGAAGGGTGCCAAACTCAGCCTGGAGAACAGTGATCAGAAAAGATCCCTGGACCAAATAATGAAGAACCTATTAGAATAAATCATGAAAAGCAGCTTAGAGAGGGGGAGAGGGACACAGGTCAGAGGAGAACAGCACAGCAGAAAGCCAGCCCCAGCTCTGGTGCTGTCAAACACTTCCCGCCCTGTGCCACCATCTCTCCAGAGTGACTTCCTCCGTTGAGCGTGTGGCCTTAATACTGAGGTCAGACACTGTGAATCTAGAAATGGCCCTTGAAAGAAACGGTAAACCAAGGACTTGAGGCCATGTGTCACTGGCCTGAAGGCCGTGAACAAATCAGAGAGCAGGACCCAAGCCCAGTCTTCTCGCTGTCAGAGAACCCGTCTTTGGCCAGAGAGGCTTGACAGCCTGCCTGGGGCCACAGAGAGGGTCAGAGGAGGAAGCAGGATTGGGAGCAAGGACCCATCACAATCGACTTTTTTTTTTTCTGTTTTGATTTTCAAAAACAGCTTTATCAAAATATAATTCATATACCAAATACAATTCATCCATTTAAAGTGTACAATTCAGCAGGTTTTAGTATATTCACTAATATTCACAACCATCACCACTATCTAATTATAGATCATTTTTTCATCAACCCCAAAAGAAACCCTGATCCATTAGCAGTCACTCCCCACCCATCCCCTAAATCCTAGCCCTAGGCAACCACTAATCTTTCTGTCTCTATGGATTTACCTATTCTGGGCATTTCATATGAATGGAATCATCCAATATATGGCCTTTGTAACTGACATTTTTCACTTAGCATGAAACTGTTGCCATTCACCAGGGCCACAATAAGGAATCAATAAAAACAACTAAGACTGCTTTGTAGACACATCATGTAAATCAAGGCATGCCTTTCTCAGCACTGAGACTGGGGATATTTCCCCAGAGTCTACAGAGCAGAGGCCCGTATCTCCCAGATTTATGCCAAAGACATCCCCAAAATCTTCCCATCACCTCAGTGAAGGTAAGCTTTGACACCAGAACCTTTGTTAATCTCAGTCAGACCTTTTTTTTTTGCTTTTTATTTTGAAATACTTTCAAACTTATAGAACACTTACAAAAATAATACAGACTTCATATAGAGAACTCCAACATACCCTTCTCCACTGATATCCAAATCTACCAATTTTAACATTTTGCAACATATGCCATATCATTCTATCTATCCATCAGTCTATCAATCCAGCTGCCATTTTTCTATCAATCCATTTTCTGAACATTTGTGTGTGAATTGTGTATATCCTATTCCTTACACTTAATCCTGCCATGTACATTTCCTAGAACAAGGATGTTCACTTATATAACACCTTGAATGCAGCTGTCAAGTTGAGGAAATTTAACGTTGATAATAAAGCTAACAGTCTAGATTCCAATTTTTTCATATTTCCCAAAAATTTCCTTTTGGGCCTTTTCTTCCATTATTAGATCTTGTTCAGAATCATGTATAATATAGATATATATTATATATTCACATATCATGTAATCATCCAAAGTGTACAATCAGTAGTTCACAATATCATCATATAGCTGTGCTTTTATCACCTCAATCAATTTTTTTTTTCTATTTTGTGAAAAATAACATATGTAGAAAAAAGCAATAAATTTCAAAGCGCAACACAACAAGTAGTTGTAGAACAGATTTCAGAGTTTGGTATGGGTCACAATTCCACAATTTTAGGTATTTACTTCCAGCTGCTCTAAGATACTGGAAACTAAAAGAAATATCAATATAATAATTCAGCAGTCATACTCATTTGTTAAACCTTACCTTTTCTGTGTAGCTCTACCATCACCCTTGATCTTTCTCCCACCCTTTAGGGTATTTAGGCTATGGCCATTCGAACTTTTTCATGTTGAAAGGGGCTGTCAATAATATAGGTTAGGGAGATGGAACTAGCTGATGTTCTGGAGAGGCTGGGCCCTTTAGGTTTCAGGATTTATCTGGTCCAGGTCCCATCTGGAGGTTGTAGGTTTCTGGAAAGTTACCCTAGTGCTTGGAACATTTGTAAAATCTTATATAACACTCTAGGTGTTCTTTAGGAATGGTTTTGGTTGGAGTTTGGTAAGCTATGATAGGTAGCAGTGTAGACGCTCCAGAGTAGCGTCTCAACTCTGTTTGAACTCTCTCAGCTACTGATACCCTATTTGTTACACTCCTTTTCCCCCTTTTGGTCAGGATGGCATTGCTGATCCCATGGTGCCAGGGCCAGGCTCATCCCTGGAAGTCATCTCCCATACCACCAGGGAGACTTTCACCCCTGGATGTCATGTCCCATGTAGAGCGGAGGGCAATGATTTCACCTGCAGAATTGGGCTGAGAGAGAGAGAGGCCACTTCTGAGCAACAAAAGAGGTTCTCGGAGGTGACTCCTTAGCATACCTATAGGTAGCCTAAGCTTCTGCTGTATACATAAGCCTCACACGAGCAAGCCTGAAGATCAAGGGCTTGGCCTGTTGCTTTGGGTGTCCCTAATGTTTGACACAGTATCAAGGGTTTCCCCAGTGGTAAAGTTTAGTAGTTCCATATTTTTTCTCCCATCCCTCAAGGGATTTTCTCAATAATTTTTTATTATCTGTTTAATATATGTATTGCCTGTAATTGTTACTGTCTTTTTAGTTGCTCGTTCTTCTTTTTAAATTGTGGAGATATATATCCAATATAAACTTTCCTGTCTCAACCTCTCCCAAGCAAACCATTTGATGGGATTACTCATATTTATATGATTACAATACCCTCACCACCTTCAATTACTAAAACTTTCCCATCTCCCAAACAGAAACCCTATACCCATTATACATTAATTCCTTATTACCCAGACCCCTTTTCCCAGCCATGGCAAGCTGTACCCTAATTTCTGTCTCTGTGAGTTTGCATCTCTCTGATGTCTTCCTTGTAGTTACTATGGAGCTTAAATGCAGCATTTTAAATCTGTAACAATTTTGTTTGCTTAGATACCAACATAACTGCAGTGGTATGCACAAGCTGTGTTCCTATACCCCTCCAGCTCCCCACCTGAGTGAGTCCAAAACCACTCATTTATTACATTTTGTGCATTTGCTTTATTACATTTTATGCATTTGTTTTATAGGAAGTAAAAAATACAATAATGCTGGCATTTATGTTTCTCCATTTCAGTATCCTTACCAGAGATCTTTATTTCTTCATATGGCCTCTAGCTGTTGTCCCTCTAAGTTTCCCTCTCCCTGCACCACAGCTTGAAACTTTCTCAAGGTAGTAAGCTAGGGCAGTTGTTGGGCTCACCTTGTTCCCAGTCTCTGAGGGACCACTACCCTTCGTTGCCTGATGTCATGTGTCTTGAAAACTGTTATTTCATATGTTTTGGCTGTTTTTTGTTTTTTTTCTGGGGGCAGTACATCTGGAACCTGCTACTTTACCTTAACCATTCTCCCTTGTCCTTGAATATGCTTTCTCCACTTCCTAGAACGCTAGACTGCCCTCTACCTGGCTAGATTGTCTATGCTTATGGTCTCCTATTCCAGAAAGTCAGTCTTTCCTGACATTCTGCCTCCCCCACCAACCCAGGAGCTGGGATTGGCACCCGTCCATGTGCTCCCCCTATGGCACTCTCATCCCATCATAATTGAATATTTTCTTATCTGTCATTTCCACAAAAATGGAAGATCTTTGAGAGGAGAGCTCTTTACTTTGGGAACTTTGTGGCAAGCATGTAAAGTTTTAAGAAGTATGCGTCCCTGTTCAAATTTCAGTTGAACAGGTAATCACGTCATTATTTTTAATTCAATAATTTTACATAGGTTAAGAATGTTTAATAGGGAAAAAATAAAAACTGGATTTAACTAAAGTTGAATTTCTGAAGAACGAATAACATTTAATTGTGGAACAAATAAAATGGTCATTTGTGGAGCAGTTTATGACATTATGAGCTCAAATGTTTGCCATGGTCTTGTAGAGTTTCTAGTCTGTATATGTCATTAATGTGCATTCAGTCCTAAATAGAAAGCTTAGGGATATTTTTTGAGACAGGTCTCTCTTGGTGCATGTCCCTTCTAAAAATAAAAATATGCTTAATACACATTGCTTTCAGCTCTGTCTCATTTCCAATCATCAGTTTTAAAATGAGGCCTGCATCTTATTTAGTTAGCAAGGTGAAGCCCCTGCCCTTGTGGAAAAGAGGGTGCCATCTGTAGACCCTGCCAGGCACACACTGTTTGCTCAGATATGACCTCTGACAGCAAGGCCCTTGGAACATGTCCTGAGAAAATAAGGTCTCCTGGGACTAATTTCTTATTCTCAGAGAAAGCAGAGAATAAGCAGGGGGCTGAGGCTCTGACACAGAAAGATGAAAGGGCCCTAGAGGACGTGGACAGCTGGGGCACAGCCAAGGAAGCTGACCTGCAGCGGAGCCAGGGGTGTTCAGCATGGAAGACAGTGGGCTCAGTAGCATTGCAAAGTGCTTGAAAGAGTGTCATATGGAAGGAGGACTTAGCCCCAAAGGCAGCAGTAAGGCCAGCAGGAAACAGCTGGACCAGTAGATTTTACCTAGAGTAAGTCCCAGCTTCCTGAAGCCAAAAAAGGCATGCCCTTCCAGGTGGTGGAATGTTCTGGCACTAGCTGTGGTCAGGGGAAGTGAGGTGACCACTCTGTAGAGGTGGTGACTGGTTCATGATTCTGGATGAAACTCACTTCCATGGCCTCACCCCTGCCACAAGTCATCAACAAGCGTAGGGCATGTGGAAGGCATCCCACCACTTCAGGGGTCTGGGCCCAGTCACAGCCCTGCTCAGCTGTGGCCTCAGACAGGGTACTCAGCCTCCCTGGGCCTGAGTCTCCACCCTGCAAATAAAGAGTCTGCCCTACAGATCTTCTTCGAGGGCCTACTCAGCCTCTGTGACACTTTTCCCTGTCTGCTTTTCCAAACAGGTCCTTATTCCCATGACCCGCTGCAGTTCCCACAAGGAGAACATCCAGGGCCAGCTCAAGGTCCGCACGCCGGGCATCTACATGCTCATCTTCGACAACACCTTTTCAAGGTAGGGGCCGCCTTATTTGCCAGCTTCCAGACAATTCCACCACACTTCTCAGGAACAGAGGTGGACAGAAAAAAAACACACGATTATTTAATTATTAAATTACTACTAATAGTTCTTTGATTTGGGACCCCTGTACTTTGGTGTCCCAGTGTCTGTTATAGAGTTTATAACACCCACATTCATACCTGCAGTCTTCCCACCCTTACAGGTGTGTCTTGTACTCTGCTTAGCATCCTCAGCAGGGAGGGCCTTTCTCCTCATGATATTGCTGAGGTCACTGGGGCCCAGCGAGGCAGACGTGTGAATTCACACACCTGATATCTGATGGAGCTGGATTTGAACCCAGGTGGCCCAGCTCCAAAGTCTGGACTCTCAATCCCTATGCTATCCTGCCTCTCTGATGTCCAGATTCCCACTGTCCAGCCCAGAGAAGGGGCTCAGTGAATACTGCAGAAGGACTGACTGAATGGATGAGAAAGAGAAATGAAAAAATGAAGGCTAAAACCTGAAATGCACAGGTCTAAGACTACAAGGCAGGATCCTGGCCTTGTCATGGGAGCAGCAAGTGCTGTCTCTGGGAAGCACCAAACAAAGGATCAGCTCTAGGTTTGAGAGTGGAGGGTTAAGGATGGGGATGGTGTAGGAATGTTGGAAGATAAGACTGGAGGGGCAACTGGGGAAAGAAGTGAGAGAGAAGACCAGCATTGATTGAGTAAATACCATGAGCCAGGGGCTCCTTCATGGAGGTGTAAGATGAGGGTAATTAAGGTTGCTGGGCACCTGTCCCTGTTTAAGTTTTCTGGCTTCAGCATAAGCCCTTAATTTCTCTTTAAGGAATCATGCACCCAGCCATAGCCTTCCTGAGCAGGACCCCAGGCCATTGCTATATTCCTCACACGGACACCCTTCCCAGCCCACTTGGCTTTCAGCAGAGAAAAGCTATGCCATCCCCCACCACCTCCAGAACTCCCAGGGCTTGTGGCCACAGGCATCCACCAAATGAGACATTGGAGGATGAGCTTTCCACCTTGCTACCTCCCTGTCTATGCATGTCAGCAAAAATGAATACATACCTTTATCAGCAGGACTTCTTGGGCATAGGTCCAGCATGTCCAGAGAGCTGCCCTAGAGCACCAGAAGAGTGGGCAGGAGCCCCAGCCCCTCCTGAGTGGTGGGATGGGCAGTGGTTAGGAGAGCAAGTTGGAGTCAACCAACCATACGCTCTGTTTTTCCCACTCTGGACCTTGGTTGAGCCTCAGTTTCCTCTTGGCAGTGGATTTCTCCTCTGTGCAATCTTCATTGAACTGAGGGAGAGTTCAAGGTGAGGGGTGTGGGGTGCAAGCAGAGTGCCAAGCCCCAAGCAGGCTCTTAGTGCTGGAGGCAGTTACGGTGCCACCCAAAACTCTGGACTTGGCCCTTTAAAGTCACCTCATGGCCTACTCAAGGTTTCCAAACCGTGGATAGCAAAACGGATTTGATGCCCATAAGAATGAAATCTCTACTCACCTCCACCTGATACCTTCTCCCATTACCTGCTCCATCTACTCCCCCTCTGCAGTCCAGATTTCAGAGCAGCAAGGCCAGGGGCTGGGGCTGCTTCACAGTCTGGGACCGAAAGGGAGTTTCTACACTCAACCTCCAGGCAAGTCCACGGTAATGTCCGGAGAATGCCCTGACCCTTTGTAGGGAAAGAACTCTGCTAGATAGGAAATGGGACCAAAGGGGCTGGGAAGAATCCATGCACTCTGTAAGGTGCCCATGGCAGCCTGCACCCTCACAAATCAGGCTCATTGCTATGACCTTAGGGGCTCCAGTGGCAGCCACTGCTCTGCAAGTTTTCAGCTCTCAGAGTAACACTTTCCTTTTCCATTTCTGTTTTCTTCAGGTTTGTCTCCAAAAAAGTATTTTATCACTTGACAGTTGACTGGCCTATAATCTACGATGGAAGCGATTTCCCTTAGCCTCAACCCCCTGGATGTCAACAGAATTGCTTTACCCACAGGAAACACTACTCTCCCTCACCTGTCACATAAAGCACTTAAAAAAAAAAAACAGTTGCTGGGAAGCTACTCAACTATGCAACTCTAAAAGAGAAACCCTTGGGTCTACACCCTCAGAAGCTGCATTGTAGGGGGCCACTATTTATTCTGTACTTTGCACAGGTCACTCTTAGCTCCCAGAACTTTTAAGGACTCAAATGATGTTCCTATTGATTTGGTACCCAACTATCTTCAAACCCAAAAGGACACTCTGCAAAAACGTTGAGCACTCAGGAGACCAGGTCTCCTGGCAGCACAGTTGGGCGCAGCCTCCTATAGAGCGCTTCATAGCCACAGGTGACCCCAACTTCTGCCCATGGAGAAAGATGCCCTATCCTGCCCTACCTGGGGCCAGACATCCTAGGTGACTATGAGCCAGAATGCCCTGGCCAGACCTTATGCATCCTCAGTCTGTGAGGCCCACAGGGACTACCAAGGCAAGGAAGTCACAGGGCAGTTGTCAAGAATCAGGGCACTGAGGAGTCCTCCCAAGATCTCAACCAGCCTCCTCCTATCACACCCTATCGTTTACTGCCCCAGGAAGTTGGGGGCTTCTCTGAAACTCAGCAGTTTTGGAGGAACCTCTAAACTACTTTCTTCCTGGCCCTTCTGTCTGGGTGATTCTGTCCTCAAGCAAAACCCTTCTCTCAGCAAGGCCTCTCAAAGCATAAAACCTCACCCTACCAATCAGAACTAGAGATAATCCAGGAACTGGAACCCACCATACTGAGGGCTGAGCAGTGGCTAGGTATGCTACAGCTAGTCTAAATACTGGCTAATGTGTACCCCATGACCGGAAAGCAGGATTGTACGTTGGTCTATGGAGCTCGCTTTTTAGCTGCTGGCCCATCTTTGTTTACGTAAGAGCTTATGTCTTGCCTGCATTACTAATAATCATAATCAGAATAAGAACCACCTCCAAAAATGGGGTCTTTGTAACAAAAGTCTTTGGTAACTCAAGTATAAGCAAGCATAATTCAGGAATCTGCTCTTTGCCTTTGTCTTGGGCTCTAACACCCACAAAGACCAAGCCCACTCCCCACCTGCCAGGCTGTCTAACACCCGTTTGTTCCCTTCCTGCTGCTCAGCCTGTGGATGACCCCTAGGAGACATCTTGCCTTTAGAGCAAGGACTCTATTTTCTATTCCTGGGCAGGAATTAAATAATCTTCCTGTTTTCTAGTCCTTTTCTTCCCCTGCCACAGAGAGCCCACATACTTCCAGGTTATCGGAGCATCCGGGTGTCATTTCTTTAGCTTAAGCCATGGGGCCCAAGTCACATCGCCTTTCAAAGCTTCATAGCCTCATGTAATTGGTTTTGAGAGCTGGAGAATGGATTGGGTCCCCCAGGCCAAGTCCAGCATGGATCAACAAGCCCACCAGGCACTAGCAGCCACAGAATCAACACCAGCAAAGAGAACTCGTGTAGGAGCAAGGAGAAATAACTCGAGAGAAGTTATTTGTTTAAACAAGAGAGTTTTTGTTTAAACAAGAGAGTTGATCATGGGGAATAATGAACAGAATCTTTCAAAGAGTAAACTCTAGTTCAGAGAAAAAACTCGACCTCTTGTGTTCTTTTTCCTTTGAGCAGCCTACTTGGGCAGAAAGCCATCAGATTCTGTATCCTCTTCTGCTGGCTACGGCCCTGAAAGAAAATGACAGGCTACCTGAGGCTCTTCTAGCCTCATGACACATTACCCAAGAATTATTCAAGAGAAAATTATCCAGCCTTTGAATCCATTTTCTCTCTTGCAAGGCATAATCAGAAGTCAGCTGGATTACTACAAGTAAGAAGCTGAAAATTACAAGAGAAACCAAAGCAGTCTGGAGTCTTCTTTTGCATGTTTAGCTTTCTCAGGCTACCATGGAGACTCTGACTAAGCCGAGGCCTCTTCGGCCAGCATCCTCACCATCATTGCAACCAGAACCAGCATTTATTGTATAGCTGATGTGAAAGGCCTCTGAACATTTTCTTCCATCCAGATCCATTCTGAACTTTGCTCTGTCGCTCAACACAGCAGGGCCTAATTCCACTTTAGAGACACTTGGCTGTTCTTATGGCTCCAACCCAGAGCCACTCACTCCTCCAGGACGGAGGGACTGATTGGGTGTGCACCACTCAAATGTTGTTATATCATGTCAGCAAGGTCTTTGCTGTGCTCTGAGGACTGCCCAATCCCTCAGTGATCATTTCCTAACTCTGGTTTCATAGCATATTTTGTGTGTGTGTGCTGGACTAACTCTTCTGCTTCATTAGTTTACTCCTCAAGCTCACTTGCTGTGCACTATGGAGCAGGAGAAGGTTTGGCCTATTAAGCATGACTTTTATAAATAGCTTTATTCTTATTTTAAACAGGTTTCCAACTTTACTGAGGCTTTGGGATTGGGGTACCTTTTTTCTTTTTTTAATGAAAATGATGAACTACTATTGAAAATGGTTGCCCCAGCTAGACTGAATCGCCTAGAAATCAACAAGAAGAACATATCCTTGGGCTCCCAAGTCACTATTTAAAAAAAAGAGTTAGCCCCTTGATGGCCCAACTTTCTGAATAGCAGCTGCTTTTGATTACTGATACCAGCTGCCTTGTTCATCACTGCCCCTGAAGTCACTAATCAACTTCCCCCAAGAAACATACCAACCTCAGTCTGGTATGCTCATCTATAAACAGTTTGAGGCAAGCTGTTTGCCTCCATGGTTAAGTGGGCTCTTTAGAACACTTCTGATATGAGTACACTGGACTCAGAGTAGGCTAGGATCTGGAATTGAAACACCCTATAGGGCATGGAAAACAGAGATGAAAAGCCATATAATATAACTCAAAAATAAAGGGATGTTTTTTTCTAGAATTTTTCAATTATTACCTAAGGTGATGAAGACATACCAGATCCAAATAAAAGGGATTTCCCCACTGAGGGTTGGTGTTTTATGATGCTGGTTAGATGTCCACTGATACATAATTACAGAGGGTTCATTTTTAATAGTCCAACTTGGAAATTCTATATGTGAGAATTCTTTATGCCAAGAAACCATCCCTGGCTCAGGGGTATTGAGCATTAAAGCAGAGAGAAGCCATTTATGACGCCTAGAGCTAAGAATCTCCAAGTACACAGACTGCCGAGATAACCGTCCATGTTTACAGAACACTTATCTGAAAAGCACTTTTTAGTGGAATCTTGGATGAGTTTTTCTTATTTTATTGTGATTCTTCCAAGGAACCAGAAAAGACTGAATTAAATCCCTTTTCCTTCTTAGGCACTTTTTAAAATTAATGAAGTATATATTTAAATTTAGGAGGCAACTCTGTAAAAAGGCATCCTGAGAACATTATGATACATGTTATCCAGAGATGCTTCTGTCTCTCTGGTGGCTGCAGAGCAATACGCAACCCTCTGTTAGGTGGTTTAAAAATTGAAACTGCACTTCAATTGCCTAATCCTCAATTCACACAGCCTTGTGGAATAGTGGGTCTGGGAATCCATTTCACTCTTACCTGCCAAAGAATTATCCAGAAGCCCATCAGATGCCAACATCCACCTGCACAATGAGGGTGGGAAAGTTCTGTACCCCCAAACGTATTACCTTTATAGTGTCTGCTATGCCATTTGGAAACGATTTGTTTTTTAACTTTAGCATTTAAATAAAGTGAACACTATGATGTTTAGAGTAGTGTCGTCTTTCATCCTGTTGGGACATGATGAGAATAATGAGGTTACCCAGGTCTGAGTCAGAGTTGAGTTACTCTGCCTCAAAGTAGAGCAGCCTTACAATGGGTTTATACAAGGTCTAGAGTCAGCAAATATTCTGAGGAAATGCCCCGTGGCCTGGCATCTGGGTACCTCCTGGTCTATTTTGAGGGAGGTGTTCAGACCTGCCTAAGCCAAACAGCCTTCCAACTGATGCCCCCTCTGCCCTCCGAGCTTCTAACCTCAGCTCAGTTGTCCCCAACTCTTCCTTGGTACAGAGCAATTTGAACAAAAAGCAAACTGAAGATTTACCAGAATAACGGGGTGGGAGAACAAGGATCATGGATGGCCTAAAACCACTATTAGCCACTATGTGGTACAAAGTTGGACAAAACTGCTAGGAAGAGGGAAGCTGGCAGAGGAAGAAATCAATGAAACCACTAAACATCCACTGGTCTTACCAGGTCAGCAAAGAGCCTCTACAAAGGTTTGGTGGAGTGTGTCCCAATCACCCTTGGACTGGTTGGATTGAGCTCAGTCCACCTACACTCAGCTCACTTGTACACAAACTGGGTGACCAGGGTTCCTACCCTCGAGTGACCCATGCCTTACTGAATACTTCCCAGGCCCCCTCTTGCCTCTGCTTAGCTTCCTCCAAGCCTCCTCTGCTCCTGATTCTCACATGGACCCTTCTTTATCAGTTACTCAGGAGTCAGTCACACTTTCTGTAACTGTGTCTGGTCCTCCTTCAAGGGTAAGGACTGTGTCTCATTCATCTTCATGCCTGTTCTCCTTCCCTGCAGCATTGAGCATCATACCAAACACAAAAATACTTTTAAAATGCTGAGTCAGTTGAGAACTCTGGTCAGTTCCAATGCCCCAGGTCAGCTGTAAGACCATAAAAAAATCACATTGACCAACTCAGGCTGGAACAGATGTTCCTGTAATATTCCAAGGGCAGAGAAGGGCAAAGGGATTTGGGGAGGATGGAGGTGAGGCAGTCACTCAATCCTTGACCCCCCTGCACATCCTCTCATGTTAAAAGAAAATGCCCTAAGATCAAGTCACTTTATTGCCCAGTGACCAGCTTGAATTAATGGAAGATTGGTTTATCCATGCACCCAAAATAACACCACAAGGAACTCTTTGTTAATAGGACAGTCCCTCCTGAAGGTTGGTGGACATGTGGGCTTGGGGCTGCACCAAGAACCAACAGACATGTAGTTGTGAATGCTGCATTTGGGCTGAGATCTAGGGGCCCCATGTTGAAATCCCCATTGCTCCTTGCCCCACCCCACTGAACCATCAAGTTATCCAAGATGACAAATTCCTTTGGTCAAAGTTTTCCAAGCCCTACATTCAAGTCTAAGCAATTTTGTCCCAATTCTCTGTCCACAGACTGTGTGGCACTTAAAGGTACCATGCCTCTTTCTGTAACATCTATCCAGTGGGTGCTGGAGGATGTAGAGTTTCCCTGGCTGACTCAGAAGGACACTCTCAGCAAGGTCAGCCCTTTCAGTATGAAGATGTGTGGGAAAAATCTGGCAAGAAGAGCTCACTGCCCACACACATCTGCAAAGCAAATAGATGGTGAAACTTGTTGTCTAAAATGAGAAAACGGATTTTTTTTGAGGGAGCAGTTGAAGCTGAAGCATCAAGAACCAAGAAGAAAGTGTAGCTATTATGAAAGACATTCAAAGTGGGTTAGGGTTGAGAAAAAGGTCAGCCTTTTATTTTTCTCACACCCACTGTTTCTGAAGAAGCTTGGTAAAGAACAGAATGATCACTGACCTTCTGGTCTTTGATGTGTCTCTCCTCCCTCCCCATACTCTGAGCTTTGCAGGAGGTAGACTTGTGCAGTTTCTTCACACCTTCTGACATGTACACTCTGAGGTTATCTCAGACTCCGTACCCCTATCTGAAGCCTCAAGTAAATTAAGTATTGTTAGCAAAAAGGAGAAAATGAAAAAAGTGAGACAGGCCTCACCAAACCTGAAAATGTGTGAGTGTCCTTACCAAAAGGAAGACCTCATTTCCAGATCAGGTTTGGCTTCAAGCCTGTAGGTCCATAAAATCATCAAAAGGAAGGTAATTTCAGGAGCCCTTCCCAAGCTTTCTGCTCCGGAAGAAGAATCTGGCTGAGCCATGGAGAAGGAGCATCCGACTTCCAGGTCAGTGGGGCACGCGCTGTCTTCTCCCTGTCATGAGAAAGGAAAGCTGGTTAGGGAGAGTGAAGAGGAAAAGAGAGCAAAATAATGGAAAAACAGAAAGAGCCTTCCATGGAGACTATAAGAAGGGCTGGACTCAAGGCTAGATTAGCAGAAGTCCTCTTCTCATTGGAAGGAAGGCACAGTGGGGAAACAGTAGTGTTGGGGTGACCGAAGCCAACCACCATACCCGAGGTAGGCAAAATTTTAATGTAGCAAGACCTGAACCATTTACAGAACAAACACAAACGATGGTGACTGAAGTCATGGAAAAGATATTCTAATTTGTTCCTCTCACTCTAAAGCTGGCAAAAAGGCAGTGGGGCAGGCAGCAGCATTTGTTCCCCTAAGAGGCTTTCCACAAGAGACAGAGTCCATGTGTGGAACCAAAGGTCTACATAAAGACAGTCTTCTCCACCAGCAAGGACTCCCACAGGACTATTGGGTGCTCTCCAGAAAAGGATCACACGTTTGTTCCCTGGAGATGACCCTGTGGAAAAGGAATAGGGGAAAACTGAATGACTCCCATTTCAGGCCTACAGCATCTTTGGCTGTCAAGAGTTCAGATATCAAGTGACCTAGAAAAGACCCAGACTCACCAAAGCTTGGTTTTGCTCCAGAATTAAATTATTAAATGTCAGTATCAAAGAATTTCTTAGAATAGTTCTCTTACTTTGACATGCAGAACAGTGACTTGGTGGCCTATTAAAATGCAGATTCTTGAGGACCACCCATGTCAACTCTGATTCATCAACCCTAAGGGGAACCCACGATGCATTCACAAGTCTTCTAAGTGATGCTGATGGAGGTGGTTCATAGACCACAGAGACAACATCTTTGATGATCATTTCTACATCTGTACTGATTTGGTTAGAGCCTGAGGAAAGGGGTACAATGAACTAATTGATCTGTCTCCTAATTTAATTCTACCAATGGCTTTTGAATTTCAGAACCAGCCCTTCTCTAACCCATTGGCACAAGAACCAGGATATAGTGATGAGGAATTTCATTCTCAGAGAGAAAGGTATTTCTGAACAAATTTCCTGGTATGAAACTATTCTATAGGTAAAATCCTTTTACAATCACAATTTTTTCTATGGTTTGTGTTAGAATTCAAGGACTTGTTGCTAAGTGATACATAATTTGTAATTGAAAAAAACACTCTTTCCCCAAATCTAAAGTAATTCCATTGTTGTTCAAAATTTAAGAATTAGAGAAAGAAATATGAATTTGGTACCAGTGAATATGGGTTGAGGGAGGTCAAGTTAAACAGGAGTTTCTAAATGGTTCATACACAGAATTCAGAAGGTCTGTAAACTTGGATGGGGAAAAGAATGGCATTGTTTTCCATAACCTCTAAATAAAATTTTAGTTTCCCTTCAATTATGAATGAAGGCAACAAATCACACTCGTATATATTATCAAGAGCTGTGACTTTGTCCTCAGTGGAAATTAAAGATATTTCATTTTACATAACAGTTGTTACAGATATCTCAGAGTAAGGTTGTCTGTGGACCAGTAAATAGATTTTATTTAATGTGTTAATAAAGAAGCCCATGTATTACTGATACACGTATTTGTTTTAATATTTGGAGAATCATATTTCAATATAATTGATTTCCTTTGTAATCCTATATTCTTTATCCTATGCATTTTAAAACATTCTGAGACAGAGGCTATTTCAGATTGCCAAAGGAGTCATAATGCACAAAATGGTAAAGAACATCTGGGTTCTGGCAGATTTTCATGAAAAAGAAAGAGATTGATCAGCTCATGGCAGCACTGGTTGATTAATAATAATAGTGGCATATAATCTAGCAGGCTAACTCCATTAGTCATAGTGCTAAGTGCTTTAAATGTTTTGTCCCTTTCTTCATTACAGCATTATCAAGTAGATGAGGCCCAGCGTTTAGAGATAAGGAAACCAAGATTTAGGGAGGTTAGTAAATTTGAACCATGACAGAATATGTTACTACTACACCATGCTGAAATGGCAGTGGAGGTGGTTTTCTCTAACCATTCTCATTTCATTTGAACACAAATTATCTGATGTTTGAAAAAAAAAACTCCCATAAAATAGGATTTGCTATGGCAGTCCTTGAGTTTGAGCTCTTATTATGTGTGATCCTTTCAAGAGACTACTTTGGTTATTTATTTATGCTGTGGCAACTGCAGAAGATCAAGACAGGTTAGCTTACAGTAATGCTGCATGACAAACCCAATGGCTTAAATCATTGTTTATTTAGCTCATGTATCTGCAGTTTGATTGGCTGTTTCTTCTAGACTCACTCATGTGTCTGCTATCAGCCAGCCGGTTGCATATCCTCAAGGCAGTTCTGCTAATGGGTCTGAGAGTCGGCTGGCTATCGGCTGATCTTGGCTGGGTTCATCTATGTGTCTGTGGTCAGTTGGTGAGTCACATATGGACTGGCTAGTGTAGAATGGCCATGAACAGGACGACCCGGCTCTGTTCTGCATGGTCACCCATCCGCCAACAGGATAACCCAGGCTTATTCAAGTGGCTGCTGGAACAAATGGAAGTGCACAAGCCTCTTGAGGCCTAGTTTTGTAACCACCACATCATCCATTAACCATATTCTGCTGACTAAAGCAAGTTACAAGGCCAGTCCAGGTCCAAGGTATGGGGAAAGAAACTCCATATATCAATGGGAGAAACTAGGTCACTAGGATATGGGGAAGAAAGGGAGTAGAATTGGGGTAATTTTTGCAATCATTCTACCACAGTCAAATGTTGTTCCTTTCCACCTTATTTCTCATAATCCTTCAGGAAAACATTTGCTCCTCCAGATATACTCATACATATACACAATGACGCACACAAGACTCTCACGGCCAATTGCCTCTGATAACAAAAATCAGGAAATCACTTGCTAAAAGGGATTGGATTGAAGAAGTGTATGATTGCGTGCTACAAGTCTATGCCCTGGAATACTAGGTATAGACATGAAATATTTCTGGAAGAAGACAGTAGAAACTTAAGAGTGATTCCCTCTAAAAGTAGGGCCAGGGGATCTGTCAGGGCTTTGGAGATAATGGCAAGGGCAAAGATACTTTTATTTTTCTCTGTATACCCATCTATGTTTGATTTATTTTTATCATATGGCAATTTAACTTTTAAAATTTGAAAACTAATTTCTAAAATGAACAAATTCACAAAACCTTTAGCTATCCAAATTCCCAATAAAGAGACAACCTAATGCCTAATTCCCAAATACTCAAGTCATAACAAAATTATGTCTTCCTACATTCACCAAAGTGGGTCACCTACTCAACAGTAAGTGTAACAGCATGAAACCATGGAGGGAGGGCCTGGCAGGAAGTGGCAATCTGGTCAGGGCTCCTACTCCCCGGCCAATAAGCCAACCCATTCAGGGCCACCCCATCCTCCTGAGAAGCATCCTACACCCAGGCTCCATGGTGTGAACTGACCATTGGAAAAGAGGTTGCATTCTAGTATCAGAAAGATGTGAATTCAATTCCTGGAGCCACTACCTACTAGTATGTGACTTGGGGCAAGTGGTTCAGCTACTCTGTGCCTTAGTTTTTTAATCTGTAAAATGGGAGCTGTAACAGTAGCAAATTCATAAAGATGCTGTGGGAACTGCAGATCAAAAAGGGTCTTGCATAGAATCACTCAAAAAAATTATGGCTTCTATTATTAAGAAAGTTGCCTATATATACCTTATCTAATCCCTTTTCCTCACCTTGGCTCTTCTGTTTCTCTCCGGGTTTTAGTCAATTAGGTAGTTGGGGAGGGAGTGTAAATGATTGGGGTGATTGAAAGATAGGTTAGCTTACACAATAGCAGCTTGTAGTGATTTTAAAACATGTCCCCCAAATTATTTAACCCTCCTCCCATAAAGAGTGGGATCTATGGTCTCTCCTCTTGGATCCAATGAAGTACAGCAGAAGTAAGGATTGTGAGTTCCAGGGCCAGGTCAGGAAAGCTCATGCAACTTCCTTCTGGTTCAATTAGAACACTTGCTTTGGGGTAGACCAGATGCCACATAAGAAGTCTGGGTGCTGTAAGACCTCCCTGCTGAGGAGGCCACGTGTTGGTGCCCAAGTCACCAGTCGGCATCAACTGCCTGCCACGTGGCACGCCAGCCTCCATCCCACCCCAGGCGAGTCTTCGGGAGGCTGCAGACCCAGCCAGAATCTGGTTACAGTCACACAGGAGACCCCAAGCCAGAGAGGCCTAGCCAAGCCCTTTCCAAATTCTTAACCCACAAAATGGTGAGCAAAATAAAATGGTCTTTTTTTATATATATTACTAAGTTTTGTGGCAACAGTAACTCATACGCTGCAGAACTGAGCACAAGCAAGTTCTTTCTTGTTTTATTTTTTTTTTACAAGCGAGTTCTTAAAATCACTTCTTTTCATAGAATCATGAATGAGCCAAAAAGAGACCACTTATAAAAAAACTTTGTTTTGTTGGATTACCCTTTATACTTTATCATAGCAAGTCTGGAGAAAGTTTTGGCTGCATGTTCTTTTTCCACTTTCCCACTTCCCATTTGCATTTCAACCCACCACCGTCTGGTGCCTGTCTTTATTGTGCCTCTGAAGCTGCTGCTATTAAGGCCACCACCAACCCCCATGTGACCGCGTCCAGCAGTTGCTCCCTATCCTCATCTTACTCGACTGTTAGGCATCTCCCAGCAGAGGGGACCACTCCTTCCTTCTTGACATTCTCCCTTGCTTGACTTCCACAATACTACCCTCCCGTTTCTCTTATCTAACTGATTACTCCTTTGGCTCCTCCACAGTCTCCTTCTTTATCCAGCCATTAAAAGAAGACCCCTAGATCTGTGTCCAGGGCCCTCTTCTCCCTCTCCTCCCTCAAGTTCCCCTCTTCTCTCTCACCCCAACCCTCCCTCACTTTCTCCCCTTCTCTCTCCCTTTCTCCATCTTGGCAGTTCCCATTATGTGACTACTGTCTTCATGTCGATGACTCCCAGAATTACAACTCCACCCAGGACCTCTCCTCTGAACTCTACCCTTGCATAGATAGCTCGGTGATGACTCCTCTTGTATGTCTCCAGATAGAATTCTTGATTTCTGCCTGAAGACTTGTTCCTCCACTAACCTCCCTCTCCCGGTGGCAGCATCCCCAACCTTCACCTGTTGGTTCTCCCCTAAAAGTATGTCTCAAAGTCATTCATCTACTTCCACCTCCACCGCTTCTATCACTAACCCCAAGTACCATTGTCTTTTTCCTCAACGTCTGCAGTAGTCTACAAAATGGTCTCCCAACTGCCACCCCTACTCCGCCTGCCCCAACCCTCTGTACCTAGGAGCTTTAGAGATCTTTAAATCACGAATTGGATCGTATCACATTTCCACTTAAAAATCATTTCGAGGGGCAGTCCAGCCAAACAGAGGAAGTTTCTACCCATTCAGAGCTTTCTATTATAAGGATAAAAGCATGAGTTTTGAGAGCAATTATTCTTGGATTTACTTTAAAACCCTAGCAAAGACTTTTAAAAAATTAAAAAGGAAGAAGGGGAGCAAGAGAGGAAAGAATAAAAGAAGGAAAGAAGGAAGAAAGGCAGGCAGGAAAGCAGATGAAACAAAGAGTGAGGGAGTGAGGTAGAAAAGAAGGAAAGAAAAAGCAGCAGCATAGCTGAAGAAAGAATGATCAGAATTTTTATCTTTATTGAAGCTTGATAATGGGTGTGTAGAGGTTCATCATAGTATTCTCTCTACTTTTGTGTATGTTTTAAGTTTTCTGTAATTTTGAAGTTTAAATAGAAGAGAGTATGAGTGGGGAAGATCTGAACCAATTCCGTGGCCTGGACACTTAACCTGGCAGTGTCCTTCAGACAAGAGTGCCGCAGGGCCTTTGCAGGTCCTCCCTCCACCCAGCGCACCCTTGCTCCCCTTCCTCCTCTAGGAAAATCTTCCTCATCATTCATATCTCAGCTCAAACTTCACTTCCTTAGGAAAGCCTTCCCTGCCTACCCCACGTCCAGATTACACTGTCTGTGGCATCTTGTATTCAAAACCATCTGTCGGTATGTTGGTGTGATTAGTGTCTGTCACCTGTGTGGAGTGAAGCTGCGTCTACTTGAATGCTGACACTGTGTCTGTGTTTGCTCACCATTACCCAGCCCAGTGCCCAGCATGCAGGAGATGCTCACTACATTTTTGTAACAAAACCTCATTTTGTAACAAATGAGGTTACTATGCAATCTCCCTTTACTAGAGCATTGTTATCAATTGCTGTGCTTTCCAAGATCAAAATACTGGTTTCAGTAAGATGAGTGCACTTAATGGAACCAAATCTTTGAAATTGGGAACACTGGTTCATTCAACGCTTATTTATTGAGGGCCTATCACATGGAAGGTCTGTTATTAGCACTAAGGAAATGGAGCACAGAAACAATCCTTACCCTTGTGGAGTTCGCATATGTTCTGTGTTCGGTGCTGAGTGCTGTGGAGAGAAATAAAGCAGAGGGGGGCCTGGGGCATGCTGGGGGAGGGATTGCACCGTTCATAGGGTTGCCAGGGTAGGTTCAGGGAGAAGGCGGTATTTGATCAAAGAGCTAAAGAGGTGGAGAGTGAGCATGTGGTTGTCTGGGGGGCTGGAGTGGAGTTCCAGCCAGAGGGGTGCCTAAAGATTTGAGGGGTGAATCATCTGACACCTTGTCTAGCCTGCTGTGTTACCCTGGGTCTTTGTCATACGCTTCTGTGGGTTTCACTGGGACAGCCCCACCAAGAATGGGAAATGTTAGTTTTTTGGTGGCTCCAATTATCTACTAGTATGTAACAAATTACCCCAAAACTCAGTGGCTTAAAAAAATAACCATTTTATTGCATCTTCTGACTTCATGGGTCAGGAGTTTAGCAGGGCTTGGTCAGGTAACTCTTCTGTTCCATGTGGTATTGATGGAGATCACTTGGTGGTTTTCAGCTGGCAGATGGGATGGCCTGGAGGGACAAGGGTGGCTTCACTCACATGGCTGGCTAAAAGGCCAGGCCCCCACATGGCCTTTCTGGCATGGTGGTCTCAGGGTGGTTGTAAGATAGACTTCTTACATGGTGGCTCAGGACAGGCTTACTAAGAGATAGGAAAAGGAAGCTGCCAATATCTGAAGGCTCATCCCCAGAATCTGGCACAGCCTTTCTTACACCATGTATTATTGATCAAGCAACACAAATTCAGGGATAGGGGCTATATACCTTATGCTTTGATGAGAGGAGCATCCAAGAACTTATGGCCTTCTTTATTCCACCAACCTTAAACAGTCTGCAGCTGTCCAAAGTTCAGTCCTTGTTTTTCCTACCTAAGACACCAAGTCTCCAAACATTGTGATTCTGCTGTAGCTCTTTCTAGCCTCAGTTATTCTCACATAGCTCATTGAAATGCTAGACACATAGCTCTCCAGCTGAGCACTATCCCTGTTGCTGGGTAACAAGAGAGAACAAAAACATTCTCTGTCCATGACCTGATGGAGCTGAGAGTCCAAACGTGGGAACCAGAGATTCAATGAATGCAAAATAATGTCTAATTACAAACTGAGATGCATGTCATGAAGGAAAGGAACAGGCAGTGTGCTACACAGGAAGATCACAGGGGCAACTGTTTACACGCCGGGCCTGTCTAAGCACCCCACTAGGCTGCAGCATCTGAGCCTTTGCCATCTTGTCCCATGCAGCGGGACATATTAGCATTGGCCATAGTAACTTACAGTGGGTAGTGACACTTTAACCAGCTCCAACTGAGAGGTGGTTTATACTGTCCAGAAATTCCCAGGCAGCATAATTTAGATGTGCTTGGAAAGCTTCAGGGTCCTGAAAGTGAAAAGCCTACAGAAAAATGAAGTGCAACAGACTCAGGCAGAGACAGATTCCCCAGAGCAACAAGTCTGGTCAAAGAATGAGCAAAGACACTGGGTGGAGCAGACAGTATTTGTGCAGGTAGTCAACAAATGGGGCAAACTTCAGACCAGGCAGTCCAGGCAGCAGCCACATGTTTTCAGGCAAGCTCCAAGGACCACAGTACTAGGAAGAAGTCTGGCCGTGGGGAAGATGGCAGGATCTGAGAACAAGGACTGGTGATAGCTTCCAGCCCAGACCAGTCAAAGGCTGGAGCCCTAGGACTAGGAACTCAGCCCCGAGGGGAAGAGCCAGGATGGAAGCCTAACCCTGCAGACCAGGCCAGAGATAGACAGGGCCGGGCTGGAGCTACCTGAGAGGCCTGTCATGGGCCTGTGTACCCCTTCAAATCTGACCACTACAAAGGAGCTCTGGGACCAAACAAAGGTCAGCAATAGGGTAGTGCCTGGATCCCACATCAGGGAGTCTGATTAAAGTCATACTGTTTCGGACTGTGCGGGGCCAAGGAAAGCTCTTGCATTTGTGAGAAGTTAGAAAAGACAGAGGCATGGGTACTTTGGGTGTGAAGAGGGAAGTTGACCAGCTTATTCTGAGGTCCAGAGGCCTGCCTGGGCATAGGTGCAATGTCCTTGGACATGTACGTACACATGCTCCAGGGAAGTCTGTGGCTTCTTCAGAAGAAATTGAAGCTCCACTTCTGTATGTTTTGGGGGGTTGGGGGAAGGAGTGGGTAGGAACCTTCTTCATACCATGAGTATGATGATAGTGCCTTTTGCCAGTATACCCTCGGGGGCACTTCAGAAGGAGGGAGTCAGCAGGCCTTAGCTGTCATATCATTTAGTGTCTGCATGCAGTGATATCTGAAGGGGATACTGCTCAAATCCATGCCCTGTCCATTTTGCACCCGTGGCACCTAGCACAATGTCTGGCTTGGCAAATGCTGGTTGACCCTCCAAGCCAATGGCCATGTCAAATGAGTAAGACAGCATCATGCACAAAAGCCATACATGAGGGTCAGACAACCCCAGGTTCAATTGGCCTTGCCAATTACTGGGTGACTTTCACAAGTTACTTGACATCACTTAGGATCAGTGCCTTTATCTGTAAAATAGGTTAATAACAGTATGTACCCGGCACAGAGAAAACATGCAGTAGACGATGATGGAAAGTTCCTGAGGGAGACTTTGTCTGTCCTTTACATCATGCAGCCCCTGGCTGAGTGGTTGACTTGTGATCAGAAAGAGCCTGTGCTCTCAGCTTTCCAAGATGAATTCTATGACTGATGCTCCTGGGGACCCAGTATTCTTTACCTGTCAGGTCTTAAATGGGCATCTGGAATTGGCACCTGTGCTGGTTTCAGATTTTTATGTACCCCAGAAAAGCCATGTTCTTCTAATCCAATCTTGTGTGTACAAACCTTCTGTAGGTGGGACCTTTTGGTTAGGTTGCTTCCATGGAGATGTGCCCCCACCCATTCAAGGTGGGTCTTAATCTGCTTACTGGAGTCCTCTATGAAGAAAATAAAAGACAGAAAACAGAGAGAGAGCTCAGAGTCGATACAGAGAGATGACAGATGGTTAGAGACAGAAAGTGCCCCAGGAGTTGCTAAATAAGAGATAAAATCCAGAGTTTGCCTTGGGGAAGCTAAGAGAGGTCTCACAGATACTTGGAGAGGGAAAAGGCCCCAGAAGAGGCCAAAAGGACCCACAGGAGCTGAGAGAGCCACTTTGGAAACCAACTCAGGATAGAAAGGCCAGCAGACATTGCCTTAATCCGTCCCATCCGAAAGAGAAACCCTGGATGTGATTGGCCTTTCTTGAGTAATGGTATTTTCTTGTTGATGGCTTAATTTGGACAGTTTCATGGCCTTAGAACTGTACATTTGTAACATAACAAATCCCCTTTGTAAAAATCAATCCGTTTCTGGTATATTGCATTCCAGCGGCTTTAGTAAACCAAAACAGCAGCCTCTGGTGAGAAGGCTGTTGCTGGTTAACTTCTCTAAATGGAATTTAGGTGCAAGATGTTTATTAGTCATCCACACCTGTGCAAAGAGAGAAGATGCAAGATTAGATAGAAAGAAAAGTCAAACCACAATGCAGGCCCAACAAAGCTTCAGACTATCTGTCAGGAAGCTCCAAAGTGAATATTGCCTGTCAGAGTGTCCCCATCGGACTGAGAAAGTTTTATTTCCCTGCCTCGTGCAGGCACTGGATGCCAGTAGCCCGGGAAAGATGTGTGTTTGGGCTGGGTGGCTCTCAGCAGTGGAGGTAGAGCCTGAAGGAGCAACAGTTAGATGTTGTGTGCTGGCGGGCAGGTGGCAAATTACTTCTTGAACAGGGATCCAGTTGGTGTATCCCTATTTTATCAGACATGTTTTGACTCAGGCTGTGGTGCCAACATTGTGTGCATACAAATAAGTATGTCAAGAGTGGAGAGGAACTCAGAGATTCACATGTTGGAGAGACACATTCGCATGTCTTTTTAAGGTTTTTATAATCTAAAAGTCAAAAGACATTGAATGGATCATTGGCTATTTGGGTTGTCTGTACCAATAATGTAGAAATGTTTCGAGGAATATCTCCCCAGTCCGAAGAGGATGTTGGTAAGAGACCTCAAGTGTAAAAGTGGGGCATAAGGGTAGAGGAGGGAGAGGTTGTGTTGCAGAAGAACAGTAGCATTTTGGTTGCAGTGAAAACTCTCAGACCAAGGTACTGATTAGTCACACAGTAAACAATCAGTGACTATTTATTGAATGAAGAGAGGAATTTCTTTTGAGTGTCCAAAATGTGTAGGTGCAGGTGCTTGAGGCCATGATTGTTTCCCTTTTTTTCAAAGTCATTTAGAGTCCCTTGACCAGACTTTAATTTGGGACAACCAGACCAAGGTACAAGAAGAGAGGAGCCACTCAAAGAGAGAAGCCAGATGCATTAAGGGACAGAGACTCTTGGGCACTGGAGCAAGGGTGGGCCCAGGGGATGCTTTGGGCTCTGTTTTAACCTGGATCCCATGGGGAGTTCCAATTCTTGTGAGACCAAAACAGAATTGGAAAACCTGCTCAAAGATTACAAGCACAAAAGAACCATCTGGACACATGAGATAGCTATTTATTTATTGAAGCAGAAAGCCTGTGGATGTGCCCAAAGTTTTCACCTGATAAATGCTTCATTACAGCCTTGTATATTTAAGCCTACACAAACATGGAAACTCTTCTCATAACTACCATGCTCCAATGGCAGTGGCCTCAAGTGAAGGTCAATGAAACCAAAGTGGAATTAGCTCCATTTTGGACCAGTTGTTTCCTTGTGGAGGATTTTTTGTAAGAACTCCTACAGGCAAATGGAAGAAATTATAACAACACACCTGTTTCGCAGCAGTTGTGGCAGGAAGCAATCTTAGCAACCCATCAGGCCATGGGAAAGCTGGAAAGAGCATTGGTGTCTAGTTGTAGGTTAGTCAATCCCTTCCTTAACCACCAGTTCCCCTCAGTCTGCATACAGCTGCAGGATGGCATTTCACTCAAAGGATATAATGTCCCATTGGTTAAGCTTGGTAATCCATTTCTGGAAGCTAAATTCTGATACATAGAATACAAATTTGAGAAATCACTAATTCTAACAGACTTATTATATTGAACATATTGTGCCTACAATGCACAAGGCATTTGTATGGTATGTGTGTGTGTTTTAAACTCATACACCAGAATAGATAAACACACAAAGCAACTTATCCAAGGGCTCACCCAATGAGGTTGCCATTTGTGGGCCTTGTCCTGGGAAATGTCTACAGAACAGTTTGTATGTCAAGATTTACAATCTACAGAGCAGTTTATAAGCTACATGTGGACACCAGCCAGGTGATTCTCACCCAAGGTGTATCACTTATCAGAGACTCCCATATCATCCTCCATGACCTGGGTTTACATGGCTCTTGGCTTTTCCACATCATTGGAATATAAGTATCTTGAGGTAAAAGACTGTCATTTCCCATTAAACCCTCAGTGAGTAGAACAGAGACTGGTTTATAGTATATACACAAATACTGAATGAATGAATGAATGAATGGGTGTTCTGCAGGTCTGAAAGATAGTCCAAGCTGACTATACAACAATCCCAACTTGCATGTTGTGATGTGTTGGCATAATATTACTCTAAATATTTTTTGTTCAAAAAGCCAACTTCTTTTTTAAGAACGAAAACATTGTTTACTGATTATTTTTTGATTTATAGAGTTCCAGTAAAACATAATTATCTTCATTTTAAAGTATTTATTCACACAGCCTATTTCCTTGAAGTGTTGAGTGGATCACATCTTCCTCACAGATTTTCCCATGTTGACTCTTCCAAAGTTTTTATCTTAAAATAAAACCTGCTACTGAAACCTATTTGAACTGGAATGCAAAATGGTCCTTTTTATGCAATCATTTAAAAAAAGTAAGACACATTGTCAACAAAGGATACTTAAAATCTTTAAAATATAATACAGTTGCACCATATCTTTAACACTGAATTGATGATGTGTTAAGACTGGGAAGGTTCAGTAACAACAGGTCCTAAAGGAAGCCCTTGGGACTAGGTATGACCTTTGTACATCAATTCGGGTATAACGCAGGGGCCTTAGTTCTTGCGTTCCCACATCTCCTTTATGATAAATCCATGGCATCCCTGGCATTTTTTTCAACCCTTATGCAATAGCTAAACTCTTATTTACCATTAAATTTCCATCAAGTCTCCATCATCCTGTCCCTAACTCTAGGCAGAGAATAGATTCAACAAACACAGTCAAGGCTCATTCCTTCCTCTTTCCATTGCTTTCTGCCACCCTCTTCTGGGACCCCCACGACATAGAGTATCCAACCCACAGTTTCAGAAGGATATAGAATAGAAAACCAAAATCAATTGTGTTCTTTCTGCCTAACGGCACAGTATTATTTAGATGTGGCCATGCTTGCTGCTTTTTCTTCTAAGTTCCTCAGAAGGGCAGACATGAAATGGTGGTCATATGGAAGACTTTGTCCAAAAAGTGACCTGAAGAAGTCACCCTCTCCCTGACTATCAGTGGTACTTGTTGTACTACAACCCTTGTTGATGTGCTTGTTCTATGCCAATCCTCATTTAACCACCAGCTGCATCCACACTGGCACCATGTGAATAGGTTAGCTAGGACTTGTATTATCCCCTTCCCCTCTCTCGTTATGACCCATTTTTCTCTCACTTTATTTCTCACTCGAAGTGAGTTGGAAGAAGAAGGATGATATGGCAGAGACCAGCAATTTTGTGTCCCCTTTTGGAAGGAATGACAGTAGAACTGAAACAACAGCACAGTGGAAAAATCAAACACCTCCTCCAGGTGGTTTGTGATGATGCTCCAATTGTCCTCCTTGGAAATTCCATTTGACTAACTTGGAAAAACTTGGGAAATTAGTTTGGCCAGAAGAAAGAGAAAAAATAGTTAGCCAAGATGGTTTTAAGGTATTTGGAATTCCTAACTCTTTATACTCATAATATGGCTATTTAATTTTTACTTGTGTTACTCGAGTAAAATATAGAGACAAGATACAACAGACACTGACAAGTGATGGATATTTTTAAATGTCCATTAAAAAGAAATTTTCCCATGTGCAAAATGTTCTCAGATGTGATAAATTTGTCAAGTAGTTAAAAGCAAGGCATAAAGCAAAAATGAATGATATTATATAACTGACTGTTTTGCAGTCTGATCTCTAAGTTGAAAGTGTTTTTAAAATGCTAGCATTATTGAGTAAGAAAAGGAAAAGACAAACAGAGGCAAATATCCTTCCAGCAGCCTCAGAAAGAAGAGGGACAATAGGACCAACACATTTTATGGGAGAGCAGAGAGAGGGGACCAGGAACAAGTACAACTGGAAGGAGTGAGCCTACAACAGAGCCAGAACTTGTTCCCTTCAACCCAGGCGGTTAGTCTCCCTGAACAGGCTGAGAGAACCACTTATAGAATACCCATGGAGAAAATGAACTCTGTGGCTCAACTCTATGGCTAGCTGTGGAACCACAGATGTTCCAGCAGGAGATGGAAATGGTTAAGAAGCCACCAGGACCAGGATGGCTGGTCAGCTGCCCAGGAGCTCATGAACAGACCTGAAGACCAGAGAAGGCATAAGGACTCGCATTGGCCTAAAACAGGCCAAGTAAACCAGAGGGAAATCATATTTGAGGTTGTTTGGAGAGACTCTGGATCAAGAATCCATAAGCTCTGTCATGGGTATCAGACCCCAAGACCTGGGTGGAAATGCCCCAAAGATGAAAATTTTCATGAAACTTTCTGCTTTTGTGGAATATGGCAGTAGCTTAATGCTTTTGTGGTTCCTATTAGAAGGGGTAACATCAGAACTGAAGGGACAGCAATTCACAGTGCCCTGAGAAAATCACATATCTCCTGTAGAGGTCAGATGCACTTGGGAGAGTGGCAAAACCTCCGGATCTGCAGTGCTGTCCACACATCCTTGAAAATTGCAGATTTTGCTGCCAAGAGCCAATCAACAGACTCCTGGGGTAATCAGTCAGTTTTGAAAACTCTGTTTCATAAATTTTGACGCAGAGTAATAATGTTCAAATTTATCCCTTTCTGCGTTCTTTCATTTCCCTCACTTTCTTTTTCTCCTTGTTTTCCTCTGGTCCTATCAATGGGGAAGCTGTATCAGAATTTCTTGTTACTTCCAAAAGGACCATCTACATCCGAGACAAGATGCCTCAGAGGGAGAGAGCTCCCGAGGTGGTCTCAAACAACATAGATGACAGCTTTAGGCTCCCTTCTCTCCTTGTGAATGAAACCCACTGAGCCTGGCTGATGCAGCCCAAGTTCCTCAGGGTTTTCACGAGATCCCGGCGGAATCTTTCACCCACAAAAACGTAGAGAACAGGATTCAGGCAGCTGTGGAAAAAGGCGATGGTCTGAGTGACCTGGAAGCAGATGTCAATGGTGGTGGAAATGTCACAAGTGGAAATGAGCGTGGTGTAGGTATCGATGGCCTGCACCAACAGGATGCAGTTGTAGGGGAACTGGGATAAGACAAAGACAGTAAGGACAGTGATGGTCACCTTGAGGGCCTTGTGCTTGGATGATTTCCTGGCTTGAAGCAGGGTATGAATGATGATGGTGTAGCAGCAAGCCATGACCACGAGAGGAAGGAAGAACCCCAGAATGACCTTCAGGGTCAAGACAGCTGACTTCAATCTGGTGCTCTCGTTACTCGAGTAAACCATGGTACAGATGGCAATGTCAGGTTCTTCCTTGATTTGGCTGTACAGGATTTCTGGGATGCAGAGTGCAGCTGCCACGACCCAGATGGTCAAGCAAACCATTTTGCTGTACAGAAGCCTTTTCTGCCTCCAGTTCTGTGCTTTCATGGCCTGGGCAATGGCAATATACCTGTCCACGCTGATGCACATGATCAGCAGCATACAGCTGTAGAAGTTCATCTTGTACATGCTGTTGACCACTTTACACATGAAGGTCTGGAATTTCCACCGGTCAGCAGCTGCAATGGCCCAGAAGGGAAGGGTGACAAGAAAAAGAAGGTCGGCAATTGCCAAATTCAAAAGAAACATGTCCGTCATGGTCTTCACTCTTGTGCAGTACCAGTAGACGAGGATGACCAGACTGTTCCCCAGAGTCCCCACAATGAACACGAGCCAGTAAAAGGGTGGCAGGAAATGTTTTGCAAACTGCCTGACATTTTTTTTGTCACAGAAGTTGTCAGTGAAGTTGAAGTTCATGTAGTCCTCCATGGAAGATGTGGAGTCATAGCTGTATTCATCAGGTTCATTAGGGATAAGACACTGCAAGGGGACACAGACAGCATTAGGTCAAGGACGATGTTTTAGAGATCCTGTCAGCTGGTAGAGGCATGGCCCTGGACCCTTCCAAGCCCAACAGCCTATGCTAAGACAAAAGAAATGTAAGTGAAAGAAGTAGGAATTCTGAAAGCATCTGCTTCAGTTGTAAAATCTTTATTAACTCAACAAATATTTATTGAGCACCTATGATAAGCGAGGTACTATGGTAAGTGCTAAAGATACAGTGGTCAATAAGTCAGACCTGCTTCCTGCTCTCATGGAACTGACCTAAAAGTGAGGATATAGGCAACCAAATACAGCACATGTAGGAAAGAGGGCTTTGGGGTCACTGATGGGCACAAACATATCAAACTAAGTGAAAGATTCTGATCATTCTTTTTCCTCTCTGCTCTACCCTCCCCTAAAAAGATTAGCAGAGATTCTTGAAGGTTTCTGGTCACAGACCCTCTGAGTCTCCTGAGAGCTATTTGATGCTTGTTCCAGAAACACCAATACACATATGCATACACACACTCACACATGCACACACAAAAACACGTACACCTACGTGGCATACACACATCCATGCACTCTCACATACACAAGCATCAGCACTGGCTATGTAATTTGCGGGACTGCTTGGTCAAAAATGATTAAGAATTTCAAGACAGTGAGCATGAAATCAAGCATGTGGTACTTCTAAGCCTGGGGCCCTGTGTGACTACACAGGATGCATTCCCATGAAGTTGTCCCTGGCGAGCACATATACCTTCACATACATTCACGCATATACATTTGCACACACTCATATGCACATAAACGTGCCTCCACTCAAACTCCCATGCATACATGTGCATACACGTGATCATACTTCCAGGCACACCTGCACAAACAAACACAGTTCACTACAATTTCATTGAGTTCCTGGCCCTGAAGCCATCCTGGCTCCCTTGCTAAGAGAAAGGGCAATAAGGGCTGGAGTTGAGAACCCTGAGCATGAACACTGCGTCATAGCCTGGAATGGGGAGGGAACGTAGGAAGAGGGATCCAGGATGGAGCATGTCAATCCCACATAGCCTCAAACACTCTCACTTTCCCACCAGTTCCCCTTGCAGGGCTCCCATCAGGGCTTCTATATTCCATCAGGGACCACCAGGTCTCCCTCCCTTCCACCTATAGACATTCCCTTCCAAATCCTATCTCTCCTCTTATTTCTCCTCAGGCAAGTAACAGCATCTGGATTCATTTGGACTGGAAATCACCCCAGATCCACAATAGGTTTATGTTTTGTTTTAAATATTAGATATTTAATATCAATAAATATATAAGTATATTTTGTTTATATACTTAAATATTTATAATGAAATAGTAAAATATCCTCTGCCAGTCTTCTGTTGGCTGGGCTCTTCCTGTCTATATACATTATGATTTCCACCAGTTTCTAACGGATTAGAGCAGCATTTCCCAAACTATGTTTTGGGTAGGGGTGCTAGTGAGTAAACAGTTGAGAATATCTGTGTCTTACAGTCCTTCTTTGAAATTCACAATACTTATGAACATATTAAAGACTCTGAAAAGTCCTGCAGAACTGTTTTTATTTTAACTGCACATAGCATAGTAAAGACTCTGAAGAATCCTTTAGAACCTATTTAATTTTGTTCAACACTGTTTCCTAAATTCATTTAAACATGGAGACTCTTGAGTGTGTGTGTGTGTGTGCTTATTAAGGTATCAGGGCACAATGAGTTGGCTGAGAAAGAGCAGTATTTACCAGAGGGCTGTCGTCTCCTGAATTCTGACACTCACATCAAAAGCTAATGATATGAGCCTATTTGGCCCTGGCTGGCAGGAGCTAGCAGGAGGAGCCCAAGGAAGACTGCCCCCTTAGTAACTTGGTCTACAGCTTGAAAAGTCTGGAATGTAGTCCTGGCTTCCCTTTCTAAAAAGTGACCAAGGAAAAGTTCTCTTGCAAAGAGAGACTCCATGGGCCAGACCCAAGGGATGGCTGAAGGAGAGCAGCTGGACACAGCCCATTACTGGGAAGAGCTGAGCAAAACTCTCCTGGACTTGACCACTCCCAGGCAACATTAAAAGATTTCCCTTCTGACTTTGGTCATTGTTTGGAAACTTAGCCACTTAGAGGATACGTCTCATGGGTGACATGCTTTAAGGAAGATACCAGCAGAGTCCTATTGAAGCTGGACATGGGTGCCAGGCATAGCCATGGCCTGGGGCTTGAGTTCTGAGGCCCACTGGGAAGGTCATCCTGGAAGAGCGGGAGTTTGAGTGAAAGGAAGAAACTTTTAGGATGGATGAAAGACTCTGGAGAATATGCAGGCCAAAAAATAGGGATCCCTGAAGATTGAAGAGGTCGGAGGGTGCTAACGTTATGGAGGAAAATCAGTAAAAGCATGTAGATAAGCAGGTGCTGACTGTGAATGACTAAGCATGAAACTTTGCTTTTGTAGAGTTAAAAAACAATTTTTTTTTTAAATTGTCAGGCAGCATCCCCATTCACAGATGAGAGTCTGCATTCTCACAGAGCAGAGCTACCAGTCAAACCTGCAGTCCTTTAACTGTATGCACACTGGGTGGCAAAGAGCAGCCCAGAGCAGATTTTAAAGACATGGGTGAGGAGAAGGAAAGAGAAGGGAGAAAGAGGAAGGCAATGCAGTTACAGAAGGGCACAACTGGCAGGGGGATGGGTGCAAAGAGATGGTTGTAGTTCTTTAAGGGCAAGTAAGCATCTGGGGCAGGGCCTTTGCAGGGCCAGTTGTGTTTGCGGGGCCAGCCTCTGGTGGAGGAGCTGGAAGAAAGCGGATTCCTGGACACCCAGGTATCTCCTGACAAACAGGCTTGCCCCCTGCCGTGAATCATCTGAATTTTATGATTGATTGGGATTCCCTCTTTAATTGAGAAGTTCAGCCAATTTGTAGCCAAATCACAGTAATCATAGACCTTTTCAACTGGTGTGTCCAGTAGAAATATAAAGCAAGCATCACAGGCAAAATTACATTTTCTAGTAGCCATATTAAAAAAGTAAATAGAAACAGGTAAAACTAACTTTAATAATATATTTTATTTAAGTCCCATATATCTTAAACATTTCATGATGTAATCAATATAAAAATTGAGACATTTTATATTCTTTTTTTTTTTTTGGTATTGTCTTCAAACTCAGTATCTTTACACTACAGCATCTCTTGCTTTGGAGCAGCCAGATTTCATGTACTCAGTCTCTTGGGTACGATATTGGTACCCAACTTGAGGCTAATAATCCACGTTTTAACTCCTCTCAGTCTTATCTCCCTATTCTATCAAATTTCCTCTGACTCTGTTTTAATTTATATTGTTTTCCACTTTTTTATGTGTCCTTGCAAACTGCCTCAAATCTATTGTGCAACATGGAGTGGGTGGGGATAGAGAGATAGTTACTTAAAAATGTCCAAACTTTGCTCTCTTAAGGAACTCACCAATTCTTTTTCTTATCTTATTACGATGTCTAGAAACATTCTCATCAAAGGTGTCTTTTACCGTTTCTTACCAAACTAAGTTGTTTTTAGACCCTCCTTTAAAAACTTTTAAGTCAAATTTAGACCATTGTGGGCAACCTGTAGTTCCATATTAGCAAAAGTATGAACTACATCTTATTTCTTCTTCAGCTATAAAGAATGGTCATTTGTTAGGGTGGTAGCCTGTGCTCACAAGAAAGGCAGTTTTATGAAAATGTAACTAGTACATTCCCTTTACAGACTAAACACATGGTGTGTGCTCATCCCAGAGTTGAGAAACATTAACTCTTTGTTTCTCATTCATAGTCAATAAGTGTCAAAATTCATTCAACAACAAATATTCATTCAACAAATATTTACTGACTACCTGCATGCCAGACAAGGAAACAACTTCCAAAGACAGCATTCTAGTTGATAATGGAAGTAGAAATGGGTCAAGACATTTAAAAGTGTAACAATCTCCTGCTTGCCAGAACTTGTATGGGGCAGGGATGAGGCATATGGGAAGATATGAAATGTAGGGCACTGAAGTGACCCTCATGGCCATGGCACGTTCAGAGGTGTCCTGAGCCATAGCATCACCATGAGACAACTGAGTTACTCCCACAGGGCTACTTAAGAGAGACAGGATTTATGTCATTTGGGATGATATTTAGCATTTTGATCAAGAAAAAACAAGTAAGTTATAGTTGTACACCTAAGTAAACAAGAGAATGCGCGCTAAACAGACTTGAATTCAATAATCTATATGTAAAAATGAGCCTTTCACTTTAAGGAAAGCAAAATTAAAACCCCCAGGTATTTCTGGAAGGCACTCCTGGATGTAACAAAAGCATAAGAATTTTATTTGATTCTATCATTGATTAGATTTGGCTAGCAAATTATAAATGATTCCCTGGGTAATAGTTCTACCTACTCATTTTTATCTTATTGTCTTTCAAGGAACTATGCACTGCTGTATTTCTATAAAGCCTACTTAGCATGTAAGAACTGCCCATCGTGGGTCTGTTAAAAGCAAATGAAGTGGATTCTCTTGTCTTTTTCTTTCTCCTGAATTTCAGAACAGACACACAGCACGTCCTGGTTAAAGATCATAAGAGTTCTTAGCTGTGAATACAATTTTAAATAGCGTTTTTCTCTTGTCTACACATCATATCCCAAAGTGCCTCAGGCCGGTGGTGCACTGTGGCGCCACCTGCCGGTTAACTGGGGTTCGGCTCGGCAGAGATGGACCTGGGAAGCCAGAGTCCTTCCCCCACCCATGGATTCCCTCCCACACCCACATAAAAAGGCACAAGCGAGAGTTTTGAGGGGCCTGAGGAGCAAGTCTGTACTCACCGCGAATTCTGTGGGTGTCATGGTGAGTCCAATGCAAACCCGCTTCTAGGAAGAGGAGGCAAGAATCAAAAAGAGAATCGGTTCCTGAATGAACCATAACAACCAAACACCAAACAATGGAGATTAAATATTCAATCTGCCTATCCACATGGAAAAAAATCTCAGGTGAGAGTTAGAGTCAGTTTTCACTAATAGTAAGTCAACTATTCCAGATTTCAAAAATCGTCTTGGTTTTTGACGTAGAAAGAAACCTCTCCTTTGAAGTTGTCTGTCATTCACCACTTCGAATCCGGCAATCCCTTGATTCTACACTTCGTTGTCTTTTTACTCAGACAATAATTAGCCATTTTCCCACCCACGGATGAGAACGGGACGGGACCACAGTCAAGGGTTTAAATTTCCCCCAGTGAGTCCTTTTTACATCAGCTCGTTTTCTCTTTATCACCGTCTCTGCCAGGTTCTGATTTGCTGCTGGACTGGGTTTCCCCCCTGAACAATAGTTAATCTGAGAACCCTCAAACCCATTCATACCCTGCAGGGACGTGAGAAGAGCTTGAGGGCCGGGTGGGCCCCTCATCGGGGTCCCTCTCCTGAGCGCCCAGCACCCGCAGCACCCACCTGCAGGCTTCCAGTTAAAAGCTCAGGGCAGGAAAATGGGTGCTGTTTTCTCCTTACCCTAAGACACCAACAGGAAAAGCAAGTCCCACGTTTGTTTACTAACGAAAAGAACAGGTGATGTTCCTTAAAAGCCAAGGGCCTCATAGCTGACTGAGAACAAGCTTCGTTTTTGTTTTCAGGCATTTTTGAGTATGAGTGTAAGCCATGGGCCTTAGTTAATGATGTATCGACATCGGTTCATCAATTATAACAAATGGCCCACACTAATGCAAGATGTTAATAATCGGGGAAACTGGGGGGAAGGAGGTGGGTGCAAAGGAGCAAATGGAACTCACTGTACTTTCTGCCAATTCTTCTGTAGACCTAAAACTGTGCAAAAAAATAAAGTCTACTAAATCCTACCCCCCATCCCAATGACCTAGCTTGACTCCCTTCAAGGGACAGGTCTGCAGCTGATGAAGGGCTTTTTCTTTTATATGCCTGGCAAGTTATTTCAGAGAAACATCTCCAGCACCACACCCCAAAGTTCCAGAAGAAAACACTCTCCTTATAAACCCAACCCTGCCCCCTTGGCTTCCTTTGCATAACACAACATCATGGCCCACCTGCTTTGCTGAAAGTACAGTGGTTTTCAAGACATAATGTGTGGTACAACCGCTTTGGAAAACAATTTGGCAGTTTCTTTAAAAGTTAAACACATCTGCTATGTGATTCAATCAGTCTGCTCATAAGCATTTACCCAAGAAAAATGAAAGCACGTGTCCACACGAACACTTACTCACGAATGGCTCATAGCACGTTTATTTGTAGTCACCCCAAATCAGAAACAACCCAACTGTCTATCAACTAGTGAATGGATAGTCTGTGGAATATCCCTTCAATGGAAGAAGGAATGAATTACTGATACATAACAACATGGGTGAATCTCAAAACAATAATGCTAGGTGAAAGTAGCCAAACAAAATAATACATACCTTATGATTCCATTTACATACACTTCTAGAAAATGCAAACCAGAGAGCTGGTCAGTTAGTGGTTGTGTGGAACAGGAGGGACAGGACGGCAGGGGAGACTGCTAGGCAAGGTGGGCTATAAAGGGGCCCTTTGGGGGCCATAGAAATCAGACATGTGATTTCACAGCTGTATGCATATGTCAAAACTTACATTCTGTACTTTAAATATTTGCAGTTTATTGTCAATTGGACCACAATAAAGCTGATTAAATTAAATTTTGCAAAAAGAAGAAGATAACGGTGAAAACTTTTGGATTTTCTTCAGTCTTCAGAGTCATACTGGCTGTCAGGAGGCAGAGGAAGGCAGCTGGAACTTCCTCCTTGTAACCTTCCTACAGCAGCCTCGCAAAAGAGCCTTGATTGGAGCTCCCTGTGTTATTATATAGGAATTGAGGGATCAGTTCAAACTCGTGTTTTATAAGATAGATAGATGACAGATACCTTATTGATAGATGATGATGATAGATCGTTGATAGATATTTGTGTGTATATGTGTATGTGTTTTGCATATCTATTTCCTGACTCTGCTGACGGTGTCTAAAAGCTATGACACAGTAGGAATGAGCACCTAGGTGTCTCGCACTTGGTTTCTAAATACCATTCCCCACCAAATAGAACTAGGATACCTGGAGAATTTCTGATCACAGAACTGAGGCAGCAAAAGTACAAAATGAGCCTGGAACAGCATTTTGCCCCAGAAGAAAAGAAGTGCCCAAAAGATCCTGGGAGCACACTGGAAGGACATAAGTGCCGACTTGATGGGGCTTCCCCTAGCCACAGCTGAGGCACTTTGATGATCAAAATTAATAATGATAATATCAGCACATGCAATAAAATGAGAATGCATAAATCCATACTGATACACACATGCACATACATACTTACAAAGGGGAGGAGAGAAAGTTCTTCCTAAGGTGACAAAAAATAAAAATAGAAGGAATGATGCGATTAGAGACTCAATGGACGCTTACATTAGTGTGTGAGTGCTTGATGAGGAATAGGTTTTACAGAGGCCCAAATTGCATATTAATTACAAAAGGAAGAATAGAAACCTTACTGTGGAGACACCATAGGGTAGCAAGTTAAGCAAGTCTTCAGACCCAACATCACCAATAGGGCGGCAGTGCCATACTAGATACCCTAAAATGTACGCTGAGGAGGGGGGACTCTGTGTCCCTTTACTGGTGTTCCTCATAAAAAATCTTGCCCTAACTATAATAATGAGGAGATCTCAGACAAACCAAAGTGAGGGGCTTTCTACAAAGTAACTAACTGATATCCTCCAAGAATACCAGAAGCAGTGACACAAAGAAAAGACAGGGGGGCACTCCCAGTTCAAGGAGAAGAAAGACACGTGGCAACTAAATGCTATATAAGAACCTGGATTTGCTCCTGGAGTGGTGGTGGCGGATTAACAATGAATGACATTATTGGGAAATTGAGGACATTTTATATGAACTGTGAATTAGATGACAGTATTGTATCATTGTCAAATTTCCTAATTTTGCCGACTCCATAGTGGTTAAATAGGAGAATGTCCTGGTTGTTAGGAACTACCCCCTGAAGTTGTGGGGGTAACGCAGGCACAAAGCCTACAGCATATTCTCAAATGAGCCATTTTAAAATGTGCATAGAAAACACACACACAGAGAATGATAAAAAAAAAAAAAAATGAAAACAGTTGGCAAGACAAGGTAAAAGTTCCAGAAATTTTGACACAATTCTTGTACCCTTCAGTGGGGGGGGGGCGGGGGGGGGGAAGCAGAGAAAAAAAGTTATATAAGTTTTTTTAAAAAGGGGGGATCAGAAAAGGGGGAAGAGAAGTGTAACTAATAAAGCATCAGTGGCTGAGAGAGTTCAAATAGAGTCGAGAGGCTACTTTGGAGGTTACTCTCATGCAAGCTTCATTTAGACATTGCTACATATCATAACCTGCCAAATCCTTACAAAACCATTCCAGCTAATCCTAAAGAACACCTAGGGCAATATTTAAGATTCTACAAAGGTTCCATGCACTAGAGTAATTTTCCAGAAACCTATAACCTCCATATAGATCCCTGGACCAGATAAGTCCTGAAACCTAGAGGGCCCAGTCTCTCCAGAACATCAGCTAATTCCATCCCCCTATCCTATATTATTGACAGCCCCCTCCAACATGAAAAAGTTACAATGGCTATAGCCTAAATACTACTTAAGAGTGGGACAGAAAGATCAAAGTTGATTGTGGAGTTATACAGAGAAGGTTGGGTTTAGCAAATGAATATGATTGCTGAATCATTAAATTGATATCTCTTTCAGTCTCCAGTATCTTAGAGCAGCTAGAAGTAAAAATCTAAAATTGTGGAATTGTAACTCATACCAAACTCTGAGATATGTTCTACAATTAATTGTTGTGCCGTGCTTTGAAATTTATTGCTTTTTTGTATATATGTTATTTTGTACAAAAAAGGAAAAAAAAAGCTGAAAGTGATGATAAAATATTTAAGCCTTCTAGCCTCCTATATTCTGGGGCAACTAGAAGGAAAAATCTGAGAGGATGGTATAGTAGCCCATGACCAACTCTGGGATCTGTCCTGTAACTACTTGTTGAAGAGTGCTTTGAAAACTATTGCTTTTTTCTCTGTTTTGTATGTATGTTATACTATACAATAAAAAAAAAAGTTTAAGGAAAAAAAGGGAGGATAGGGAAAAGTGCTCTAGAAATTGTCCTCAGATGAGAAATCTAAAACTAACAGCAACAACAAAACAGATACAAGGAGGCCTGGAACAGGGCTGAGACAGGGTTAAAAGGTGGCACTGGCCACTGACCAGGCCATCAGACCAGCCACCTGGACATGGAAAGAATTTCACCGTAACTATTCGAGTGCTGAAAATGTTCAGACATTTGTCTTTTAAAAATATTGTTTTTATGCATTTTATTATAAAAGCAACATACTTTTGTAGGATACTTGGAAAATACACAAAAGCTGAAAGAAGAAAATAAAAGTCACTCACAGTCCTACCACCCCAAAATGACTGCTCTTAACTTTTTACTGTTTTCCTTCTCAGCTTTGTTTCCATGCATTCATGCACTTTTAATTCTTATGCATTTTTTTCATCTAACAAATTATGTGCATATCCTCCATCATTAAGTATTCTTGAAAGATATGAATGCTTTGGCTGCATGGCATCCCATCCAGGACTGTGCCAAAATTTATTTAAACATCTCCCCCAGCGTGGGCCGCGGTGACTCAACAGGTAGAGTTCTCGCCTGCCATGCCAGAGACCCAGATTCGATTCCCCGTGCCTGCCCATGTGAAAAAATGAGAATAATAATAAAATAATAATTATAAACATTTCCCCCAGGGAGCTGTTAGCTTGTTTACAATTTCTTTTTCTAATTATTTCAAACTATTTTCCAGGTGAGTGGGGAAAGCCTCTTCTTCAGAAAAGTTGTACTCTATCCTTTTCCTCTTAAGTACCAAGGCTAAGAACATTCCCCCAGGTAATATTTCTGAATTATTCTCAGGCCTTAGCTCTTGTAGTGGTTGAATTCTGCACAGCATCACTCCAGCTTCTGTTCAGAGATAGGAAATTCAACTTATAAGGAGAAGTGCAGCCACTTTGGTGCTGAGAATTACTGTTCTTTTATTCAGATGAAAAAATGCCCAGAAAAAAAATACACCAATTCAGCAAATTAGATTACATCTTGGGGCATAGGGAGATCGATTTTGAGTCATTAGCTAGAAACTACTTCATATATTCCTAGTATCCATGGCTTAATGATGTCACCTGCTTTTTACTTGTATGAAGAGACTGAATATTATCAGTTAATATCTGAGCAAACAAATTCCCAAAGAAGGAAACTGCAAAAAGAAGAAAGAGTGCCTTTGGCTAGAGTTAGTTATAGTTAGTTTTGGGTTGACTCCAGCAACAACTGATAATGATGTTGGTAAGAATTTGGAGAAAAGGCTTCCACACTGCTGTGGGAGTATAAATTTGTGCAACCTTTGCAGAGGGTCAAGCCATATTTGCCAGATTTTGCAAAGCACAAGCCCTCTGAGTCAACAGATCCTTTGCTGTGAACTTACCCTACTGGTATCTCACAAAAGAACATAAAGATGCATGTACAGCAATCTATGTTATAGCATTTTTTTGCAGGGCAGAAAACTGAAAAAAAAAAAACTATCCAACCATTGTTGATACTATGATACATCCATCCAATAAACTACAAAGTAGCCAATAAAAATAATAAGATAGACCTTGTGCTGATATAAGATATCAAGGTCACCCAGATTATAAGGTAAAAATGCAAGAAGACTATATTGTGTGGTCTTTAAAATACATGTATAGGCTATATGCATCATTGCAGATTAGTGCTGAAACACTTTTTGGAAGAAGACTGAACAATGTTTACCAAAGGGGAGTGAGACTTTCAGTTTTTTCCTTTGGGTTTGCAAGCTATTGAATTATTGTGCATGAAATTTTAAGAGCTATAAAAATAACTGACAGCATCTGAAAAAAGCCGCCCCGTGCTCTTCCGGTCAGTACACCTGTTCTCGGAGCTCAGGCAAAGGAGGAACTTGTAGTCTACTCCCGCTGGGCATGGAAAGCAACAAGCCCTGAATGAACCATTGGAGTATTTAAATTCATAAGGGCTACTTTTTGCAACTTTGAAATCCTACCCTAGCTTTAAAAAAAAAAAAAGTCTCTTTCTTCTGTCATAAATTTGCCTTAGGGTCATAGAAAATAAAAGAAAACATTCATCCCAAGTGCCACCATCAAAAGACACTACTGACAAACTTTCATCTATTTCTTTCTAATTTTTGTCAGACTACTTTTATAATATTTTATTTTCCTAAACTGCAAAATCTCAGCGCTTACTTTCATTTTTCATCTTGCTTGAGAAAGAGGGAAAAACACAAGTGGGGTGGCGGAATCCCACATATGACAACACACACTGAGAGTGAGGGACCTCTCAATCCTCCCTGGAGAGTGAACTGGTGTTTGACTCACCACTGTCCAAATCTCTCCTGGGCTGCCCAGTGGGCCTCAGTAAGGGTACTGCAGTCACCCAAAGGCTCATGGTGAGCATCAAGTGCAATGCCATGCATGGGTGTGCTTTGTGGAATGCAGGGAGCTCTGGGAGAACATGGGAGCATTCCTCAGCCACAGCATTCACTTGGTCAATGTGCCTTGAGCACCTGGTAACATTTGCTTGACTTAAACAGTGTATAAGATGTGATCCTTGTCTTCAAGAAGTTCATATTCAAGTACAGTGGATAAGACATGTCTGTCAATACCAGTAATGGTCAATGCTATGAGATGCTGTAGAAATTGAGATGAAAAAGCATTGTCTCCAGTGCTGGGGAAAACCCAGGAGGGCTTCATTGAGGAGGTGACATTTTTGCTGGCCTTTGAAGGCTGTAGAGCATGTGGGCATGCAGTGATGGGAGGGAACGGTGCTCCAGGGAAGGGAAATATATCAACAAAATCATGAAAGCCAGGAAGCATGAGGTGCGTGCAGAGGCCAGAGATAGAGGAAAGGGAGACCTGCTTTTACCAGGAGTGAAAAGTGCCTATTAGAAAAGTTAGCCTGGAAATCCTTCCATGCCATTCATAAGGGCAACACATTAGTGGAATTCACTACACCCATCCATTACTTTTGTATGTGCTACTATCCTTAAGTAACCAACATGAAAACCCACATGGGGGTTCATCAATCAGTCAGCACACGTGTGCCTACTGCGGACACAGCACTCACCGCGTCTGCAGCCTCCGTGGCTGATACAGTCCAGTACACGAGCCCCTGACTATAACGCAAGTCCTTACTTTGCTCTTTGTCTAATTTGCTACACAGAGGTTGAACCATCTCTTGCATTTTTTTGTAGCTCTGCTCTGCCTTCCCGGTTCGGGGTGGGGGCTCTGCGCTGCCATCAGGCCATCCACTCACTACGCCCAGGGGCCCGGGGTCTGGGCATGACAAGCTCCCAGCATGCACCTGAGTGGGGCGCACGTGAGGAGGCCTCAGGACAGACAGATGCGGGAGAAGGAGGCTCCGAAACTCCAAGTGCTGAAATGGCAAATTAACTTTGGTTTATGCAACAAAGGGAGGGGCAAGACATTTCCCACGGACGGCTTGCTGCCCCACATTTCCAGTCCAGCATTTTTAGCCAACAGCGCCCTGACGAACCCGCGGTGTAGAGACTAAGGATTAATCAAGATCTAAAAGGGGTGGGTGTGTTTCAAAGGACAAAACCGTTCTCATTAACAAGGCATTTAAAAGAAAATGACTTTGTTCTAATCAGAAAGGAGAATTTCTTATTAAAAAAAAAAATCCCCAAATTACAGACACACATAAGGAAAAAGCTACAAACCTCTCAAACACTTTTTTCCTACTTTAGCCATTGCTAACATTGAGACATACCCTTTCAGACTTTTTCTCTGTAACAAACCACACACGGGCTCACTCACGCGCACACACTTAATGGAAAGGGACTCATACTATGCATACAATTTCGATCTTGCTCTTCTAATGAGCAATCCTTCACAGGCCACTCTCTGTGCCATTTCAACATTTAGCTATGTTGTTCACTGCATTGAATGGCTGCAGAGTATTCATTCCATTGTCTGGATTTGCCACAATTCATTTAACCAGTCATCCCTCGATGCAAAGTTTGGTTGTTTCTAAGTTTTTGTTGCTACAAAGCATGCTACCAAAAACATCCTTTCCATGGGAACTGTCTCAGACCCAAGGATTTTGATTTTCCCAGCCCCTGGCCACCTTCTTGTCACCTGTCCCTGAGTGCTCGCTTCTCCCTCCTTTAAGGTACAAAGTAGAGACTGCCTCGAGCCCAAGCTCTGCATGCATGGGGGGGAAGGGAAGTCTTATTACTGACACTCGGAGCCCGGGCAGGGCACCCCCGGGTTCACCTTTGCCTCCCCTAGCAGCTTCCAGCAAAGTGCCTGGTGCCCAGTAGGTGCCCATGGCCACTGACAAGGCATGTGAAAGGCTGGGTTTGAGGAGCCATCGTGGCAGGGCATGATGGCATGCACAGTGACACTGGGGCGGGGGAGGGGGGAGGAAAAAAGGCAGGTGATACTCACAGCCCGAGGGCAGCGCGAGGCTCTGGAGAGAATGCAGCCCACCAGCTCTCGGTGCAGAGAGAGGCGGGGTTGCTCTGCTGCCTGGGATGAGGGGCAGGCCTTCTGTGAGATCTGAGCAGGCATCCACCCTGTTAAAAAAAAACACCAGAAAGGAAGCCAAGCCACTGGGTCTGTGTTGTCACTGGTGGGGTAGCCAGGAGGGTGGGGAGTCACCTGCTGTAGCTTCCAGCAATCACCAGTTCATCATTTGCAACCAGAAACGAAAAACTGACAACTATTGGGCTAAAGGAAAACCATCTTCTCTGAAGATACACATACAAACTGCTCATCTAAGAATGCTTTCATTTCTTAGAGAGCACAGCTATGTACAGGGACTAGGGAAAAGGGAGTCCCACCTAGAGAAGTCAGCCTTCCTAAAGGGGCACATTGACACTCTTTCTTTGGGTGGTGTCATCTAATCAGACCTGTTTCAGATTATCAGCCCAGCACGGCCCATCATCATGTAACCATTTTTGGCCTTGACAGTTGTGTCTGAACCCTTTTGAGTGTGCGGTGCCACACAGTAGCTCCTAGCCACAGGAGGCTATTTAAATGTAAATTAATTAAAATTAAGTTAACCTTAAAAATGAGGTCCTCGGTCACACTAGCCACACGTAACTAGCAACTAGCCGGCACAGATAAAGAAAATTTCCATAATCTCAGAAAATTTTATTGGACGGAGCTACTTGTAGGAGTCATATATGTGATTCGTGGCTAGAAAAACATGGGGTGCTGGGTTCTACCTGCCTCAGGAGGGCCCCTAACTCCTTGGAATTGGGGTCAAATACATTAAGATTTTATTTTTAAATGACCACTGTAAGTCAAGTAAATGAACACTTATGTTATGCTTCATCTTATAAATTTTGGGTGACAATGCAATTTTGGAAACATCTAAAAGTCATAGAAAATATTTTGTTTTTAATGCATGGGAAATCTTCACATCCACTGCAACAGTGGGGCCTTTGATCACGATGCAATTGGAGATTCCTTGTCATAGTTATGACCAAGACACCCTTTTTATGTTTTCGGGGGGAAACCATAACTACCCTGGAGTAGAAACGAATTTCCTCTTTTTATTTATCGTCCTGCGGACCCTGACGGACCGGGCAGAGCGGTCCTTCCCAAGCGCAGGTCCCACTAACCGCCTTGGGCTCTTACAGAACGAAGGGATGCATAAGATGCAGCTGGATTTATTATGTGAGTGGGGAAAAGGCAAAAAAAATAGCCAGTACAGCAGGTAGAAACCGTGGGCAGTAAGAACGAAAGGAATGGTTGATTCGCCCGCCTTGAGGGAAGGGCCGTGGGGTTCCCTCACCTCGTGCCACATGCGTTGAACCCCAACAGTTTCTGAGACTGTACATGACCAGCCTTCAGCCGAATGCTGTGGCCTTTCCCTTTTCCCTCTAAATTGGCAAATGATGACAGAAAAAGAAGGGGTGCGAGGGGGAAGAAAACGTCCCCTTGGCTGACGTCTGGCTGACCGTGGCGGGCGGGGGTGAGCGGGGAATCTGTCTCTCCTTGTGCTGCGTGGTTTCTGTGACAGCAGCTTGTCCAGGCCCAGGGAAAACTTTCAGAAGAACGAGGCAAGCGCTGTCATCATGCCTTGAGTGAGGAAGACGCTGTGCTTCCTATCTCCTCCTGACTTAGCTGTTTCCTCATCAGGTAAGAGCCTCTGAGAAGATGCTGGGTGACTGACTGGGAGGAGGTGCTGGGAGGAAGGAAAGTGGGGAAGGAAGCTTCCCTTGGCCCAGGGGGTCCCAGGAAGCTTGGGAAGCTTGCAGGGCTGGAAGAGCTGCCTGAGAACTCACCCATCCGTTCTCCCAGCATGGAGAGAGGCGTCATAAGGCTGGGGATGCAGGAAGACGTGAGGAGTAGCAGAGAGAACTCCTGGTCTCTCAAAGGAGCCCAGGACAAGCGAGATTCTCTTTGCCCTCATCAGGTTTAGGTTCATTTCTTGAAAGTTAAGTTTTGTCCGTTTGTTTTCCTTGCTGTGCTTCTCTCTTTGCAGCTAGAATTCAGAGCGGGGGTGACTATAAAAGGTTGCTGGATTCCTTTTGCTGGTGGTGTTTCTCTCTCACCTCACCCAGTGGGACATTCTGGAGGCCAGGGCAGTGTGTGTGTGTCCCCTCGGGGTCCGGACCAGGTGCTGGGCCTGGTAGTTGAGGGGTGTTTAAGGAATATTTGTGGAATATAAGCCGCAGTCCACAACCTCAGGATGCTTAGAAGGGGAAATGACCCCAAATGTCTTTGCTGCATGGGAGAAATTGTGGCGCCAAGTTCAGGTCCCCTCTTGTTCGTTCCATATCTGGAGGGTCTAACACAGTTTCTGGATAGAATACAGGAATTTTGCTTCATTCCTCTACTTTTCAGGTTCTCTGCATTTAAAACTAGATTTATAATCTTGTGCCCCGCCTTCTGGAGTCTTCTGTGCCTCTTGGGAAAGTCATATTCCAAAAGCACACTGAGGTCTTTGGAAGAGGACAACACTATTTCCACTCTTCATTGATTGTGGCCTTATGTTGACCTGGAAGGTCCGAAGCGTCTTGAAGTGGAAAGGGCGCTTGGTGGTGGGGATAAGATTGGTGGGGTACAAGGAGTCCTGGGTTCACACTTCCAAAGGTGATTTGGAGCCTTTTGGGAGCCTCTATTAAATAGAGAGGGGATGAGAGGAAATGTTGGTTTCAGCAGGTAGTGATGCATTCAGCGTTGGATGTGACATGGTTGAGGTGCTTGAGTGAAGGTGTCTGGCAAGTCTTTAGAGCTCAGAGGGGAGGTCAAGAGTTCAGTTTTGTGGCCTCTGAGCTCTTTCAGAACATGAGGAAGGGAAATAAATGTTCTCCTCACCTTCTGAGGTTTTGTGCTTACAGCACGTGAATCCTGAGACTGGTTGTAGGATTTGTGATTTTACGCACTTCATCTATTAATGACAATAACCATCCTCTTTACCCTCACAACCTGTCTCATCAGGAAGAGCTCACCTGAGTCTTTCATTCAACATATATGTCAAGTTCCCACTATGCAATGCCTCTGTTCCAGGAAGTAGGGATGGAGCAGTAAGCAAGACAGATGATGTCAGATAGTGGCGAGTGCTTTGCACAGAATTAAAACAGAAAGTGGCTGGGGCCTTCTTAACACTGGGTGTTAGGACAGGGCTCACTGAGGAGGTGACACCTAAGATACGATTTATAAGAAGTTCCCATAAATGTGCAGATGGGGGCAAACATTCCCAGCAGAGGGAATCGTTGGCAGGAATGAACTTTCCGTGTTCAAGGATGAGGAAGACTGACATGCTGTGGGACAGAGGGGGGTGAGAGGTAGCCAGAGAAGTAAGAGGGTGTCTGAGGCTAGGGTCAACGGTCAATGATTCCAGGTGGGATGGAAAGCCACAGAGTGGTTATGGCCCAGTTTCCATTTCTAATAGCTCATGGCTGCTGTGTGGAAAATTATTTCCCCCTGATAGGGAGGAAGAGTGAGAAGTTGGAGACTGTTACTCGTGGACAAAAGCCACAGTGACATGCAGTCTGGGCACAGAGGGACACTCCTGGGCAGGTGGCTAAGCTGAGTTCACCTGGAGTGAGCTGAGCTCTGGTGGGCAGTCAAGCTCAGCCTGCGCTTGCTGCATGCACCACTCTCCCGGGTACACTCCAGGACAGAGACCCCCGGCCTCACCCTCCTGTGCATGTACAGAGGAGCTTGCAGGTAGTGGCCAAGCTGGAAGATCCTGAGCTTTGGAAGTGAGACTTCTGTTTTTGTGGCAGGAAAGACATGCTTTCCCCAGGAAACCATCACTGTGGAAGTTTCCACATCAGTCATGGTGGCAGCTGGAAGCCTCGAGTTGCCTGTTGCACCTGCTCGTTACCAAGCCACAATTGCAGGGGGTGGGGGTGAGAGTGACGCACCAGGGTCAGCAGTGACAGAACCTTTCGTGTTTCCCAGAGGCCATTGCAGGGGTCTGGTAAGTAAAACCTGGACAGGGTGTGGTGCTGGAGAAAGACTCGTTAAAAGGCAGATGCCCTAGTGCCTCCCCAAAAGGTCTGACTAGGTAGATCAAGAACAGGGCCCCTGAATCAGCATTTTGCCAAGTGTCTCATGATGTCCTGATGGGACTGGTTCTCCTGCAAAGCTTTGAGAAACACAGCCCTGAAGCATAACATAACGGAAAACAGTAAAACCTCGTTGTTTCTTTGCAGCTTCCGACTGGCCAGGCCCCACGGTCTGGATTAGAGCTTTACCTTTAGCTGGGCTGCCCGAAGGCAAAGCCACAACAGCTGCCGAGCCCTCCACTCTGCCTGCCCCTATCCCCTGTCTGGGCTTTGGCCTGCAGGGAGACAGCAGGGTGAAGTCAGAGTGGGTCCATCCCACTCACTCTTGCCACCCCCAAAAAAGGGGGTGATGGTGATAAATTATAAAGCAAGGTGTGATAATGGCTTTTTATAACTTAGGGGCTTTTTAGTGATCATAAAATTCAGATCATCCAACTTTTGGCTCTTTTTCTCTATAAGAAATGTAAATTAAACCATGGAGCCCCATTCCAAAGCATCAGCCCGCCCCAGCTTTCTGCAGGCTGGCCCCGTGGTGCACTGACACTTGATCATTATTTCAAAAACTGAAAGTTCAATGGTTGGTTTATTTTGAAGTTGGAAAATTTCCACGGCATCAAAATAGCTGCGTCAAAATGTCCCTAGTTTCAAAATGGCCACATGAAAACAACCACATCACAATGTCACATCCCTAGAATGGAGGCCCAGCAGAAAAACTTTCTGGTGGGGAGCAGTTGGCATGAGGCCTCATGAGCTTGTGCGTCCTCCTTGTTTTCATTCACTTTCTCCAGCTGACAGGCACTCACAGAGCTCCTCCTTGCCGGGCATGGGGATGGAAGCATGAATTAAGACCCCATCACAGGCTTCCAACGGCTCCCCAGGATCTAGCTTAGCAATAATATCCTAATTTTCAACATTGCCCACATTTGGGGAAATCGTGCTAAACAACCTCAAACTACCTTCCCAAACTGAGTTCTGCAGTCCAGAGAGGTTGGTAGGCATTTAGTAAATGGCGAGATTCTGTGCCAAATATGCAAGGCAACATATTGAAAATTCTGAGAAGTCCTACAGCAAAGAGGCCTGTTTAATTCTTTTTTAAGCTTGCAGTTTGTTTTCGGATAGCATCAAGTATTTTATCTAGCACATCTCTGGCTATAGGAGTTGGGACCCCCGTCCTTCTCTGGTGCCATAGCAAAGAGGGAGGGAGAGGAGAGCTATGGTTAATTGGGGTCTAGCCTGCCACAATTCTCCAAAACAGATCTGAAACCACACAATTAAGTCCTTCTCCAGCACCCCCACCCTGGTCTCTCACCGGACCCCTGCAACAGCTGTACTGTACTCTGCAACAGAGTGCAGTAGCTGTAGCTTGTACTCTCGTGAAGACAGAAACAGCTGCCGTCTGCTTCCATCCCTGCTGTCTTGTGTCCAGGGGGCTTTGGAGAGAGGCTGGGGGAGGGCTGGCTTCCCAATATTGCCCCTTCCATCCTGCCACCCCCCCGCAAGGAATGATCCATCCTTCCTTACTGTTGGCTTCAAAGATTTAGCTCATTTCTCTTCCTGTTTTAAGGCTCTGGCAATCTACTTCATTTCTCAAACTTTCCTCCAATCCCAAGCCCACCCCTAGGAGTGGGCGAGGGAGAAGTTGCAGGCTCTCTACTTGGCAGAATATTGCCGGGACCATGGGCCCTGGGGTTGACAGATCTGCCACTTACTGGTGTGAGCTTGGATAAGATACTCGCCTTATCTGTAAAATGTGCATGGTAATACCACCCTCCAAGAGCCGCCGTGGTGTTAAAAAGAGCTGTATGGGAAAAGCGCGCGCCAGTGCCTGGCCATAGGCAATGCTCGGTGAGCGCTTTCTATTGCAGTTTGCTGTCTTGATGTTGTGATTATATCTGGCGTTTGTCCTGCACTACACTTACTTATAGGCCTTTGTCTCAGCGCCTCAGTTTCCTCTTCTGTAAAACAGACACTGATATCTACCTTCTTGGGTTGCTCTCTGGATGGCTGTCTGAGCATTTGGTACTCAGGAGGTGACAAAGCAAAAATACTGGTGCTTTTTTGGTCTACAGGTTTGGTTTCTAAATACTTCTTTACAGAAATTCAATTAATGCCCAATGCAAGGATGCCATTCAAACTCAATCAAATTAACAGGCATGCCTCACTAAGTTGAACCAGGTTCTTGTTTTTCTTAAATAAAAAATTTGTTTTATTAGAGCAGTTGTAAGTTTACAGAAAACTCATGCAGGAAGCAGAGTTCCCATTTCCCCACCCACCCACACAAACAGTTTTCTCTATTATTAATACTTTGCACTGGTGTGGTTCATTTGTTACAAATGATGAAACAGTTTTATCACATTATTAACTATAGTCTGTGGTTAATTAGTTCATTCATTAGAGTTCACTTTTTCTGCTGCACAGTTCTTTGGGTTTTCTAATTATTATTTTAATTCTGGTAACATATTTACAGAATAAAATGTCCCATTTTGACCACTTTCAAGAATAAAATTCAGTGTTGTTAATTACATTCAAAATGTTGTGCTATCATCGCCATCATCTACAACAAAAATTCTGTACCACTTAAGCGTTAGCTCACGTTTTCCTACCTCCACCTCTCTGCTCTTAGTAACCTGTATTCTAATTTCTGACTCTATGAATTTGCTTACTTCTTTTCATATAGGTGAGAGCATACACTATTTGTCTATTTGTGTGTGGCTTATTTCATTCAGCATGATGTCTTCAAGTTTCACGCACGTTGTTGCACATATCAGTGCTTAGTTGTTTTTTTGTTGTTGTTGTTTTTTTTACAGCTGAGTAATATTCCATTGCATGGTGTAACGGTTTAGAACTATACCCCAGAAAAACATGCTCTTAAACATAATCCATTCCTGTGGGTGTGAACTCATTGTGAGTAGGACCTTTGGACGAGGCTACTTCAGCTGAGTTGTGGGTCAGCTCAATCAGGAAGAGCCCTACTCCTGTTAATGGAGTCCTTTTTAAGAATAATGAAATTCAGACAGGGAGAAAGCTAGAGGAAGCAAGAAGCTGAAGATCAACAGAACCTGTAAGAGAAGGAAGAAGCCAGAAGAGCTGCCATATGCATTGCCATGTGACAAAGGTGCCCAGGACCAAGAAGCATTGGCAGCCAGCCAGAATACCAATCTTCAAGAAGAAAGCATCGCCTTGATGATGCCTTTTGTGGACTTTCTTGATGTGGACATGAGCCAATAAATTCCCATTGTTTAAGTCAACCCATTGCATGGCATTTGGTTGAGCAGCCATGGAAACTGAATCATACAGGTAAGTCTATATCACATTTTGTTTGTCCATTCATCTGTTGATGGACATGTGAGTTGTTTCTACCTTTTGACAACTGTGAATAATGCTGTGAACACTGGTGTGCACATATCTGTTTGAGTCTTGCCTTCAATTCTTTGTGGTATATGCTTAGAAATGGAATTGTTTTTCACAGTTGACTGTACCTTTTGACTTTCCCATCAACAGTGTACAGTGGTTCTTATTTCTCCATATTTTCACTAAGACTTGTTGTTTTCCCTTTTTTCACTCTTCAGTGGTAGCCATTCCAGTGGCTGTGAAGTGGTACCTTATTGTGGTTTTGATTTGCATTTTATAATGGCTAATGATGTTGAGCATCTTTTCATGTGTTTATTTATTTTTTGTATATTTTCTTTCTATTTAAGTCTTTTGCTCATTTATTAATTGGGTTGTAGTTGATTTGTAGAATTTAAACATATATATTTTTTCTGGATATTAAATCCTTATTAGACAAATCATTTCCAAATATCTTCTCCTGTCTGTCAGTTGTCTCTTCATTTTCCTGATAGTGTCTTTTGATGAACAAAAGGTTTTCAATTTTGATAAAGCAACATTTATTTGTTTTTTTCTCTTTCATTGCTTGTGCTTTTTAGTGTAATGTCCAAGAGGCTATTGCCTTATACAAGGTCCTGAAGATGTTCCCTGTGTTTTCTTCTAGGAGTTTTATAGTTTTAGTTCTAATATTTAGGTCTTTGTTCCATTTTGAGTTAATCTTTGTAGATGATGAGAAATAGGGGTCCACTTTCACTCTTTGGCATGTGTATATCCATTTTTCCTAGCACCATTTAAGGGCCTGACTTCTTAAGGGTTTCTCAGGGCTCTCTCTCCTGTGCCTCGCACTTCCTCTTGATTGTGAGCCACATCCTTCTCCAGTGGAAAGGAAAATAAATAAATGTCCTGAGTCTAGTTAGTGCCAAAGGCTTTACAAACATTATCTCATTTAACTCCCATATTAATTCTATGAGAGAGAGAATATGTCCATTTTAAAGAATGGAAAATCGAGTCTTTGAGGAACTAACTAAATTTCCTAAATCACACAGTAAGTGGTAGCTGGGACTTTAATCCAAATATGACTGATTTCAAAGGCCATAATCTTTTCCCTTCCTCTTCCTACCTATAATGTGGACATTTGTTCCACAACTTTAAAATTTTACATTAAGGCATTTCTTTACCCAGAGAACTGAAAATTGGGAGAAAAAAAGAAGCCCTCTTCTCTGGAGCATGCTAAAAGCAACAAATAACACTGATAAAATGCTTCACAATTTGCAAGCTAATTTTCATGTGTGTTTAACCCTCACAACTATGTGAGGTAGATATTATTATGTTTTGCAAGGATGATGAATTTGAAGCTCAGAGAGCTCAAGGGATTTGTCCAAGGTAACACAGCTACTAAGTGGTGAATCCAGGATCACATGATAAAGGGCATATACGGATAAACCACTGCTAACATCATACTCAATGGTGAAAGACTGAAAGTTTTCCCTCTAAGATCTGGAACAAAACAAGGATTCCCATTGTTACCATTGCTATCCAACACTGTACTAGAAGTTCTGGCCAGAGCAATTGGGCAAGAAAAGGAAATAAAAGTCATCCAAATCAGAAAGGAAGAAGTAAAATTTTCACTCTTTGCAGATGACATGATCAGATATGAACAGAAAGTCCTAAAAAATCTACAATAAAGCTACTAGAGCTAATAAACAAATTCAGCAAAATGACAGGATACAAAATCAGCATGCAAAAATGGGTAGTGTTTCTTTCTATACACCACGTTTTAATTTGCTGAAGCTGACGAAATGCAATATGCCAGATATGGGTTGGCTTTGAAAAGTGGGGATTTATTAACTTACAAACTCACAGTTCTTAGGCTGTGAAAATGTCCAAATCAAGATATCAATAGGATGACACCTTCTTCTCGAAGACTGGCTACCAGTGATCCTCACCCCCTCTGTCACACGGCCAGGCACATGGTGACATCTGCCTGTTGCCCCTTCTCTCTCAGGTTTTGTTGCTTCCAGTTTCTGGCTTCAGTGGCTTCCTCTCTGAGTTTCTCTGGGGTTTTTTCTTGTGTGTTCTCTCTGTCTTTTATCCTCTTATAAAGGACTCCAATAAGAGAATTAAGACCCACCTTGAATGAGGGGGGTCCCATCTCAAATGAAATAATTTAATCAAAAGGTCCCACCTACAATATGTCTACACCCGCAGGAATGGATTAAGTTTAAGAGCGTAATCTTTTCTGGGGTACATACAGCTTCAAAAGCATCACACACTAGTAATGAGCAATCTGAGGAGGAAATCAAGAAAAAATAATCCATTTACAATTAGGAACTGAAAATTCAAATATTTAGGAATAAATCTAAGCAAGGATGTAAAGGACTTGTACACAGAAAACTTCAAAACATCGCTAAAAGAAATGTTAAATAAAGCTCAAAGAAGAATGTTCATGGATTGGAAGACTAAATATCATAGGATGACAATTCTACCCAAAATGATTTATAGATTCAATGCAATCCTATCAAAGTTCCAACAGCTTACTTTGCAGAAATGGAAAAGCCAATCATCAAATTTATTTGAAAAGGTAAGGGGCCCCAAATAGCCAAAATCATCTTGAAAAACAAGAACCAAGTTAGAGGACTTATGCTTCCTGACTTTAAAACTTATTTCAAAGCTACAGTGGTCAAAACAGCATGGCTAGTTTGGGCAGAGTTTTTAATAAGGTTGATTTTAAATGTTTGGAAATGGAAAGAGATGATCGTAGCACATAATCGTGAGTGTAATTAACAGCACTGAATTTGGTGTGATTGTGGTTGAAAGGAGAAGTTTAGGATTGTGTATGCCACTAGAAGGAAAGCTAGAGGATGAAACATGGGACTATGTAACATGATGAAGGTGGTTAATAGTACAAATATAAAGATGTTCTTCCATGAACTAGAAAATGTACATCACTATTACAAAGTTAATAATAGAGTGGTATATGGGGAAAAACACACCCCATATAAACTATGGACTATACTTAACAGGAATATTTTAATGTGCTTTCATCAATTGTAACAAAGATGCCACACTAATACTAAGTGCCAATAATAGGGGAGTATAGGGGTATGGGATTTTTCTTTTTGGAGCAATGAAAATGTTCTAAAATTGATTGTTTGTGATGATGAATGCACAACTCTGTGGTTATACTGAGAGTCACTGATTGTACACTTTGGATAGATTGCATGGTGTGTGAAAAAAGCTGCTTTTAAAAAAACCCAGCACAGTACTGGCACAAAGGTAGATACATAGACCAATGGAATTGAATTGAGAGTTCAGAAATAAGCCCTCACATCTATGGCCAATTGACTTTTTATAAGGCTGCCAAGTCCCCTCAATTAGGAAAGAATAGTCTCTTCAACAAATTGTGCTGGGAGAACTGGATCTCCGTATGCAAAAGAATGAAGGGGTCCCCGATTTCACACCATATAAAAAAATTAACTCAAAATTGGTTAAATACCTAAATATAAGAACCAGAACTATAAGACTTCTAAAGAAAGTATAGGAAACATCTTCAGTATCATGTGTTAAACAATTACTTAGACTTTATACCCAAAGTGCAAGGAGCAAAAGAAAAAAATAGATAAATGGGACCTTGAGAAAATTAAAAACTTTTGTGCATCATAGGAATTTATCATTTTATCATGGAAGTAAAAAGACAACTTACTCAATGGGAAAAAATATTTGGAAACCACATATCTGATGAAGGTTTAATATCCAGAATATATAAAGAAATCCTAAAATTCAACAATAAGAAGACAAACAGCCCAAATTTAAAAATGGGCAAAAGACTTGAATAGACATTTCTCCAAAGAGGATATTCAAATAGCCAAAAATCACATGAAAAGATGTTCAACATCATTAGCTACTAGGGAAATGCAAATCAAAATCCACAATAAGATACCATTCCATACCCACTAGAATGGCTACTGTTAAAAAAAATGGAGAATTACAAGTGTTGAAGAGAGGATGTGGGGAACTAGGACACACTGTGTAAAATGGGGCAGTTGCTATGGAAGTCAGCTTGGGAGTTTCTCAGGAAACTAAGTATAGAATTACCATATGACAAGGCACTCCTACTTCTAAGTATATACCTGAAAGAATTGAAAGTAGGGACTCGAACAAATATTTGCATACTGATGTTCATAGCAACAGTTTTCACAACTGCCGAAAGATAGAAACAACTCAAATGTACATCAACTGCTGAATGGATAAATAAAATATGTTATTGCATGTGACAACATGGATGAACCTTGAAGATATGTTGAGTGAAATAAACCAGACAGAAAAGGGCAAATATTGTCTGATTTCATTGATATGAAACTATTAAAGGGACTGGGGTAGGCAATGGGTTGATTATGAAGTTTTGATAGTGGGTAGTGATGATGTTAGCAGAGCAGACCATTGTGAAAATAATTAACAGCACTGAATTACACATGTGAACCTGCTTTAAAAGAGGGAAATTATAGGTTGTGTAAATGTTACTAGAATGAAAGTTTTTAAACAGCATAGGACTGAACAACACAAATAGTGAAGCTAATTGTAAATGTGGGCTTTATAGTTAATAGTAAAATTATACAAGTATTCTTTCATGAATTATAGCAAATAGAGTACACTAATGCAAGGTGTTAATAATAGAGTGGTAAATGGGAACTCTGTATTTTATGTATGACTGTTCTGTAAACTTATAACTTCTCTAATTTAAAAATATATATATGATGAGAAAAAAGAAAGGGCTTGTTTTTATTTTACCTTGAGGGAGAAGTTAAGAGAGTGGCAAAAGGGGGGTTCCCAGAGAAGAGGGACTTTATAGAATGTCTGCTATGGTGAGCTTTTGGAAAGGAAGCAGAGGCTTATTATGAGCAGAACATTGTAAGGAAAAAAGGAAGAAATTCCAGGAGAAACAAAAGGCTATGTAAGAAATGATATGTCACAAGACTTTTACATAGTCATGATAATGTTAACATTGTTCATTAATATTAATAAAAATCCTAAATAGCACTTATAAGTTATTACCCACTTATAAGTTATTACCCAACTTATAAGTTGGGTAATCCTAATTACCCAACTTAATTGTGTGGGTGGGAAGGTAAGTGAGGCTGGTATAGAAATGAAATCTTCCTCCGTTATAGCTGGAAGTAAATGAATAATATTCTAAAACTTATTACCAGAAAACCACTGCTAAAAGAGTGACTTAAAAGCACGTTAGACAAAGTGTGGTCCATGGACTGACATCAGCATCACCTGGGAGCTTGTTAGAAATGCAGAGTCCCAGGTTTCACCCCAGACCCAGAGAATCAGAATCTGCATTTAACAAGATCCCCAGGTTATCCGTGGACAAAGGCAAATTTGAGTTGGCTTTGGGAATAGGACTGAGAGTTGGGGGAAAATGGAAAAAAGAACAGGTGTTTCTTAAGCTTCAAGTGTTATCTTTTTGACCATGCCCCTGTTTTTATTAGTTTGATTTTTCAAGTTTTGAATTGTTTTAAAAATAAACACCTGGATAGAATATGGTCTCTCTCTCCCTCCCTCTCTCTCTCTCTCTCTCTCTCTCTCCCTTTCACGTGCACGCACACGCACACACACTTATTCACAGCTTAACCTAATCCTTGCTCTGTTCCTCAGCTTTAATAAGAGAGTGTTGTCTCCAAGATGTCCCAGCCCCACCCCTGGTACACCCAGGACTTCATTCAGCCTCACGTGCCTTTAGAAGCTCCTTGGGGCAGACATGGTCCCTCATCTGCCATCTACAAACTTTGCCATAAAAGCATTTCTCGATGTTTCCTCTGACTCCCTGCATTCCCCTCCCCAGGCAGCTGAGAATAGACCGCAGCCACAAACCGTCTCAAAAACCCCCAGCATCTGTTTTCTCCCCAATTAAATGTTTCTCTGGCGGTTTTCTCCATACCAGTGGTTCTCAAAGAGTGTTCCTCAGACCAGCAGCTTCAGTGGTGGGGCATCTCCCTCCAGAGGCCTCTTATGCTTGCCAAAGTGCGAGGACTAGACCAGGCTCTCTTCCACTGCAGGATTTACTCATCACACCTCTCTCTTGGCAATCCCAGCCACTTTCACAGATGATGGACGCAAAACCTACCCCAAGGCTGATTTCTAAAAATGGCTGGAGCTCTCCCTACCAAACTTTCTATGATTTTTTTTTTTTTTTTGCTGTGGTTGTTTATTTCAAAAGAGCGCTGCTAGTAAATTACAAAAACAAAGCCAGAACAGAAAGTACAAACTAGAATGGATGCGTTCACATAACAACAACCCATCAACCCAAGATAACACAAATTAGCTCAGTGAGCACAGCCTACTAGGAAGCCAGACTCCCTATTATTTCCTTTTTTCTCTATTCTTTCCCTTTTTTCTGCTTCCACCCTTGTACTAGTCTGAAGGGGAGGTCATCACAGGACTAAAGGAGCACAGATATTTTGTTTTTGTTTTTTGTGGGTTTTTTGTATGTTGTATGGTGGGGGTCACATTTCATTATTTTTTCCGTGTGACCATCCCCTTACTGCAGCACCAATTGTTGAATTTTTTGTTTGGTTGGTTTTTCGTTTGATTGTTTGCTTATTTGTTTTTGAAGGGAAGTGCATGGTCTGGGAATTGAACCCTGGTCTCCAGAATGGCAGGCAAGAATTCTAACTCAACTACCCTTACGCCCCAGATTTTTTATTTCCATGCATAAAGTACAGGATTTTTCTTTAAAATTTTTTAAACATAACATACAAAAATGAACATTCTTACCATTTGATCATTCCATTCTTGATATATAATCAATAACTCACAATATCATCACATAGTTGTATATTCATACCTTGATCATATCTTAGAGCATTTGTATCACTCCAGAAAAAGAAATAAAAAGAAAAAAGAATAAAAAAACTCATACATACCAAACCCTTTACTCCTCCCTCTCATTGACTGCTAGTATTTCCATCTGCCCAATATATTTTAGCCTTTGTTTCCCCTATTTTTTTCTATACTCCTTATCACTTCCTTTCGTTGATCACTAGCATTTCATTCTACTAAATTTATTTTAACATTTTCCCCCTATTATTTGTTTATTTTTAATCCCTATGTTTTACTCATCTGTAAAGGAGCATCAGACACAAAGTTTTCACAATCACACAGTCACATTGTGAAAGCCATATCATTGTACAATCATCTTCAAGAAACATGGCTACTGGAACGCAGCTCTATATTTTAAGGCACTTCCCTCCAGCCTCTCCAATATACCTTAATTAAACAGGTGATATCTATATAATGCGTAATAACCTCCAGGATAATCTCTCGACTCTGTTTGGAATCTCTCAGCCATTGACACTTTTTGTCTCGTTTCACTCTTCCCCCTTTTGGTCGAGAAGGTTTTCTCAATCGCTTGATGCTGAGTCCCAGCTCATTCTAGGATTTCTGTCCTACATTGCCAGGAAGGTCCACACCCCTGGGAGTCATGTCCCACGTAGACAGGGGGAGGGCAGTGAGTTTGCTTGCTGTGTTGGCTGGAGAGAGAGGCTACATCTGAGCAACAAAAGATGTTCTCTGGGGGTGACTCTTAGGCCTAATTTTAAGTAGGCTTAGCCCATCCTTTGTGGAGATAACCTACATATAAACAAACCTCAAGATTGAGGGCTCAGCCTATTGCTCTGGTTGTCCCCACTGCTTATGAGAATACCAGGAATTCTCCACATGGGGAAGTTGAGAATTTCCCCCTTTCTCATCATTCCCCCAAGGGAACTTCACAAATACTTTTTTATTCACTCTTCAAATCACTCTGTGATTTATTGGGGCATCACTCTGGAAAAACCTACAAACTCTTGTGCCCTAGTCAAATTATAAATTTTGTACCAAATAAACATTTTTTGCTTTAGACTTACACATAAGTTAAAGTTTTAAAATATGAATTATCATCTATTTTCAACACTCTGCGATATTGACATTCCTTTGTTCTTCCTCATGCAAAAACACTTTTTAATTTAGTACAGGATATTTTAAAACAGGTTTAAATGGGCTGTGCCCCACATATCCAGCTCTTTGACTAAACCATGCCCCGTGTTTGGAGCTTATCCTTATATTTGTTCCAAGGACCACCCCCCACCCACCCACCCACCTACACATACACAGTCATCTCAATCAGAAATGACTCCAGAGGGGACAGATCTGCCCCCTTCCTCTTTGGCCCCTCTGCACCCCATAAGTACCCCATTCCCTCAAGCGCCCAGACTTAGTTTTTACCCTGGAAGATACCCCGTGCAGATAAGTTCTGCTGCGGTTGAGGGTGATTTGATGAGCCTGGGCCCCCCTACTCCCTGCTACCCCTCGGTTGCTGTCTGTCCCTGTCAGTACCAGTGAGAGATGAGACCCTCAGATAACCCAGGCGAGGGCACATACCTACTTCATCACTTCCTCAGATTGACAACTGATAAGCACGTGTCAAAATCCCAAACCCTGGCCATAGAAAATATGTCTATAGGACGAAGCCAGCCCTGGGATTGCAAACAAAGCCCTTCTCCAGAACAGGGAAGCCAGATTTGAGCTGTGGGTTGCAAATTTCCCCTCTTGTTATTAAGCATCTTGTACAACGACCTCATTTTTATTTGTGTTTCATCTTTGCCGTTAGAATCATTTAGGGGGCTTCGCTCTGTTCGCTGGAGGCGTGTGGGTGTTAACGCCACGCTATGGAAAAACATGCACACACGCACACCGCATGCTTTTTTTCTTCATTTCTATGCAAGCAGATGTTTTCGTGACTTACTGAAATGAAGAAAATGTTCAAGTATGTTTCTACTTGATTTCTGCAATTTCTCTTAGAAAAGAAGTTCTTCCTACGACTAAAAAGGAAAAGACAACCCAATTAAAAACAATAGCAACAACTACCCTTTGCAGAAGAGGGAGGACAAACATCTAAAAAATGCTCTATTTAACTGATTATCAGGGAAATGCATGTTAAACAACAATGATATTTTTGCCCTTCAAATAGGCAAGCCTTTACAAGTTCAATGTCACGAGTTGGGGTGGGGAACCAGGTGCTATCACACATTCCTGAGGGTAGGTGATTTGGTTTAGCCATACTGGGAGGAATTATGGCAGCATCTGTTAAAATATAAAATCTGCATCACTTGTGTCCCAGCAATTCCATTCTGGCATCCCTGTTAGAGAAATATTCACACATGCTCTTGTAGCATCCAGCACAGCAGCCTTGCTTATGTTGTTGAAAATGGAAAACAATCTAAATGTCCATCAATAGGACAATGATTACCTAACATATGATGCATCCATACTACAGAATACTCTGTAGCAGTTAAAATGAATGAGGTGCCCCTATGTAGGTCATGACATCCAGGAATGAAAGTGTCCCTGATGGTGTGGGAGATGACTCCCAGGGATGAGCTTGGCCCTGGCACTGCGTGATCAACAATACTATCCAGACCAAAAGGTGGAAAAGAAGTGTGACAGATAAGGTATCAGTGGCTGAGAGAGTTCAAATAGAGTCAAAAGACTACTCTGGAGGTCACTCTTATGCAATCTTCAGTTAGACATTGCTACCTATCATAGCTTGCCAAACCCCGATCAAAACCATTCCTGCTGATCCCAGAGAATACCTAGGGCGTTATAAAAGATTCCACAAAGGATCCATGCACTAGGGTAACTTTCCAAAACCTGCAACCTCCAGATGGGTCCCTGGACCTGATAAGTCCTGAAATAGAGAGGGGCCAGCCCTTCCAGAACATCAACTAGTTCCATCCCTGTATCTCATATTGTCGACAGCCCCTTCCAATATGAAAAAGTTAGAATGGCCATAGCCCAAATACCCCTAAAAAGTGGGAGAAAGATCAATGGTGATGGTGGAGTTATTCAGAGAAGGTTGGGTCTAACAAACGAATATGATTGCTGAATCATTAAATTGATATCTCTTTCAGTCTCCAGAACCTTAGAGCAGCTAAAAGTAATAACCTAAAATTGTGGAACTGTAACCCATACCAAACTCTGAAATCTGTTCTACAACTAATTGTTGTGATATACTTTGAAATTTGTTGCTTTTATGTATATATGTTATTTAAAGAGAAGGAGGAGTATAACAGACAGGATAAGATTTAACAAATGCATACGACTACTGAACCATTATATTGATATTTCTGTTGGTCTCCAGTGTCTTGGAGCAGCTAGAAGAAAAAACAAAAATTTGTGGAACTATAACCCATACCAAGCTTTAAAACCTGTTCTATAACTACATGTTAAAATAACTTGGAAATTTATATTGCTTTTTTGCTTATATGTTATACTTTACATAAAAAAATTAAAGAAAAGAATGAGATGTATCTACGTGTACTGACATGGAAAGATTGCCAAGACGTGTGTATGAATGCACAAAGCAAATTGCAGATGATATATTCATTATAAAGACATTCCTGATAAAAAACAAAAGAAAAAAATTTAAAAATTAAAAAAAAAACAGAACACCAAACAATATCATCTATTTGTCTAGAAAAGGTTTTGGAAACATTCATACCCAAATGGTCACAGTGCTTACCTCTGGAAGAATTTTTGGGTGATGGAAGGTGGTCAAGGAGGGATCTAGTTTTGTCTGTAATCATTGAATATTTTACTATGGCAACATATTTGGGCATAACTGCATACTTATATATTTAACATGAAGTCTTTTGACATTCTAGGTGTTTCTATTTGTTACCAAAAAAAAATTGCAATGCTTGACTATTAAGTAGAGTTTGTGTTCATGCAAGTATATGGTTACTTCTTTTTTGAGTTTTTATAAAATCATCCAATTGGCCAAAATCTCTCAATGTTTCTGATAACTAAAAACAAAGACAGTTTCTCTGTATTCAACCACACACACACACACACACACACCATCACTCATCCTGGGCATAGCAATTTCCACCCCATGCCACACTGTGCAGACTTTCAGGATGTCTAAACCACATCCAAGCAGGGCTTTCTGATTAGCTGATAACTTAGTTTCCAGACTTCCGTGCCATCTGATTGTCAACTCATAATTTCAGAGCTGCCAAAACAAACAGACATCTGACTCCGTGGTGGTGCCAGGGTCTGTGGGTGTCGCCTGACAGCCAGGCACCTGGTTTCCTGACCCCTAACCACACAGCTTCTGGTGTGGCCTCGTGAGCATCCTTGTAGGTGCTGCCCTGTCCCTCCCACCAGGCTGAGCTTCAGAGCAGGCACTGGGGAGATGGTGGGGGCCACTGGTCTGGGAGAAACCTTCTCAAGGAACTTCTTCATTACAACTTTCTAATTTCCTCCATATTTACCACGGCAGCATTGCATAATGGAAAGACATGGCGATCTGGAGGAAAGTCCAAAGCCAAATATTATGGGGACCCCACTCTCTCTTTCCATGGGAAGCACAACTGGAGACACCAAATTATAATCAGATATCTTCCTCGAGGAAATGGTTTTAGACAAGAGGTGAGAAGCTTATATAAATGTCATGTTGAGTTTTCCCAGACTTTGCAGTAAAGTCACCTCTCTGGACCATCAGTACTAGAATTCCTTTGTATTTCAATGAGATGGGGACTTTAGGACACCAGAAAGAGACCAAAGTTTTCTCAGAATCTTAATTCCCTTCCAACACTGTGCCAAGCCAACTCCAGTCATGATCACACTGCTCCCCATAACTTTCCAGATGAAAGGGTTTCACCTGTGATATGAACAATTCTAGCCTCAGAGTTGGCCATCTGCCCTTGAAGATCGGAAGTAGACCGGAGAAGATGTGCACCATCTAGACATCTATGTCCCATCCCATGCAGGACCCAGAGCAGTGTCTGACCACTTACTTCATTTGGGACATTGACCAAGTTCTCCAGGAGAAACATAAAAGATCCAGCAAGCACATTTTTAAACAAACAAGAGCTTTAGGCAGAAACATGGCAGACGTGGTATCTTCTCTGCTTTATTTTCTAGAAAGATCCTCATGAACTTGAACAATAAAAAGCAATTATGGTCCGCTGTTATCCCCTGGCTCTCCCACGGCAAATGTAAAGTGGGGCTTTTGCCAAAACCCTCCTCACCTGGGCAATGCTGAGCTGGCCTGCCTGTGTGATGCTCCTTTCTCTATTCTTCCCTCCTGAGCAGCCCCGTTTCCAAATGCCTTCTTGAGCTACTCACTCAGGGTCACTTGTTGGCATGGAGGACACTCTGTCTCTTCTCAGTGACTCTGTGTATCTCTGTTCCGGCCATCATGTGTGAGTCTGATGGTGGATGATATCAGGCGGTGCTTTTCAAATTTTAATGTGCACACAAATCGCCTGGAGATCTTATTAAAATACAGATTCTGGATAAACAGATCTGGGGTGGAGTCTGAGGGACTGTATTTCTAACAGGCTTTCAGATGGTGCGAATGTCACTGGGTCGGGACCACACTTTGAGTTTCAAGATATATTAGAGGACAGTCTTATTTCCATGTTTGGGGGATGAGGGGAGAGACCCTGCCTCATGGTAGCTCATAGACCAGAGAAGGACTACAGGGGCCAGATGAGACAGTGTACCTGAAGGCCTCGTAAAGCTGTTATAATACTTTATATTATGTAAATTATTGTACTTTGGAATCAGAGAGAACTGGGTTTAGCCCTCTTGCCACTTGTTAACTGGAGATTAGAACAAATCACTTAATCCCCTTAAGCCTCAGTTTCCTTAGCTATAAAATGGGGCGCGATAATTTCAATAAAGATATATTTGCAGATATTTTGAGTCAATATATGTTTATGTATTCCTCTTTCCCTTCGTTAATCTAAACGAACAAAAGTTGTATTTGCGTTTGTGCTTTCAACTCACTAAGCATTCCTGCTAGGAATCTGGAACTAGGACGCGGTTAAAAATCCATTCCAGATCATTAAATCAAACAGTTCTGATTAAGAATCATCTGGTTTTCTAAGGTTTACAAAATTTCTCAGGGAACCCAGAATGACTAATGGTTTGCTACCACAACTGTATGAAGCTAGTGGTTTCAACAAAGTTTCACTTATTCAACCCTGCAATTTTCAGCGCAGAACTGGGGGAAAATCCACTTAAAAGAAAATTACTCCCCTGTACCTCTCTGATAACAGTTTATCCAGAACCAGTACTCAAATCCTTTTGCTGGTGCCTTTACCTTAGGCCAAACCATGTAAAGAGGTGCTGAACACTAGTGCTGTAAGCTGCAGACCTTATAAGTCCATAAGAAACAACTCATCCAAAAGATTCTCTATGTCAGAGTGAAAGGCTGGCAGATCCCAGGAAAGAATTGTAAACTGAGGGAGTCTAGAGGGAGCCCCAGACAATTCTGGCCTAAGAATGGCCCCTAAGTGCCCATTTACCCTCTGCCTAGCATTGCCACAAGTGCTGCTTTTGCACCATCTCCTTGAATCCTCATAATCGCCTCACATTCTCCCATTTGACAAAAGAGGAAGCTGAATTAACAAATGAACTGTAAAGATGGAGAATGTGACTACCTTATTTTTATCCGTGCAACGTAAAACTAGGTCGTTCACCTATTTAATTGGATCAATTAATTGTTTTGGAATTGTCACACTCTCCTGTGATGTATATAAAGATGTACACACAAGCTGATTATCACTATTGATTATATTGAAATAAATGTTATCAGCGCAAGTCTAAAATAAATGACTGCACATTCAGACAACGTAATGGTGTACAGCCACTAATATCATGTTTTTGAGGAATCTGGGGTGACAGAGAAAAACTATAATGATATGATGTGAAATGAAAAGGGTAAGTTTTTTACACATTCATCTATTTATTCAAAAATAGTATCACACACACACCTGCTGTTCGAGGAGAGCCCTGGGAATCCAGCTGGCAGTCGGGCCCAGATTGTCCCTGGCCTTGTAAAACTACACAGTCCGGTGCACGTGGAAATTTTGTGGAAGGAAAAAACCTCAAGGTGTTGTCTTTTAAGGAGAGTAAGGGTGATTTTAATTTTTCTTCTTCATTCTTAAGTTATTTCCAAATTGTCTATAATAATCAGGAGTTACTTTTCTTTCAGCTTTATTGCGGTATAACTGGCATTCACTGACTCGCACATATTTAAAGCATTGATTTTGGTAAATTCTGAAACCATCACCACACCCAAGGTTTGCCCCAAAAGTTGAGGCCCCTTGGTGATCCCTCCATCCCACCCTTCCACCCCGACTCCCGGTCCAGCACGAGGCTGCTGTCTCTGCAGTTTGGTTTGATGTCCTAAAATGTCATAGAAATGGAAATATTACTGTATATACTCTTTTTTTTTTTTTTTCTGGTCTGGCTTCTTTTACCCAGTATCATTATTTTGAGATTCATCCAAGTTGCTGGTGTGCAACAAGTCGTTCCTCTTCGTTGTTGACCAAGCATTCCCTGCGATGGCTATTCTTTGTGTTGTTATCCATTCACCTACTCACGGGGTTTAGGTTGCTTCCACCTTTTGACTACTACAAAAAATGCCGCTGGGAACATTCGTGCAACAGGTCTTCGTGTGGAAATACCCAGGAGAGGAACAGCCGGGTCACAGAGTGACTCAACGTTTAACTTTTTGAGGAAGTGCCAAACTGTTTAAGAGTGGCTCTCCAATTTTACATTTCTACCAGGGGGTGTATCAGAGTTCTGCTTTCTGTTTTTTAAATTACATAAGAACTAAATGAATACCTGTTTGTTGCAAAAAAGAAAATTCAAACGATTTATAAATATGGTCAAAAGTTAGAGCTCCCTTTTCCTCCATCCCTTTCCTAGCTGCACAACCGTGTTTACTGTTAAAAGTCTGATATGTATTCATTCCTCCAGAGCCTTTTCCTCGCATGCGTATGTGTGAGTGTGCGGGGCTGTGTATGCATGCGTGCGTGCGTAAATGAGTCTTTGAGCCTTATGGCGCTAGCTCTGGCTTCACTCGCTCAACCATGAAACTTGGAAAACTTTCCTTGTCAGTGTGTGCAGCTCCCTCTCAATCTTTTGAATGGATTGCTGAGTACCCTATTTCAATCATGGAGGACGAGGGGGCTGTTTTAATTGTGGTGGGATTTCATACACCCATCCCGTGAAAGAAGCAGGTCTCTCCAAATCTTTAAATGAACGTGATAGCTGGTGAAGCTCCTTTTTCTTCTCATGACTGAAGAAAGGCTGCCGGTGGGAAGGACTGTGTTTCTTTCCGGTGCTGCTGATCTCGCATCAGCAGCCCCACCACGGTGCCGGTGCGCTGTTTCTGCTTGTTTCGCGTCTGTCGCAGCAGGACCGCCTCTTCTGGTCTGCTGCTTGCACCTTGCCCTTTGCTGGTGAGGGGGCTCGCTAAGTGATAGTCATTCCGAGAAGGGCAAAAGGGCTTCAACTCTTCAACTTTCAGCTTTGGAGATGAGTAAAATTAGTAGTTTCTTTTAATGTCAGAAAAGTTACCGCATCTGCCAAAAGTGGTGAGGGACCCTGTTTAAAACAGACAACATTGTGATCCATACTTGGTCAGCTCGACAACTTGTGACCTTCTCCCCGGTGTGTATTTTCTCCCTCTCTTTTCTTTTAAAAATCACAGTGTTGAATAGGACTACATTAAATGTCCCGTCTTTATCCCTCTCTCAGCAATTATATGGGAGGCTAAATTATTCACACTTGCATCTTAGATGAAGGTTTTTTTCAATTAAAAAAAAATGTAGATTCACTGTTGCAAACCTGGAAAATAGAAAGGTGTATTTTCTTTCTATTTCTAGAAAAAAATCACCTATATTACCATAATCCAAATACAAGAACTATTAGTATATGTTATATTTCTTCCCAATATTTTATATAATATTTGTAATGTGTGTATATATTTAGTGGTTGCATTTTGAATTGTGATATTTTGTGTGATTTTTAACTAATATATAATTGATCAAAAGTTATAAAAATCATCACTTGTGACCAGTGGAAATTTGGTTTTGCTGTTAATACAAAAATTAATTATTTAGTAAGTCCTGAAAATTGTTTTTGCTTATCTTCCCAAGACAACACTTTCTACATTACTTTCTATCAATACTTTATGTTACTCTTTTTCACTCTTTACTCTCAGACTTCAGTCTTTAGAAAATGCCATACGAAAGTTTTACTCATTATTTGATATTAATTTATAATTACACATGAATTACTAATCTCCCACAGGTGTGGTTGTTTGAAAAGTCTACTTATGTGCAACCATCCCACAGGAAACCTGAATATCACAGTCTATTTCATATGTAAATTCCAAGTAGGTGTCTTTTGTGATGAGTTGGCTTTGAGAGATGCTCTTTCTTCAGCTCCACCCTCTGAATAAAAGAGACAGCAATTTTTAATTATGTAAACTTCACCATTGCCCCTGGAAATTAATCATGCCTCTTGACAAGACTTTACATCTCTGTGAGAGTGAGCAATTGTTTTCTACAAACATAAAAATACCCTAACCTGTTAAAAATCTTTAAGGAAAAACTGCTAAATTTATAGAATACAAAAAAAGGCAGATAATTGTATATCTTAAAGTTTTTAAATGCACTTTATTTTTTATGATAAATATTTTTTACTAAGGTGAACTTCACATAATATACAATTAACCATGTTAAAGCATACAATCCAATGGGGTTTAGTGTATTCACAATGTTTGCAACCACCACCTCTCTCTGGTTCCAAACTTTTTCCTTACACCAGAAAAACATTTAATGTAATCACTCTTCATTTTTCTCTTCCCCACATTCCATGGTAACTTCTGGATATATCCATATAAAAGGAATCATATAATATGTGACTGGCTTCTTTCGCTCAGCATAATGTTTTAAAAGCTTATCAAAGTTGTAGCATGTGTCAGTTCTTCACTCCTTTTTTATGACCGAGTAATATTCCATTAAATGAATATACCACAATTTGTTTATCCATTCATCCATAGATTCATCTTTTAGCTATTATGAACAATGCTGCTATAAATACCCATGTACATGTTTCTGTATAGATATATGTTTTCATTTCTCTTGGGTATATACATACATATCTATGGAATTGCTGGGTCACATGATAATTCTATGTTTAACTTTTTGAGGAACTATTTTCCCGGTGCCTGACCATTTTACATTCCCACCAGCAGTGTATCAGAGTTTCTGTTTCTTTGTCTCCTTGCCAACACTATGTTGTTTTTAATTAAAGCCATCCTAGGGGGTATGAAGTGGTATCGCTTTGTGTTTTTGATTTGCACTTTCTTTATGACCAATGATGTTGAACATCTTTTCATGCCTTTATTGGTTCTTTGTATATCTCCTTTGGAGAAGTGCATATTCAAGTCTTTTGCTCATTTTTAAATTGGGTTGTTTCTCTTTTTGTTGTTGAGTTGTACAGTTCTTTATATATTCTGGATATTAAACCCTTATCAGATGTATGATTTGTAAATATTATCTCTCATTCTCTATGTTGTGTTTTAGTATTCTTGAGACTGTCCTTTGATGCACAAAAGTTTTAAATTTTGTTTTAAATTCAGTGAAGTCCTATTTATTTTTTCTTGTGTTGCTTGTGCTTTGGTTGGATGTCAAATATAAGAAACTGTTGCCAAGACCAAGGTCATGAAGATTCACCTTTGTGTTTTCTTCTAATAGTTTCATAATTTTAGCTCATGGATCCATTTTGAGTTGATTTTTGCATATGGAATGAGACAGGGGTCCACCTTCATTCTTTTGCATGTAATTATCCAGTTGTCCCACCACCATCTGTTGACAAGAAAATGAGATATTTTTAAATGATTTAATTAAATAAATTAGGGATATCATAATATTGCCCCCTAAATACCTTAAAATGTATTTCTACAAAAATAAGAACACTTTCCTATATAGCAAAAAATAACACTATCACAGCTAAAATTAATAATCATGCTTTAACATAATCTAATAGCTACCATATATTCAACTTTCCTTAAAATGTCTTTATAACTGCATTTTCCAAATTAGGAACCAATTTTGGACAATGCATTATACCTGGTTATTATGTTGCATCAGTGTCTTTTAATCTAGGTCAGTTTCCATCTTCATGGATATCTTCTTGTGGCAGGAACTAGGCCAGTGTCTTTTAGAGACCCCATCTTGCTTGCTTGTGGTGTCAGTTTATTTCTCTCTCCTCTCTCTTTCCTGGAGGTTAATCTATAAACTTGATTACACTCCAGCTAAACAGCTTTGGCTACAGTGCATCAGAGGTGATTCTGTGATACTAGGCATATAAAAGCTGGTTTTGCCACCACTTGTAATGCTAAGATTGACTGTTAGATTTGGGTCATGGAGTCTGATCTATCCATTTTACAATTATGATTTTCTTCTGATATGACCAGAACCTTATCATTGTGGTGTCACTTTGGCACTACAGGTTCCTATCAACTGTTCACCTGATGTCTTTAGCACTATTTGATAGCCCTTGCTTGTTCCTGCATACTCAATAGGAGTTGCAAGCTTATGATTTTCTAATTCTGTTACCCTTCCATATTGAGTTGACATTCTTCAGTAAAGTAGAGCTTTATCTTATCAACTGAAGCTATTTGTTTACCCTGAAATTTAGTTTCGACTGCAAAAACTTCGAATGTGAGGAAGCTGGTATTTGCTGCCTCAAATGAGCTACTTCTGATATTTTCTTTTTTAAGAACCTTTATGGATTCATCCCTTTTCATATATTTAATGGGTAAGTTTTGATTGAATTAATCCTTATTCCCATGATAATATAATTTTCATCAGAACCCAATAGAGTCAAACTTGACTTGTATTTAAAACAGGTTTAAAGTAAGAGTAGTTCTGGAAATAATCTTCAGGCTTGTTGGAAAGAGGAAGCTCTACTTTCTAAGAGAAGAATAAGGAGATAAATCTAATAAAGTATTATTATCATTATTATTCACATTTCAAGATATGGGAGAATTCAAAATATGCATTTAAAGGAAGGCTGCCAGCATGTACTAGTTCTCCTCACTGATTGTCAGGGATTGGGGCATCTGTTATTACGTATGGGGCACTCAGAAACTCATGGCCAATGTCGAAAGCTGGTTAACTGACCCATTACATTAGGATGCTTCCAAGCCACAAAAGCTACTTTAAAATTTTTTTATTTGCAGCAAGAACCCAATCAAGGCTTTCTTTCTGTCGCACACAGTATATTGCAGATGCCAGGGGGTCAGAGCCTCTTCTCTGGTGCCTCAGTGAATCATTGTTTCCCCACCTGAGCTTGCAGCAGAAACTCTGAGGAGACCAAGCTGTTCTGTGTTTGTGATTATTAAAATGACCATTGAGAAAACTGTCTGTGTGGGAGCCTCTCTCCTCCGTGTCCTCTGTGGTCCTCTGTGTCCTGTGTCTCTCCAGGTCTTTCTCTGAGGGCCAAGCAGGTCTCCCAGCTCCTCACCTGTTGCATGACAAAGGTTTGTTCTCCATTGGCCAAGGCTGAGGTGCCTTTCCAGGCTGGGCCACGTACCCCTGGTTGTTCTAAATGGAAGATGCAGAGGCTAAAAGTAATTCTAAGTTTCTTCAATTAATTTCTGAGCAAAGCATGGAAAGCTGATCCACATAGATCACTTTACCTCATGAGTGCAGAAACAACGTCTAAGATGGTGCTGACATATATCCAGTGCTTGTCATGCATTTGGGGAACAAATAAGTGGCCTTGATCAACAAAAGTCCATAGCCAGACATATCTAATGTTTATTTTCTCAATGAAAATGAACTCCATAACACAGATAATGATTATAACCTGCAAGTTGGGGGATAAAATACTTTGACAGTGGCTTGCCATTTTAAGCCAGCCACTTGTCATTTTCTGAGTTTCCCCCCAGAACAGGTTGTAGTAAACAATAAAAAAAAAAAAGGCCCCTCGCAGCTTTCAGTTTCCAACATCGTTTTTAGGTGAGGGGTGAGTAAATTCTTCCAGTTAGGTACGTTGAGAAATGTAATTCCTGATGCCTAAAGAGTGGTAGACCTCAAATCTGTTATATGCTTTAATCTGCAATAAAATGCCAGTAGTGCTAGTTTACATGTCTGATTTTGCACTTTATATCTGCAAATAAGCAGGCATGAGAACATGCACACACACACACACACACACACACACACCTTTGCAAATGCAGTTCATTCAAAGATAGGGTCAACCGCTCAGACGACCTTCAAAAAATTGTCCTGCCTACCTTACCTTTCACTGTCCCAGCACTTGTGGGAGCTATTGTAGATGGTTTTTATCTTAAAGCAACAGCCAGTTAGGAAAACCTTTCAGGAATAAAACTGATGTGTTTGGTTGGCTCAGAAAAAAGTAGTGCTTCTGGCTTCCTGAGCTTTTGCATTTTAATGTGTTCTCGATTTTACTCACAATCTAGCTTCTCTTTTAACATTAAAAATAAATCGCTCCTTGAACTTTGCCCTGCTTTTTTTCTCTGCGGGCTTTCTCTCTCTCTCTCTCCCCAGCCTGCCCCCCCCCCCCACTTTCTGTATTCTTTAAAAATAACTGTAATCCCCACAAGGGGTAATGGTACAGATGTTAGGCGGGTTTGGAAGAAATGCTATCCTTGGGCTCCTTCTAGTTTCCAAGAATGACCCCTGCCTCTCCCACCAAAGCATATAGGAGGCCATTGTAATTGGATCCTGGCCAGTGTAAACAGGATTACATTTTGTTTCTTATCTTCTCTCTAAAAATGTTTCTAAATAAAAGACGCAGATAAAATAGGACTAAATGAGAGTCAAGCAGAAAAATGTTGGCCACGGACTGAACCCGAAGTCAGTTAGGAAACAAACTGAAAAGCTATACCATCTGCAGAAAAAAAAATGTGATTTTAAAAATTAGGGTGGGAAAAAGATGAAACTGGTTCCTATATTAAAACCATTTTAACTACTCCATATTTATTACCTGAATCCTCTTGGCTGAGTTTCCTAGTGCCAGCCATTTATAAACCCAGAAGAGAATGCTACTCTCCAAAGCCACACCTGGAGTTCTCTCTGGTCTTTGTAATTTGTTTTTTGAGATGACCTTCTACCTACCAGGTGCTCTGAAAGTAGGGCAATGGCTTTTCACAGAAACACGTGAGTCTGGTCTAATTATTTTGACCAAATATAAAATAATAAACCCTACTATTAGAAATGTATATTCATGTTTGCTGATGTTACAAAAAGTGTTTATTAGAAAAGGTTCATGATAAATGCCCATCCACTGTTGCTAAATTACCTTCTTATGCCAAAGCCTTTTTCTTCTTATTTCTTCTCTTCCCACTAACACACACACTCATACTTAGATACACAAACCTACACACACCTTTAATACATATACACTTATGGTTATACATACATATATGCACACCCATACATACACACATAGACACACTCATGTACATACATACACCCATAAACTTATACATTCATACTCATACATACACATGCAGTACACACAAATACACACATGTGTAATACATATGCATGTGCACACATACACTCACACACTTTTTTTCATTCTCTTGACATAGCTTTTTGATTAAATTATTACTTGTAGGGGCAAATTTTTAAATCTACATCAAATATTTTCTCTCAGACCAACAGTAGCTAGTTATCATACTGTGCTCATTGGATAATATTAGAGCTATGATCTATGACTAATATATTTAATATGTTGTTCCAACTCAAGTTTCTTAAATTATTATTTTTAAAGCATGAAATGAATTTTATCTATTTAATATTCCATGAAATGTTCTATGAGAAAGATCCATATTCATTCAGTTATTGCTTTTTGCCATCTGAAAATGAGAAAACTAGTCAATTGCTGATTTTTGTGGGTGAAAGATGAAAGTACCAACATAAGTTAGAGGATATCAGATATTCTTTTTTTCTTTTTCTTTTTGCATGGGCAGGCACCGGGAATTGAACCCGGGTCTCCGGCACGGCAGGCAAGAACTCTGCCACTGAGTCACCATAGCACCACTGCAGATACTATTTTAATAAGTGTGAATGGAATAGAAAATTTAAACCCGAGTTTTAGGTTAACTATAGCATGAAAAAATTACCTTTGCCTACAAATAAAAAAAAAATACAGGAAATGACCATTTCCCTTTTTATGACCCGCATCTTGTATCATCAACCAGAATTGCTCAGGAGAATCGAGATCCTGCATTTTTGTCCTTAGGTTAAACCATTAAAGCCACTTCGTTTTTACCTATAAAATAATTTCCCAAGGAGCAGTCCCTCCACTATATCTCTTTCTCTGAGAACTTCCTACAGGCTGGTGAGTTCTGCCAGAACCTAATCACAAGGTTGGTGAATCAATCAACCTACTCTGAAAACAACTTTAAGTGAAAAAGCACCTATTTCTACATTAAACATCCCACAGCAATCATTAGCAACCTCAAGGGTCAAATAAACAATTTTTATAATTATTTGTTTAAACTATGACGTTGCAGGAAAACTCTTCACTCTTTTTAGTAAGACAGTTTCAACTTTCTGACAAGATAAAAAGTCCTCATTTGGCAGCTTTCTCGGTAAGTTGAACGTGTTTATCATTTTCGTTTGGATTTAAACAAAGGCACTCTTAAAGGAGTTCTGTCTAGAGCTGCTCATTCTCTCAAGATTTGTATTTTTTAAAAATTGAGGTTAACAGTGTGCCAAGCCCCAACCAACAGTATTCCTGAAAACCCTAAAGAATACCCTATCTGAGACTCTATTAAAGTTTCACTCACTAAGTTTATATTTCAGAAATTTAAAACCTCCAGATTATTCCTATGCTAGATAAGCCCTGGAATCCAGCCCTGGCACCAGTCTCTCCAAGAACATCAACCAGTTGCATCCTGCCATCCCATAATGTCAACACCCCTTTTCAACATGAAGAAGTTAGAATGGCCATTTTCCAAACATCCTTGAAGATTGGGAGGATTAGAGGAGAAGAAGGAGTTGTAACAGAGAACATAGGATTTTACAAATGATTGTGGCTACTGAATCATTATATTCATACTTCTTGTTAGTCTTTAGTGTATTAGAACGGCTAGAAGGAAATACCCGAAATTGTGGAACTATGACCCATACCAGACTTTGAAATTTGCTCTATAACTACTTGTTAAACTGTACTTTCAAATGTATCACTTTTCTGCATATATGTTATATTTTACAATAAAAAATTGAAGTTACTTATTTTTATTTTCTGTATTTTATATTATACAGAGAGCACATAAGTACAGGTTACAAAATATGGTATATGATTTTAACTTTAATGAAGGCTGAAAATGATATTAGGAGTATTAGTAAATTATTTCCATCTCATTAAGTAAAAATATAAGCAAATGCATTATTTGGTTCAGTATCTGGCACTCTGAATGCTTCTCTGTCACCATCGTGCCCCCAGTGGTCCTGTACACTAAAGACCTGCAAATCTTCCCCTGACTTTGGAGACAACATTGAAGGTATAATATATATACAAAGCAAAGAAGGAAAAAGAAATAATTTTGAAAGTACACTTCAACAGTAGTTACAGAAAAGATCCCAGAGTTTGTTAAAGGCTGCTATTCCACCATCTCAGATTTCTCCTTCCAGCTGCTCCCAAACACTGGAAGCTAAGAAGGAATATTAATATAGTGAATCAGCAGTAAAGCTTATCTGTCAAATCCTATTCTCTCTGTTATGCCTCCTCCTTCTCCTTTGATCCTTCTCCCAATCTGTAGGGATCTTTGGGCAATGTCCATTCTGCTTTTTTCATGTTGAGAAGGGGTGTCAACACTAAAGGATAGGGGGATGTAATTAATTGATATTCTTGGAGAGGCTAGTCCCTCTGGGCTTCAGAACTCACCTGACCCACAAATCCTGTAGGAATTACAGGTTCCAGGAAAGCAAACACAGTGGATGAAACCCCCATAGCATCTCAGCTCAAGCCCTACGAGTATTCAAGAATCAACAGGAGTGATGTTGGTTGGGGATTAGCAAACCATGGCAATCAGCACTATCTAACTGAAGCTTACATAAGAGCAGCCTCCAGAATAGCCTCTTGACTCCATTTGATTTATCTTGGCCACCAATGTCTTATTTTATTACACCTCTTTCCTGCCTCCTTGGTCCAGAAACGTGTTTCAACGACACCGTGCTGCCAGGAGACCCTCACCCCTGAATGTCATGTCCCATGCAGAGGGGAGGGCAATGACTTTCCTTGCAAAATTGGGTCTAGAGAGAAAGAGGTCACATTTGAGCCACAAAGAGGTTTCCTGGAAGCAACTCTTAGGCCTCGCCATTGGCAGTCTTAGCTTGTCCCCCACAGAAACAGGCTTCATAATGGCAAGCCTCAATATCAAAGGCCTGCTTAATGGAGTTAAGAGTGACAAAGGAAAAGAGAGTCAGCTGGTGTTGGAATGAAGGATGCTGGGAAGGTCATGAAGACCTGGCTGGAACATGCAACAAAGATTGAGTCTAAGGCAACATCCTCTCTGCGGTGAATGAGGATTTCTTCAGTGGACACTTTGTACCAGCTCTGAGAGCCCTCACCTCTACTTCCTGCCTCAATGTGGATCAGTTGCATACTTTATCACATCAGAAGGACAGTCCTAATATGTCATTCATTCTTGTGAGCATCATAATCAGATGTATTCTTTATCACATTGGAAGGACAATGCTAATGTTCTCATTCATTTACTTTTTTTTATGAATAAGTGGTAAAGTTTATTAAAGAGAAGAAAGAGTACACGTTGAAAAGGTTAAGGAGGACATGGCCAAGGGAGGGACAAGCACTGAGAGGAGTGGATTAGCTTTTTTTATAGGAAAGTATTATTGGTAGAAGATTTCCATAGTAACCTTTGAATACTGGGTGTCTTTGTTCTAGGAGGAGAATGCTAGATTTGTTGTCACATACCTGAAATTTGTTTTGGGGCAAATGGTTAACAATCTTTATGACCCTATGTTTCCTATCGTTAAATAGGAGTCTGCTTTGGGCCCATAATTTTACAAGCTTTGATGGTTTGGGAGAGGTTCAATGGTTTGGGGAGGTTTTGGGCTTTAGGGGAATTTTTGTCCCAGCAAGTTTGCAGCTGAAGTTTCCAGTTCTATATTTAGTTCCTTTGGAACTAGATCTTATCTTTTGTTTCTTAACAAGAAGCAGTTAAGTTGTTGTTTCAGTTGTCTGTTAACTCTCTCAGAGCTGAGTAAGAAATCAGGGACTTACAGATGTCTTATTTTATCCTGTTTCAATCCCACCAAAAGAGTTCAATTCCTTTTATCCTAAAGGGAGATTGAGGGATGAATTTTTTTATATTTTCACAGAGTTGAGAGAGTGTACATGTAGGAATGAGCATAATTGCTGACAATGTTGGAAGGGTTAAGGGACATTGGAAAATGCAAAAACATGTTATGTTACAATCCACCTCACCCCATGCCCCATCCCACCACTCTTACAATCTTTCTGCCACCTTTTTCCACATAAGTCCTTGAGTATGGGAAAAGGCAGTTATAGGTTTACAGCTTGCAATGATGAGAAATGAGAATACAATAGCATTTGGATAGGAGAGTATTTCTTGACTCACTTAGAGTGCTTTGCCCTCCATTATTTTCATATAGTGATGTCCCGGTCACACTTGAATGTGGACAACCATCTTATGTGCTGGTGTGCAGTGGAATCAGCAGTTCTGGTGCCCAGGATGCCACCTTTAGTAACTATCTAGATTGAGCTGTTCCAAACACGTTTCAGATGGGCAGGGCCTGTTTAGATGTTCTCTGCCATGTCTAAAGACACTTGGGGCTTTGCAATTTCGATAGTCTTTGGTGAGATCCAGGGAGCCATTGGCCGCAGATGCTTTCAGTCCTGATCAGGGGCAGCCAACAGGGCTTTGGAGTGGTTTTTGCTCCCCCTCGGAGCCTCAACACACTCTCGGGTTCAGTGTTCCGCCTTCCTGCCTCGTGGACAGGGCTCTGGAGGCTCTGTCCATCCTCAGGGCTCCTTTGGTCTTTGGGGGCACTTCTGCCTCCAGTGCCCAGACTCTACATTGATGACAGATTCCCAGGAGCTTCTGCCCTGAGTGGCCCTGAGATGGCTGCTTACCATTCGTAGCTAAAGTTAAAGCTATGAGCTGTACCTTATTCCTGGTCTCTCCCTGCTTTCTCCTCCTCTGTAACCCTGTCAAAATGCAGGTCTCAAGGGCTGGTGTCTTAACGTGGAAGATGAGGCTCTCCTCAGATCTTTTGAAATCACTCCTGCCAGGCTTGCCAGAATACATAACCGGTGCCCTTCTGGCAATGGTGCCAGCTAAGTCACAATCCAGGTTCAACAGTCTCGAAATTAAAATAATTTAGAGATGGGAGGGTCAGTAGGAATAATTAGTAAGGCTTATTAAAGAGGAGGAGAGAGAGTACACATCAGAGACGTTAATGTGGACCTGCTCAAGGGAGGGACATGTCTCTCATTCATTCTTGTAAGCCTTCATAATAAAGAAATATATTCATATTCAAAAAAAATCAAGGGCCTGGCCCATTTTCTTGGGAGTCTAATTGAGGCCTGCTCTCCCCTTTGGTTACTTTCACTGTGATTGTATGTAGCTAGGGCTGTAGTATTCTATCTCTGGGTCCCAGGTGTCATTCACAGAGTTATTCAAAGTCCCAGGGAAATACCAGCTGGTACATGTTTAGCTCAGCATCTCAGCATGTATGATGTATCTTTATGTCCAAAAATATATGCCAGATTCCTGTTTAATTTTGTTTTTAATATCTGAGAGGGACCTGCCCATTGAACCTGATTCACATAAGAGAAAGCAATTTTGACAGGACCTCACTAAAGCCAAGCATTCCTGCACAAAAAGAGATCATGAGAAGGGTTATGAAAGCAACCAGCCCACCACAAGTTAAACTGGTCCACCCCACCCATCCACCTCCTGTGGGGAAGGCTAGGTCTGCTCAGCCATTTGGAGAAAAAAGGAAGAAGACTAACAACAGTAGGTTGCAATCAAAGTGGAAACAAATAAACAAACAAAAAACCCAATTATTTGAAATAGTGCTTGGAGTGAAAAGTAAAGGGGGAAGGGTACGATCCTTTGAGTGGTCTCTCTCCATGTCTCTTGGTGGCCTGACATTTCTGCCTCATTTCTCATTTCAGGGGAACAGAAATGAAGCCTGGTCGTTAGGAGGAGGCTATTGATTGTGGTGAGCACATAAAACAACGGCCAATATAGCAAAGGGTCTTTTCTATATGCTTTTATTCTCTCTTAATCTTGTTAAAGTATATAATGACTGCTTAATAATGAAATTCAAATAATTGCAGACTTAAAAAGTAGGGCTCAATCGCCCAGCCCATCCCCATTGTCACTCTATCACCCCTCCCCAAATGTGAGTGTAAGGGTTTTTTGCTTTTCTTTTCTGAATTTGTGTGTATATTTTATAAAAAAAATAGAACCAAGTGATGACTTCTACTCTCCAACTTGACTTTTTCCCTTAATTATATATTCTGGATACCTTTCCATGTCAGTACATATGGATTCTTCCTCCTTCTTTTTGACAACCTCAGAAAATTCCACCTTATCGCACCAGAATTTAGTCATCCCCTCAGAAGAGAAACATATAAACCATCTTTGGGTTTTTACCACATCAGACAAAGCTGCAGGAAACCTCTCTGTACACACATATTTGCACTGTTGTTTTCTTAATAAATTCTTAGAAGCAAAGGCAAATTGCTGGGTCAAAGGGTGTGTGCATTTTCAGTTTTGATAACTATTTCCAAATTGCCCTCCAAAAAAAGTCATACTAGTCTATCCTTCTGCCAAATATTTTTTGTTTGTTTGTTTGTTTTTTGGGGGACAGTGCATGGTCCAGGAATCAAACCCAGGTTTCCCACGTGGAAGGCAAGCATTCTGCCACTGAACCACCTGTGCACTGTGCCAAATGTTTTTAAGGGAGCCATTTTCCCCATGCTTTAGTCAATACTGAATGCTTATAATCTTTAATTTCCTCATTATGGATGAAGATACTCATTTTGAGCAGAAATGCAGAGACATTGAGGTTGCTTACCCTTTAGAAAGGTAGAAGGGGCCTCACCTGTTGGCAATGAGGAGGAGAGAGGGGAGGTAAATGCTTGAGGATTAGGAATACTAGGGAACAACCCATTTGGTAAAGTGGAACAGGATCTGACCTGGTACATTTGTGCAGTTTTGAAGCCCAGAGGAAAATTTTAAAAGTCACAAAGTTTGTACAAAGCAAATACTGTTAGTTAAGCTATTTTTCTAGTTTGGTAGAAGGAACAAAAATTTAGATGACTGGATGGATTTAAGTTTCAAACCAGTCAAGTTGGTGTTGTAACAGACGGTCCACTGGGTGAGAAGCAGAAACTCCTCATGGCTGGAAAACCCAACCTGAGACTAAGACAAGGCAGAAAGACCAGAAGAAAACAGAAGCTTCATATGATCACAGTTAGATGACAATCAGGTAAGAGGGAGGGTTGAAGAGGAGTGGTAATGGAGTTGGAGCAGTGGTCAGATAGTTGGTGATGATCAGAGAGGGACATTCCTGAGCTCAAGATTTCAGCATTGCAACAGAACAGCTCCTGGCTATGATGAAGGATAGTGAGCAGAGTAGGTGCTGAAGTGCAGTGGAGGTAAAGATTGCCAGAGAGCAGCAGGCAGGGCATTGGCAAAGGGGGTATCATATGGGTCATCCATCAGGAGTGGCAAATCAGAGTAGAGTCAGATGTCACAAAGCCTCAACAAGTGTGCTTGTATGAGTGAATGACCCGAATGTCGGTAGAAGATGGTTGACAGAGGGCAGGGAGCTGCGGGGTAACTAGAGACAAGAGGAGGACTGGTTGAGGGGAGCTTTGCACGAGGGTCAGTAAGTGACTGTGAAAGAGGCAGAGTCTACCAGCCCCGCCATGGGTATGTGTGTTGAGGGGAGGAGTGGCAGGAAGAAGTAGATTCTTTTGCGAGGAGTGTTCCAGGAAAATGCTGAGGCTCTTAGAATAATAGAATGTGAATTTCCCAAGGCTGGAGGCGGGGAAGTGTTGATTAGGATCACTAGCAAGCAATTTTGAGACTACTGAAATGATAGTGGATTGATGGGCTTGGGAATCACCCATCAGAGAATGGGTAGAAGGATGGGATGGTCCACATGGAGCTTCCTTTGGAGCTTCCAGGTGAAGGTGTACTGGGACCTTGGCTATGCTGCCAGGAGGTGGGAGAGTTGGATAACTGAACTTATCCAGGCTGCAGGGGCTGAGGAGATGGTGCATCTGGCCGTTGGCTTCTGCCTCCATGTCGCAGCCCCTCCATTAACTAGCCACATGATCTTGGAAAAGTTACCAAGATTCACCAAGTCTCCATATCCTCCCTTCAAATATTAGAGTGATCATAGTACTTATCTCATGAGGTTGAGAATTAAATATTGCATGTTAAACATGAAGAGTAACTCCTGGAACACAGTAGGTATATAGCAAATGACACCTATGATTATTCACATTATAGGGGGTTTAAAATATGTATCCGTTTTGAAGAAGAAAGTCTGTACAATTCTCCCAATACACAGATACTGAAATTCTGATATAGATACTGAATATAGATACTGAGATTCTAGTGAAGAAAAAAAAAACTAGCTACGTAATTTTAATGGTGTCACTTACACAAATTCAGACACAGAAATTCATCTTAATTAAATCTCTGAAAATGCAGTATCATTTCTGTCCTGTATATGCAGATATTAAGCTCATGTTGTCTTCTGTTTTATAACCAGGTCCCACTATTTTTAAATAAGACTAAATTATATCAGATAAGAACAGTCGGGAGCTATTTATCTTCAATTATAAATATGAATAGTATTTGATTCCTTTCATGTTGGTTTTTCAAAGTTATTTTCCAGACTTGCTTGTAGGTGATTTAGTACAGATATCCCTGACATGTTTCTGTCCCACCTGCTCTTAACAATGCAGGGTAAACTTGGCAGGCTGACCAAGTGAAGGCCAGAGAAATTCCCCCCTCTCCTGCAGAGACATCCTATCTTAGGGTAACACCAGTGCTTTAGATGTGTATTTTAGCTGTGATGGTGGCAGTAAACTGGATATATCTTTATATCACCTTGGTTTTTGCTGTGTGGGGTTATTTTTTTTACCCTGTAAAAAATTTTTCTACTCACAACTTTTTACTGAGTATGGTTAGGAAAGCAATGACATTTTTGGCAGCCTAAATGCCTAAAAGTAGACGTTAAATTAATATTTAGGCTTTTGGGGTGTTTTAGGAATTCACGTATCGGGCTGTTTCAGGCATCAGTTTGTTGTTTTATGTTCCTTCTGCCCCTTCCACCTTGCTTTCCCAGTCTATTTAATCCCTCAAGATCTTGTTCAGGGATCGTCCTCAAAGCTTTTCCTGAAGCCCTAGTGCTTCTCATCTGGATTCCCAAATGGTGACCTTATCACTGACCATGTCATGTTGATGTGACCTTTTAATGGTCTGTCTCTCCCACTAGTTAGGGATCCTATTTCAGCCTTTTTTTTTCCCCCCAACACACAAGAAGCACTTTAAACACAGAGCCTAAGGCCTATAAAATGGTTGAGAGCTAAAATACAAATATATAGGACCTAAAATAGGAAAAGCCATAAAATTTAAATTAGTAATTTTTTTTACTTCAAAATATAATTACGTTAACTGATCAACTAGAACTTAATTCACAATTATATAAAAACATGGGGTTGAAATCACAAGAACTAAATAATTCGTTTTCAAAAATTCATAAAAGTCATATAAACCGTCTCAAAATTCTGTTTAACACAGGTTGTAGGGATAGCTAAGTATGTTTGATGAGGGGGCCTTCCAAGAGAAAGCATGCCCAATACCAAAAGCAACCACAAATGCAGTGTCTGGCGCCCAGCAGGAACACTTAAAATGTTTGTTGGGATGTTCCTATTTATTTTTAACACATTTCTGTAAGTCCTTGCTTGGGGGGGGCTCAGATTGTTTAGATAATGAAGATTCCTTCCTTCAAAGGGTTTGAAATGTTATAGCAGCTAAGACAAATGTACACAGTCATCACTGGCTAAGACTGATGTTTCCTTTCACCTTCACTAATTTTGGGGTATTTACACATCCTATTGAGAAAACTTCTGTTCAAGAACTCAGTTTGCACTGGGTCATTCTGACCTTCCAGAGGGACTAGATAGCCCCACTGTAGTAAGGCAAAACTTTCCGAGCAAATTTAAGTCTATTTTTTCATTTCCTGAAGTAGGGTATGATTGGTGCACACCTTTACATTGCCTGTAGTCCAGGTAAACATTTAGGGAAGATTACATACCTAGGAAGGTCCATATTCCTGAATAAGAGAGCTTTCTTATGTACAGGCTTCCTGTAAATCTCTTATTGCAACGTGACCTTTGGAATAATAATAAATCTAAATGTACATTTCTGAATAGAAGGACCCTTCTATTCAGCGCCTGATGAAAATTCTGGTTCTTTGCTCAGGACATTTTCTTTCCCGTTATAATTACAGCCACCCACAACTCTTCCACCCACCCTTTAAGGCCTAGCCCGAACTCTACTGCCTTCTAGAAGACTTCCTTGAACCTCTTTTATCTCCACCCTCAACACAGATGACCTTTCCTTTCTCTGAAGCTCCCTTTCAGTTTATTGTCTGCCTTGAGATTATTTTGCAAGCTTGCATTTTCCCTTAGCTCGACTGTAATGGCCATTTTTGAAAGAGACCAATCCTCTCTTGCTCATTGTAACCCACCTCCCACCCCCACCCGCACCCCTACTCCCATCCTACAACTACAGGCACACACTGTCTTTCAAGTATCCGGATCTCCCTAAGCAGTGGCTGAATACAAGGACTGAGCTTGTGGGTCTAACTCAAATGTAATTGTGCATATGGGGATATGGAATAGGGGTTCATCTTTACAATCAGCTTTTCCTGTACTCCAAAGAAAGTTTTCCCATAAGAAAGTCCTAACATTTTATAAGGGAGACTTAACTTTTAGGTGGTTTTGATGTTTTTTCCTTTAGGGGTGTTGTTAATGTTTGGAGATTTATCAGTGAAACTAATCTATAATTTAGGTTAACTAACTGCCATCACCACACAACCTTGAAGGGTGTTGTAGTATTTAATGGTGAACCACTTCCTTGCCTGACCTCCTTTAATGTGCATGATGGTGATTCCGCTAATCAAATTTATCAGCACTTCCCAATACACTGCCTGTCACTAGACTCTTGTGAAACCAATTGACTGGGGGAGCAAACAGGAGAACTGAAAATAGCCTCATGCCCCCTAGAGGCCTACTCACCTGCCATAGGTCCTAAAGGGCCCTTTGGTCCTTGACTCTTCCCTTCTTTAAAACCTTAGCTATGAAATAATTAATTTGTTAATTAAAAAATAAATAAATAAACTTTGGCTATGTTTTAATTGTAACCGGGAAGAGTGGGGAAGTTGCAGAGGGCCCTGACAGAATGACACGTAAGAAGCCAGACTCCAAAGACTCTGCCTTCTTCAAGAGAAACCCCCCCAAATGATTTTCCCCTCATCAGTTAGCACCTACTAGTTCAGTGGTTCTCAGACTTTGCTCTTTTCCATATCATCCTCAACATTTTTGCCTTTTCTTTGTACTACCTGTATTATTTTTTTAGTTAATAATTTTCTTTATTACTTACTTTTTTTACTTAAGCCTGACCTTAGCTTCCCTCTCACACTTCACCCTACAACTCCTGCTCAGCCCAAAGATCAACAGAGTGGGGGTGGCTGAAGTTTACTCAGTCCCTCCAGTTCTCCCCTTAGATTCACAACTTTGTGGCCACAATGTTGTAATAATATAAAAAGATAGAGTTTTTTTGGCTTTATTTATGTTCGACTATGCTATAAGGTATGCAATGGCCTTGCTAGTATATCTCCCATTCATCCCTCCAAATCCACACACATACATGCAAGTTTTAAAATCATCACAGCAATTTAAAAAGTAGAGACAGTAAAGTAAAGCAGGGACGAGTCGTTCTCCCTCACAGTTTGAATTTTTTGTGTTGGTGATTGACCCAAGGTAGTAAACAACCTGAAGTACAACCTCAGCCTTTTCATGAGCCAAATTCATCGATTTAAGATTGAAAATACATGTTCTTATTTGCTGATATTATTTAGGCAGTTTATGCAACAATATTCAACTCTGTTAGGTAGACCGTCTAACAGTGATATTACAACCTCCTTGGTATAGGAGATTTTCGATTAAAATAGAATTTTTTAAATGACTAGCTGTTGCAGCTCTGCAGAACAGCTTTAAAAATCCCCAAGCCACAACGTCCACACAAATGAAATATTTGCATTATCTACCCACTTCTTCAGTTCTCCTGCATTAATAACAATTAAAAAGCATAGGAGCTTGCCTGCGGGAAAATATACTTAACTTTCCTCAAAAATGAAAACGTTAAATAACTGTTTACTCAAATGTCATAAAAGTGTTTATGAAATTCCTTCCTTGCCTTGCATGCACAATACCTGGTAAAGTGGCATGCGGTGTGAACTATCTATTAAAGAAAAAAAGAACCGAAGATTGTGAGGATTAGCTATTGGAATGAATGCCCACAGCAGGCCTTAAATAAATCACAACTATTATTATTAATTTCCACAAACATTCATTAAACAGAACTGTGAGGGGCAGCGTGGTAACATGGAAATTTAATCGAACTTGGAAGGGGTCATGTTGGGGCTGAGAGAACCTGCTCTTGTGGAACTTGGTGGGAGACAGAGATTCTGCCTAGATGTCGCTGGAGGGCCAAGCGCAGGGAGCCACGCCAAAGGTGAGGGCAGGCATAGCCAAGTCAGTGCCCCTAGCCTGTCTTTCCATGCCTGAGAGTGCCCCGGGTTACACACGGAAGTGCTCTTATCCTTGAGGCTTGAGAGCTTTCCATGGGCAATTGCCTTCACATTATTCCTCTGTCATTCAAGCAAAGGACTGTTTTCTGTACTGCAAGACTTTGCCAAACTGTTCCTTTCCCCACCCCTGCTTTTCTACAGTCCTGCAATACTTATAAACTCCCCTAATCAGAGGGTGGAGGGGTCTTACTTCCAGAGGGTGGTAGTAAGTTGTGGAAGGGAAAGCCCTATCACCTGTACTTGGATGGGACTAAATGGTCAAGAAATTCTTGCAAGTAATCATGAAATCTGGATTCGGACTCTGTTGCCTCTAATCCTGGGCAAAACACTTTACTTTTCTGAGCTGCCTTTCCTTGTCTGAAAATATTGTTTCCTTCCAGCTATAACTTTGCCTGAATTGAAAATAAGCTGTTTTAATTCTTTCATTTTTACTGTAGTAACTATTTAACTAATATGTTTTCATCAGTTCAGTTCTTCTTTTAAAGAAATTATCCCTTTGTAAGTTCTCTGTTCTAAAAAATTTACCTGGCACTACTTTGTTCTGGAAATGAAAATTTCAAGTTTAAATTCAAAAGAATGTTGGGCTCAGTTCTTGAGTGAACTGTTAAGTTTCATACGTAATTTGGTCTATCATTTATGTTGGAAAAAATGAATGTGGCAAGATATGAAAAGAAAAATGAAGTTCTTGAAACCAGAACCTGATTTAACACCACTGTCCCAGAATAGTTCATACCTGCCTTCTGGTTTTGCTCTTAAAAACATATTTGTATTAGTTTCATCACAGAATCAAGCTTCAGATGCCTCATCTAGCCTTCTGATTGTTGTAAGCAAGAAATCAGGATTTAAGGGATGATTTTGATTAGTGAATCATTATATAAGTATTCCTTTTTGCTTTCTGGTATATTGGAGTACACAGGGAAATCCCTGAAATCTCTGAATTGAAATTGGCTGCATTGGTATCTAATAATGGCTGTATAGCCCTTATCTTCTGCCCCTGTAATTGTAAAAACCTTGTGACAAACGTTCATCTGTACCTAGTTATCCAGTTTTTCAACTTTAGAGTCTTGTAATCACTAAAGATAGCTCTAATGTTTGTTAAAGGTCTTGGGTCAGCCCAGAACTAGCCTACCCCAAGTACAAAATTATCTTGATGACTGAGACCAGATTTAACCTAAATGGGCCCACCTGACATGCACAGAAGCATGTCAAGATTTTAACCTTCAAGTCACCTACACCTCATTCCACCATTTTCTTTCATACATTCTGTGACTAAGCATGTAATTAATCTGTGCATGTTCAATAATTAGATCACATCTAATTACATCATCTGGGGCCACTGTGCTCATCCTAAACCCTGCCCTCCTTTGCTCTAATAAAACTATCCAAATTACTGCAGTAAAGAGAGACAGATTTGGGGCCGCCAAACCGTCTGCTCTCCTACCATGTGCCTAGTAACAAACTTTCTCTCTTTGAAACCCCAGTGTTGGTGTCTCAGGAATTGGTTATTGAGCCCTAAGGGCAGAAGAATCCACGGCCTTTGTCCAGTAACAATGTGACCTGGGCTCTCTCCGTTTCTTCATCTTAAGCAGCTAGAATCAGGTGATCTCTAAAATCCTTTCTTGATCTAAAAATTGTACCATTGTGATTAATGTTAAATTGCCCTTTGTAGAGCCAAAATCAACACAAACACAGAAAGCATGATCTTCTCTATTCATGATTCAGAGCTAATGTCAAATTTCCTCTCCTCCATTTCAAGGCTCCTATGAATTCTCAGAAAGCCAGTAGCTCCCCCCTCTGTGTTCTCTACGTCAGCGACTATGGCACTGACTCAAGTTTTTAGCTTATTCATTCATTCCATTTCCAAGAACTGTGTTTGGATCATATTTCTGCCTTCTGAGCCTGCTGAAGTGCCCATTCCAATGGCCTTCGCCTACCCAGCCCCAAGCGCCTGGTATCTACAATAACCTATCTCATCCTTACACCTTTGCCTCTTCTCGTGTTGTTTCTTAAAGAATGGCCCGAGATCATTCTGGGAAGGTAGGTTAAAAGTTGCAGATTCCAAGGACGTGAGGGGATGGTCGTTCAAATCTCAGGCTTCATCCAGAAATCTGGCAGCGGGAGACATATGAGCCAGTAATAATTTGACGCTCCAGGTAGGTACTCTGGGATGCATTCGACATCCAGTGAGGCCGTGAAAATATCGGAAATCAGCCCTCGTAGCTACGGCCTCGGGGGGCACCGGGCCGCGTAAAGCGTGGGAACCAGCCCTACGGTGGCAGTCCAGGCCAGGCCCCAGGCGACACCGCCATTCCCGTTACCCTTGGCAACCGCGACCAGCCATCAAAGCTAGCGTGGCGCGAAAGGGCGGGACTTCCGGCCCTAGAAGCAAATGCGCATGCGGCTATCTGCCTGTCGTATTGCACTGCCTGTCCCGCTAATTCGAGGACCAACGAGAACGCAAAACACTAAAGTCACGTGACTCCGTTCCCAGTAGCAACGGAGGCTTCTAAACAACCCGCCCTCCCCGCCACATCCTCTGCGGTCCAGCCACCCTCGGCGATTCCCGGCTCGCCTAGACTTTCCCACTCCTCTAGGCTGCTGTCTCCCCATGGTGAGTAGCCGGTCGTCCGGTGCTCCACCGTGAAGAAGAGGTCTGCGGCCGGGACTAGAGGCGTGGAGCGGGTGGGCCCGGAACGATGGCGCGGCCTGTGGCGAGTCTGAGTCCGGTTACTTGGCCCCCCTGAGGAGGGGAGGCTGTGCTGGTTTCGGGAGGTCAGTTAACCTCGGCCGACGCCCCGTAGGGTGAGGCCCTGTCCCTGCTGCTTCTTTCACTTCGTTCTTCGCTCCTGCCTGGTGGTACCCGGGCTGAGTCGCACCTTACGGTTAGCGGGTGTAGAGAATCCGAGGGAACCGCAGCCAGCAGATGGCGCTGGGCGGGATTCACACTGTATTACAGGATCCTCCAGGTTTTCACACACATGCACACATCTTTGACAGCATAAACAACTACGTATTAACGAGCGGAGGAGGGAGGACATGATTGAATCTAACATTCAGATTTGGGAGCGCCTTTGACTCTTAAGTTATTTTATAGCTGAGGAAACTTCGGCTATATTTTCTTTGTTTTAATTCGTTCAAAAAAGACCAAATTTTCCTGTATGCTGAAACATACCCCACGGATGTGCAGATGTCACATGCCACCTTAAACAGTAACCATACTTAGAATAGTTTAAATACTGAAGTGTTCAGAAAAAGAGATGAAACCAGAGCGACCAAAGTGTCTCTTCAGCAACTGGAATTCCTGTGGAACTCACACTGTGTTCCAAGAACTGTCTCAGAGCTGGGGGCACAGCGTGCAACAAAACGGACCATTCCCCATGCTTCTTGCGCTTAGAGGGTGTCCCATTCATTCTCCTGATTTTCCTAAAATATCAGAAGAAGTTGAAAAGATGATGGTGGTGATCACAAAAAATGGGCATCTGTCCCTGTTCTATCTCCTGTTGTTCCTTTCTATCCATTTGGTTAACAACTGAGGCTTTGCAGTTCTTGATTAGTAAATTGCAGATAATAATTATACTAAGGTTTTTAACATGGTAAATGAGTTAATGCATATAAAACAAATGGCATAATACCTGTTAAAATAATAAGCACTTCTCTGACGTGAACACTTAAGTTATATATATATATAATATATACATATAAATAATAGTAAAATATGTTAAGCACTATATGATAGGTTTTATTAGATTATGTTCATTTTTATCATTATAGTTATAACCCTAGCCATCTCTTAGTTAAATTGTATGTGAATTTGTGTGTATGATCAGGAACAAGGAATCACTTCTTGGCATGATTTCAAGAAATTAGCTTGGAAATGTTCTGGTAGGATTTCTTGCTCTATGTTTTCAGTTCTTTTATTATTTTAATAGAGTATTTCTGCAACAAATTTTTTAAAGCTGATTTCCCTATTTGGACATCTCCCATTTGTTTCTGAACATTTTAGAGTTGATCTTCGTATCTACCGCTCTCATTTAATAGATCGGGAAACTGGTGTCAGAGTATGTGACTTGGTAACAATTACACTGGTAGATATTTGTAGCTCTAGACTAAAACCTGGCTTTTAATCTAATATTTTATCTATATACACCACACATCAACCTGTTTCTTTTCTTCTTTAACTATTTGACCCATCTACATATATAGTATACCTGTGTGCACATATCAGAAAGCAGAGGTTTCATTTCTGGTTTGATATAATTTCTTCTACTGAATGCACCTGTCCATTGCTACTTCCTTTCCTTACTTCCATGCATGTCAGAGCAACTTTTCTGTCCTTTGATCTAAATTTCATTTTCTCAATTTGAGTAATTTTTTCTTCTTGGTTCTATGAAGTCTTTAATTCTCCTTGCAGAAAAAGTAATTAACAGATACGCTTTGTCCACCTACTCTATTGTGTGGTGTAAGAAATTATACATGTCCTCACAGAGCTTACAGTCTAGTTGGAGCAGCAACACTTGGAAAACAAAAAAAAATGACTGATAATAGAAGGTAGTAGTCCTCTGCAGTGGTGCCAAAAAAGTAGTTTTTGGAGGAAGACATAACTAGAGTTACTGAAAATGTATTGGTTGCCTTCACAAAGTAGGCAAAAAATGTTAGATCTTGAAGGAAATGTGGTGTACTGGTGCATGCTAGTATTGGCTGGTGAGAGTCAATTATTCACATCTTTTCTCATCTTTGCATTAGTTACATTGCATTGGTGGCTTGAAGTCAGCAACAATGGAAGTATTTATCCCACAGAAATCAGTAAGTGCTACAAGTTAGACATTCCCTCCTCCTTTTCCCTACCCTCTCAAAGAGCCAGTGATTAAACATTTACCAGAACACCACTGGATAGTATTCAGATTCTTGAATAGGAATGGAGAAGAATTTTTAGGCAAGGATCAGGGAACAAGAGTGAAAGTTGAGGCAAGAAATTTTCAGGGCTGATGAGCAGACTAGTCTAGCTGAAAGAGCATTCATATAGTAGAATCCTAGGAAACAGGGTTAGAGAAAGAGTTTTGGGGGCCTTGAAGGTATGGATTTAAAGCTATAGACAGTGAGGAATAATTGAGAACTTGTGGTTTATTTATTTTTCTCAAGTTCTGACATTATTTTGAGGTATTTCCAAATTGTGGCTGTATATTCCAAATATAGGCTTAACCACTAATGATAAGAAATAACGTTGTCTCTAATATAAAGTAGGTATTCAGTTTATTTTTTAAATGCCTAATGGAAATATGTCTTATTGTTAGTTATGACTCAGGTATATATGGAACTATAACATGTACATGTTCTTTTATTTATCTATATTCTCCCATATCCCACAAAGGATTGAGAAATAAGCAGGGTTTAGTATGGCCTCTGGGGTCAGGTTGCCTCGTTCAAATCCTTTGTCTGCCACTTACCATCTCAGTAATTTGGGACAAGTTTCTTCTCTGTACTTCGGTTTTCTATCAATAAAGTGGCAGTAAAATTACATTTTTCATAGGGTTGTAATGAGGATTAAATGAGATCTCACCTGGCACATTATAGTCTCTGAATGACTTTTAGCTATTGTTATTACTGTAATTATTTCTAATGTTCAACATTACTTCAAGGAGTTGATTAATAGTTGTAAATCAAAACCTAAGAAAATTCTTCCCTCTTCCCATTCCATTTTCCTGTCCTAAACAAAATTCTAATTACCAGATTAACCAGTAAGATAGGATTATGATACTGAAGGTAAGTATGCACCTCAAGTGTCCTGGTTTACACTGGAGTGAATACCCCAGTTGGTTGTTGTAGAACATGAGCCTAACTGAATAAATAGCCATTCGAGAGCATCATGATGTCCTGGGTTAAAAATTTTAACATCTTGAATTGTAGAGATATTAAAAAACAATGTGCAGGGAGGACATCTTGGGCAGAGCTCTCCATCAAGCCATTGTGCTCAGCCTGTTAACAGGAGAGTCATATGCATATAGGTGACATATGAAACCTTGAGATAGATTAGATCATCATGGGGAAGATAGAGAGTGGAAGAGTTAAAACCAAGTGCAGGCCCTTGGAAATACAGATATTTAAGAGGCAAACCCTAAAAGGAGCCTAAGATTATGATCAAGAAGGAAAGGTAGTGATGCAAGCCAGATTGGAGACAATCAACTAGGAATAAAGCATCAACCATGTTAGCCCAATTGGTAATTAAGTTGCCTGAGAGCTTTATGCAAGTGGAGTTGTGTATGGGTTTAAGGATTACATGGTAAAATGGAGACAGCAAGAGTAGAAGGGAAGTAGAGAAATGGGATGCTAGCTAGAGGGAAACTCTGTTTCTCTCTCTCTTTTTTTTTAAGGATGAATGAGGCTTAACATAGCTATTTTCAGAAGAAAAGAAACCTATTGAGAGTTGAGAGGGGAGTAATTGGTTAAATAAAATCCCGCAGGAAGAGAACTGACTAAGGCTCTGTGAAGGTGTGGCCTTCAAAAGGAAGAACATCCTTAAACTTATTTGTTGAGCTTACGGTGTGCCAAGCACTATGGAAAGTACTAGGGATGTCTCAGGTTACTAGATGGGCAAGAACACGTAGGTTCTAAGGAAACTTGAGACTGTGAAGGGGAGGTAAGGATCTATGTGGATGCAGAAAAGCCATGGTGGGTTGCTTGATGTTTGAGGGAGATGGTGCCTGATGGCCTTGACATTGGCCTCCATGGTATTGGAGGTAACTTTGTGTGGGTAGAGTGAAAGGGTAGTGTGAAAAGGAGGCTGGGAAGTTGGACCTTTATCTCCCATAAGAAGGCCATGATAAGTTATTCTTAAAATAAAGCTAATTTGACTCATTTAGCCCTCTATGTTGATGTTCAGTTTGATAATTTCATCATATTCTTTTCAGTTTAGCCAACTTATATTTATCAAGTTCTCATCTGGTTGAAAATGAAGACTAATTAATGACTGTTTCCAAACCAAATATATATTTTTAAAGCTGTATTAGGTAGGGTGAGGTTAAGTTGCCGTAATAGAGATCTAACAAACAGTGGCTTCAAGAATACAGAAGTCTGTCTCACTTCATAGCTATCCTGCTGCTCATTTACCATTAGGTGAATGAGTCACTGCTACTCCCAGGGTCATTTAGGGACATAGGGTCCTTTTGTCTTGCTGCTGTCCATGCCCATAGGACATAGTTGTTTGCATGGTTCAACCTATTCATCACCTTGTCCAGGTACCAGAGAAGTAAGGAATGCATGCTCCAAGTCATAAGGCCCAGACTTTTGAGATAGCCCAAGTCTTTTCTGCTCACATTCCTTTCCTGAGAAGTAATCATGTGGCCACACCTAACTTCATGGCACTACTAGGAAGTGTTGTCTAGCTGAGTAGCCAGGCATGCCAGAAGAAAGGAACAGATTTGGTGCACATTAGCAAAGAATGGGTATCCTATGTATTTCATTGTTGGTACTTTTATCACATCGTAAAGATTAACAATTAAATTGCTTCTCTTTTTTTCAGGCAGAGTTGGGCCTAAATGACCACCATCAAAATGAAGTTATTAGTTATATGCGTTTTGCTCGTTCAAAAAGAGGCTTGAGACTCAAAACTGTAGATTCCTGCTTCCAGGACCTCAAGGAGAGCAGGTATCAGAGAATTCTAGGGTTTTTTTGGTAGTCAGGATGGGGAGCAGCAGAGACCATAACAAACCATTTCTAGGATTATCCTGGTCAATTATTTGCTGAGAGTAGCTATACTAAGCCTTGTAGTATATGAAACTCAAGAAACTGGATTGTCATGGGGCCAGTGAATCTAGTATTAGATGATAATGTGGATAGTAATCATGGGATTGCATAGTTTGGGAAATTGCAAAGAGTTCATGTAATAATTATTCTAGAACTTTACTTGAGTTATTAATGAAAAGATTAGAGCATAAGACATGGCAATTAGCTAAAAGATATCTATACAGTTTGTATTGAAGAATTCGGAAAGGGGAAAACAGCACAAAACCATAAAAAACTTGCTGGTCAGTATTGAAATTGTTACTTCATTTGTAGCAAGAGATGATAATTAGTCTAACTAGATCAATAATTAAAGATATTTAAGCTCATGGAAAAAAGGACTGAATAATAGACATCAGATTACTTTGGGATCAAGCTTTGTCATACTGAAATATGAAGTCAAACATTAGTGAAAAGACGTCATGTCATAAAGCCATAAACTTTGATCTGTAGGGGAGCCCATCAGCCTTAGATTGTTATCTGTTTAACTCATTAATCTGGTAATCTGATTTCCTGAATCCCAGTGGGTGAAAACAGCAATCTAATTGGCAAAACTGAGGGACTGGCAGAATGAAGTTCTTCCTTAAATCACTTTACATATCAGAGTGCCTTAATTGTTATTCATAATAATGATCTGGGCTCATTAAAAAAAAAAAAAAAGGTTTAAGTAGGGTTTTTGGTATGTTCTATTCAATAATGTAGCAATATTCTTAATATACTTAACAAAAACTTTCACCAAAAATAGCATAGGGTGGGCAGGCAATGGTGGCTTAGTGGCAGAGTTCTCGCCTGCTGTGCCAGAGACCCGGGTTCAATTCCCAGTGCCTACCCATGCAAAAAAAAAAAAAAAATGTAGCATAGGGTTTTGGTTTTCTTAGAGTTGTTAAATTCTGTTGGCTAGATGAAACATTAAAGACTTATGATTCAAATAGTGATTAACTTAAATATGTGTTTGTATAATATAACTATGGTAAGACTTTGGTGCAACTGAATCTTTTTTCATGATGTCCTTTTGGACCTGAGGTTGGGATGCCCTCATCTGCTAAGAGTCAAGGAGAAGGACCTTTTGAGGGAGGATGCAGAGAGAGGACATGTCGTTGAAAATAAGTGGTGTGCACAGCTTTCCCAAAGACTCAGCTCTTCAGCACATTGCTGAGATTGCAGGAGCTGATTGTGGGTGTGGGTCACCCATAGTAGGACCTTGGACAATCACCTCCACCCTCTGGGTCTGTGTTCCTGTCTGTAATGAGGGGATTGAGGAAGATGGCTCCAAAATTCCCTTCCAACCCAAACATTCTCTATGTGAGAGTGGATTTTTAGTACTGTTTTTGGTGATATTGTTTATTTTTGGAGAGTGATCGATGGAGTCTTAACTAATATAAGTTAGGTTTCTTCTTCTCTTTTGGATCTCAAGACTACCAAGAGAAGCAATATATGATTATTGTTGCAGTTTTTTTCATATTATAGAATTTATACAATTAGTAAAACAATAGAAAGAAAGGAAGAAACTATACCTTTCAAGTTACTTTTGAAATTATTAAATGTGATAAGATTCATTTTAGTGGAGATTGAAGTTAAATAAAATGTTTAGAACTGAAAACTTTTAAAAGTAGCTGATGGTTTTGGGAATGTTTCTGAGAGTGTATGTCTGTGAATGATTTGCACATTGAAGAATCAGCCACAATTTAATCATTTGAATAGACATAAATTAAACAAATTATTTGCAATCTTGTTAATAAAGAAGATAATTTCCAGAGATGTTTTCATTATAAGCCTTAAATCCCTTAGCTGAAAGGAATGTGAGTTTCTTAGTTTTGTTGTATTTTGTTAATGATTTTTGTTGTTAATCCAGAAGTTTTGGATCTTATTTGTTTTTCAGGTTGGTGGAGGAGACCTTTACCATCGACGAAGTCTCTGAAGTCCTGAGTGGGTTACAGGCTGTTGTTCACAGCGAGGTGGAGTCTGAACTTATCAACACTACCTACACCAATGTGTTACTTCTGCGGCAGCTTTTTTCACAAGCTGAGAAGTGGTACCTTAAGCTACAAACAGACATCTCTGAACTTGAAAACAGGTAATCAAATTTGTACCTGCACTTATGAAAACAGGAGCCCAAGCAAAATCTATAAAAATTAATGAACATTTTTGCTGTTTGCTTTTTTTGGTCAGCTGCTGAATGAGAAAATTTGGGTAGGACATTAGAAAAACGCATGCAGTTACTGAGTGATCTTTTAGAGCCCTCCCACTGTCCAACTTGAATTCTCTATTTCTACTCTTCTTTGACAAAGATTTTTGAAATTGTTTTTCAGGTTTTTGTTATTCCTTCCAGCATCTTTGTTAACTTGATCAGTATTACAATCACTCATTATAGACAAGTCAACTAAGAAAAACAGATTAGAAACTGATGAAAAATTAATTCAGATATAAGTATCAATTGAACTCGTAGTTTTAGCACTTTATTTCTAAATAGTTCCATTTAACTTTATATACTTATGATTACCTTTACATAGAAACCTGTGTTTTCTAATCAATGTCAAAGAGCTCATAAAGTGAAAACATATGGTAAAATTAGTGAAGGTGAAACTCATTCTTTGAAAAAATGCATCCCATATCAGGAAAGGCTGGCTGCCAATTTTTGTGAACTGGTCTCTAAGCACAGTGAGAGCATGTGTCATATCAACAGCATTGAACAGTGCTGGGCTGGCAAGGAAGGCCATGAACTTCAGCAAGTATCAGTACATAACTGTTGAGAAACTTTGAGAAATTGACCTGTGTCGATACAAGAACCAAACCAAACCAAACAAAAACTGGAAATAAATGCTTAGAAGAGTAATTACTGCCATTCATTCTATAAGCCTTTGTACAGACAGCTCTCTTTTACTTTTGCAAAAAAAGGAAATAATTGGGTGGGGTAGCCCCAAATCATCTGTCTGCCGTGGGAAAATTTCAGTAGATAATGTAGACTAATCCTGTTTTCCTGAGGCTACTCTATTAAAATCAGTTTGCATTTCTTGAACATCTGCTAGCTAACAATGAGTATTATGTAATGGAGCAGTCTCTTTAGAACATCTCAAAAACAGAATTTTTACACATTTTGCTCATATTTGTATTAAAAATGTAGCTTAACTAGAGCAATATATATATAGTATACCTAGTAGTTACAAAATACTAGGTACTATAGAGGATTCAAATTTGAGTGTGTAGTTTGGATTCTCAATCATTTGTAACTAAATACTATTTTTGACATGATGAAGTTTTATCCGTCTTGCTCTGTTCTCTCTGGCATGTAATAGGTTGGCTTGATCAGTATTACAAAATCAGTACCAGTGATTTTATTCTTCTTGCATATGATATAAATATATTTTAAATGAATGTTTTTTCACATTTGCATTTATCTTCAAGAGAACTGTTAGAACAAGTTGCAGAATTTGAAAAAGCAGAATTTACATCTTCAAATAAAAAGGTAAGTTTTGGCCATCCTAAGTCATATATTAACATCTAGTATGTAAAATCCTCAAGCCACTCATAGCATTCAGAGGTCAAAGTGAAAACTCTCTAAGTAAACCCTTCAACTTGAGAGAATTAAAAAAATTGCCTCTAAGATTTTCAGGCAAAAGAAAAAAGTTTTGGAAGCTTAACAATAAAAGACTCTTTCTGTCTATTATGACCTTCCCCCTACTCCCTCTCCTCCCCAACACGGTCCCTGCAGTCCAATCTCAATGCCAACCAGAGTTTGACTTTGGCCAAACCTGGGTGTACATCCTGACTCTGTCACTCCCTAGCTGTGACCTTGAGCACACAATTTGAGCAGGCTACCTGACATGGTTGAGTCTTGTTTTCCTCATCTGCCAAGTGGCCACAATACTAGTAGTTACCTACATCTTCTCTTTCTAATCTTTCTCATCATTTGCATAGGCCACTTAACTTTCCATTGTATGGATGCACCGTAAGTATTCCCTGCTGTTCCATATAAAAACTGCTGAAATGAAGCCAGATACATCCACATACAAAACAATTTTCCAGTGATTGCTTTGGGGATATATTTCTGGCTAAGCAATTTCTAGGTCAGAGGTATAGGATTCTTTTGTTTTTAATACATATAGCTAAACTGCCAAAATATTTGTGCTAAATTATTCTTCACCTGTATTGTGTGGTATGGTATGGTACGGTATGGGTGTGGTATGGGTGTGGTATGGGTGTGGTATGGTATGGTACGGTATGGTACGGTACGGTACGGTATTTGTCTAGACCCTCACTGATCTTAAAAATCTTAAAAGGTTTTTATGTTCCTTTATTCAGAGTCTGAGGTTCAGGCAGAAATCTGTGTTCCCCCAGATTATAATCCCAGGCTCTATATGCTAGGTTCTGCTTAGGTCTGGTTTTGAACTCCATCCCTCCTTCCTTCCTTCTTCCTTCCCTCCCCTTGTATATGTATTTTAAGATATATATGTAGAGGATTGGTTTCATTTTTATCCCTAATGTGTATTGAGCATTGTGGCCAGGAGTTGTCCTAGGCACTGGGACATAGGAGAAAACCAAACTCTGTCCCCTATTTGCAGAGCTGACATCCCAGTGGATATGTTTATGTACAGTGTCTTCCACTTAGAAAGTGCCCTTAGGAAGCACAAATGTTTAATGTTTATCAGTGCTTTATTCTGTGGTGATTTCAGTTTGGTTTCTTACTTTGTTTTAGCCTATCATAGATATTGTAAAGCCAAAACTTGCTCCACTCAATGAAGGTGCAACAGCAGAACTCCTAAACAAGGTAATGTCGTCATCATTTTGAGAGATGGCAAACCCTCCAATTTTGCCCTCTCATTGCCTACACATCTCGGTGATAGCAAAACAGAGGTGGAAAGACGTTGCTTCAGTCTTTAGTCTACTGAGGGTAATTAGTCCATTGCACTAGTTTTACTCACTGGCACCCAGAGGGGATGAAGCAGCTCTTGGTTGTACTTTTTTATGGTAAAGTGAAGAGTGTGGAATTTTGACATTTGAAATTTATGATCTGTGATAAGAGTTTTTTTTTAATAAAGAGGTTTGTAAAAAGTATTTATCATATGCAAATAGATATTTTAATACCTCCTGTATTCTCAACATTGTGCCAGGAATTATTAGAAATAAGAGGCAGTATAATACCTGATCCCTTGCCCTCAAAAACTTACAGTCTCATTGGAAAAGTGGAACTAATGTTCCTGAAACAGTATCAAGTTTAGCTTGATTCCTGGTGCCCTGGTCTCCAGCATGGCAGGTGAGAACTTTGCCTGCTGAGCCACTGTGGCCTGCCCTTTTTTAAAAAAAAAAAATTCATTTACTTATTTATTTTGACTATACCCTTTTAATTAAAAAAAAAATCTAAACAAAAATAATTCCCAATGCAGAGTTTTGAAGAGAATTCCTAATTATTCAAATGTTCCAACTTCAGTTATCACTGAGAATTAATTTGGTTCATTTCACACAGGGGAAATGCATCTAGGAAAGGGGTAACGATCATCATGGAGCTGCTTATACTTAACAACAGGCAGCTGGTCTAGGCTCAGTCCCAGCAGTGGGGTGGGGTGAGTACAGGGCCAGAGTATTGAAAATTTGAAGATTGTGTCTTCACACTTAGGATAAATGGCAGTAATGTGCAGTGTAAGCTGAGAATAGACCCAAGAGTCACAGGGTTAGCTAGGTGGGAGATAAGACAGGAGTTGGAAAAAAGCTGAGAACAGAGTGCCAAAGGAGGAAAGATATGTCTAAGAGACTGTGAGAGAAGGAACTAGAAATCTTAGAACTAAAGATCAGTCACTGGTGTTGAGGCTGGTAGGCTGGGGGAAGTTGGGATAGTACTAATAACCAGGGCATATAGACTTTTAAGCTATTATGTAATTTAAAAAGTGAGTTTTTAAAAGAAACAAGTAGTAGTTTAAAGTATTAAAAATATTTTGGTTGTGGGAGACCCAGGTTCAATTCCTGGACCATGCATCCCCCCCAAAAAATTTATTATGTATATATATTCTGGTTAAAATAATAAAACTCAAATTTGCTCACAAAGGAAATTTTAAGACTTCAAGAAGAGAATGAGAAATTGAAGTCAAGGCTAAAGACCATGGAAATACAGGTAACTGAGAAATTTTAACAAAATTATTGAAAGAGTTACACGCAGATTAAATACTGAATGTGTTTTGTTTAAACTTGATAATAGGCTACAAATGCATTGGATGAGAAGTCAGAACTAGAAAGAGCACTGCACGATTTACAGCTCAATCAAGGAAATCAGAAGGTGAAAAAGTTTAGCTATTTTTTCACATTTTTTAAGTAGAATAAAGTTTTAAGCTTAAAATTAAGTATTAGTTACTGTTCATTATGGCCCCCTCTACCTCCACTGCCATGCCCCAGACAGAAGCCACTGTTGTCCTGCATTGGGATATCCATGCCCAGGAAAGGCCAGGTAAGAACCAGTGCCTTTCTCTCAGATGCCCAAAGGCTGTCCATTCTCCAGGGCAGAGGGGCAGATTCACAGTTCAGATGCCTAACAGATCCTGAGATATCATTGCTATGCAAGATAATATGAAATTTTTTTTAAGTTTTTCTTCCTATCACTTTGACATTCTAATTACAATGGGAATAAAAGGAATAGAAGAAAGGTAAAGTTTTAGTTAATTGGGTTTATATTTGAATTTTACTAGACTGAATAATGACTAAAATATATTTAAATTTTGATACAAATTACATTGATTTCATTAATTTTTTTCCATCTGTATCATTTCAGAATTCACCAGGATTTTTTTTTTTAACTTAATTTTGCAAAATGAAACCTATTTACCATGCCACCTCTATAGAAGACACAACCTTTCACATTTAGGATCACACTTCACTCCTGCTCTTTGACTGGAATTTCAGCAGTTCATAAATCATTTTATGTATTTGAAATTCAGTAACCACTGGGTGTCTGCGAGGTGCAGGACCCCATGCACTGAGGATGGGCAAGGTGAAGTGATAGCCCCAGAGGAGCTAGCGCTTACCCCAGCTGGTAGCAGGGCTGGCATACAGGCATAGCACTGGACCTAATTTGTTTTCAGCTCCTATGAGGTTGACTCAGTATTCTAACCCGGTTATTTAGCATGTCAATGTGAAGTGATGTGTTTTTATTTTTCATAGGATTTTATAAAGGCTGAAGACTTAAGTGACTTGGAAAATACAGTTGCTGCTTTAAAGAGTGAGTTTCAGAAGACACTTAATGACAAGACAGAAAGCCAGAAGTCCCTGGAGCAGAATCTAGCGACAGCCAAGCATGACCTACTCAGGGTTCAGGAGCAGCTGAGTTTGGCTGAAAAGGTGAGAGGATCATGTTTAGGGGATTTGTCTGTTCATGTCCAATTAAATGAGAAATGTGGAGGGACAGATATAACTAAGGTAAATGCTAGACGACTGCAGATTCAGATTATTTTTTTCTCAAGGTATTAGCCAATATATATTCTAAGGATTTGTAATTTTTAGGCACAGGGATTTTTCTGTCTTTGGCACTATAATATCTATGATATAAAAAAACTCTCCTCTCCTTTCTATAGTGTGATAAGATACTCGCCCATGGCAGCTTACATCTAGTGCTCTGTGCTCCTGGGTTTTTCTTCTTGTTTCTCCCTCCTATGGCCTGGCAGAGAATTGGGTGACCTTTTTATTAAGGAATTCTAACCCTTTTTCATAATTTATATGTAACAAGTAGAAGGGAGCTAGGTTCTTCTCTTTAGGGATTTGATTCCTTGCCTCTTAAGAAGATGATAGTTAAAATTTAATTAAATTACAACTCCTGCTCCTAAAACTACCAATACTACTTTAGGATTGGAAAAAGAATCACGTTTATTTTACCTGAAAATTAGTTTAATATTTCAAATATTCAAATATTTCAAATTCATTTACAATTTCCCATGTCTAGAGCATGCATGTTTGAATTATTTGCTAATACTGGACTTGGAAAAATGTTTGTTTTTTGTTTTTGCTTCTTATTTGAAATAATGTATTTTTAAAACTTAGATTTTCTGAACTTTATATAAAAAGTGTATTTTAAAAATAAATTAGATGCTACTGTAGACAATGCTTCTGTAGAAAGCGCTTATGCAGAAAACACTACTCTGATAGAAGAGACTACCCCTAAAATGCCTACCTTTAGGAATTCTTCCCCTGCGAAATCTGCTATGACTGCAGACAACTTAATGTTAACAGTGAAACGAACCGGTGAAACACAATGGGAGTACCATAACTTGGGCATTGACTTACCCTCCAAGCCCAATGGCTCCACTCTCCCACTTCTCCCATCCCCAGGTGATAAATTTGAAACTCACCTAAACCAGCAGCTACAGAATCTCATCCCCAACAACAACATGAGAAGGCTCATTTCTCATGTTGTCAGGACTTTGAAAATGGACTGCTCCGAGCCCCATGTACAACTGGCCTGTGAAAAGCTCATCTTCAGAACAGGCCTCCTAATGAAGCATCTCAGTGAACAGCAAGAAGTAAAGGTGTCCAAGGCAGAGTGGGACACAGACCAGTGGAAAACGGAAAATTATATCAATGAGGGCACAGAAGTTCAGGGTGAACAAAAAGAGAAAGGGTTGAGTGAGCTTACAAAAGAAGTTCCAGGATATGGCTATAACAACAAACTCATCTTGGCAATATCTGTCACTGTGGTAGTGATGATTTTGATTATAATTTTCTGTCTCATTGAGATTTATTCTCATAGACTAGCATCAGAGGAAGATAAAGGAGCCCCAAGATGAGGAAGCATTTCTAGTACACACAGGAGGAGCCTTCATGAAGGCATTACAAGCCCAGAAAAAGAATACCAGCACTGAACTGACTATTGAACCAGAGAAAGCATTCTCTGACAAAAATGGCATCGATTTGTCAGTTTTCATGAATGAACAGCTAGCCTTTAATGATGAAAGTGATGTTATTGGTGCACTGAATTACATATTGCCTTATTTCTCAGAGAGAAAGCTAGAAACTATAGAATCAATATGATTACCATTCATTAAACTGCTTTTGTCAAATATACAAGAAGGAAATAATCCCCTGAACTCAATTAACAATACAGGGAAGTTCTCTCTTAACCATGCACCTGACAACGCAGCTTACAAAAATAAACTGAGGAAACTCCATTTTCTGGAAAATTTGATAGATGCAAAAATTCAAGAAAAACTTGATGAGTTTAAGAAGAGAGAAAAACTTGCCAAGCTTATGCACGTCAACTTACTAGCTACCAAATTGAAATGCCGAATCTCTCTAAAGAGATTGAAAACTGTCCAGCCACGGGAAAGCGGCCTGGCAAAGATTCAGAGAGCAATTGCAGGGAAAAGGCTGCAGCGAGTGGACAAAGTCATCAAGGGACCAACGGGAATCCAGAGAAGGCACTTGAAAGAAATGAGAAAAAAGAGCATCAGGAGGAAATTGGGTGCCCAGCCATTCGTGGAGAGTATCGACAAAGAAAGAAGCCCCAGGATGCCAACCCCAAAGGAGCTGGGATAGCTTCACATGGTGCAAAGGCCAAGGAAGTTGGTGGGAAGCTCCTTTGACACTGAGCCTTCATTCATAAAGGAGCATAAGGCAGCAGTCTCTTCTTTCCTGAAACAATACTTGATGGGCAGGCCCTCTACCTCTACCCCTCTAAGAACTGGACCTCAGGTTAGAAACAAATCAAAAGACTTAACCTACACCATTTTTGTTTTAGAAGACGCAAATGCCAGAGTCAAACACATGAAGGCTCCTGAACTAGTCTCCCATTCCAGAAAAAAATACATCTTTCATAAAGCTCGCTCTCGTATAGCCAACAGAACCCTCAAGGCCAGACAACGTCGGAAGTTCAGAAAGAAAGCTTCACTGTATAGACTTATGCTTAGAAAGAAACCTCCATTCTCTGCAGTGAGGAGCCTCATCAATTCCCCCACACGAGAGGCTTTTTCAGCTTCAGGAGAACTCGGTTCTCAGGAAAATCCTTTTTCAGAATTATTTGGTCTTGCAGAACCTCCTACAGAAAATGCTGCTGTAGACAATGCTTCTGTAGAAAGCGCTTATGCAGAAAACACTACTCTGATAGAAGAGACTACCCCTAAAATGCCTACCTTTAGGAATTCTTCCCCTGCAAAATCTGCTATGACTGCAGACAACTTAATGTTAACAGTGAAACGAACCGGTGAAACACAATGGGAGTACCATAACTTGGGCATTGACTTACCCTCCAAGCCCAATGGCTCCACTCTCCCACTTCTCCCATCCCCAGGTGATAAATTTGAAACTCACCTAAACCAGCAGCTACAGAATCTCATCCCCAACAACAACATGAGAAGGCTCATTTCTCATGTTGTCAGGACTTTGAAAATGGACTGCTCCGAGCCCCATGTACAACTGGCCTGTGAAAAGCTCATCTTCAGAACAGGCCTCCTAATGAAGCATCTCAGTGAACAGCAAGAAGTAAAGGTGTCCAAGGCAGAGTGGGACACAGACCAGTGGAAAACGGAAAATTATATCAATGAGGGCACAGAAGTTCAGGGTGAACAAAAAGAGGAAGGGTTGAGTGAGGTGAGAATAAATCCATAAACATGGGACTTGGACTCTTCCATCAGAGTTTGGGACATGCTGTTAGAGCATCCATGCAGGAAGTCCAGGGGTTCCCAGCCCATATCTTGTCTTGGCTATGTAACTTTGACCAAGACAGTTTCCTCCCACTTTAGAGAATTGGCACCACTATTCCTAGAGTGGATAGGAAGAGGATCCAACACATAAATTATAGAAGAATGCTTAATAATATTACCTAACACATTAAACTTGATACATTCATTAAAAAACTCGAAATTAGACTCACCTGGAAGAATGGGGTTTTTGAAACTGAATAGTTAGCTTCCATCCTTTCCATTGCTTCCCTTAAAAAAAATAAACGAAACTGTTCTTCCTTTTTTCTGCTTACAAAATAAATAAATAAATAAATAAATAAATTAGAAAATAATATGAGCAGAATATTTGTAATCTTAGAGCACAAAATATGCGTTTTCATTAATTTATTTCTTTCCTTAACTATTACTTAGTAATGCACTGACATTTTTCACTAAGCAGGAATTAGAGAAGAAATTCCAACAAACAGCAGCTTATCGAAACATGAAAGAGATTCTTACCAAGAAGAATGACCAAATCAAGGACCTAAGGAAAAGACTGGCAAAGTATGTCTTCACAGCTCTCAGACTGCATTGATTTTGTTCTCCATTCAATCTAAGCTGTGTTCAGAGAAGTCAGGCCAATGGATAGTTGCTCTGTCATTGAGGACAAAATGAGGAAAGCAAAGGAGCTTTGGCTTTCCCTAGCCTTAATACCAACCATGACTTCTTAGGTTCAATTAGACCTTTAGGCTCACTCACGACTTCAACAATCTTCTCCCAGCAGCAGATTAACTCAGCAGTCACTTGAATCTCTGTCCCTATCTTCACCTTACTCTCTCCTCTTCTATTTGGGTCTCCTCCTCTCTGTCTTTAAGGATGGGAAACACAGCAAACTAGCAGCGCAGCATTAGGTCTTACCCTTCTGGGGGTGTCCTCTCAGCAGTCCAAGAGCTAGTCTTTTTAAATATATATTTTTATTTTAATTTATATACATTATTAGAGAAGTTGTAGATTTATAGAAAAATCATGCAGAAAGTATAAAATACTTATCCCATATACCCCTCCCCCCATTATTAATGCCTTGCATTAGTGTAGTATATTCATTATAATTGATGAAGGAATATTATAATTTAGTTACTATTAACTAAAATCCATAGTTTACATTAGGGTTCACTGTGTTGTAAAGTCCTATGGTTTGTTTTTTTAAAAAGTTTTATTCTAGTAACATATATATAACCTAAACTTTCCCCTTTTAAACACATCCAAACAAGAGCTGGTCTTCTTGTGCCAGAAAAAGAGCTCCCTGCGGTTGGATGCCATAGCCAGCCTAGTTGAGCAGTCCATGTCCAGGACTGGTATCTCTTGTAGCAGTCACATGCCCAGTTAGGAACATGTCTAGTTATGAGGACTCACTGTACAGAGGGAAGATCAAAACTGTGGTATTATATTTCATTCACAGTTGTCCTGAGCCAGATATCATCAGCAATCAGGGTCATTTTTACCATCAGTGATACTGCCTGATAACTCAGCTGACATTTGTCATTTATCAGGGTTCCAGGGTATAGTAGTTTCTTGTGGCTGCTATAAAAAATCACAGACTTGATGGCTTAAAATAACAGAATTTTATTCTCTTACATTCTGGAGGCCAAAATCCAAAACCAAGGTGTTGGGAGGGCAATAAGGGCATTCTTGCCCCTTCTAGCTTCTGCTGACTGTCAGCATTCTTAGGTTGTGACTTGTCACTTGAATCTCTGTCCCTATCGTCACCTTACCTTCTCCTCTTCTATTTGGGTCTTCTCCTCTCTGTGTTTAGGAGACACCTGTCGTTGGATTCGGGCATAACATTTTGAGGGGCCACCATTCAACCCAATACACAGGGGAAAGAACTAGAAAGTGAATTCAACATCAGATTTGTCCTTATAGAGGAGGGCTTGTTAACCCTTTACTCACATAGCCATATTAGTTATTTGTTTTGATCTAACAATTTAGATAATTATTGAATTTCTACTATACTAAGCTTTCATGGATTTAAATGCCTAACTTAAAGATCTAAAAATCTGAAGATATTTTATCAGTAACCTGGTCCATCCTCCCACCCAATATAGGAATCCCCTCTAAGTCACCATCATAATGCCTTGAATGTATCTGACTTCTACCAATAGCTGTGATTTTAACTGAAAAGTACAGCTTTACTAGTTTGCCACTGGAGATGTTTCAAGTAAACTCATTTGGTAATGACAATAATAAAAACAACCAAAAAAAATTATCATGACATTATTTTAATTTTTATCTCTTTCCAGATATGAACCTGAAGATTAAAAATTGAGAAAGTTTCATTTGGAAGCAGCCATAATGTGAAAGTTTAAGCCATTTTTCACCTCACGCATGTATTTTGAAGCATTTTGTTATATTCCCTCCCTTTATTTTTCTAATATTCAGACTTTTCTCTTCCTTCACCCCCCACCAAAGAACTCCTGTTTTCATTTCCTAATTGTGAAAAGAGAAAACCCACTGAATATTGCTGATCATCTGAAATATCTCTCTGCTGAGTGCTTCAAAGTCTGTCTTTGAATAAACTGAGGATACTTTACAGTAACAGAGATTTTTGGAGTGGGAAGAAGTCATATCCTTTTGTATTAATAGAAAGGATATATACCTTTTTAATAAATGTTAAAGAAGCTTACAATGTTTATACTTGCACCTTCCCCAGGGTAAAAATAAATATAGTAGTATTGAAGATAGATGGTTCAAATAAACCTTATTTTTATTTCTAAAAACAAAATCTAATTCATTTTCTCTATTCAATCATCAAAAAATATATGAATTCATTGAAAATGTAAATACCATATATTATAGGCAGCGTTTTTACCAATTAGAAGGAAAATTAACAGCAGTGAACAGAGGTTTCAGTTAACTCCTTTGCTTTCTCTACCTAAATGCTGCATTTATTGGAGAAGGTTTGGACATTCTTTGTAGCATGGCTCATCATGAGTCTATATTACTGATGGAGAATCAGATCCATGCTGTATTTCTGTGGTTTGGAAAGCAAGTGGACTCAGAATAAGTGTAATCTTTATATTAATTTTTCCAGAATATTCTTTTAAATTACATGTTAAATAACAACACTTTTAAAAAGACATATTCCATAAAAAATCAGCCCCACCAATCCTTAGATTTGAACCTTTAATTAAAATTTATTTTTTATGTGTATCTACAATGACTACATTTTTAAGAGGTTTTAATTATATTTCCATTTTTTCTGCTTTTTCTTGGCTGATTTTGGGTTAAATAATTGGAAATCAGGCATCATACCTGCGCTGGGGTAATGCAATGATATAGTTTATACAGGGATAAACAAAAGTCCATAAAGCACTAATGCCTCAGAAGGAAAACACCTTTTTATTTGATAACATGTATCTATAATGTAAAATTTGCTTTTCAACCTTTTTTCTTTTTTCTTGTGTGCTGTATAGTAGGGTCATACTTCATTATTTTTCCATGTGAGTAACCCATTATTGCAGCACCATTTTGTTAAATTTTTGTTTGTTTGTTTTGGGAAGTTCATGGACGAGGAATCAAACCCAGGTCTCCTGCATGGCAGGTGAGAATTCTACCACTGAACTACCCTCATACCCCCGCCACTTCAACCATTTTAAAGTGTACAACTTAATGACATTAATTACTTTTACAATATTGTGCTACTGTCACCACCTTCCATTAATAAAACATTTTCATCTTCTAAAACAGAAATTCTTTACCATTTAAGCAATAACTACCCATTCACATTCCCCCCAACCCCTTGTAACCTTTAATCTATTTTCTGTCTCTCTGGATTTGGAAAGCACTTACTTTTTAAAAAAAAAGAAGTTGTAGGTTTACAGAAAAATCATGCATAAAATACAGAGTTCCCATATATCACCCTATTATTGACACCTTGCATTAGTGTGATACAATTGTTATAATTCATGAAAAAATACTTTTATAATTATCCAATTAACTTTAGTCCATCACTTAAGTAGAGTTCACTATTCATTATAAATGGTTATAAAATTTTTATTCTAGTGTTTTTTTTTAATGTTTTATTCTAGTAACATATACAACCTAAATTTTCCCCTCTTAGCCACTTCAAATACATAGGTCAGTGCTGTTAATTACATTCACAATGTTGTGCTACCATTGTCACCATCTATTACCAAAACTTTCCCATCAACCCAAATAAAAAGCATTAACTCCCCATTCCCTATCCCTACCCCAGCCCCTGTAACCTATATTCTAGTTTCTAATTCTGTGAATTTGCTGATTCTAACTATTTCCTTTCAGTGAGATCATACACAGTATGTGTCCTTTTGAGTCTGGCTTATTTCACTCAATATGATCACTTCAAGGTTCATCCATGGTGTCGCAAGTATCACAACTTCATTCCATTTACAACTGAATAATATTACATTGTATGCGTATACCACATTTTATGCGTCCATTCATCAGTTAATGGACATTTGGGTTGCTTCCATTTTTTGTCAATTGTGAATTATGCCACTATGAACATCGGTATGCAAATATCTGTTCCAGTCAGCTTTTTGGGGAATTTTGGGGAATGCCTAGAAGTGGATTGCCAAGTATGCTAATTCCATACTTAAATTTCTGAGGAACCACCAAACTGTCTAACACAGCAGCTGTACCATTTCACATTCCCACCAGTAGTGCATGAGTTTTCCTGCTGTTTTTCCACCTTCACATCCTCTTCAACTCTTGTTATTTTCTGTTTTTGGTTTTTTTTTCTCTTTTACATGGACAGGCACCCGGAAGCGAACCCAGGTCTCCAGCATGGCAGGCAAGAACTCTGCCACTGAGCCACCATTGCCTGCCCTGTTTTCTTAATAGTAGCCATTCTGGTGGATATGAAATGGTATCTCATTGGGGTTTTGATCTGCATTTACCTAATGGCTAATGATGTTAAGGCTTTTTTCATGTGCTTTTTAGCCATTTGTATAATCTCTTTGGAGAAATGTGTATTCAAGTCTTTGCCCATGTTTTCATTGGGGAGTTTGTCTTTTTATTGTTGAGCTGAAGGATTTCTTTGCGTATTTTAGATATTAAACCCTTATTGAATATGTAGTTTCCAAATATTTTTTCCCATTGAGTAGGTTTTTATTTTCTGGTTAAGTCTTCTGATACACAAAAATTTTAAGTTTGATGAGGTCCCATTTATCTATTTTTTTCTTTTGTTGCGTGTGCTTTAGGTGTTGTCTAAGAAACCACTGTCTAACAAGATCCTAAGATGCTTCCTTATGTTTTCTTCTAGGGGTTTTACTGTTCTGATTCTTATATTTAAGTCACTGATCCAGTTTAAGTTGATTTTTGTAAATGGTGTGAGGAAAGGGCCCTCTCTCATTCTTTTTCATATGGATATCTAGTTTTCCTAGTGCTATTTGTTAAAGAGACTGTTCTTTTCCAATTGAATGGTCTTTTCCCCCTGGTCAAAAATCAGTTGGTCATCAATCTGAGAATTGATTTCTGAACTCCCAGTTTGATTCCAGTGATCTATATATCTGTCCTTTTGTGTGTATTGTGCTGTTTTGATTGATTACTGTGGCCTTGTAGTAAATTTTAAGACTGAGAAGTATGATTCCTCCAACTTCATTCTTTTTCAAGATGGCTTTGGCTATTCAAAGTTCTTTACCTTTCAAATAAATTTAATAATTGGCTTTTCCATTTCTACAAAGGACTTCTACAAAGTCCTTTACCTTCCAAATAAATTTAAATTGGCTTTTCCATTTTTACAAAGAAGGCTGTTGGAATTTTTATTGGGATTGCATTGATATGTAAATCACATTCGGTAGAACTGATACCTTAACAATATTTCATTTCCTAAACCTTGAACATGAAATGTCCTCCCACTTATTTAGATCTTTGATTTCTTTTAGCAATGTTTTATAGTTTTCTGTGTACAAGTCCTTTATATTCTTGGTTCGAGTTATTCCTAAATAATCTGATTGTTTAGGTAAATGGAATTTTTTCTTTATTTTTTCTTCAGATTGTTCATTACTAGCATGTAGAAACACTAATGATTTTTGCATGAATTCCTTCACTTTGCTAAATTCATTTATTAGGTCTAGTAGCTTTATTGTGATTTTTTTCAGGATTTTCTGTATATAGGATCATGTCATCTACAAATAGGGAATGTTTTACTTTCCAATTTGGATGCCTTTTATTTCTTTTGAAAGCACTTCTTTTTTTTCTTTTTTCTTTTTATTTTTTAAGCATAATAACATACAAACATGAACATTCTTACCATATGATCATTCTATTCTTGGTATATAATCAATAACTCACAATATCATTACATAGTTGTATATTCATCATGATCATTTCTCAGAACATTTGCATCTATTCAGAAAAAGAAATAAAAAGAAAAACTCACACATACCATACCCCTCACCCCTCCCTTTCACTGATCACTAGCATTTAGATTTACTAAATTTATTTTAACATCTCTTCCCCCTATTATTTATTTATTTTTAATCCCTATGTTTTACTCATCTGTCCATAAGGTAGATAAACGGAGCATCACACACAACACTTTCACATTCATACCATCACATTGTGAAAGCTATATCATTATACAATCATCTTCAAGAAACATGATTACTGGAACACAGCTCTACAATCTCAGGCACTTCCCTCCAGCCTCTCCATTATACCTTAACTAAAAAGGTGGTATTTATATAATGCATAAGAATAACCTCCAGGATAAACCTCTCTACTCTGTTTGGAATCTCTCAGCCATTGACACTTCATTTTGTCTCATTTCTCTCTTCCCCCTTTTGTTCGAGAAGGTTTTCTGAATTCCTTGATGCTGCATCCCAGTTCATCCCAGGATTTCTGTCCCACATTGCTGGGGAGGTTTACACCCCTGGAAGTCATGTCCCACGTAGAGTGGGGGAGGGCAGTGATTTTGCTTGCTGTGTCCACTGAGAGAGAGAGGCTACATCTAAGCAACAAAAGAGGTCTCTGGGGATGACTCTCAGGACTAATTTTAAGTAGGCTTAGTCTGTCCTTTGCGGGGATAAGTTTCATAGGGGTGAAGCCCATTGAGGGCTTGGCATATGGATTTGGTTGTCCCCACCGTTTGTGAGAATATCAGGAATTCTCCAAATGGGGAAGTTGAATTTTCCCCCTTTCTCGCCATTCCCCCAAGGGGACATTGCAAATACTTTTTTTATTCAGTGTTCAAATCACTCTGGGATTTATCAGGGCATCACTCTGGACAAACCTACAAAATTTCTTGCTCTACTCAAGGTTCCATGTACTTATGGTGTTCAGTTAAGCTGTCCACAGAAGTTATATTAGGAAATGCACTAGTCGAAATATAAATTTTGTACCAAATAAACATTTTTGCTTTAGTCTCACACATAAGTTAAAGTTTTTAAATATTAATTACCATCTATTTTCAACACCCTGCATTATTGACATTCCTTTGTTCTTCCTCATGCAAAACATTTTAAAATTTGTACATTTAGTCACTATCATTATATACTCTAGGGATTCCTAGATTATACCATCTCAGTCTTTATCATCCATCTTTCCTTCTGATTTCATTTGTGCCCCCATCCCTCCTCCCTCTATCATTCTCACATTCAGCTTCATTCAGTGTACTAACATTATATTACAGTTAGGTAGTCCTGTGCTATCCATTTCTGAATTTCTACAATTAGTCCTGTTGCACAATCTGTATCCCTTCAGCTCTAGTTACCCAATATCTACCCTATTTCTATCTCCTGATGGTCTCTGTTCTTAACTGAAATTCTCCAAGTTCATTCACTAATGTCAGTTCATATCAGTGAGACCATATAGTATTTGTCCTTTTGTTTCTGGCTATTCTCAATCAGCATAATGTCCTTAAGGTCCATCCATGTTGTTACATACTTCATAATTTTATTCTGTCTTACAGCTTCATAACATTCCATCGTATGTATATACCACAGCTTGTTTAGCCACTTCATCTGTTGATGGACATTTTGGCTGTTTCCGTCTCTTGAAAATTGTAAATAATGCTGCTATAAGCATTGGTGTGCAAATGTCTGTTTGTGTCCTTGCCCTCATGTCCTCTGAGTAGATACCTAGCAATGGTATTGCCGGATCATATGGCAATTCTATACTTAGCTTCCTGAGGAACTGCCAATCTGCCTTCCACAGCATTTGTACCATTTGACATTACCACCAACAGTGGATAAGAGTGCCTCTTTCTCCACATCCTCTCCAGCACCTGTCATTTTCCGTTTTATTAATAATGGCCATTCTGGTGGGTGTGAGATGATATCTTATTGTGGTTTTGATTTGCATTTCCCTATAGCCAGGGAAGTTGAGCATATTTTCATGTGCCTTTTAGCCATTTGTATTTCCTCTTCTGAGAAGTGTCTGTTCATGTCTTTTGCCCATTTTGTGACTGGGTTATCTGTCTTTTTCTTGTTGAGTTGAACAGTCTCTTTATAGAAAGCACTTACTTTTTTAACGTTCTTTTATTATGAAATTTAACATATAGAAAGAAAAGAAAAAGCAATAATTTTCAAAAATATACTTCAACAAGTAGTTACAGAACAGATTTCAGAGTTTGTTATAGGTTACCATTCCACTATTTCAAATTTTGCCTTCCAGCTGAATCCAAAACACTGGAGGCTAAAAGAAACATCAATATAGTGATTCAGCAGTCACTATAGAACATAGAAATCCTATGTTCTCTGTTGTAACTCCTCTTTCTCCTTTGATGCTTCTCCCAGTCTATAGGAATCTTTAGGCAATGCCCATTCTAACTTCTTCGTGTTGAGAAGGGGTGTTGACACTTAAGGATAGGGGGATGTAATTAGTTGATAATCTTAGAGAGGCTGGTCCCTCTAGGTTTCAGGATTTATCTGGCCTAGAAAGTCTCTGGAAGTTAGGTGTCAGGAAAGTAAACTAGGTGCATGAAACTTTTTATAGAGTTTCAGTTACAGCCCTAAGTGTTTGTAAGAGTTAACAGGAGTGATGTTGGTTGGGGTTTGGCAAATCATGGCTATTAGCAATATCTAGCTGAAGCTTACATAATAGAAGCCTCCAGAATAGCCTCTTGTCTATTTGATCTTTCTTGGTTACTGATGCATTTTTTTTTTCTGATGATGATGATTTTATTACACTTCTTTCCCCCTTTTTGGTCAGGAAAGTGTTGTTGATCCCATGGTGCCAGGGCCAGACTCATCCCTGGGAATCATGTCCCATGTTGTCAGGGAGACTCTCACCTCTGAATGTCATGTCCCATGGGGGGGTCAGGGGGGATAATGATTTTCCTTGCAGAGTTGGGCTTAGAGAGAGGCCATATCTGAGCAACAAAAAAGTTCTCCTGGAAGCAACTTTTAGGCCTCATTATAGGTAGTCTTAACTTCTCCACTACAGAAATAAGTTTCATAAGGGCAAGCGTCAAAATCAAGGGTTTGCCTATTTTCTTGGGAGTCTCTAATGTTTGAGAAGGTACCTGGGGGTTCCCAGATAGGAAAGTGTAATAGTTACATATTTTTTTCCCTCAGTCCCTCAAGGAATCAACCAATACTTTTTAATTATTGACCCACTATAATCTAGGATGTATCTGGGTATTACATTATGCTATACAGAATTACAAGATCTTGTTTTTGTTCTGGGCTCTATGAGTTTGGGTTTTTTAAATGAGCTATACAAACAGTATGACTTAGAGTGTGAGTTACAGAAAATTTAGATTCTAGACACAATAAACCTTTGGTCTCATACAGTAAGTGAAAGTCTATAATATATACACTATCATCTTTTACCCTGTATTCTGATTTACCTTAATTCCAGCCAGATCAGCTTCGTTTTTATCTCTAATTGAAGCCTGATCTCTCAGTTACTTTAATTGTTAACAGTATGTAGCTATGTTAACTTTTAGGACTACAGAACTCTGAGTCTTAGGTGTCAGAGTTACTCAAAGTTCTAGGGAAATACTAGTTAGATCCATATAGCTCAGTGTCTCAGAATCTAGAAATACACTTAATAACTTCAGACTAAGTGTGGCTGCTATAAAAGCTTACAATCTAGGCCCCAATTTTCTTGTAAGTATTTTCTGAATGAGACCATAGCACTTTTGTTCTTTTGTTTCTGGCTTATTTTGCACACTTATTGTCTCCAAGGTTTATTTAGTTCATTGCATGCCTCACAACATCATCTTATTCCATCATATATATTTATCACAGTTTACTATTCTGCTTCTCAGCCATTGTACCCTTCAGCCCCCCCCCCCATCTATTGGGCATCATGGATAATGTCCAAAATAAACAGATCATGTCTTACAGTGTCCTCACTTAGTTGTACAATCAGCAGCACTCTCAATTTTAGACAGTTTTCATTGATCCATAGAGACAAAGAACCAATTAACATAACCTCACCAAATATCAAATCAAAACTTACCGTTATCTCATGTTCCTCCACCCCAATTATTTATACCTGCTAGTGCCGTGGTTTTGTTTATGTCTTCCTGTTAACTATTTGCCATTAGGACTCTTTGTACAATATCAAACCTTTGGAGTAGTTCATGTGAGAACTTATTTATAATTGTAGTTAATCAGTGGGATACATGGCACTATACATCCCCTTTCAATCATATTCACCTTCAACATGGAAACATTAGTTATAACCCCACTAATTAGCTTCCATCACTTCTATCCATTACCTTGCACTAAGTTCAACCTCACTGGGTAAACTTTCCCCTGTCTCTAGCTTCTGTGGACCTCTGAAAGCACTTCCTTTTTTTTTTTTTTTTTTTTTTTAAATTATGGGTTGTTTTAATGGTGCTTGGCCGGGAAGAGTCAGGGAAATAGCCGGAGCCAGAAAGGGCAGTAGTTGTGGGATGTAGCCTGGAATCCTGTGTGTGCTTACATATGCCAAGCACTGTTCAAAACTGTGTCGGGTGTTCTGACTCAAAAGTGAATAATTTAGGGTGCTTGGCACAATGCTGAGGAAAGCGTTCCATTGTCAGCACTTGTTCTTATGTTTTAAAACTTTTTTTTATTGTATAATAGAGCATACACACAAAGCAAAGAAAGAAAAAAGCAATAGCTTTCAAAGCACTCTTCAACAAGTAGTTACAGGACAGATCCCAGAGTCTGTCATGGGCTACCATACCATCATCTCAGATTTTTTCCTTCACGTTGCTCCAGAACATTGGAGGCTAGAAGGAATAAATATATTTTTTTTTATCACAGTAGACTTTTTTCCTGAAAAATAACATGTATACAAAAAAGCAATACATTTCAAAACACGTTGCAACAAGTAGTTGTAGAACAGATTTCAGAGTTTGGTATGGATTACAATTCCACAATTTTAGGTGTTTACATCTAGTTGCTCTAAGACACTGGAGACTAAAAGAAATACCTGTATAAAATGATTCAGCAATCATACTCAATTGTTAAACCCTTCCTTCTCTGTATAACTTCTCCATTACCTTTGATGTTTCTATCCCACTCTTTAGGGGTGTTTGGGCTATGCCCATTCTAACTCTTTCAGGGTTAGGGAGATGGAACTAGCTGTGAAAGCACTTACTTTTAACACATGTAGTACTTAGTATTTATTCCCATCCGCAAAAGCAGAATGCAACTCACCCTAAATGAACACCGCCTGCTGAGAGGTCATTCCACCTCCACAAATAAAGATATTCTTCCCAGAGAATAGTTAGTTCTTTCAAGTTTTTAATACTAGGCTTGAATTTATTGTTTTTCTTATAGGCTTTATGCTAATATATTGAAGAAAAATAATAAAGGGTAATTTCCTCCCAAAAGGACACAAAGGCATTCTTAAGAAGTTGAATGAATCAGAGAAGGAGAGAAAAAAAATCCAATAACAAGTCAGAATTACTGCATAATCTTTCCTCACCCATCCTTTACCATTTGGGTCACTCATCAATTTCTTTGCCTTTTAGAGCTTTCACGAGGGCTCCATTCCTACCCTATATCTCTTAAGCCCAAAACTGATACTTCCTCCAAAACTCTGTCCATTACTTGTGGACCAGGAAATTCTGCATAATTCAAAAGCAGATCTCTTGATTAAATAGTTAGCACATCCTTTGGAAACTATTTTCGCCCTACACCTTTCTTCATTTGATGCCAGCTGGGAAGGAAGGTATGCTGAAAAAACTTCACTGCTAAGGAGAATTTCAGCCTGTTTTTTTTTTTTTATTTTGTAGCAACTTTGAAATATTCTGTATCATATATAACTGTACCCAGCAATAAGATAAATATGATGTTCTTTGACATCAATCCACATGATGATTCTTTCACATATAAATACATTTGAATGCTTCTGGTTTTATTACTGTTGTGTTTGCTTTTTTTAACTTGTACCCTTAGCAGTTTTAAATTTTTAGGATTTTGTTTATATATTTTGGTTTCTAAGAATGTTGGTTCAAGTGAACTTGCAGTCTGCTAAACTATATACACAATGGGGTAAGCATTGGTGGCTGTCATAATGCAGCTTTGGCTTAATTTAAAAATTCAAGGCTCCTGCTAAATTATGGCTCAGACTTTTGTGGACTGAAATAAAATGTAAGGTTTTTTTTTAAATTTCTTCTGTTCATCATCTAAATGTTAATTTTGTTGCATTATGTATTACATTTTGAGTCTGCATTCATTAAGTGTTTAAGTGATCATTTGCTTAGGTCCTGTATAACTCATTATAAGGAAAACATTGCTGTACTATGAATACATAATCCTATTTGATAAAGTCTTTGCTATTTATACCCATTCTGATGAACTGAAAAAGAGATGTTCACATTTTAAATGCTTCGTGCTTTTACTGGATTGTAAAAAATTGACATTAGTGATTTTCCTCTTTATTTCCCTCTGCTCACCTACAGCTTTGCCATTAGAAATTCAAGACATGATTTCTCCTATATATTCAAGTCTCTCAGAAGGAAACACCATCTCAGAAAAATAGTATTTAGTGTTTAGACAAATATGTTTAGACAATAGTATTTAGGCAAAACAGTTTTCAATACCAGATAGGAAAAAAAAAGTTTCAGTATTTCCTATGGGACAATATTTAGTTAAAGACAAATAATAACCTCTGCCTGGAAGAAAAAAGATGTGTAGAGTGATGATAGCTGGTTTGGGTACTGTCAAGGGGGAAGCGGTCATGGCATCTTTCACATCATGTCACCAGCTCCTCCATCAAGTGAGTGTCAAGAGCATGAGTGGATGAGAGAATAGTGAGTCTTACATTCTATAAAAGTATAACTTCTCTTTGTAATACATCATTTAACTCTTACAATAAAAAACTGTTATTAAACCAAAATTGACATATGAAAATACTTTATAGTTTTAAAAAAGTAACCCTGGGCCTGCTATCAAATTAACTTAACAGTGTATTAAATAAATCTTTAAAAGCATGGGTCTCCCCAGCCAGAGGTCATAGCAGACTAAATTCATTTGTCTTTTAAGAGTATGAGAGACATAGTATATCAGAATTTCATCAAGGTGCTTGACAAAAACCTCGTGGTGACCTTATTAAAAAGGGTCTTAGTTGGGTTCTCCCAAATACAGACCCTTGGATAAGGATTTGCATACAACTAGTTAATTTGGGAAGTGATTCCAGGAAGTCCTGCGGGAGACTGAGAACTGAGATAGAAATGAGTGAGTCACCATTGTGGGAAACTGGGGTTCAGTCCTTCTGGGGACCCTCTGAGACACTGTGAAAACACTCCAAATTCTTTCACTGAGGGACAAGAAAGCTAGAGTAATTATTGATCACTTTCTCATCCCTCTCTTGTTGAGGGTCAATCCTGAGATGTTAATTCCTTGGCATGTCCAGCCTACCCTGCATAGGGACCAAGTACACTTTCATAACCAGAGACACACAAATATGGGACTGGCCTGAGTAGATGGGGTGTGGCCACTAATGGGTATTGGATTTCTTTGGGGGGTAATATATTCTAGAATTAGATAGTGATGATAGTTATACAACTTTGTGAGTAGATTAAACATCACTGAATACTTTAAAGGGTAAACTTCATATATGTGAATTTTATCTCAAAAAAGAAAAAAAAAACAACTGAGGTAGACTGAGGGACTATGTCGAAACAACTGTCAGCATCTCCTAGATATATATCAGTTATAACCCCTTGAACTCCTATACCAACTTGTTTCCCGTGTCAAGTCCACTTGTCCTGTCACTGATTCCTCAAGGTGGTGGTCGGTCACAATTCCTTAAAAGGTGAATAACAAAAAAGAAAAGTCAACAGGAAGGTTAGAGGGACAAGCTATAGTCCTCACTGTTGCAGCTGATACTGAAGCCATAATTAACATTTATCATCTCTCCTCAACCATTGCTTCTGCTGGTCAGCATTGCTCCCCCAGTGGAATGACCTAGACCTTCTCTGAAGGATCTGGGCCTGTGATCATTTTTCCCTTGTCATGCTATATAGTTGCTGAAATGTCCCATTTATTGCTATCCCCAGGCATAGAATCACACACCTGGGAATCCTAAGGCACATAATCCTCCTGCCCCCATTATACAGCAACAACCCTAGCTCCTCATGATAATTAGGGTCAATTACCCTTCCTAATATGGTAACTTCTTTCCTTTCCTGCTGCTACCCTGGCCTGAAGTGTCCAAGCAGCAGTCATAGCTTTAGGTTGAGTGGAATTCTTACGGAAGCACCCCCTTGGAACCAGAAACACTAACCCCACACAGCATAAATCTGCAGGAATAAGAAGCATATAATCCCCGGTAATAGAATGATGATGAGAGGAGCCACTCCTACTCCCACCCCTTGGTTCCCAAACCTGTGTGGTCTGATTCTTAGTTGAATGTAGATGCCATATCTTGACGGAGAGTACCTCACCCCCACAGGGCATCCCTCCTTTAAAAGGCAATTCCAACATTTAATAACCTGATTGTTTCCAGATGATGCAATATGTGATAGGACCAGTGGACCCCATGTCCATGTACCCATTGTCACATTTTCTTTGAACTTCAAGTGGGTCCCTTGGTCTGAGATGATGTTATGCATGATCCCATATGAGCCCTTGGATAGCAGTACTGGCAAAGGCATCATGGGCAGGCAAGACAAATCCATACTTGAAATATATATCAGTTACAACAAAGATTATATTGTGATCAACTTGCAACCAATTGGCCGTTGGTTCTCCGAGTGATAACACTTTAACAAGGGCTCAGCATAGATTGCTGCTGCTAAAATGTTGGACAGCAGCAGTTGCCAAATAAGCATGAGGTGAGAGCCCATGCTATGAGGTCCACGCATAGTTTCCATCCCTGCCATCATGACTACTGCACTTACAGGTTAATTGTGCAAGTACTGACTGAGATGGTTAAGGGTTGAGACTGGCTGACATGTATGGACAAGTCATTCTGTACACCTAGTAGTAGTTCAGTATCTTCTCTGCAGTGGATGTGCTCCAGTGGGTACTGACAAGATAAAAAGAACACACACACACACCCCCATACACACACACTCTTTGCTTACGCCCAGAGGTCTGTCCACATGCCTCTTCCTCAGATACACTTGTCTCTCCTACTCCAAACTTCTCACTCTAGGACCTTAGCCCTCTGGTCAAAATATTCACCATTCCCAGGAGGCCATATGTATATATTCTTACTTCCAACCCCTGCTCCCTCCACACTGAGCTGATCAAGTATACTGCTTGGAGTTCTGCCCACCAGGAGAATTTCCACACAACACTGTCTTCCAGCCCCTGAGTGGGGATGTATAGCAGCAGCAATCTATTTTCTGGTTGCACCCAGAGATTGAGCCCATTTCTGACTCAAAGTCTGCTTCCCGTGGGTCCTGATCTGCAACAGTCATGATGTACTGGCCTTTTTATACCTTGCTGGTTATTATTAGCTGATATATTATTATTTAGGGTTTTTGCAACAATTTTCATGAGATAGGTGGATCTGAGATTTTTCCTTTCTTGTAAAATATGCCATTTGGAAGGTACCAGTAGTCATTCTGAATCAATAACTGATTAACTTTTTAAAAGTTTGATCCTTGATCATACTCAATATTTGTTTAATGAGTGTTTACTTTGTAAATAAAATCAATTGTTTTTCATCATAAACAAGCCCATCCTAAAGGACATGGCAGTTAGGCAGTGAGGAGAGGCATAGATAGATAGATGAGAATGACAGACAATCACCAGGCTCACCAGGCTCCCTGTTACACAGGGTGGCTTTCTTGCATGACTGAGGCTGTGGATTTGTGTTCCAGGGGCTCTGTGCAGCCAGGGAGAGCTGTTGCTGTGCGGTGCGCAAGGTGGACTCCAACAGTATCTACTTGGGTATGAGTCCTTTGTAAATCTCCCAATGATTGGCAACTTCCTGCTTTCTGTTGTTTGGGTTTTATATCTTCTGCTTCCTTGTACTGTACACTCTTGCCACATATTTTGGACTCCAAAAGAGTAACTCTTGAGACCTTCTCCAGGACCTATAGTGGGTGTTTCCTTTAGATCATTATTACATTATTCCAAATAATATGCCACCTTATTTTGAAATAAACCATCTTATTTTTATCACCTTTTGAGATATCTTTTACCACACATTTATATACAATGACATGGAGTCAGTCTGATACATTTTGACAAATCTAGATAACCACATAGCTACCACCACAATCAAGATATGGAACATTTTCACTGCCCGCAAATGTTCCTTTATGACCTTCTGCAGTCTCCCCTACCATGGGCCCTAAGCTACCACTGGTCTGGTTTCTCGTTTTATAACTTAGATTTGCCTTTTCTAGAATTTCATATAAAGTCCCTCTTTTATGTCTGGTTTCTTTTACTTAGCAAAATGTATTTAATATTCATTCATGTCTTAGTTTGCCAGCACTGCCATGACAAATACCAACAATGAGTTGGGTTCAACAATAGGGATTTACTGCTTTGTGGTTTGGGAGGGCAGAAGTCCAAAATCAAGTCTTGACAGGCCATACTTTCTCCTGGAATTCACAGCATTCTCGGTCTGGCTTGCCACAATCCTTGGGGTTCCCTGACTTATAGCTCTGCCTCTGTCACAAGGTGATCTGCCTCTCTTTGTGTCTTACTCCTCTTGTTTCCAGTCATTTCCAGCTTCTACCTTCATATCTAATTTCCTTTGCTTGTAAGAGCTCCAGTAATGGATTAAGGCCCACTCTGTTGGTCTCATCTAAAGAAGTTCTTTGAAGATACTATCAAATGATCCATACCCTGATGATTTATCTTATCATATTCTAAGAAACTTTTCAAATGAGTTCACACCAACAAAATGGAGCTAAGACTTGAACATGTCTTTTGTGGGGGCATGATTCAATCCCTAACAATCCATATTGTTGCATTATCAGTAGTTTCTTTTATTATTTAGTAGTACTCCAACATATGGATATTACACAATTTGTTTATCTATCTAACGAAATCTTAGAATACTTTAATTAGTATTTACTCCACTTCATAAATAAAATCAATTATTTTTCAGTCTTGAGTACCTACCATGTTTCAGGTACTGGTATTTGAAATATATCATGAACAAAATAAAGATTTGTGCCTTCATAGAGCTTACAGTGAGATATAGAAATAAACAATAAATATTAATAAATTATGGAGTATGTGTACTAGTTTTCTATGGTTGCTATAAAAAAAATACTGCAAACTTGGTAGCTTAAAACAACAGAAATTGACTTCCAGCAAGATGGCGGAACAGGGGAGGCTGAGTTCACCCCAGCTCCATACAACAACGAGAAATGGAACTGAAAATGTTGCATCTAGGACAGTGGTTCCAGGGTACAAGTGATTATAGAGGGTCTTCCACCCTATGTAGGGAGGCCTTCAGAGAAGAACCAGGGAAACTGGGATGGAGAGAACAGGGTAAATGTACTCAGTCATGATTCCAACTACTGCCAAGCTGGCTTGGAAAGATTTCCCCTTGGGCTCCATATATGGGAGTTTCTGTGGTGAACCTGGAAGAAAACAGACATGGTTTTCCTGTACACAGACTCCACTTGGTCAAAGTGTTATGCCTACTCCCTACCCCTGTGACACGCTGCTGTGGGGGCACCAAGTTTTTTGGCAACGACTTCCTCCCAGGGAGGAAGGGAAGACATAGGGTGGTGCTGGTCTGACATCCAGCCAGTAAAAGAGACTTGTTTGGGTCAGTTTTGAGACGCCTCTTAGACATCCAAATGAGGATGTTGGGAGATGTTCGACATATGAGTCTAGGTCTCTGGGGCATGGTCTGGCTGGAGCTATAACTTTGGGAGCCATTGAAGATAGATGGCTTTAAATGATGAAAGAGAGCACCAAGGAGGTGAGCACAGGTGAGAAGCCCTGACATGCTCCAACATCATGAGATTGGGAGAACAGGAATCAGCAAAGCCCACTGAGAAGGAGCTATCAATTTGGCCACGTGGGGTCCTTGGGGCACTAGGCAAGAGCAGTGTCTTTGGACGGGTGGTGGCAAGGCCTGATTGAGAGGCTGTAAGAGGTAATGAGAGGAGACAAAGTATAGACATTTCTTTTGATGAGTTTTGCTGTAAAACAGAGTGAAAAAAACAGGGTAGAATCTGCCAGGGGAAGTGGAATCAAAATGGGAGAAATAACAGCATGTTTTTGTCCGCCTCTCCCCCTAGAATTTATGCTCTGTGAGGGCTAGGATCTGGGGTTGTTTTGTTACTACTTTATTCCTGATACCTAGAACAGAGGGTTCAATAATTGTCTTAAGTGAATGAATTGGATAAGATAAATAAGAAACACATAGAATGTGTTAAATAATGGTAAGAGCCCAGAAAAGAGGGTATAAACTGTTGGTAGAGATGGCAACAATTTAGAGAGGGCTAGCAGTAAGGCTCAGAGAAGGAGAGTTTTGAGCAAAGATCTGAAGGAAATGAGGAAGCTGGCCATGGGGTTATCTGCAGGAAGGGCACTCCAGAAAGAGGGAAGCACATTCCAGGAAGAGGGAACAGCCAGTGCAAAGGCCCTGCACAGGACCAAGCTGGAGTACTGAAGAAATGGCAGGGAAGATGCTGTGCTGGAGTAGACTGAGCAAGAGAGAGTAGGAGGAGACGAGGTCGCAGACACCATGGGGGTCCAGTCTGTGCAGAGCTTTGTAGATCACAAGGACTTTGCCTTTGGGGTTGAGTGAAGTGAAGAAGCCATCTCATGGCTTTGAGTAGAGGAGGGGTCTGATTTGATTTATATTTGACAAAATTCAAATCCATCCTCGATGATATGTCAAATGTTTACCCTTTGATCCTAGGATCACAATAAGGTCACCTGTCATCCCCATTTCTATTCAACATTGTTCTGAGGTCCAAACCAAAGCACTGAGGCCAAGGGGAAATAAAATGGTATCATATTGAAAAAGAAGAAGCAAATTTGTCATTATTCATAGATGTTAATAAGTGTATACATGGAAAAATATGCAAAAATTTGCAGATAAAGTATTCAAATAAAAAGGAATTTAGTACTGCTAGGGACAAAAAGGTCACTCCATACAAAAAAAATTTTAATTCTCTAGGACAATATAACAGTTTAAAGCTTGATTGGATGTTAATAGCTTCAAATTCTATAAAGATTCACAGAATTAAAAGAAGCGCTAAACAATTCCACAATCAGTGGAATATTTTAACATACTTCTCTCAGTGACTGATAAAACAGCAGACAAAAAAAAAATAAGATATAGAAGACAGGAACAATAGGATAGCAAACTTGTCTTAACAGACAGATTAAGCTCTGTCCCCAAACCGAAGAATTCACATCCTCTTTAATAAACACATACAATTTATGGAAATTGGCCATTCATTGCAGCACAAGGCAAATCTCAACAAAGTTCAATAGACTGAGTCACACAAAGTATGTCCTACTAAAACTTTCCATAATATTATCTTCATAAAATTGACTGTCAATGAACAACAAAAACACAATAATTATAGCTAAACAGAACATGGATGTGTCACACGAACAGAACATTAACCAAAAGAAGTAAAAACACACAAAAAAGAAAAGACACTATGATCACATGAAGTTCAAAGCCAGGCAAACCTAAGCTACATTTTTTTTTTTAGGATATGTGGATTGGTAGTAAAATTATAGTAATAGCAAAGAAGTATTTACCCTAAAAATTAGGATAGTGGTCATCTCTGGGGGAGGGTGAGAGAGGCTGAAGAACTGCAGTAAGAAAGGGGTTGAGTATACACTTGTGTGCTGGAAGTATTTTATTTTTGTCAGGACAGGCACCGGGAATCGAATCCGGGTCTCCAGCAAGGCAGACGAGAACTCTGCCAGTGAATCTCCGTGTCCCGCCCTGGAACTATTTTTATTTCTTCACTTGAGGGGTTAGACTGGGCACTTACTTTATAATCATATGTTAAACTATATGCATTCATGCACTTTTCTAGATGTATGTCATATATCATAGTAAAAAAAGTGCTAAATAAATGAAAACAAAACATGGCAGAAGGTGGCAAGTGTTTCAAGACTGGTTACATGCTAAGGAATGGAAACAAAAAAGACAGAAAAGAAACTTTAGAAGCAAGTATTAGAGGGCATAGACTTAGCAAAACTGCTCCCAAAGGTTTCCTGAGCTATTTTCAGGCAATGCAGCACCTTGGCAAGCAGGGAAAAGTTTGGCATCCTTAAGCTTATAAAAGTAATTCTTTGGAGCATATAAGACAAAATTATCTTTAAGTCCTTTTTTTCTGCTGACTCAATGTATTTTAGAGAAGAAATTTAAAAGGTGGGGAAAGAGGAGGCAGAAGTGGACCACAGACAAAAGGCACTGGGGAGGGAGCGGTGGAAAATGGAAAATGGGGGTGGGACCCCATGGGGAGAAGCTACAAAATGTTCATAAAATGAGCGGCAGAGCCAAGGTGCTGAGGCTTTTCTCGCCTAGAAAAAGTGAGCTTATGCCAGCCTTGATGGCAGCTTCTCAAAGCCGAACATTTAAGAGCCTCCTTGGCCAAGGACAGCTTTTCATCACCACCAGTGTTTTAAAATTCCATAGATGATTCTCCTGCACAGCCAGGTTTGAAAACCAAGTGTATTCCTGAGACTTGGACGTGCCGACAAATCCCCTGGGGGTCTTGTTAGGGCAGATTCTGATCCAGCAGGTCTGGCGAGGGGCCTGAGATTGTGCATTTCTCACAAGTTCCCCAGTGGCCCTAATGCTGCGGGTCCACAGACCGCATTCTGATTAGCGAGGAGTGCAAGAAGGCAAATAGAATTCCAACTACTGAGCTTGTGAAATGAAGCCTATGTGTTTTTTGGCAGAGGTAGATTCATACAGCTTCTCCTGTTATGAAATGAAAGAACAGGCACAAAACAGCACAGCAGGACACAGTCGAAATCCTTAGGAGGCTACTAATTGAGGCAGTGTCCCCCAGGTATACTCTGACCCTTGAAAATATTTTCACAGGGCTCTGACTGTGTTCCTCTACCAGGCTGTGCTTTCTAATGGGTCCTGACTGCTTGTTCCCAGGAAAAATACCTGAGGTGAAGAAATAAATTTAGCCAAAACTAACAAAAAATGCAGAAGGATTAATCACTGCTCTCTGGGCCCCGTGTTTTTCCAGAGCATGGCTGAACCTTACTTAGCACAGGTGATCAGCTGAGTGGTCATGGTGAGAAGCCTCAATATTTTCCAAATAAGCTCATTTCTGCATCTGTTCTCTCTGACCTGAAAAAATGCCTGTTTGGTCCATCTGGGCCTTTCTAAACCATATCCACTCTCTGCTGTTTACTCAAATTAGGTATTTTTGATAATATAAGCATAAATTTACAGAAAAGCACTCAGGCTACTCTATTGAAAGAGTCATCCTTTGGACGTGGACATATGGACAAAAGGACACAGTATATTCACTTCATTTTCTTTAAGCCTTACTCTGAGTTTGAAGAACTCCTGAGTATTTATCAAACACTTATTTCAGCATTCCCTACTTTGTTTTCCACACAGCCTTCTTGGCGTTAAAGTCTTAGATTTCTTTTCATTTTCTTTTCCTTTGTCTTGAAGCCTCCATTGAGGTCTTCCGTGTCCCAGTGGTTTGTTCCTGTCTTAGAGCAGAAGCAGGCCTGGGCGCAGATGTGTCGCCTGCAGCTGCCATCCCAGCCCCAGATCCAGGCAGCCACCTTGCTTTCGGTTCTGCCAAGTAATTCCTCACGGCCTTGGGGATTTTTCAGGTACTCCTAATTACATGGAAGTGCTCAGTAGAGAAAGCCAATATTGCCCGCGACTCCCCATTTTACACACGAGAAACGTAACCGCAGAAAGGTTACATACTCATTTTTTCCAAAGTCAATAAATAAGAAATACAGTTAATTGCCTAAGTACAGACACAAGGCTATAAAAAGTATATACGATATAAAGACAATTGAAAACATTCTTCTCAACTTACAGGGAAAAATGTCAGTGTTAAATAACACCAAAGTAAACAATCAATCAAATCCTGAATGCAGGACATTTTGCAATTCAGACACTTAGCTTGGTCTCTCTAGAAAGTCGGTGTCATAAAAATAAAAAGATGGGAAAACCGTTCTAAATTCAAAGCAATTCTTTTTGTAACAATCAAATGTAACATATAATAAGTCCTGATTAGATCCTGGGTAGCTACAAAAGGCATTTTGGGACAATTTCTTAAAATTTTTATTTTGTAAACTTTACAAAGTGTAAAGTTATTCACCTCCTCAAGTACATTTTTACTCTTATTCTCCTCCTAACTTACACATTGATTTAAATTCTACCTTCCCCCCCAATCCCACAAATTAAACATTTCTCTGTCTCTCCATGATGTTCTGGAGAATAAACATGATGCATTTTGATGTATGTTTCTTTCTTTTACTTTTTGACACAAGTAAGTGTCATTAGGCTTTATGAATTTGTGGTGTAAAATGCTTAGCTTTTAGTACTTTAAATACTGCCTCTCTCTCTTCTTCTTTTAGAATTCTAGGTAGACGTTTATTTGGTTTTATTGTCCTACATATCTGTGCTGGTTTGAAAGGAAGTATGCCCCCAAAGAAAAGCCATGTTTTGATATAAATCCCATTTCTTAAAGGTAGAATAATCCCTATTCAATACTATATATTTGAAACTGTAATGAGATCATCTCCCTGGTTGATGTGATTTAGTCAAGAATGGTTGTTAAACTGGATTAGGGGATGACGTGTCTCCACCTATTTGAGTGGGTCTTGATTAGTTTCTGAAGTCCTATAAAAGAAGAAATATTTTGGAGAATGAGAGATTCAGAGAGAACAGAACGACATAGCCCGAGAAGCAGAGTCCACCAGCCAGCGACCTTTGGAGATGAAGAAGGAAAATGCCTCCCAGGGAGCTTCACAAAACAGGAAGCCAGGAGAAGATGCTAGCAGATGACGCCGTGTTCGCCATGTGCCTTTCCAGATGAGAAAGAAACCCTGAACTTCATTGACCTTCTTGAACCAAGGTATCTTTCCCTGGATGCCTTTGATTGGAAATTTCTATAGACTTGTTGTAATTGGGGCATTTTCTCAGCCTTAAAACTGTAAACTAGCAACTCATTAAATTCCCTTTGTTAAAAGCCATTCCGTCTGGTATATTGCATTCCGGGAGCTAGCAAACTAGAACAATATCCCATCTATTTATCTTAACTCTTTTCCATATTTATACCTCATTATTTCTGAGTTATCAGATTTGAGTTCATCACATCTCTCCTCAGCTGTGTTAATCCACTTTTAAACATATGCATGGATTTTTAAATTTTGACTATTGTATTTTTCATTTCTAGGATTTCCAGTTAGTTCTTGTTCTAATAACCTAGATTGTTATTTCTAATTTCCTGTCCTTTTTATTTCCTGATTTATTTGTCAATAATAGGAAGGAATATAGAAATCCCCATCATGATGAGAGAGAGGTCACCTTCTTCTTGTAGTTTTATCAATTTTTGCTTTTTGTTTTTTGTTTGTTTGCTTTTTGTTTTTTGAAGCTATTTTATTAAGTGCATTCAAGTTTGAAAATGTTATACCTTTTTGGTAATATACATTCTCACTATCACTAATGACACTTTTGGTTTAAAGTCTTATTTGTCTGAAATAATCCAGCTATCCTTAGTTTTCTCTTGGATAGCATTTCCTTGGCATATCCTTTCCAACCTTTCACTGTAATTTTTTCTGTGATCTTATGCTTTGGGATGTCTCTTGCATATGGCTTGCACCTATGTATGTGAGTTTTTTTATTCCAGTATGACAGTTTCAGTCTTTCATTTGGTCTTTTTAATCCATTTACATTTATTGTAACTATGGATACACTTGGAGTTACTTATTCTACCTTAATTTGTGCTATCTATCATGAGTTTTAATAAATATCTCCTTTTTTGCCTTTTCATCAGCCATGCAAGAACGTAAGCAGCAAGTACTCTCACGTTGTCGTAGGAGTGTTGATACCCATGTGAATTGATGTGCCACTTTAGGGATCATCTACCAAAGTGGAGAACATATATACACTCTGTTCCAGGAAATCCAATCTACTGAAAGGTGTACTTTTCTATGTGTACCAGGGCACATTACCAGGATGTTCACAATAGCCCCAAACTGGAAATCATCCATGGCCATTGATAGTAAAATGAAAATATATATTTTTTAATAGTAAAATAGATAAGTAAATTGTGGTTATAATCATCTAAGGAATGTAATAGAATGTCAAAACAAAGTCACCTATAGCTATGCATCCCAACTTGGATGAAACTTAAAAATATATAATATGGGGTGGGCCATGGTGGCTCAGCAGGCAGAGTTCTCACCTGCCATGCTAGAGATCCGGGTTCAATTCCTGGTGCCTGCCAGCCCTGGACACGATCACATAGACGCTTCCTGGGAACTCTAAGACTTATGGGCACAGTTTGTGCGGCACCACTGGGAGGACAGAGTTGGCTTGAGGCAGCACTGAAGAGTCACATTTTTAAAAATTTTGATATTTATTGATTTATCTTAAATGCACTAGAAAACAGTAGCTTTATATTTAGGATAATGAGGTAAAGTTTCATTTTTAAATGTATTTAAGTGGAAGAAGTGAATTAAAGAAAAACACAAAGGAAGAAATAATACCCCCTGTGGTGCACAAACATGGCAAGCAGGACTAGTCTATGGGCAGGCCTGGTCTGGGGCTTCGGGGCCTTGGGGGACAGCATCGGCATCCCCTGGGGGCTCCTTAGAAAGGCAGAGTGTCAGTCCCTGCCCTGCACCTCCTGAATTAGAATGTTCATTTTAACAAGGAGCCCAGGGGATTCATGGGCACGCTGATACTGCAACTCGAAGGGTCTTTTCAGCTGTAAGGCTCCAGTGTTCTGAGGCCAGAAGCTTCACTCGCAGCCAAGAGAATCCCAGGTTTCAGGGAAAAGTGATGGGGTGCTCCCTAAGTGCATGGGAGCCCCAATGCAGGGGCTCACCTGGGCTCCTGGGAGGAAACCGCTCCTTCCCCACCTGAGCTGGGCCAGGATCCTCAGCAGCCCCAGCCTGCCCTCTGCAGAGTCACCTCTGTTAGCCCTGCTTCCACATTCCTCTTTACACTCTGTCTCTGTTCTCCACTCAGGAGAGAGAGCAGGTGTCTTGGGTGGCAGGGAGGTGAGAGACAGTCATGTTCAGAGATTTTGCCTCATGTTCCAGAACCTAGTACTCCTAGCACATAGTAGGTGTGTAATAAAAATTTGAATGTGTTGAAGAAATGTTCTGAAATGCAGATCTCTCAGCGCTGCTGATGCTACGGAACAAGAATGAATTCATACTTGGGTGCTCAGATGCTGGAGCAGATTTTTCATTCATCCAACTTTCAGCGAGACTCACCATGTGCCTGCTATTATGGAGAAAAGAATGAATAAGACATGACACCAGACCAGTGGGGCACACACATTGCACGCTCCATGACAATGCAGTCCTGCAAGCGTCCTAGTCCTGTAATTAGGCCTGTGCCAGGGCTTGGGGGGGCAGGGAAAAGAGCACAGTATATTCTGGCTGGGGTAGGGTGGTAAAGGCTGAAGGTGCCAGGCATTCTTATAAAGGATAATATTTCATCTGGGTCAAGAACGGTGAGGAAACTACCCGGAGGTATAAAAACACGGTATTTTCCAGAAGGTGAAGCCTGGCTTCTCCTGGAACCTAGGTGAGCAAGGGTCAAATTCCTCAGGGCCTTACACACCAGGCTAAGGAGTTTGGACTTTACCTTGTCAGGGACAGGGATCCACTGATGGTCATTAAGCAGCAATGGAATCACTTGGCAAGCAAATTATTGAAGGCTGCATGGCCTTGTGGCCTTCATAATTGGTAGATAAGCATCTGGAGTCCTGACCCAGGCCCACACAACTGAGTCAGGGCTGTTCCCTCTTTTCTCCACCCCTTGCAGAAATCAGATAACTCAAGTACATACCAACCTTCTATTCTTCAGAAATTGTGTTCTGACCGACAACATACTGGCACCGTGAGACAGGACAGACCAGCCCACTGGAAGGCCTCTTCCATCCAGTGGCGGTGGACGTCTCCGGGGAGCTCTCGCAGTGGGTTCGGCAGGCTGAAAGCCTCTGCTCCCCTTGCACACCCGACCCGCTGAGAACTGAACTGGCTCCCCTTGCCTCTGCCCCACGGAAGTGGCTTCCCCAGCCCCCAGCCCCCAGCCCCCAGCCCCTAGTGGTAAGTTGGAGCCAGCTCCCATACATGTGAGAGCCCGAGGACACATTTGCATGAATCGGTGAGCTGTGTTAAACACAGCTATTATTTAAAATTAGGTTACATAAACTTAAAATTAAATAAATGATTAAAAACAGAGGTAAAAAAATGTACCTCTTGCCAACTACGGACCAGAGTTAGCAGTAACATTTTAGTACTCTTTCATCAACAGTAACAAATATTCCACACCAACACTATGGGTCAACAATGGGGAGGGATAAGGAGTATGGGAAGATTCGGGTTTTATTTTTTATTTTTTTTATGAAGTAATGAAAATGTTCTAAAATTGATCATGGGGATGTACGCACAACTGCGAGCCAGTGATTGCATACTTTGGGCAGTTTGATGGGGTGTGAATATATGTCAATAAAATTGCCCAAAAACACAAAAACAGGGAAAAAAGGAGGTAGTAAATACTCAGAACCCACTACTTCCTTATTATTTCCACCCTTTATTGTTATCCATGCCCTTGAGGGTCTCTACACCTCTTGGGGCTGTCGGATGGAAATACTATCCGCAAGTGGGCTCGGGCACATCTCCCCCCAACCCTGCATCCCGTGAGGTCGTGTTGGTAACTTGAGTTTGGCATGTGTGGGAGGCAAACACTACAAATCAGAGCTTCATCTGCCAAAGCCGGTTGTTAAACATTTGCCAGCCCCTGGTCTCCACTGCCTGCTTTGCTGGCTCCCTATGAAGCCCACCCAGCCTTTCCCCTCTAACAGCCCCAGCAATGAACTTGGTCTTGTCGGGTGAGAGCTACTGAATGGGTTTCCAGAAGGCGCTGGGGCCTTATCAGGAGCCCTGACTGCCCCATTTGCATTGACTTAATCCTGCTCTGAGACTATCTAGGTGAGGCCTCTAGGTACCCGCAGTGCCCACAGAGCCTCACACACTGGAAGGGCTTCCGGGGAGACCGGCAGGATGATTGATGGGAGGCGCTGGCCTGACCCTTGGGGTGGGAGTTGAAGAGCAGCCCACGCCCATGTCAAACTCCTAGCACACTTGAACAGCGCTGCAGGAGAGAGGATATCAAGTGGCCCAATGAGCATGTGAAAAGGTGCACAGCCTTATTAATCATCAGGTAAATTAAAATTAAAAGGCACAATGAACTATCATGACACACCCAAAAGACTGGGTAAAATTTAAAAAACACAATGCTAAGTGGTGAGGTTACAGAGTAATTGAGACTCTGCAGGGAGTGTAAACTGGTAGCACTGCTCTGGAAAACAGTTTGGCAATGTCTACTAGAGCCGAGCCTACACCTACCTTATGCCCTAGCAACTCCCAGCAATGGGTGCATACATCCACTGAAGGACATACACTAAAACGTACATTACAGTTTTTTCATAACAGCCACAAACTGGAGACAACACAAACGTCCATCTGTAGTAGGACAGAGTAGGCTCACACTATACGGCAATGAGAAAGAACAATCTACAGCTACACACTACAACGTGAATGAATCTCACAAACAACGTGAAGCAGATGAAATCAGATACAAAACAGCACATCAAAGCAGTCAAAACTACCCTATGGTGAGAGAAGCCGAGATGGTAGATTCTTTTGGAGAGATGGCAGAGGAAAAGCATATAGAATCTGAAGTTTAAAAAGTAAAATAAAGTCTCCTGCATTGCAGGCTTTCCTCTGCTTAGTGTTTTGGAGGTAAAAAGTAGGAGGACAAGCAATGTTTGCAGGAGCACCCATCTTCCTCAGTACCACCACCTTTCTTCTTTGCAACCAGCCTCAAGTAAGATTTCCTCTAGCATCTCTGCTTTTTGTTCCTTTTAAATTTCTATTTACTTAATTTAACAAGCAGTTTCTTAGCTCTTACTATGTGCCAGACGTTGTTCAAAGTGTGTCATTAATATTAACTTCTTCAATGAGTTACCCATTCATTCAGCCCATTGGGGACTGATAACAATAACAGCCTCTTTGTTGAACACTTACCATGTGCCAGGGGCTGCCCTAAATTCTCAATTCTCACAAGAGCCCTTCAAGAGAGGTATGTTTATTCCCACTACAGATGAGGAAATGGAAGTTCAGAGCGGTTAGGTAACCTGCCCCAGATCACAAAGCTGCGTCAGTGGCAGAGCTGGGATTCAAAACTAGGTCCTGCATTACTCCAAAGCACCAGGAGTAGCTGGTCCAGAGGCCGCCTTCCCCAAATCACCTGGCAGGGTTGGGAGAAATATGAGGATTCTTAGGTTCTCAACCCACGAATGAGAATCTCTTGCCCAGGCTGGCTTGAGCGTTAGAATCCCCCACAACGCTAGTTGTGGACATATCCTGGAGATATCCTACAGATCCCTGGGCATATCCTACAGAGCCAGACTCCCTCGCTTCAGGGAGTGCCACGCAGGATGCAGAGGGCCAGGCTTTTGAGTAGAAGGCGGGAGGCGCCAGGGTCAGGGGCTGCCTGAATGGCGGGTTCTCCGCGTGGCGGGGCTGGGAGCGTCCCTTATTTCCTTCAGGCCTCTGGGAAACATCCTCTCCTCTGAAAAGTTATCTCAGCGTCCCAAACTTTGCTTGGCCTTCGTTGTCTTCCTTGCATTCCGCAATCCTTTTAATACGGATTAGGTTAAACCATATGAAATCGCCCTTTTTTGTTAATCAAAAATAGTCCCCAAACAGTTGAAAATGGGAAATTTCATCTAGTTCAACTTCAGCGTCTCCCTCTTCGAGCATGTCAACGCCAGGAGGGTGGGGATGTTTGTGTCATACACCCCAGGCCCTCGGACAAAACCTAGCACGCAATAGGCACTCAGTAAATGATTAAATGGATGAGGGAACGTGGCGGCTCCAAGGAGTCTCCCGGCCCACGTCGACTCCCCGCCGACATCGACCCGGAGGGCCCCGCACGCGGAACTGGACCCGGCAATCTCGGGCGCCTTCCCGGCCGCGGCGGCCGGGCGGGGTGGGGTTCGCCGTCAGCCATTTACCAGCCTCGCCCCTCCGACGGGCGCGCCGTTAATGAGATTAGCAATTAAAAAGCCGGCGAGCTGCGGCCGCGGCGGCGACGGCGGCGGAGGTGGAGGTGCGGGGGCCCCCCCAGGCCAAGCCGGGGCGGGACCACGCGCCTGGCGGCCGCGCACCAAAACCGCCGTGCCGGGCGTCCCAGTGGGAGCTGAGCGCGGAGCCCCGCGGCCATGGAGAAGGCGCGGCCGCTGTGGGCCAACCCGCTGCAGTTCGTGTTTGCCTGCATCTCGTACGCCGTGGGCCTGGGCAACGTGTGGCGCTTTCCCTACCTGTGCCAGCTGTACGGCGGAGGTGAGTGCGGATGCTCGCCGGGCGCGGGCGCGGGCGCCGGCACCGGCCGCGGGGCTGCGCGGGTCCCGGGCGGGGACGCGGCCGGGCGCTGTCCTTGCGCAAGTTCATTCGGGCCTGACGCGCTTGGGCCCATTTTACAGACCACGAAGCTGAGGCTTAGGGTGCGGAAGTGATTTGCCCCAAGTTACAGAGCCGAGATTCACATCCAGGTCGTCTCATGCCAGGGCCGGAGCTCCTGTGCAGCCCTCCCTTCCCCCGTGCCAGGGGCAGCCAAGACCCCCACCCACACTCTTGTTTGGCCAGGCTGCCCTCTTTGAGCTTGGGTGGGGGTTGGAGAGGTGGCGCGGGGGACATTGTTTAACCCCTCGAAAGGAGACCTGATTACGACTACGCTTAGTTGTAAGAAAGCGAGTGGGAGATTTTGTTCAACGGCAACACGTTTTACAACTCTCAGATTCCAAAGTTTGAAATGCAGGTTAAAATGGATCTTGAGCCATTTCTTTAAACTTTTTATTAAACGTTTGGTTTGCGTTTGGAATCATAGAAGGCAGGAAAGGCAAATTCGCCCTGTTTCTGTTTTTTACAAAATTTCCCTCTAAAGCATCACTGCACCCTGAGGAGTCAGACGGTGGCACACTGACACGTGTCCCCTTACACGGAGCTGGGAGCAGTTTCTGTGACATGCCAAAGAGCCTTGGTGAAGGCCAAGTTAGTCTGGCAGTCTATAAGTCGCTGGTGAATTTTTTTTTTTTTACCTCATTTCTAGAATTCTATCTTAAAGAAATAATTGGAGATTTAGACTGACGGTACAAAATAGAAGGATTGTTACGGTCTTTTAATAAGAGCAAAACACCGGAAACTACCTATACCATTAAGTACAGGGACTTGGTTCAATAAATTATGGTACATCCATGCAATTATGCTGCACCTTTGTAGCCGTTACAATAGTGCTTTCAGAAACATGCAGAAGAGTACTTTCTTGAATCATTATATATTAGGTGGAGGGAGGGGGAGTTGGATTCAAAGCTGTATAAAACGGTTGATCTCAGTTATGTTTAAAAATATGCGCAGAATAAAGAATGAAAGAAACCACCCTGTTAGCAATAGTTATCTGGGGGTGATTTTTGTCTGCTGCCTTCTACTGTGTGTGTCTTATGTCTTCTATAAAATCAGCATGAATGATTTTTTCATCATAAAGGACAAGAAATGTTAGACCAAAGATGACCAAAACCTAAAACCCTGCTCTCTCTTCCCCTTACTTCTACCATCTCAAAAATAACTCTACAAATGGTTAATCCACAGAGTTTTAAAACAGGTAGTTTTAATTCTCTGATTTCTGATTATAATTTATGCATAAATACTTTGCTGAGAGTGTTGTGAAGGGCACATACTTCACAACAGTGTATGCTCTAGCAGTTTGATGACTGATTTGAGAGGATTCCTTGTCAGGACAAAGTATCCACTTCATTCTGTGCTCAGCACAATTAGCCGTAATGCCTTTTTCCCGGATACAGGTTTCTCAAACATCAGGCCATGTGTGACTCCTGTCACATCATTGTTTAATTCCTAGTTTATAACAATAGCATTGCCTGAACAGTCTGCAGGTGAACACAGGTGGGGCTGAGTAGCTCTGACGTAGGACATAGACCAACGAGTTGCCAGGGAAACCTCAAGCCTTGCGGGCCTAGGCAAAAGAAACAAGAAGAGTCTTGTGCCTGGTACTGAGTATGCTTGACAGATTAGGAAGGCAGATAGATAGATTACAGCTAGATGCATGGATGCATGGAGGGATGGATGGTTGGATGGATAGACAGACAGACAGTCAGACAGAGGATGGTTGAAGGATGGATGGGTGATGGGTAGAGGATGGATTGGCAGGTGGGTGGATGGATGGAGGGAGGGCAGGTGGCACCCTCTAAGGGATAAGTGTCTGCAGAATAAAGACCAAAAGCTCATCCTGGCACACAAGGCCATTGACCGCCTAACACCTGCTCATGTTCCCACCTCATTTCCTGCTACTTATCCTGCTACATTTGCCCCCAGATCCAGCTATTCTGAACAGTTCTCTGGCCACGATGCCTACCTCTCTGCATCAACACAGTTGCCCATGTGTTTTGCACCTGGATGCTGCCCTTAGCTTGGAGACCACCCACTCCTCCCTCAAAGTCAGGCCAAACATCCCCTTCTCTCAGTTGCTCTCCAGATGAGCCACGCAGTCAGAAGCATTGCACATCAGTCAAGAGTGACTTTGTTTCCCCACTAGCCCAATCTCTGAAGTGGCAGGGTGATGATAGGAGGCACCCAGTACATCTTTGTTGAATGAACGAGCAAGGTCTGTTAAGAAGAGCCTCCAAGGAAACGAGGTGGGGGATGCTGGTGGTTTTCCTCAGCTTTTTGCTTCACTTCTTAATAAGTGATTTCTGTTGTCCGATTCCCAGTAGCTCAAACTCATCCTTTCCCTAAAGGTAAAAGGGTAAGCCAACCACACCAGGAGAGAGTCAAAGGGATGTATGTGACTTCCTGAGGAACAGAGCTGTGACCCATCACCCCCCGCAAACAAAGAGTTTGCTTATAAACTGCGGAGCCTGGGTGCGCCAAGGTGATTCCCAGAATAAAACGGATTAGGGCCCGTGCTCCTTTCCACGGGGCTCTGCCTGTGACTGGGGAGGCTTGTTTCCTTCCTGGTCTCTGGGCCAGGCCCAGCACGAGGAATGTTAATTCGGAAGCTTGCATTCCACGTTCCAAACATCGCTGCACGGCATGGGCTGCCCGCCTGGAGAAAATCCGAGGCAGCTGCAGGAGCCTCAGCAGATCTCTTTCTGACAAAGTCAGCAGGTCTGGGGCAGCCATGTCCAAGTCTAGGGCTGTAGTTAGCTCAGGAATAAATCAGGATGCAAATGGTCTATACACCAACGAGCAAACAAACAAATTTTACTTTTATGTATATATTCATAGGCATTTTATATCAATTTGTTTTATTTTTTGGATTTTTAACTTTTTTCATGATATAGTATAACATATATACAAAGCACAGAGATAAAAAAGCAATAGCTTTCAAAGCACTCTTCAACAAATAGTTATAGGACAGATCCCAGAGTTTGTCATGGGCTACCATATGATCCTCTCAGATTTTTCCTTCTAGCTGCTCCAGAGTATAGGAGGCTAGAGGGCTTAAATATTTTTTTATCATCACAATCGACTTTATTCCTTCTTTTTTTGTGTGAAAAATAACATATATACAAAAAAAGCTATAAATTTCAAAGCACAGCACTACAATTAGTTGTAGAACATATTTCAGACTTTGACATAGTTTAGAAATCCACAATTTTACTTCTAGCTGCTCTAAAATACTGGAAACTAAAAGAGATATCAATTCAGCCATCATATTCCTTTGTCAGTTTATTTTTATATAAACTTATGCTGAAATAGTGGAAGAGAGTGGAGAAATGAGAACGGTTGTGTGGCTGGTGGGAACATGGACATTTTTTTCCCTTAAATTTTCTCTATATGATTCTTGAATGATAAAGAGGGAGGAGTCAGGACACTTGACCGTGACCCTCTGGTTCCAGACCCTCCTTCAACACAAAGGCCCTTCTGCTCCTGCCTGGGACAGAGGCCAGAGCTTAGAGCGATGCCTCTGCATTTCTAACAGCCTCCCCCACAGTGCTGCTGCCGCTGGTCTGTGAACCACACTTTGAGAAGCCATGGCTCCAAGGAATTTTAAAGCTCCCCGTGGGATTCTACCGTGTCGCCATGGCTTAAACCCCCTGTCTTACCTCCTTTGTGAAATAGGAAGGAGCGTAGAGCAATTAAACAATAAACAATATAAGCCTTACAGGCACTTAGTTGAAGTCATTCATTCAAAGTTCATTGAGAATCTGCTACAGGCCAGGTCCTGTGCTGGTGGCGGTGGGTGCACAGAGACAGGGATCACCCTCAGTTAAGGTCAGGGCAGCTGTGCAAAGGTCCCTTCAGCACAGAGCAGGAAGAGCTTTAACAGAGAAACATTCCGAAGATTCACTGAAACATCTCTGGAAGAACTAACTGCCCAAGGGACTCCAGGAAGGCTTCCTGCAGTGGGAATGTTTAATCTAGGTTTTGACATGAGTTCAAGCTCATCAGGTAGAGTTAGGGGTGAAACATTCCGGGCGAAGGAAACCACGTGTGCAAACGGCACTGACGGGCGTGCACGTGGGAGGAGCGGCCCAATATTCTGTGTGACAGTGACGTGGGGGCTGGGGACTGGTGATGGCAGTAATGGAGACTGGAGGTGAGGAAGAGTCAGCATCCTGAAGGACACTGGGTACCAGGCTAAGAAGATGGAATTTTACTCGGAGAACAAAACCAGGATTCTAAGCAAGGAACGGCCTGGTTAGAGCTGTGATTTACTAATTGCCAAGTAGGAGACATGCTGGGTAGCTGGTGAGGTGGGGTTGGCCAAGGGATGGAGAGGGAGGGGAGAGAACAGGAGAGGAATTCTAGAAGTTTTAGACTAATGAAGTCTGGGGATCAGAGTGAGTGAGGATGACTTTCATTTTCCCACCTGTTTTTTCATTTCCAAAGCAGTGACTGGATGTGACTCCAAGGTGGAAGGTTGCGCATGAGGAAAAGGAAAGCATGAGGAGGCAGGGCAGGGCGGGGGGTGCTGGTTGTAGAGAATACAGCATTGGAACCCGCAGTGTGGCGGTCCCCAGAGCAGCAGCTTCACAGTACCTGGGAACTTGTGGTCCTCAAATTAAGCACACATACACATACCCCAAAAAAGAAAAAAAAAATCAGATTTTGAAAAATCCCTGTTGTGCTCTTTGTAGAGGAGAAAGGTATGTAAATGGAAGGAAGTTCGAAGCCCGAGTGTGTGCCGCTGATAGCAGCTGTCTCTTGGTTCTCAAAGCCCTTGCAAGGGATTGAAAGGGTAAATTTCATACAGAAAGCAATTTCTCTTCCAGAGAGATTCTTGAGTTTAGCAAGTAGATAAGGAACTGGCTAAGGTAATTAGAAAAATAAATAACAGTGTCCTCTAGAATAACATATTGTATGTGTTTTCAGGTTACACATTTAATACATGTTTGTGGTAGGAAATTTGAAAAATACAGAAATGTACAAAGGCCAAAATTACAAAATCATCCTAAATTCCACCACTCAGAGACAATGAGTGTTACCTTTTTTTTTTTTTTGCTTAAAAAAAATTAGAGGTACATTTTATATATAATTTGTTATCTGACTTTTTAAAAATTTAATCTATTATAAGCATTTCCAAAGTCAATTGATGTTCCCTGAAATACAAACTTAAGTAGCTCCATAGTATTGAATTTAAAGAGGTAACATAATTTATTTAACCATTCTCCAATTATGGAACTTTAAGTCATTTCTAGTTTTATGCTATTATAACCCAAAGGGTCATTATCTATTAGTGGAGGTGTTTGATCCATTTATATTTATCATCATGTTATGCTTGCCATTTTTCATTATGCTTGGTAGACAGGAATAAGAGCTTACATGCTAGTTTGGAAACAGACAATAACTGAATAAACAAATCAAATTATAGCATGATTTTGCATAGATAACTGCTCCAAAGGAAAGTTAAGTAGTGTGTATTGGTTTCCTATTGCTGCCAAATGCAAGATACCAGAATTAGAATGGCTTTATAACGGGAATTTATTTCAAGTTTACAGTTCTAAGGCTGTGAAAATGTCCAAATTAAGGCATCAACAAGAGATTACCTTCGTTCAAGAAAGGCTGATGCTGTCTAGAACACCTCTGTCAGCTGGGAAGGCATGTGGCTGGTGTCTACTGGTCCTTGTTCCCAATTCCCCTGTTTCCAGCTTCTGATACCAGGAGATTCCTCTCTAAGCATCTGTGGGCCTTCAGTTAGCTCTCCAGGACACAACTCTGGGTTCTGGCTTGCTTAGCACCTCATGGGATGGCACAGAGTGACGTCTGCTGGGCTCTACCCATGTCTAGGCCTCTACTCTCTCTGTTGGCACTGAAAGCATCTCCAAACATCTGTATGTCTGTCAGCTCTCAACCAACTCTTCTCCAAGTATCTGCATCTGCTCTGAGCTTTCTCCAAAATGTTTCCCCTTTTAAAGGACTCTGGGAAACCCTTCAAGAACCACTCCAAATGGGTGGAGTCACATCTCCATCTAATCAAAACGTCACACCCACAATTGGGCGTGCCAGATCTCCCTGGAGATAATCTAATCAAAATTTTCCACCCTGCCATGTTAGATCAGGATTAAAAGGGCATGGCTTTTCTGGGGTACATAATAGTTTCAAACCAGCATGCAGGGTAAGAAGTTAAAGGGTGACCCTTGGGGGCTGTTTCAGCTGGGGGAGACAGGGAAGGCCACTTGGAGGTGTACAAGTTTGGACAGAAACCTGAAGGAAGGGAGAAAGGATCCAGGCTGAGGGAGCAGCACGGGCATCTGTCCCGAGGCTGGAACAGCAAGAGGGGCATTGGAGAGGGGCCTGTGAGGGTTGGGTTCTGGTGTCAACTTGGTCAGGTGATGATACCCAGTTGTCTGGTCAGGTGAGCACTGGCCTGACCACTACTGCAAGGATATTTTGTGGCTGGTTGACAAACCAGAAGGCTGGTTTATTAAATTATCAGTCAGCTGACTGCGGCTGTGGCTGATTACATCAACGAGCCTCCCACAAACCAGATAATCTAATCAGCCAGATCTAATCCAATCAGTTGAAGACTTTTAAGGGAGAAGAGAGAATTTTCACTGCTTCTTCAGCCAGCGAGCCTCTCCTGTGGAGTTCCTCAAGACCCTTTATCAGAATTGCCAACCTCACAGCCTGCCCTATAGGTTTTGAACTCTTGTGTCCCCACGGTTGTGTGAGACACTTTTATAAATTTTATATTTACAGCTATCTCCTGTTGGTCTGTTTCTCTAGAGAACCCTAACTAACAGAGGGGTCAGTGGCCCTGTCCCCAAGAACCTCTGAGGCCCAAGGGACGGAGGGAGTGTGGCTTTTATTCAAGGTGTAAGGAAATGGGAGGGGAGTGCAACCAAGTGGAGATGTGAAGGTGGATGCTGGGGAGGTGGTGGTGAGTTAACCAGGCTGAGTTGGCTTTATATCTTCTGAATCCTTCTGTGACAGTAAATGTCCCCCACCCCACCCCCATGCCGGATTGCACAAACTAACACATGGCAAGGACACACTCACACAGGGCTGGGTGTGTGCGTCGGTTATCTATTTGAGGGGTGGAATTAGAGAATCACCATTTGGCAACCATCATAGTAATCATAGTTTCAGGCAAGAATCCTCAATGGATGCTAAAACTGGTGGGCAAAGTATGATGAGAAATAAGAAAATTGCCTACTGTCAAAATAGCTCCCTAAAAGATACTTAATAATTTCAGAGGGGGAAATAGTAACTTTCAGCAGAGAAACCTGGCAGACACCACCTTTACCAAGTGAACAAAAATTGACGTCACCAAGAATGGAAGAAATTGACTTCATATGCCTCCTGACAGGGATACAGGGTCACTTTAGTGGTATTATTGCTAAAACCCAAAATAAGGGCATTCTACAGAATAACTGGCCTATACTCTTCCGAAGTGTCAGAGTCATGAAGGACAAAAAGATGGAGGGGCTGTCCCAAAAAGGACACTGGATAACTGGATGCAATGCTTGATTGTGACCATGAACCAGAAAAAGTACTTTAGTGGGGCAACCAGTGAATTTTTAATATGACATATAGGTAAAATAATGCATTATATCAATCTTACTTTCCTGATTTTGCTAAATGTACTGGGATAGATAAAAGAATGCCCTTGCTTTTATGAAATACACAGCGAAGTATTGAGAGGTTAAAAAAAAAAGTAGTGGCTTCAAATGGCAATAATCATTTCTCAAATTCTGTGACTGGGCTAGATGGGTCCTCCATGGGGGTTCACCTGGGTGGGCTCATGCCACTGCATTCACAGGAGGGTCCCTGATGGCCCCCCTCACACCTGGCAGGTGGTGCTGGCAGCTGGCTGGGGCACATGGTTCCCCTCCACGTGGCCTCTCAGCCTCCAGGAGTCTGGACTCCTTATGCAGTGGTCTCAGGGCAGCACGAAGGTGGAAATGGCAAGACTGCTTGAGACCTACACTCTGAAATACGCAACAGCATCATTTTCACCACATTCTCTTGTTCAGAGCAAGTCATGGTCCACCCAGGTTCAAGGGCTGGGAGACAGACTCCACCTCTGGATGGCAGGAGCAGCAGAGAATGCGTGGCCGTGTTTAATTCACCTCAGTATGCCCATCAGGATACATGGCAATAATTGCATCCCTTTTCAAGCCCCATCAGCTTCTTCCTGATGCCAGTGTCTCCTCAGGCAGTGCCGGCATCAGCATTTTTATATCAAAAGGGCATGGCAAGGAGTCCAGTTGGGAGGGGGGTTGGTTAGTGCACTTGTTTTCAAACTGATTGCAAAACACATTTTTCTTTTATTGAGATATATTTACATGCAGTAAAATTCACTCTTTTTGGCGTATGCTTCTAAGTTTTAACAAATGCACATGTATTAATTTGTTATACTTCCAGAATGTTCCAGAAATGGAGTAGCTTTTAAAAAAGGAATTACATGAGTTGTAAGTTTATAGTTCTAAGCCTATAAAAATGTCCAAACTATGGCATCCAGGGAAAGATACCTTAATTCAAGAAAGGCCAATGGGTCTGGAACACCTCTGTCAGCTAGGAAGGCATGTGGCTGGTATCTGCTGGGTCTTTGGCTTCTGGTTTCAAATAGCTTCCCTGAGGGTGTTTTCTTTCTTCCTCTCCAAAGGTCTCTGACTGTGTGGGCTCTGTCACTTCTGTTCTCCAAGCATTTATATCAACTCTGAAGTTTCTCCAAAATGTTTCCCCTTTTAAAGGACTCCAGTAAACCAATCAAGACCCACCTTGAAAGGGTGGAGTCATGTCTCCAACTAATCAAAAGGTCACACCCATGATGATATTGTAAACCATTGATTGTACGCTTTGGGTGATTACATGATATGTGAATGTATAATATATATCAAAAATTTAAAAAGCAATAAAAAGAGTCTGTTCAATTTTGTGTTCTCACTAGCAGAACATGAGAGTTCTAAGTGCTCCACATACTTGTCAGCACACAGTATTATCAGTTTTTTGTATATTTTTATTTTTATTTTATTTTATTTTTGTATGCTGTATAGTGGGGCTTGCTTTTCATTCTATTTCCATGTGAGTATCCCCTTATTGCAGCACCATTTGTTGAATATTTTGTTTGGTTGGTTCTTTGTTCGTTTGTTTGCTTGCTTGTTTGGGAAATGCATAAACCAGGAATCAAACCCAGGTCTCCTGCATGGCAGACAAGAATTTTCTACCATTGAACTACCCTCGCACCCCCTTGTATTTATTTTTGTGTTTGTTTTGTTTTTTGCCATTCTCAGAGCTATGTAATGGCATATCATCATGATTCTAAATTGGATAAATACTGCCTAATAAGGTTGAGGCTCTTCATGTGCTTATTTGCCATCTATATGTCTTCTTTGTTGACGTATCATTCAAATCTTATGTCCATTTAAAAAATTTTTTTTCAAGGAAAAAAAAGGTCACATCTACATTTGGGCATGCCCCATTTCTGTGGAGATAATCTAATCAAAAGTTTCTGCCCTACACTATTGAGTCAGGATTGAAAGAAAAGGCTACCCCCACAAGATTGGATCCAGATTAAAACATGGCTTTTTTGGGGTACTGCCAATCAGTTTTCCAAAGTGGCTGTACCATTTTACATTCCCACCAGCGATGTGTGGGAGTTCCTCCACATCCTCACCAGTGCTTGGTATTGCCAATATTTTTTATTTTAGCCATTCTAATAGGAATATAGTGGCATCTCATTGTGGTTCGAATTTGCATTTCCCTAATGACCACTAATGTCAAGCATCTTTTCATTTCCTTCTTTTCATTCATGTGTCTTCTCTGGCATAATCTCTGTTCAAAACTTTTGCACCTTTTTAAAGGGATTCTTTGTTTTCTTTTTATTGAATTTTGAGAATCCTTTCTATATTCTGGAGCCGAAGTCCTTGTCAGATGTGTGTTTTGTAAATATTTTCTCCCAGTCTGTAGCTTATCTTTTTATACTCTTACAGTGTTTTTTGCAGAGCAGAACTTTTTAATGAAGTCCAGTTTATCAATATTTTTCTTTATGGATAATGCCTTTGATGTATCTAAGAAGTCTTTACCTAACCCAAGGTCATAAAGATTTTCTACTGGGTTTTCTTCAAGAAGTTTTATGGTTTTATAGTTTTAGGTCTATGATCATTCTGAATTTTCTTTTTCTCATTTTCTATAAAATGTGAAGCATGGATCGAGGTCCTTTTTTTTTGCATATGGATGTTCTCAGTTGTCCCAGCACCATTTGTTGAAAAGGTAATTGCAGAGCAAATTTACCTGGGTTGTCTGTATATTTGGATGAGTGGCGGCAAGGAGGGTGGGGAATGTGGAGTGGTGGAAATTACGGATGGTCAGGGCTGAAGTTCCCCATTCCGCCTTGGCACCAGACCCTCGGATTTCCACCTTAGGCAGGGGCAGTGGACAGTCTAAAGAGATACTCCTTCCCTGGACCTGGCCATCCCTCGTGCAGTTACTGTTTAACACCTCGGGTGAAAATGAGATTATATTATAACCACTGAGGGCTTGACTGTTGCTCAGAGGAAATTGTCAGAAATCTCACAGTGGTAGTTGTGATAGCCTTGCTCTTTGACAACCGAGAGGAACCTTGAAGTGGCTGAAACAAGTTTCTGCAGAAAGAGAGCATGCCTAGCAGAGCTTTCCAAACAGAATTGAGAAATGAGGGGACGTGATTTCATTCTAGGACTATACATGAGCCAGTGAAGACAAAGGTGGGAGAACAGAGCCCTGATCACCAAGGACCCACAGGAGACCAGTCAGCCAAATAAAATGCTGGGGGAGTTGAAACACCCTGCAGCTAGGCTTCTCCACTCTGGCCTGGCCAGCAATTTATAAAGAATGCCTGGGGGATGGGGACACGCTCCTAGGCACAAGCCAGTGACAGCCTTCCTTTCCAGGGCATGCTTGCTTTTTGCTTGGTCATTATCCCAGCACTTCTGCTTCTGGGATCTCTATCCTAAGGAAATAACCAAACCGGCGAACCAGACTTTGTCCCTCAACTTTGTTTATGATGGCAGTAAACTGGAAACAGTCTACATGCCCAGGCATCGAGTAAATTAATTCGGGGTTCATTGTCATAGAACAGACATTTAAAGGGTGATGCAGAGGTCCATTGCGTGTTGGGAGAGCGTGTTTGTGCAATACCGTGGGGTAAGAGAATTGGATCACAGGATGACACGTATGTACAATGGATGCATTTTGGGGAGCAGCATATATTTTTGTAAGCACATGTATTTCATTGTTTACCTTTACCCCTCATGTGCAGCCTTAATCCCTGCAGTTGTAGTGGCAGGGTTTTATTTTAATCAGAAGTCCTGCCTTCTTCTGCCACTGGACTTTTCTTCAGGTCCACTGCCAAGGAGCTGGGTACTGGGGGAGGGGTGGCCGAGGGGATGACAGGAGAAGGTTGGGCAGGAACAACAGGAGATGCATTAGGTCAGCCATCTGCTGGGGCCAGAAGTGGGTGGGTGACCCTGCCACAGGTGGCCTGCTGCCCATTGGCCTGACAATGGCGGGGATTTCCATAGCTCCATTCATTGTTCCTGGCTCCCCACCATCACCAAGGGCACTTGCCTGCAGATAGCTTGAAATTTTTATTAGTCATAGTATTCGTTATTAAAGTGAAATTTTAAGCTGTAGGCCACTATATAAAGCAAATACAAATGGATGTTCTTTGTAAAAGGAGGTAGGGGTTTGAAGCCCTGTCCATTGGAGACCCCTCGCCCTGCACACATGCACACCAAGTCCCAGTCTCATCTCTGAAGATAACAGGCCTGGATAATGAGGAGGCAGCTGAGATTCCTTTGCCCAGATGACCCATAAAGGGCAGAGAGGAGCACTGCCAATCTCCCATCCCACACCCAGCTCAGCACCTGGCCCAGAGTAAGTGCTTCATAAAATGGTTGTTCAATACATCACTTCCTTGTGGGGCACTATCAGGGCTGGGGGCAAAACCCAGCAGAAGTGTGCTGAGTTGGACAACTGGATGGACAGTTTCAGGGGCGATACTCAAAATATTTAGCAACTCAGTGACCCTGACTCAGATCAACCATTGATTACCGAAATATAAGATGGAATGGGGCTTCTTGGCAAAGGGGCTGGGGCACCTGAGGCATTGAGGAAGGCAAACACTCGATGGGGTTGGGAAACTATCCCCAACCCCATGCAGGATGGACATATTTAAATATTTTAGCAACTGACATGATTACATATAATCCATGGATGGATGGATGGATAGACAGACAAATGGATACATAAGTGGGAAGATAAAAGGATGGAAGGATGAATAAAAAATAGAAGGCTTGAAAAATGGATGATGGATGGATGGTGTGGTAGTTAGGTTCAGGGGTCCACTTGGCCAGGTGATGGTGCCTAGTTCTGTTGCTGTGGCCTTGAATCATTAGTATGTGAAACTCATCTATGGCTGATTACATCTGCAGTTGGCTAAGGGGAGGGCCTTCTGCAATGAATGATGTTTAATTTAATTAGCTGGAAGCTTAAAAGAGAGAAGTCAGAAAAGAGCTCAACAGCAGCACAGCTCAAGCAGTTCAGCCCAGATGTCTGGAAGTGCAAAAAGGAATTGCCCCGGGGAAGGCCTTGGAACCCAGAAGCCAGGAGAGAAAGCCAGCAGACATCGCCATGTGCCTTCCCATGTAACAGAGAACCTCAGATGAAAGTTAGCTGCTTTTCCTCTGAGGAACTACAGATTTTTAACTAAATAAATCTCCTTTTATTAAAAGCTGATCCAGGCTGGTGTGACAGTGGCTCAGTGGCAGAATTCTCGCTTCTCATGCAGGGCACCCGGGTTTGATTCCCGGTGGCTGCCTATGCAAAAAAAACAAACAAAAAAAAGCTGATCCATCTCTGATGTGTTGCATTCTGGCTGCTTTGGCAGATTAGAACAGTTTGGTACTGGAGAAGTAAGTGCTGCTGCAGTTTGCAAATACCAGGCATGATGGAATGGGTTCTTTTGGATGGATAAGGGGAAGATTTTGGAGGAACTGTGAGGAGCTTGATGGAGAAGGTCTGGAAAGCTTTGCAGAGACTGTTGGTGTAAAGAGAACCGCTGCCAGTTTGGACAGAAAAAGGACAAGTCGGACTTTGCAGAATGAGGACCATGGAAGCTAGGGTCTGAAGCCAAGAAACCTCAGGCCAGGAGAGTGGACCCACCCATATATATGGAGAGGGTGAGTGTGCCCCAGTTGCAGAGGGTGGTCTTTCTGCTGTTCCAGGCATTGGAGAGGGTGGAGCGCATAAATTGGGAATTGGGGGAAGCCTGCTGCCACCTCATTGTTCTGAAATGGTTGAGCAGGTGCCCGGAGGTGGCAGAGATCCCAGGTGCTGCCCTGAACCTTTGAGAGGCTGGAGCCAACAAAAAGGTGGTCTCCCCAATGTTCCCTAAGATTGCAGCCACTCCAGTGTTTGGAGAGAGTAAAGTCACTGTGTAGGCTCTTGGAAAGTGTGGGACTGCCACTTTCTAAAGCCTTGAGGATAAATAACTCTCTGGCTTTGAAATCCAGTGGAGTTTGCCCTGCAGGTTTCAGAACTGTTTGGTTCCAGTGACTTTTGTGTTCATTTTCCCTATGAATGACACTGTGTATCCTGTGACTGTCCCTCCTTTGTATGTTGGCAGCAGGTAACTAGTTTTGAGTTTCACAGGTCCAGAACCATAAGAGAATTTTTGCCCTAGAACAGACCTTGCTTGTAGCATACTTGGATGAGATTTTGTGCTATTATTGAGCTTGTATTATATTTGTATTGTGACTGAAATGATTTGAGGATTTTGTGATGTTGTGATGAAGTGAATGTATTTTATTAAGTATGGTCTAAGGTGACATGTATAGTTGCCAAGTTGACAAGAGGTGGACATGTGGTAGTTAGGTTCAGGTGTCAGCTTGGCCAGGTGATGGTACTTTTATTTATTTATTTATTATTTTTTTAAATACCAAAAATCATGTAACAAACACAAACATTCCTCTTTTGATCATTCCGTTCTACATATATAATCAGTAATTCACAATATCATCACATAGTTGCATATTCATCATCATGATCATTTCTTGGAACATTTGCTTCTATTCAGAAAAAGAAATAAAATGAAAACAGAAAAAAAAATTTATATATATCGTACCCCTTACCCCTCCCTTTCATTGATCACTAACATTTCAAACTAAATTTATTTTATTATTATTATTTTTTTATTAACGGAAAGAAAGAAAAAAAAAAGAAATTAACACAACATTTAGAAATCATACCGTTCTACATATGCACTCAGTAATTCTTAACATCATCACATAGATGCATGATCATTGTTTCTTAGTACATTTGCATCGGTTTAGAGGAACTAGCAACACAACAGAAAAAGATATAAAATGTTAATATAGAGAAAAGAAATAAAAGTAGTAATAATAGTAAAAAACAAAACAAAACAAAAAAAACCCTATAGCTCAGATGCAGCTCCATTCAGTGTTTTAACATGATTACTTTACACTTAGGTATTATTGTGCTGTCCATTTTTGAGTTTTTGTATCTAGTCCTGTTGCACAGTCTGTATCCCTTCCGCTCCAATTACCCATTATCTTACCCTGTTTCTAACTCCTGCTGGACTCTGTTACCAGTGACATATTTCAAGTTTATTCTCGAATGTCCGTTCACATCAGTGGGACCATACAGTATTTGTCCTTTAGTTTTTGGCTGGACTCACTCAGCATAATGTTCTCTAGGTTCATCCATGTTATTACATGCTTCATAAGTTTATCTTGTCTTAAAGCTGCATAATATTCCATCGTATGTATATACCACAGTTTATTTAGCCATTCTTCTGTTGATGGACATTTTGGCTGTTTCCATCTCTTTGCAATTGTAAATAACACTGCTATAAACATTGGTGTGCAAATGTCCGTTTGTGTCTTTGCCCTTAAGTCCTTTGAGTAGATACCTAGCAATGGTATTGCTGGGTCGTATGGCAATTCTATATTCAGCTTTTTGAGGAACCGCCAAACTGCATTCCACAGTGGTTGCATTTGACATTCCCACCAACAGTGGATAAGTGTGCCTCTTTCTCCGCATCCTCTCCAGCACTTGTCATTTTCTGTTTTGTTGATAATGGCCATTCTGGTGGGTGTGAGATGATATCTCATTGTGGTTTTGATTTGCATTTCTCTAATGGCCAGGGACATTGAGCATCTCTTCATGTGCCTCTTGGCCATCCGTATTTCCTCTTCTGGTAGGTGTCTGTTCAAGTCTTTTTCCCATTTTGTAATTGGGTTGGCTGTCTTTTTGTTGTTGAGTTGAACAATCTCTTTATATATTCTGGATACTAGACCTTTATCTGATATGTCATTTCCAAATATTATCTCCCATTGTGTAGGCTGTCTTTCTACTTTCTTGATGAAGTTCTTTGATGCACAAAAGTGTTTAATTTTGAGGAGCTCCCATTTATTTATTTCCTTCTTCACTGCTCTTGCTTTAGGTTTAAGGTTCATAAAACCACCTCCAGTTGTAAGATTCATAAGATATCTCCCTACATTTTCCTCTAACTGTTTTATGGTCTTAGACCTAATGTTTAGATCTTTGATCCATTTTGAGTTAACTTTTGTATAAGGTGTGAGATATGGGTCTTCTTTCATTCTTTTGCATATGGATATCCAGTTCTCTAGGCACCATTTATTGAAGAGACTGTTCTGTCCCAGGTGAGTTGGCTTGACTGCCTTATCAAAGATCAAATGTCCATAGATGAGAGGGTCTATATCTGAGCACTCTATTCGATTCCATTAGTCGATATATCTATCTTTATGCCAATACCATGCTGTTTTGACCACTGTGGCTTCATAATATGCCTTAAAGTCTGGCATCGCTAGACCTCCAGCTTCGTTTTCTTTCCTCAAGATGTTTTTAGCAATTCGGGGCACCCTGCCCTTCCAGATAAATTTGCTTACTGGTTTTTCTAATTCTGAAAAATAAGTTGTTGGGATTTTGATTGGTATTGCATTGAATCTGTAGATCAATTTAGGTAGGATTGACATCTTAATTATATTTAGTCTTCCAATCCATGAACACGGTATGCCCTTCCATCTATTTAGGTCTTCTGTGGTTTCTTTTAACCGTTTTTTGTAGTTTTCTTTATATAGATTTTTTGTCTCTTTGGTTAAATTTATTCCTAGGTATTTTATTCTTTTAGTTGCGATTGTAAATGGGATTCGTTTCTTGATTAAACTAAATTTATTTTAATATTTGTTCCCCCTATTATTTATTTTTATTCTGTATGTTCTACTCATCTGTTGACAAGGTAGATAAAACAAGCATCAGACACAAGGTTTTCACAATCACACAGTCACATTGTGAAAGCTATATCATTATACAATCATCATCAAGAAACATGGCTACTGGACACAGCTCTACATTTTCAGGCAGTTCCCTCCAGCCTCTCCATTACATGTTGGATAACAAGGTGATATCTACTTAATGCAAAAGAATAACCTCCAGGATAACCTCTGGAGTCTGGAATCTCTCAGCCATTGACACTTTGTCTCATTTCGTTCTTCCCACTTTTGGTCAAGAAGGTTTTCTCAATCCCTTGATGCTGAGTCTCAGCTCATTCTAGGATTTTTCTCTATCCCTTGATGCTGAGTCTCAGCTCATTCTAGGATTTCTGTCCCACATTGCCAGGAAGGTCCACACCCCTGGGAGTCATGTCCCACGTAAACAGGGGGAGGGTGGTGAGTTTGCTTGTTGTGTTGGCTGGAGAGAGAGGCCACATCTGAGCAACAAAAGGGGCTTTCTTGAGGGTGACTCTTAGGCCTAATTTTAAGTAGGCCTGTCCTATCCTTTGGGGGGTTAAGTTTCATGTGAACAAACCCCAAGACTGGGGGCTCAGCCTATAGCTTTGGATGTCCACACTGCTTGTGAGAATATCAAGAATTCAACTTGGGGAAGTTGAATTTCCCCCCGTTCTCACCATTCCCCAAAGGGGACTTTGCAAATACTTTTCCACTCTGGGATTCATTGGGGCATCACTCTGGACAAACCAACAAACCCCCTGTCCTACCCAAGGTTCCATGTACTTATGGTGTTAATTAAGCTGTCTGCATAAGTTATATTAGGTGCCTAGTTCTTTTGTTGTGGACTTGAATCATTAGCATGTGAAACTCATCTATGGCTGATTACATCTGCAGCCAGGTAAGGGAAGTGCCTTCCGCAGTGAGTGATGTTTAATTTTATTAGCTGGAGGCTTAAAAGAGAGAGGTCAGAAGAGAGTTCAGTGTAGCACAGCCCAAGCTGCTCAGCATACCTCATCTCAGCACTTGCAGTTCAGCCCAGATGTTTGGAAATGCAGAAAGGAATTGCCCTGGGAAAGGCCTTGGAACCCAGAAGTCTGGAGAGAAGGCCAGCAGACATCGCCATGTGCCTTCCCATTTAACAGAGAGCCTCAGATGAAAGTTAGCTGCCTTTCCTCTGAGGAACTACAGATTTTTAATTAAATAAATCCCCTTTTATTAAAAACCAATCCATCTCTGGTGTATTGCACTCTGGCAGCTTTGGCAGACTAGAACAGATGGAATATTGGATGAAAGGATAAGAGGAAGGGCAAAGAGTGAATGAGTGGGAGGGAGGAATGGTGTGTGTGTGGAAGGATGGAGGTTGAGTGAAAGATTGGAGAATGGATGTATGAGTGAGAAAATAAGGATAAAAAGATGGATGGATAGAAGGCAGAAGGCTGGAAAGATGGATGGATGATGGATGGATGGACAGATGGCTGGATGAATGAGGAAGATAAATGGAGGGCTGAATGGTAGACAGATGAGAGGAAAGAGAGAAGGATGGATATATGAGAAGCTATAACCGAGGACAGAAGGATTGAGAATGAGTAGAAAGAAAGGAGGAAGGATGGATGGAAAGATAGAAGGATGAAAAGACTAGTAGAAAGACTAGAGTATGGAGGGGAGGATGGGTGGAAGGATGTGGGCACAGAGGTCTGGTGGGTGGCAGAATAAAGCTAATCATGCTATCCTGGCTCTTGGCTCTGGTCACCCACAGGTAGCTTCCTGGTCCCCTACCTCATCATGCTCATCGTGGAGGGAATGCCTCTCCTGTACTTGGAACTGGTGGTGGGACAGCGCATGCGGCAGGGCAGCATTGGCGCCTGGAGGACCATCAGCCCTTACCTCAGCGGAGTGGGTATGTGAGGCCCTCTCTCACCTGGGGACCCCCACACTCCATCCTGGCAGTCCAGGGATGGGGCTCAGTGTCATTGGCAAAGCTACTGGAGCAAGGGACAAGCAAGAAGCCCAAGAGAGAGCTCTTGACCAGGGTGGACAGAGGGCTCAGCAGGGGTTGCCATTGAATGTGGGCAGAAAGGGTCTGGCTCTGGGACCCTGGGAACTGATAGTCTGGGCCTCAGTTTCCTCATCTGTATAAGGGAAAGGGCAATTCAACAAAGTGGGGCTATAACTCAAAGATCTATCTAGCAGCAGTTCTGCAGATTCACATAACTCTTCCTTGCTTATTAACAGCATCTCTCTCTCATAGCGAGCACCAGCTATGGACCCGGTCTATATAATATATATATATGCACGACTTCATCTAGTCCTCATAGCCCCACTGAGAGGATGCATGAAGTGTACGGAAGCAGAGACATACATGGATAGCAAGAGGGGTGCTGCTTCATCTCTGGCCATCCCTGACTTACCTGACTACCTAAGCTAGTGTCCCTGGGCACCTCCGGGAGATGGTTAACCTGCCCTGAAAGCTCTCACCATCCAAGGCTGCCTCGGAGGAACTTTGACCAGCGAAGGCCACCTTCAGTTCTGCTCCCCCTCCCATCCCCAGAAAGGAAGGCAGGCAGGAGAGCAGAGGAGCGAGAAGGTGTAAACTTGTACGTGAGGCAGGAGAAATGTGACCTGTGGCCTCCACAAATCATCTCCAAACCCAAACCGCCTCCTCATCTCTCAGGGCTGTTAAAACACAGAGGTGTGTGGTTCTATGATCTGCCCGAGTAAGCAATCACAGAGGGCTTCTCAAAGGCAGCATTTGTGCCAGTCAGTGGGGTGCTGGTAAATGTTTAACAGCCAGCTCTTTGGGCACAGTGCAGCTGCAGGGAGGAACCCTGGCAGATAGCATTTGCTGATATTTGTAGTATGAATGCTTCTGCCATGGCTGATTTCAGACTATTAACAAGATGACCAGGGTGTGGGGCTGGGAAGTGATGTGCGCAGTGGCTCTTGAGGGCCGGGATGGGCCAGTTCAGCTTACCACTTGTTTTCAGCCTTTTTCTACCTCAAGCCCCAACCCTGGCCTGACCAGAGGGTGGTGGCAGCCCCAGCCCTCCCTCCCTCTGCCCTGCCTCCTGTCACACACACCCACACCTGTAAGGGGTAGGGTTGGCCCAAGTGGCTCAACTTCAGGTGGACTGAGAAGGGGGCAACTGTAGTATCTGGCATGAGGGCAGCACTTGGCAGAGATGCAGTGCTTCTCACAATAGGTTTGAATCCTAGTTCTGCAGCTTACTAGCTGCGTGGTCTTATGCCTCAGTTTTCTCCTCTGTGAAATAGGGGTAATAGTGCCCACTTCACGATAGCATTGTGAGGTCCAAAGGCCTAGGAGGTGCTTAGCACAGTACCTGGTGCCCAGCTTTCAGAGACTGCCATCAGCCTCGTGCCCCAGAGGCTGGGGAGAGAGGCTGGAGAAGAGAAATAGCCCTTTCCATGCACGGCCCGGTGCCGGTCCCTGCTAACACTCACAAAAGCCTGGTGAAGTTTTTTTCCTTAACAGATTTTATAGAGGAGAAAACCAGGGCAGGCCCTGGGGGCACATCCTAGGGCAGTGCTGGCCAGTGGCTGTGGAGGGCAGGGAGGGGTGTGGGGTCTTCAGCAGCCGGACCTCTGCTCCCTCGCAGGCGTCGCCAGCGTCGTGGTGTCCTTCTTCCTCTCCATGTACTACAACGTCATCAACGCCTGGGCCTTCTGGTACCTCTTCCACTCCTTCCAGGTGAGCAGCTGCCGCCCTGGAGCAGGAGCAGGGGGCGAGCGCCCCACCCCAAGGGTGGGGGGAAAGGGGTGGAGGTTGGGGGAGACGGGAAGTGGTGAGAAAGGCTGGGGATGGGGGCGGCCGAGCACCCGGACTGAGTAGAGGACTTCAGAATCTGGGATCCACGGGCCCCCTGAAATGTGGGAGCGTGTGGAGGTTTCTGGGGAGCGGGCCATCATTTATAACAGGGTGCACTGTTTGTGCTGTATAGTCCTGTGTATGTTTTGTATTCTAGTAACATAGATACAACCTAAAATTTCCCCCTTTTAGACACATTTACATATATAATTCAGGGCTGTTAATTACAATTTCACTACTTTATGCTACCTTCACTACCATTCATAACCAAAAATTTGCAATCAACCTAAAGAGAAATTGTACAATTGAAGCACTAATTCCCATTTCCTATCCCAACCCCCCTGATCACTTATATTCATTCTGAACACTATGAGTTTGCTTATTCTAATTATTTCATATCAGTGACATCACGTAATATTTGTCCTTTTGTGCCTGGCTTATTTTAGTCACTAAAAACGATGTTTTCAAGGTCTGTCCATGTTTCACATGTATCAGAACTTCATTCCTTTTTTATAGCTAAATAATACTTTGTCATGTGTGAACCATCAGTTATCGGTTGATGGATACTTGAATTTTTATATCTTTTAGCAATTGTGAATAAAACCACTGTGAACATAGGTGTGCACGTATCTGTTTGAGTCCTTGTTGTCAATTCTTTTGGGTGTATATACCTAGAAGTGGGTCATGTGATAATTCTATACTTAATTTTCTGAGGAACTGCTAAACTGTCTTCCACAGTGGCTGCACCAGTTTACATTGCCACCAACAATAAATGAATGTTCCTATTTCTCCACATCCTCTCCAATATTTATTTTCTGATTTTTTTAAATAGCAGCCTTCTAGTGGGTATGAAATGGTATCTCATTGAAGTTTTGATTCACATTTCTCTAATAGCTAATAATGTTGAGCATCTTTTCACGTGCTTTTTAGCCATCTGTATAAGTTCTGTGGAGAAATGCATATTCAAGTCTTTGGCCCATTTTTAAAATGGGTTGGCTTTTTTGTTGAGTTATAGGATTTCTTTATAGATATTCCGTTTATTAAACCCTTGTCGCATTTGTGGTTTCCAAATATTTTCTCCCATTGAGTGGGTGTCTTTTTACTTTCATGATAATGTCCTCTGATCACAAAAATTTTAATTTTCATGATGTCCCATTTATCTATTTTTACTTATGTTGCCTGTGTTTGGGATATAAAGTCTAAGAAACCATTGCCTAACACAAGGTTTTCTTCTAGGAGTTCTTTAGTTCTGGTTCTTATGTTTATGACATTGATCCAATTTAAGTTGATTTTTGTATGGTGTGAGGTAGGGGTCCATCTTCACTCTTTTGCACTTGGACATTCAGTTTTCCTGGTATCCCATTTGTTGAAGAGACTATTCCTTCCCAAATGAGTGGATTTGGTACCCTTGTCAAAAATCAGTTGGATATAAACATGAGGGTTTATTTCTGAATTCTCAGTTAGATTCCTATGCTCTATATATCTATCCTTGTGCCAGTACCATGCTGTTTTGATTACTGTGGCTTTGTACTAAGTTTTAATATTGGAAAGTATCAGTCCTCCAATTTTGTTCATTTTTAAGATGGCTTTGAAGGTTGTCTATCCATGGCCCCTTACCCTTCCATATAAATTTGATGATTGGCTTTTCCATTTCTTCAAAGAAGAGTGTTGGAATTTTTATTGGGATTACACTGAATCTTTAAATGACTTTGTGCAGAATTGACATTTTAACGATATTAAGTCTCCCAATCCATGAATGTAGAATGCCTTTCTATTTATTTAGGTCTTTTTTACTCCTTTTTTTGCTCTTCAATTTTGATTTGTTGAAGCACATAAAACCATCTTTCATGACATAACTTGCTTTTCCATCCTTAAGGGTTACATTGCTTCTCTTGATCAATGACTTTGTAAAATGTCCATTTACAAAATAGTGTACTGTCTTCAATTTTTATTTCCTTCTTCAACACCAAAAATGATGATTCTACTTGTTCCCATGCTGCAGGAGTTATCATCCATGTAAAAGAATCAGTATCTTCAAGGGATGAAATGTACTTAAAAAAATTTTTTTTATTAATTTTTAAATTTTTAAAAAAATATGACAAGAAAGAAGCACAAACATTCTTAACATATGATCATTCTATTCTACATATATAATCAGTAATTCACAATGTCATCACGTAGTTGCATATTCATCATCATGATCATTTCTTAGGACATTCACATCAATTCAGAAAAAGAAATAAAATGAAAACAGAAAACAAAAAAAGGTTATACATACCATACCCCTTACCCCTCCCTTTCATTGATCACTAACATTTCAAACTAAATTTATTTTAACATTTGTTCCCCCTATTATTTATTTTTATTCCATATGTTCTACTCATCTGTTGACAAGGTAGATAAAACAAGCATCAGACACAAGGTTTTCACAATCATCACAGTCACATTGTGAAAGCTATATCATTATTCAATCATCATCAAGAAACATGGCTACTGGAACACAGCAATACATTTTCAGGCAGTTCCCTCCAGCCTCTCCATTACATCTTGGATAACAAGGTGATATCTACTTAATGCGTAAGAATAAACTCCCAGATAACCTCTCTACTCTGTTTGGAATCTCTCAGCCATTGACACTTTGTCTCATTTCACTCTTCCCCCTTTTGGTCGAGAAGGTTTTCTCAATCCCTTGATGCTGAGTCTCAGCTCATTCTAGGATTTCTGTCCCACGTTGCCAGGAAGGTCCACACGCTTGGGAGTAATGTCCCATGTGGACAGGGGGAGGGTGGTGAGTTTGCTTGTTGTGTTGGCTGGAGAGAGAGGCCCCATCTGAGCAACAAAAGAGGCTCTCTTGGGGGTGACTCTTAGGCCTAAATTTTAAGTAGGCTTGACCTATCCTTTGTGGGGTTAAGTTTCATATGAACAAACCCCAAGACTGGGGGCTGAGCTTATTGCTTTGGATATCCACACTGCTTGTGAGAATATCAGGAATTCAACTTGGGGAGGTTGCATTTCTCCCTGTGCTCACCATTCCCGGAAGGGGACTTTGCAAATACTTTTCCACTCACTGATCGAATCACTCTAGGATTCATTGGGGCATCACTCTGGACAAACCAACAAAATCTCATGTCCTACCCAAGGTTCCATGTACTTATGGTGTTCAACCAAGCTATCTACATAAGTTAGATTAGGAAATGCACTAGTCAAAATGTAAATTTTGTACCAAATAAACATTTTTTGCATTAGTCTCACACATAAGTTGAGATTTTAAAATATTAATTACCATCTATTTTCAGCACCCTGCAGTAATGACATTCCTTTGTTCTTCCTCATGCAAAAGCATTTTTAAAATTTGTACATTTAGTCACTATCATTATACACTCTAGGCATTCCTTCTCAATAAAGATTGAGATGGTATAATCTAAGAATGCCTAGAGTGTATGATAGTGACTAAATGTACAAATTTTAAAAATGTTCCTTTATCATCTTTCTTTCTGATTTCATGAAATGTATTTTAAAAGATAATGGCAGCTTGGAATATCTCTTCTTGTTCTTAAGTCATGCTGTCTCTTAAAAGAACAACCTTGGCATGTAAAGGAATACATTTTTGTCATTCTTTCTTTAATACATTCAACAAGTTCCCTGAAACAATGGAGTGTTTCAGATACACTGTTTGCTCTACTTTTGATGTTCACAATCCTATTGCTAAAGAGATATTGAAAACTGAACTAGAAATAAGTAAGCTTCACTCAATGGATTATTTTAAAAGCCAACAGGAATTTGGAGGAGTCTTTTCTTTAGAAATAATGTATTATTCCAGGCTCCAAATAAGCCAAAGATTCTCTCAACTGCATCTGTTAAAGAGAGCCAATGAGTTTTTAAATGTGAGAGAACTGAAGAATACTGAATGCCATCAAATTCACAAAAATCTTTTTATCACCCAGTTCAAAGCATATAAATGCTGACAGAAGAGGACAATTCATGACAATTACTTCATTGTCAGTGGAAAGGACATCAGCTGTTGTCTGGGCAGCCTTATGCAGAATAGCACATAGAGTTAACCTCTTCCCTAGAAACAGTCATGCTTTCAATAAGATTGTCTGCTCCTTTATGCGAACAGCCACCAAAATTTGTATTCGTATCACCTCCACCAAAAACAGTACAATTTTCCTCATTAGCTCCCAACTCAGTAAGAGAAATTTGCTATCATTTCTGATGTCTGAACTAGAAGGGATTTCACCAGCAATTGACTTTTTACTAGAAAGATACTGTACAAGCAAAGAGAAATTTTTTTTCTGTATTGTGATTACTTGCATCCATGGCTATGCTGTTAAAATACAAGGAATTTAGATCTTTGATAATCTCTGCAAGAGTAAGTGGATTGATTATATTTTTATTATTGCAATAGATTTTATTCTGGCACTTAAAAATTTGCTTGCAGTGTGTTCAAATAGTCATTGGGACTGAAAAACTAATGATGATATACAGTTTGGAAGTCCATTAAACTTCTCTCTTAATGTATCTTAATCTGAATTTCTCAATTAAAAATGTATTATTTTATCAGATTCTTTGGTACTAGTTGAGGAAATCATTTATCTCTTATGCTTAGCTGTAATATGCTGGCTTATATCTCTGCATTTCTATCATTTCCGATACTGAATGAACGAACTGCTCAAAGAGCTTGCAAAGAACTTTTCCTCGTTGAATATATATCCACTGTGCAGAAAATTCACTGCAAAATTCATGCCTGTGTTTTGGCATTTTGGGGGTTCAAACACAGATTAAAAACTAAAAACAGAAGGAGTGCCACCACCCTGGACCTGCCCAGGGGAGCACCAGAGGAGCTGCGGAGCTGTCGCTGCCACCACTGCTCTGCATGCTTTCATGCAGGTTGCCCACCCACCGGGGCCTTCCCTCTAGCTGCTTCTGCACCCCTCTTCCTCATCCTGCCACCCACTCTCCTCCCCAGAAAGCTGCCTGGCCCCCAGCAAACCCGCAGTGCCACCACGGCAACTGCAGCATACAACCACTCTTACATCTTTACATGTATTATTACGGAGGACATGGGGGTAGGAAAATCTCGCTTGCTTCATCAATTTATAGAAAAAAAATTGATGGCTGATTGTGCTCACACAATTGGTGTTGAATTTGGTACAAGCGTCACTGACGCTAGTGGCCAAAAAAACATCCCGAAGCAGGTCTGGGATGCTGCAGGACAGGAGCGCTTTACGGCTGTCGCACGAAGTTACGACAGAGATGCTGCGCGAGCCCTTACGGTGTCTGAACTCGCCAGGAGAAGGACGTATAACCGCTTAAGCAGCCGGTTGACTGAGGCAAGGAATCCTACTGATCCAAACGCTGTAGTAATTCTCATAGGAAAGAAAGCAGATTTGGAGGCACAGAGAGGTGTTACATATGAAGAAGCCAAACGGTTTGCTGAAGAAAATGGTTTACTGTTCCTTGAAGCAAGTGCAAAAATCGGGAGAGAACGTAGACGATCCCTTCCTTGAGGTGCCAAGAAAACCTATCAGGACATTCAGGATAGAAACCTGGATTTCAGTGCCGCCGAGGCTGGGCTACAACACACACCCTCAGCCCCGCAGGGAGGCCGGCCAGCCAGAGAACCCCAAACCCAGAGGGAAGGCAGTAGCTGCTGGTTCTTTGCTGTGGCCCCTTATTTGACCTTTCACCGCTCTCTGTTGGAAGCAGTATTTTTTTTACTGCCTCCTTGACTTCTGTACATCTTACTGAATTTAAGAAAAAAAATTCTTATGAAAATAGTTAACACTAAACCGTTAAACAACTAGATGTAATCAGGTTATCAAAGGCAAGTAGAGTAATAAATCTCTCCTGCATGGCACAGCTAAACTTTTTTCCCCCTCAGTTGTCCTCATGATAGGTATGTCACCAATACGGGATTTAAACTGAGCACTGATGCTGGATTTACTCATTTTTACCCCTCTCCACCTTTTTTGGCAAGGCTTTGTCTCACGGAACGGTTTAATTTGATGGTATTTTAAGCCTTTCTCCCCTTCTTTAACCGTTTATGTCTGTTGTAACCTATAAGCTTATTGCTGTGGAATGCTTCCTGATGGTAGAGAAGGGGTTCCTTAACTGCTTTTTTTGTTTTGTTTTTGTCGGATTAATTCCTTGTTTGGGTGACATTTTTGTTGAGGAGGTTGCTCCTGTCTTAGCCCTGAATAGGGAAAATATCCCTTTATCTTTTCTCTTGAGCTTTATCGATAGGCTTTATTCTTTTGTTTTACACTATTTTATCCTTTTCTCTTTAATGGAAAATAAATATAAATATAAAATTTGTAAATATAAAGTATAAGGTAAATATAAATATCAAATATAAAGTATAAAATTTGAAGGAAATGCTCTTAAAAAACAAACAAAAAATACAACAGCAAGAGTTGAAAAGATTGAATTTGATAATCTCACAGCCGCATCAGTGTGTCTGTTACTCACAAGTCGGAATTCATAATTAACCATGAACCATTGAAAGGACTGTGAGCTTTTGAACTAATAATAAATTGTACTCGATATCTGATGCAAAAAACAAAAAGGTGAACTTCCCGTTTGCCCGTTTGCCTGTGAAGTAGAGCCTTCCAGAGCTGAACCTTATATAAGGCAGAACTGGTCTTAATATAAGGTTTGGGAAGGTTGGTGTTCAGGGACTGGTGGATTTTCAGGAACCAAGGGTGTTTAGCGATCAATGGCTTCCCCTGTGCCCCGGTCTTTCTTCTTTCAGTGGAGTGTTTTTGGTCAAATGAAATCTGAGTTACCCCCAGCCAGAACTAATTCCCTCCCCCAGCTCATACCTCTATTTAGCACTTGGCCATGGGTGCTAAATAGTACCTGCACCATTTAGGCTGTTTTGTTCACGAGTGGCAGAGAACCTGGTTCAAACGGGCTCACGTAAAAGAATCTTTCTATCTCTGCTTTAGCAAGTCTCACTGCTTTGGGTCTGGCTTGACTGGCACAGAAAAGGAGTCACTAGTACAGGTTGTCTGCTCACAGGCTTTCTTCTCTTGGTGACGAGATAGCTGCATGGAGCGAACCTCATCTCCCTCTGGCTTCCAAACCCAGTGTCCATGGTGGGGAGTGTTGATCTCCACCAGTGGGCAGGAGCAGAGACTCACAACATCTCAGGCCTATGAATGGGATTTGTGGAAGTAGAGACCGCCCACATGAGAGCCTATTTATGCAGAACTTGCCAGTGAGTCAGCAACCAGCACTTGATTGGGGGATGAACTCAAAGGCAGGCAGAGGAGTGGGAGAGCTTAATGGCGGAAAAAAAAAAGGGGAAGACTTCAGGTGTGCCCTGTTTGGGGGCTCTGGGCCTGGAGAAGCCAGAGGTGGGCTATCTAGAAGTGGGCATTCTATCTGATTGGCTTGGAGGGGGCGCATATTTGGCTTTCTCCAGTTGGTCCTGAGTTTGAAGCAGAGGTAAAAATCAGGGAAGTTGTCAGTCAGTGACCACATCCTGGCTGTCCCGGGCTGGTTGCTGCAGAGGTTACAAGCCAGAGTTCTGTTGTCACGTATGGCCTGGCTGGTGCCAACTTGCTTATGGCCACTAGCCAGGCCATATGTGACAACAGTTCAGGAGACCTCAACAGACACAGTTCAGGAGACCTCAACAGACACATCTGTGGAGGTGCAGTGTGCGTGTGTGTGTGTGTGTGTGTATGTGTGTGTAGTCTCTGTTCCACATTCGTTCTGCACCTCCTGACAAATTCTCCAGTGCTCTCTCTGCTGTCTACTCTAGCTCCCTGCCCCTTGGGAACCAGTGCCCTTCCCTCCAAGAAGACTCTGACCAGGACCATCTCCCGTCTTCCCCAACCTTTGATCTCAACCCTCACCTCTCTGAATAATGCTTGTTTCAATACCAAAGGATCCCCTGCCATGGTCTTTCTGCCCGCTGAACGGGAACCGCACGGGCTATGACGAGGAATGTGAGAAGGCCTCCTCCACGCAGTACTTCTGGTACAGGAAAACCCTCAACATCTCACCGTCCATCCAGGAGAACGGGGGCGTGCAGTGGGAGCCAGCGCTGTGCCTCCTCCTGGCCTGGCTTGTGGTGTACCTGTGCATCCTGAGGGGCACTGAGTCAACTGGCAAGGTGGGATGACAAAGCAGTGGGGGCTTGGGGCTCCTGGGGGGCAGGCATGGAAGCAGTGGCCTCTGCTCCAGCTTTGGCCAATGCCAGGAGGTCGCCTTCTGCTTTGAGGAGCAGCAGCTGTGCTGGGGTGGAGAGCACAGACGGTGTTGCTGGCACAAGTCACCCTCTAGGTGACTAAGAAGGTGTCCAGGAGCAGTTGAAGTTACAACTCCAAATGTTGAAATGAAGACTTTCCCTCTGCCTAAGACATTGAGCATTTCTGTACCAGGCCAGCCCCCAAGTCCATGTAGCCCAAAGGGCACCAAGGAACTAGACAGCGAGTTTTCCCTTTACCATCCTGAGACACCCCTGCCACTGGTTCTCGAACGTAGCTGCGCATTAGTGTCTCCTGAGGAGCTTTACGACTACTGATGCCTCAGTCCTACTAACCCCCAGAGCTTCTGATCTAATCAGTCTGGGATGCCACCTGAGCACTGGGATTTTTAAAAGCTCCCCGGGTAATTATAATGTGAAGCAGAGTTTGAGAGCCTTTGCTCTAACCTGTTTTCAGTGACCCTGCAGAGCTGTCAGGCCTGATCTTTTGGTTTCCAAGACTCTGTAATGGCCCCCGGTTTAGCCCCCAAGGTGCACCCCCCATGGCCCTGGTTAGGGGCTGGAGAACAGAGGTGCTGTTCCCTGGAAAAGCTCCGAGCCCGATAGCTCACTCCGTCCCCCTGTGAAGCTTGGCCAATGTGTTTATGCTCATAAAACTGTTTTTGTAGTTCATCTTTGCCAGAGTATTATGAACATGATCTGAAAGATCTTAGGTGACATCTGCACCTGCACCTTGGGTTCCTTCAGCTCCTTGGCCATATGCCCTCTCTTTCTACTTACTCATTTCCATCTTGCACTTGGTTTATTTTCTTGAGACCTTGGGTTGATTCACTCTTCCCACGTTACAGCGATCCCAACTAAGAATCAGTAGTAAAAGACACACCTCATCTCCCTGCCATTCCCAAGGTGAGGGGGCATGGAGCGCCATTGCAGTTGTCTTAGGAAATTCATGGGAAGCTGGCACCCTGCCTCAGGGGCATGGAGGCCCTAGGGCAACCCAGGCCCATCAGGAAATGGGTCAGCAACTGTGTTTCTCACAGGAGGACCCAGACTTCTAAGGGAATTACCTACATATGCAAAAAATACAATCTTGCAAAACAGTTCTTTGCTTTACAGAAGAGGCTCTGATATGCATATGTGTCTCTTTTCAGAAAAATTTCCAGTTCTAGATGGGTAATTGAATACATGTACTTTAAGATCTCTGTATAAAGGTTTTGTTAAAGTTAGAATTGTTCATAATATGAGAGATAACTGCCAAAGTTACCATGCAATCCTAAGACAAAACATTATTGAATGTATGATGTGTTATCAGTAGGAAAAGAGAATTTAATTTAAAAATTTCTATTTATGTGCAGTTTTATAGCCATAGAAGTGAAGCCTTCTGGGAGGGTTGTCAAGTAGAAAAAACAAACAGATCATTGAATTTCCCACTGCGTTATAGGGACATTTTTCCCTTCACTACAAGTCACTGCTTTTCTTTTATGCATGCTCATGGCCCATCTTCTCTTAGGCCCCAGTCCTAGGAAAAGCTGTCCTTCCTCCAAACTCAACATTTTTTCTTTTAGAGACAATATATATCTTGTTAGTGGTTTGTGGTTCCTACTTTGCTTAGGCCACTAGGAAGCTCAGAGCTGAATCTGGCTCACTTCTGAAAACTGGATGGACCCTCACACACGTATTCTGTGAGCTGCCTCAACTCCTATTTGGAATAAAGGGAGGGTGGAGGGCAGAGGGACCCATCCTTGGTTCTCTCTTCTCTACCAAATAAGAGATTTCCTGGTGGTTATGGATATGTGGGCAACCACACCCTACCACCCTGTGTCCCCCAGTCCGAACTCAGAATCAGGGTCTGACCAGGAATTGATGCCATTTCCAGAGACACTGAGGTGTTTTCTGAGCATAGGGGGACTGTCCTGGGCAGAAGGGGGCCCTGTGGTCTCCATGTCTCCAGAGGCTGACTCTGCCCTCTGCCGGCCCCAGGTGGTGTATTTCACTGCGGTGCTGCCCTACTCTGTGCTTATCATCTACCTGGTCCGGGGCCTCACGCTGCATGGAGCCACCAATGGCCTGGCGTACATGTTCACTCCTAAGGTACCGGCTGGAGAGAAGGGAGCCCAAGGGCGGGCAGAAAGGGGGCAGGAAAGGCTGGGCAAACCCGCCAGGTTGGGGTAAGGGGTGTGGATTACTTACGGGCGCTGGATCACTTCCTCAGCCAGGCCGTATCCAAGCCCTGTTCTTTCTGGGGCCTTAAGTCCACCCTTCCTTCCCATTTCTAACCCCCACCCCCATCAGTTGCTGCTCTAGCCTCCTGTCTGGCCTCCCTGCCCCGAGTCTTACCCCAAATCCATCTTCCAGACCATAAACATCACTCCACTCATCTCACCCCCTCCTCACATGCTTCCATGGCAATCCCCTGTCCTTCAGGGGCAAATCCACACTCCAGGAGGGTCTTCCAGGCTCCCTCACCCCCCATCCATTCTCCAGGTGCCTGGTCAGTGTACCTCAGTGGGGGGTGCTATAGGGCAGCACACGTACTTCTTTTAGCAAATCTAGCTCCTGGGAACAAAATGTAGCATCCAAAAAAATCCCCTCCCTGCCCCAGCACCACATTTCCAAATGCTCCCTGAGGTCAGGGAGGGGATTCAAATCCAAAACTAGACCCTCCACTGCCAGCTAAATCACCTCCAACTCTGGATGCCCAGAGCCTCACAGGACCTGAGCACGGATCAGGGGCTTAATACAGTTTTGAATGATTTTACCCTACAGTCTTCAACTGGGCACCTCCTATGTGTGAGGTGCCATGGGGATAGAACAGAGGAATGCCTGAGTGTTTCATCTGCTGGGAAATGGACAAAGCCCAGGCCCAAGCCTGCCTCTGACCGCCTGTGTGACACAGGCATGTTCCTTACCCTCTCTGGGCCTCCCTTCCTTTTCTGGTCTGAGAGTTTGCCCAAGCCTCATGCGCCCTGTCCCGCCCTGGCCCTCCAGATGGAGCAGCTGGCCAACCCCAAGGCCTGGATCAACGCAGCCACTCAGATCTTCTTCTCGCTTGGCCTGGGGTTCGGCAGCCTGATCGCCTTTGCCAGCTACAACGAGCCTTCCACCAACTGCCAGCAGCACGCCATCATCGTGTCCCTTATGAACAGCTTCACCTCCATATTTGCCAGTATAGTCACCTTTTCCGTCTATGGCTTCAAGGCCACCTTCAACTATGAAAATTGCTTAAACAAGTAAGCCTGGGTATCCCTCTGAACGGTAGGCCTTAAGTAGGGAAGTGGGTCCCCAAAGCTCAGAGCCAAAGGGGTGAGTGGGAAGAGGTGGATGCCAGAGAGTCTAGGCATGGGGTGCAAAGAGCACCAAACTTGGAGTCCTCAATCCAGGGTTCAAATCACACACTCTCTCACTCACTCGCGCTCTCTCTCTCTCTCTCTCTCTCTCTCTCTCTCTCTCTCTCTCTCTCACACACACACACACACACACACACACACACGGCCTCTCCTGAGGCCCCTTGGGCAAGTCACGTGTGCCATACAGGGATGAGGGTTGGGTTAACATGTTCAAAGCACTTAGCAGAATAAGGCATCTAACAAACTTTAGTTCCTTCTGCTCCATCTCCTCCCTTCTCAGAAGTAACCAAGAGCTCTGTAGCTGAGACATTATAAGTGATTGATTATAGAATTTACTTTCTGCAGTCCTTTACCGAAAGACCCAAGAAACATTCCACTACAGATGCAAGAAAAAAGATCCCCATGTTTTCTGTAGCCAAGATTGAATGGGGGAATATGGGAAGTACTAAAAAAATGTGGGGGTGAGGGGTGAAATTTTTGCAACTCAGAAATAACCTTGTGAACATCAAAGAGCCTGTTTTACTCCACAAAAAGAATCTTAAAAATTGAACATACCTATATATACATGTATGTGTGTGTGTATATATATTACACACCCACACAAGAATCGTCTGGAAGTTAGGCCATCCAATATGGCAGTCACAAGTAGCTATTTATAAGCTTAAATTAGATAAAATGTTCACTTTCTCAGTCATATCACATCTCAAGCGCTCAATCACCATACATAGCTCGCAGCTTCCATACTGAATAACACAGGACATTTCTTCCATCACCGCAGAACATCCTATTGGACAAGGCTGGTCCAGATACGAAAATAACCTAGTTGTGTGTGTGTTTGGGTCCTGCTGTTATCACTGACCATATCTGAGGCCCTTCAAAGTCATTCAAGATCGCCCTGCCCTTTAAAAGGCTCACTGATCAATGAATTCCCTCTGTGGAAAGGAGAGGGGTCTAAAGTGGCCTCACCTGGTCAGAAAAGGAGTTGGGAATGGGCCGCCCTGACTCAGCACCTGGAGCCTCTGAGTTTGGCCATGGCAGTCTTTACACTCAGTAAAGTTCAATCTGATAGTCTGCCCCCACCCCCCAGGGTGATTCTGCTGCTGACCAATTCTTTTGACCTTGAAGATGGCTTTTTGACAGTCAGCAATCTGGAGCAGGTGAAGGGCTACCTGTCGTCTGCCTACCCAGGCAAATACAGCGAGGTGTTTCCACAGATTCAGAACTGCAGCTTGGAGTCTGAGCTAGACACGGTAAGGTAGCTGGCAGCTGGTGGGCTTGCTTATCTCCTGTGAAAACACAAGAGGCCACGAGCTTCAGTGGTACCTTTGGGACTGCCAATGAGAAAGTGTGACTTGGGGATAGTTGCATTCCTTGAAAATTAAGAAGACTCTGGATTATTTTCCCTGCTGACTTTGGAAGAGAAGAGAACCTTGAGCACCACTATCTTTAGGTACTGCATGGAATCCTTGTTACAGAAAGTTCCTTCGGGTTCTCTATGTCCTTTCTTCCATTTGCCTTTCCTAAGTTTACAAATTACAGGAAAGTATGGAAAATAAACTCCTATATATTTACCACCCAGAATGAGCAAGTATAAACATTTCATCATTTGGGGTTTATACTGTTTTACACAAACGTAAAGAAGATTTCAAGGAAAAAGCTGAAATTCCCTTTTTAAAAGCCCCAGACTACTAACTAATTCACCAGAGGCAAGAACCTCCATTTTTACATTTCTACTATGCATACAGGTATCCTTAACACATATTACTGCTTTGTAGGCATTTTTTATTGGAAATAAGAGATCCTCGGGGTTACTTTCCTCATTCAACATTTTATTTTTGAGATCTGTCCAAAATAAAACAAATAGAATTTCATTCATTCATTTTAAGTGCTGCATTTTATTCTATCACACAAATATGTCGCAATTTATTTACCCTTTCTAATAGACATTGGGATTTTTTTCAAATTTTGCTACTAAAATTACCCTTATTTATATTTTAAAGAATTATTTTTGCTATGTTAGGGCATTATGTTTTCACATGAATTTTAGGATCATTTTGACAAGATCTACTGGGGAAAAAATCCTTTTAGTAATTTTTATTCGAATTTGGATTTTGCCACTGATATTGCTTAGAATTGCTGGCTCATGATAATAAAAAGCAGATCAAATTTTAATAAATTTTATAAGTGTTTTAAACTCTCTGCAGGTAATACATCCCTTTATCATCTGAACCTAGGTTAGCATCCACTATCCCCCACAGTGTGCCATTGAGCTTCCCTATATTGTGTCTGACAAACCAACATTTGCCTCCCTGGGCGGGCAGGGGTGGTATTCTAAATAGGTTATTCTTTATATCTGCTCACTCTTCAAGAACAGTGGCTTGTAAATCTTTGTGAGCTCACTGCTCGAAGGTAATCTCTGGGAGCCCTGCATGCCTAAATTAGGGAAGGCTTCCCCCACAGTGGGTCTGCTTCTCCTTCTGCTGGAAGCCAGGGGTATCCCCAAGCCATGACACCTTTCAACCCCCATAAGGGATTCATCTTTAAGCAGGAATTCCAGGATCAGTTTCCCCAACCTGCACTATTCCACAGTTTGAAATACCCCCAAGGGCATACTCTAGGTATATGACCACTGAGCAACCCTGCCCCATCTGGTTGCTTGCTGGCCAGGCCAGCCCCCCCATCGTTCTGGTTCCTGCCACTCCAGTCCCACCATCCCATCTCAGCTCCCAGCCATCAAGACTTCAGAAACCCTAATCAGCCAGACATTGGAAGCTGAGTTACCCAAACAGTGTCTTACTATATTTTACCCAGAATTTATATAAATTGAGGAAGCAGAGGAGAACTCAGTGTTCCATGTTGACTGAAAGTTCTCCTCATATTTGGAGGGTATGTAAGTCCCTTGAGTGTGTAACCAATGCCTTCTCGCCATGGGCAGGCGGTCCAGGGGACTGGCCTTGCTTTCATCGTCTACACTGAGGCCATTAAGAACATGGAGGTGTCCCAGCTGTGGTCGGTGCTGTACTTCTTCATGCTCCTGATGCTGGGCATCGGGAGCATGCTGGGGAACACGGCGGCCATCCTCACCCCTCTGACTGACAGCAAGGTCATCTCCCGTTACCTGCCCAAGGAGGCTATCTCAGGTCAGTGGACCGGCCAGTAGAAGAGGTTGGGAGGGATGGGATGGGGCATGGAATAATGGACAAGCCTCCTCAGGAGCCCTGGGCTTGTTGAGGTGACCACAGAGGAGTGTGACACCCTCATGGCAATCCTGCCAGGGTCTTCTCGTCTCCGGCAATCTGGGGACTAGGGTGGGGGTGGTTTATCCTGCACTTAGTTCTCCATATCATGGGCAATTGGTAGCTGCCCCAACCTTGGGAAAAGGCCAAACTCCCTAACCTGACACTCAGAGCCCTCCAAGCTAGGAGAGAACTTGCTTTTGTTTTTGTTTTAATGGGGGTTACAGCAATTACAAAATGCATATTGCCCAAGTGCATAGCTCAATGAATTTTATACCTGAATCTGCTCAAGTAACCAATAGGTCAAGATGCAGAACATTTCCTGCACCCCAGAAATCTCCTTCCCTATCCACGTGTACCCCACTTAGACATTCAGAGAAGCAAAACCTTGACTGTTCTTCCAACCCATATGGATGAACCAATCAACCAGTCTACCCTCCTTAGAGCCAGCAGCTCCTGTTGCCCCACAGAAAGCTAGATGAGCAGGTTGGGGCTGAGGGGCTTCCCACCCTCAGGTGTCTACCCCAGGGCCCAGCAGTGGCATCTCAGGTGGGTGAGCAGGTGGTCTCGTGGCCCACAGGTCTGGTGTGTCTCATCAACTGCGCCGTTGGCATGATATTCACCATGGAGGCTGGAAACTACTGGTTTGACATATTCAACGACTACGCGGCCACGCTGTCACTGCTGCTCATCGTCCTAGTGGAGACCATTGCCGTGTGCTACGTGTACGGGCTGAGGAGGTGAGGCCACAGATGCACCATAAACCACGTGGGGAGGCCAACCCACCCGGGCCGCACCCACAGGGAAACCCTCTCAATGTGCAGTTCACACTTTTCCCTTTAAAGCTTGGCATTGTTTCTGAAGGTTTCTTTCTAGCCCCAGATTTCACCTAATTCTCCCTCTCACTTCCACCCTCACTTTGCCTTCAGCCACTGCCCTCTCTTCGTTTTTACATTTTATTATGCAATGTTTGCCGGTGACCCCAGGGGCTCCCAGGACAGGGAATCATGCCTCTAGGCATGAGATGATACTCTGTTCACTGGCCACCATCAGTGTTTTTCAGGAACCCTGACCATAGTCTAGTTGATAAACTGACGCCCTAGAAATTTGACAAATTCAAAATGTAGTCAGTATCTGTAGCATTGGAATGTTTTAAATCTCACCAGCTGGGGGACTGTGCAGCTGAGGCTGAGAACCACTGGTCCTGAGCCGCTTTGCTACTTGAGCGTACATCAGAACCACCCGGGGGGCTTGTTTAACAACTGATTGCTGGGCCTTACCCACAGTGTTTTTGGCTCAGCAGACCTGAGGCAGCGACCAAGGATTTGCAGTTCTAACAAGTTTCCAGGTGATGCTGATCCTGCCGGTCCATGGCCCACACCCTGAGAACGACTGGTCTGGGAAAGCCTTGCTGTTCCAAGCGTGTTTCCCAGACCAGTGAAATGGGCATCGCCAGGGACCTTGTTAGAAATGCAGACTCTTCAGATCAGAGCCTGCATTTCAACAGTCTGTCCAGTCTGTACTTCAAGGAGTGCTGCCCCAGTGGAAACCTGGATTAGAAGGGCTGTGCCAAGTTGTTTGCTCCTCCCACTTCCCCAGTCTTTGCTGTTCCCCAAAACCGGTTGGGGAAGAGGCTGGCAGGCTAGCTGTGGGCACTCTATAAGGTGGCAACCCCTGACCACTGTTTCCCACTGTACCCCATTGCTGAAGGATTTCCACAATCAAATAGTTTGAGGATACAACAAATTAAACAAAGCCAAATCGTTTTCTTTCCTGTAGGACTTCTCAGAGCCTTGAAGAGTGTTGTGAATCTCAAAAAGAGGGTTGTGATTTGCAGCACTTCTAAAACTTCTGATAAAGAAATGGCTTTTAAATCATTTTTTTAATTTTAAAATCCACCCCCCCCCCGCCCCTTGCCAATAAACATCTTCAGGACTCTTAAGTATTAGGGTGACTAATTGTCCCCATGTGCTGGGACTGAGGGGTTTCCCAGGACGTGGGATTTCACTGCTAAAACTGGGAATGTTCCAGGTAATGCCAATCTAGAAAGAGAAAGGGATTGCTCTTCTGTGGGGTCGGTGTTTTGGGTAAAGAGAGGTTGGGACAGGGAGGAACAAAGCCTAGGGCCCACTGAAGGCTGCTGGGGACAGGGAACACAATTTCCTCCAAGTGGTGGTCAGTGATGGGGAAAAGAAAAACAAGACTAGCCCTGAAAATTCTGTAAGCTGTGTGGTGGGGGAGCCGGTCTGGGACTGCAAATCCTTCCGCTGGCTTAGGGGCCAGCGCCATCTAGTGGCCGCCTGGTGACAGAGTCCTGCCCCCTTTTCCCTGCAGCCAGCTCTTTCCCTTTTTCTATGCAGGAAAAGTTAGACATGGAAAGTGAGGGTGAAGGGACAAGAAAGCCTCCGACACTTTTTGACCTGTGTAGTTTTGAGAATTCCAGGCGTTCACAGTATGTACATGGGTATTCCTGGCCTAAACCCTAGAGGCAGGCTAGGTTGGTAGCAGTGATCTCTAAACCAAGTCTTGTGTGGATACTCTGGATAGGAAGCAGGTACAAGTGAAGCAGGGGACTGTGGTGGCAACTGGTGACAGCCACACTCCCGCTGCACTCCAGCCCCTCCTGCCATAGCTGCCTTTCCTGCCATGGGGAATGGCATTAAAGGCCCTGGACTGGACTGGAGGCAGAAGACAGGTTCAGGTTCCAGGCCTGGTGTGTCCCTGGGTAGCCAGGTGTCTTGAGCAGGTCACATCACAGCCCTGGGCCTCGGTCCCTGACCCTGTAAAATGGGGACTGGGGCAGACCAGCATTTCCTAAAGTGCTGGAGATACCTCTCATATTTACTTGTATGTGTATTAGAAAAACACTTATTAGCCTATCAAGTCCAAAATAAAATGATGCCATTCTTATATTTAGTTTAAACATTCAGTTGAAAGAAAAAATAGTAAGCAGCGGGGTGGTCTGCAGACATGACCGAAGTCATGCAGGTGGTCTGTGGGCTCCTGGGGTTGGAAAGCACTGCTCTTGCTCCTCTCCAGGCCTGCTCCAACAGGACGTGACCAAAGTCCTGTCAGTCCAAGGTCTGGCTTTCCCTTTGCCCAGAAAACATGCTCTGGTTTCAAGAGACAAAAGAAATTCTCTGGGGACGTTTCCAGTGGGGAGTGGTGCGACTGATAGCAAAGGCAGCAGGGAGGGAGAGGGGTGGGGCGAAACCACCTGTGGCATCCCATCCTTGAGGACTCTTGACAGAGGTCCTGCTGTGCTCTCTTCCTGGAAGCTGCCGCTCTGGTCTACGCCAAGCAGCTTTTGCCAGACACTAGGTAGATGTCTTCTGAGGTTCCCTTCCCTGTGAGGGGTTGCTTTGCTGCCCCTCTGTGGTGGCCTTGGCCCTTCTCCCCTCTCTGTGCCCCAACAGACCTGTCTCCAGGAGGTGCCACGGAGGGGGCCCAGTGGTCTTATACAAACATCAGTGACCAGGACAGAATCTTCCAAAGCTAACAGGGATGGGCAGCCTGGAAAATGGAGACTTTCTCTCCCGTTTTCAAACAGATTTGAAAGGGACTTGAAGGCCATGACTGGCCGCAGCCTGCACTGGTACTGGAAGGTGATGTGGGCTGGAGTAAGCCCACTACTGATCATCAGCCTCTTTGTCTTCTACCTGAGTGACTACATCCTCACCGGGACCCTGCAGTACCAAGCCTGGGACGCCTCCCAGGTAACCAACTCCCCGGACTCTGCAGGGTGGGCCCCCGAGGTCACTTCTCAGCACAGGCCTTTATTTTCTGAGACCAAGGAAATATTTCATTTCAGTGATATGGGTAGGTTCTTTGTCACAACATGGAAACATCACTGAGGTCTTTAAAAATACTTCACCCAGGACACAAAGCAAGGCTTGGAGTATTTAAATGTGCGCTACCGTGAAGAGAGAGTAAGATTCCTTGTCAAAGCTTCACAGTGGACTTTTTTCCCAGAAGCTGAGAAAAAGCCTCCGTGCTAAGGCATTCTGCCTCCTGCACTAGGTGCTTTCCTCAGCCACTGCTGAACCTTAGCCCCCTTGGAAGGCCAAGCAAGCCTGGAGGGCATGGCTACCCCGACCCCTGACAGGGCTCTGCTGGGCTCATGTCAACCCGGAGTTGCTGGATCCTGGGGGGCTCTGAGCTGGCCCGGCAGTGAGGGGGGCAGAGTGGGCTCACCAGGGTGTCAGGGGGAAGGGGGCAGCAGCTGATCACCAACCAGATGGGCAGCGTTTCAACATTTTAATATGCAGGGCATCTGAGTGGGTGATTTCCTCTAAGGATCCGCCCTGACTGTGCTCACGCAGATATTTTCATTGAGGACATTTAATTTTTGAGGGAAGTCCTATCCACCAGCCAATGTGCATTTCTTTTCCTATAGGTTGTAGGTAGTGTGCTTGTGCAGAGAGGGCTGCTAATGAAGCAACCCACTAGCTTACAGGGCTCCAGGCAAGCATGTCACTGGCAAAGAACAGGAGAGGCTGAAAAGCCCCTCCAGGGTTTGGCTGGGAGAGTTGGTGTGGAGCAGGGCTCAGACCATCTGTGCGGAAGAATCAGCCCGTAGCCCAGGCTGACACTTTCATGAGAGAGGAGCAATAAAAAAGCCATTTGAGAAATGAAATACAAATGCCAACTTTTAAAATCATTATTAGATTCAACAGACAATAGATTACTCATCACGTTGCTGAGTAAGTTTCTAAATACTACCTCTTGACTTCTGTACTTAAGACAGAACAAAAAGAGTATCAGACAACAAATACAAAGTTTGTTGGCTGGTTCCCATACCACAATGTGTATGGTATTTCGGTTTACAAACCACACTTTTGTGTGGTTTGGTTTATAGCAAACACCTCCTCCCCTCGACATGGCTGTCGTAAGAGTCCTTCAGGAAAAGGGATTTGGCGAGATCAGCATTCATTGGCTTTTTTCCCTTATTTAGGTTTCTCATCTTAACAAAGTCTTTGCATTTAGGGAAACACCATTCCACCAACTAAATCCAAAAGACAGTCCATCAAGACTTCTTTGGAGACTAGAGCTGTGCCATCCAATACAGTAGCCACTAGCCACATGTGCCTTTAAATTTCAGTTACTCTAAATTAAATGAACTTAAGGGTGGGCAATGGTGGCTCAGTGGCAAAGTTCTTGTCTGCCATACTTGGAGACCTGGGTCCATTTCCTGGTGCCTGCCTATGTAAAAAAAAAGAACTTGAATTCAGTTCTTCAGTCACTCTGGCCACATTTCAAGTGCTCACTAGCCACAGGTCAATAGTGGCCACCATATGGACAGTGCAGATATGGAAAATTTCCATTACCACAGGAAGTTCTATCGGACAGTATGGGGTTAAAGGGAGGAACATTCATTTTGGGCCCTAAGTAGTGCTTCACATGGAAGGCTCTTGGTTATTCACTGTGGTTACCATTTAAGGGCAGGTCCAAACAATAACTTTAAGCACACTGGATAAAGTAGGTACTATTATTCCTAGTTTGTAGAAAAGAAAAAAGATGAGTGTTAGCTTACCCAGCGTGATTGCTAGTGAATTGCAGAGGGGGTAGCCATACGACTTCTCCACCATGCTGCAGGGCCTGAGACCTCTTAGAAGATGTGGCTTGGGGAGGTTCCTTGTTCATTCTGTGCTCCCTACTGACACGCAGTGTCTCCTTTCAGGGCCAGCTTGTGACCAAGGATTACCCCACATATGCCCTGGCCATCATCGGGCTGCTCGTGGCCTCCTCCACCATGTGCATTCCCCTGGTGGCCCTGGGCATGTTTGTCATGCGCAGCCTCCAGAGGGGAGACTCCACCCCGGTGGCCTGAGAAGCAGGCTTCCCAGAGACCGCACCCACTGCTCACAACTTGACAGCTACTCTTCGCAGGTGGTGCCTTCTCAGCTGCTTTTTAAAATATGTAAGCCAGAAGTACGCAGTCCATCAGCTTCCTGAGTCTTTTAAAGAAGAAATGGGAAGGTCTGAAGGAAGAAGACTCCCTCGAGAGAGCCCTGCACAGCTGGCATGCAGCGGTTTTTCCTGCCCTCCCAAGGTGGCGCTCTGCTCCCTTTCGGCCATCTGGGGAGGCAGCTTTTTCAAGACCATGCTTGAAGATGACTGCATATCTGATTCTAGAAGAGCTCTACAATTATGGCCACTGTGAGTTGAAATTTGACTATAATTTTTATGGAATCAAATTTAAGCAATTTTTTTTTTTCTAAAGAGACCCCAAAATAGTAGAGAGCACTCATTTTTGGAACAATCCAAGGAGTTTTTAAGTGTCTGAGATGACAAATGTGAATGTCATTGGTGTAAAATGAGCTTTCTTTTTTCATTCATAGTGAATATGCAATTTCAGTGCTCCTTGTCTCCTACCCTTTAAATGCTAATAGGATTGGCTGGCCATAAAGAGAGCAAGCTTTTGAGGCCCCCAGAAGGAGTCACCTTTTTTAATCTGGAGTCAGGGCCAGCCCTCTCTATAAAAGTTATCCCAAATATAGCTTGCGACCCCAAACCACCGCTGGTGTGGTTATGTGAGGAGTCTGTACAGCGAGGCCCTGCCCCACCGTATCTCAGTTCTGCAAAGGGGCCAGAAGCCACTATGAGGAGGACAGTGAATCTGACTTTCCCATAGACTTAATGTTATGTTTGGACATAATGACCAATTCTTCACAGGGAAGACCACAAACATCACCATACATCAATTTTTAATTATTTATCTGTATATAAGAGTTTTCTAAAATGTATATAATTCAAACAGAGCATCCTGTAACTGAACACATTCCATATTTATGATATACCATTAGTTCCCATGCAAATGTGTCTCCTTTTTTTATTGCCATAAAGTAGGTTCCCCCTAGCGACAGGATCCCTCCCTGCTGTAAGTCTGTGCTTCCTTGAGATCATGGAATGCAGGAAAGTTTCTCTGGGTACATTTGTACAGATATCTTTGAGGATACTTAAACACTCATTTGGGATGTTGAGCCAGAGATGTCTATTTTGTTTCTGTTTTGTTCATTCTTTTTCATGTTATAAATTTCTTCATAGCAAAACAGCTTTAGAAAGGTCTTCTGATGTCTTGGGCTGCCATCTTATCAACACTTCCCGCTTCAGTTGGTGTCCAGTTATAAAACTTGCCTTTTAAATGCATGAACCAGCATCTACTTATCACAAATATTCAGTCCTCTCATTTCTCATCAGATGATTCTTTAGTGTCAAGAAACCCTCAGACATCAGGCTTGAAGAGGGGTGCACTCAATGGCAAATACACAGCAGAGAGTCTGTTCCTGAATCTTTAGGGATCTGTCCCTTCTTTCAACAACCAGCCATGGTCACTGTCTTACAACAGCTCAGTCATTGGTCTATGTGTTTAAGCCCTGAATACCAGGTGGCCTATGAGTGAAAAGATGTTTGTTGTCCTAAGCCCTTACTTTATTGAGTTAGTCAATTCAGTGGTTCTCCACCTTGGCTGCCCAATAGAACCACCTGGAAGAACATAAAACTCTGCCCCAGAACCATTCCATCAGATTTTCTCTGGGAGGAAAACCCAGGCCTCAGTATTTTTTTTTACAACTGCCTACGTAATTCCAATGTCCTAACAAACGTTGAGAATCAGTGCCCTATTTGAGAAAAAAGAAAACTGTGTGGAACGAAGGAATTTATTTACATTAAAAATGACTTTTTTTCTTTTTAGCATTTCCAACTGAATGGAAAAAGCATGTCTACAGAATAATCTTTGCTCACTAAAGTCAGATAAATGAAATGCCACCATTATAGAATAATGTGCTCCAGAAGTAAATATCTCAACTTTCAGTTCAGCTTTATTCTGGTTATTAATGATGAACTTCATTAAAAATGGAACCTTTATGGGTTAATCATGTTGAATCAATACTATGTCCTGTCCCAATAATTCTTTGTTGATTATCTTCTAGGTATGGTGCCAAAGTGGCCATTTTGACAGTTATTTTCTCTCCTTTCAATAAAATGAAGAGAAAAAAGGGCTTTTCATCCCTATAAAGCTGACAGTAACCATTACATTATGGCCAGAGTGGGACTCTAGAAAGCTTTGTATTTATACTGGACACTTATGATCATTGACTTAGCACTAAGAAATTAAGTAGAGAAATATTTGTTTTTTAAACAACTGTTATCACAAATAAAATTCTATGCAAGTATATCTATAGTTTTTGGTCATTTATTGGTTACAGTTGTAAGTCCACTCTCAACACAAGTTTGCCTCTTATTCGGTAAGCACACAAGCTAATTTTGAAAAAAATAGGAAATAATAAAGGGGAAAAATCCATCTAGTCTCTTTTTTCTATCACCATTCTCCATGTTCACTAGTGAAACCACACCATGCGGTATATGAGAACTACCACAGTAAAAGATCCAACAGGGATACACCGACAAGGGTTTGCTTCTATAAGAAAATTAGAAAAAGAAAAAATTTCAATTTGCTGGATTAAGACAGAATATGAGCTCCCATGAACTGCTGCAGAATCTCTGCAATCCTTCAAAGAGTATCTCGAGCAGTCTGTCTATCTGTCAACATCTCTCTTTGGTGGGAGCCATGTGAAACCACAATAAGTCTGAATGTCACCTCAGAACCCCACCTAAGGGGAATGAGTATTTAAACTATTGCATTAGATTTTCTTGTATAAGTTACTTTATATGGAAAAGCAAATTTATGGCTGTTCCCATTTTATAAGTAGAAAAGCTGGAACAGAGAACTGACTAGCTTACCCATGATTGTCTGCTCTATGTCAGGGCAAGAAAAAAAAATAGACCTGTACTGTCCTTTGTAAGGCAAAAAGACCAGCTACAAATATGAAATTCTTGACCAGTCGCTTATAAGTGAATCATTTTTCCCTCTAACTATTGCCTGCTTGCGTAGTATCAGCCTTTTCACGGTCATCTAACTCGTATACTTAAAGCCAATTCCAAGGGTAGGTGCTGGGGACAGTATGGAACTGGTCAGACAGAGTCAGTTTCTGGCCTTTATGATGCAACCTGGAAGGGGAAACAAAAGAATAGGTATCAAATAAATGAGACGATTACCGACTGTGATCATTTCTGAAAAGAAAATAAATAGTCCAATGTGACTATAAAGAGAGGCAACACTTTAACTGAGTGATCAATAAGGCGCTTTGTGAACTGAAATTTGAAGGAGAGAATGAACTAGTCATTGGAATTCCTGGAAGGTTCTATGAAGCAGAGGCAACAGCAAGTTCAAAGGCCCAGAGGTAGGAACGAACAGAAAGGAGGCCTGTGGTAGGAATGGGGAAGACAGTGATTGAAGGGAAGCTTGGAGGAGTGGGCAGGGGCCCAATCATGTAACGTCTCATAGACCACAACAAGGAAAGTAGATTTGCTTCTAAAAGCTATGAACAATCCCTGAGGGCTATAATGTGGGGCCAGATATGGTCTTATTTACACTTCAAAGATCACTGGTTGCTGTGGAAAATGGATTGGAGAGGGACATATATAAAACTGAAAGCTGGAAAATCACTCCAGGTGCTACTTTTATTAGAACATGTTGGAGATGATAGCAACATGGGCTTGGAAATGGACATGAAGAGAAATAGGCAGGTTGGAGTTATATTTTGGAGGAAGAGTTATCCAAACTTGTTGACAGACTTGGATGGATGATGAAGAGAAGGCAAGTTCTTGACCTACTTACTGGGTGGCTGCTGGTGGCATTACTGAAATGGGGAAGACTGAGGATGGGACCAGTCTGGAGAGTGTAAATTAAGTGCTCTGTTTGATCTTAAGTTTGAGATGCCTGAGAACCAGGTAGAAATATCAAGTAGGCAGTTGAACACAAGAATCTGGAGCTCTGACAGAGGTCCGGGATAGATATAAATTTGGGAGCAACTACTTAAAGCTATAAGTCTAAATTTTATCATCCAGAATGAGAGTATACAAGGAGAAAAGGAGAACCCAGGCCCAAAGCCTAAAAATACTCCAACAAATATGGACAGAGATTCTTAGCCATCCCTCTCATCGAGAGGTGGGGTCTATGACCCTCTCCTGATTCTGCGTAGGCTTGTGACTGCTGTGATCAACTGAATAGGGTAAAGTGACACCATTTGGCATCAACTGTCTTCATAAAAGCGGAGCTGCTCCCACCTAGTCTGCTGGAACACTAGCTCTGGGAGCCCGAGCCAACATGTAAGAAGTCCACTGCCTATCCTGAGGCTGTGATGCCGTGGAGGCCACACATAGATGCTCCAGCTAACAGGACTAGCGGAGTCCACATCCCATTCATCACTGCTAAGGCACCAGACCAACTTGGACCCTCCAGCCCATCCATCACCTGAATACCACTGAGTAACCTTCATCAATGCCATTTGGAATGAAGCATCACCCAGTTAAGCCATGTCCAAATTCCTCACCCACAACCTTGTGAGATTACTTTCCAGAAATAGATAGCTGCTTGGAAAGACGAGATGTCAATGGGGAATGGACCCTATCCAGATGCAGATTTGTGAATAAAATAAATGTTATCAAGGTTCTATGCCACTAAATTGTGGGTTTACTTGCTATGCAGCATGAAGTTGGAAAAAACTGAGCAGAATGTGTGGTCCCAGGACAACAGGCACTATTCCAAACAGAAGCTATTCTATCACTCTGGGTTTGTAGCCAACCTTTCAAAGAGACATAGTATAAATCTTGTTTTTTTAAAACCATTTTGTTACCACAGCATACTCTAGCTTGAATGACTGAATGATAGAGACCCTCCCCTCACTCCATACCCCAGAGTCAATGTGGACAGAACAGTGACCTTAAAAGTAAAAGCAAAACTGTGAAAAGACTCCCCCTAGACTTGAGTCATGTGATCCTACACAGGCACAAAGGGTGCTAATCATTTAGGGAAACACTGGGAAAGTCAGACAACACTGAAATCATGCACATCTTTCATCAAAAGCCACCACAAAGAAAATGAAAAGACAAGACACAAACTACGAGAAAATATCTGTAGTATATATAACCAACAAAGAATCAGTCTCAAGGATATAAAGATTTTCAACAAATCCACAAGGACAATTAATCAGAACAGGCAAAATATCTCAATAGGCACAGAGCTGGAAAGCACAGATAGCAAAAAACAAAGCAAACAAAAAAACAAAAAGCCCTATGAAAATATGCTCGACATCATTAGTGATAAGGGAAGTTAAGAAAGAATGAGATACCACTTTAGACCTACTAGATTAAAAAAATTAGGAAGTCTGATAATACCAAGTGGTAATTTAGAGCTGGAAAGAAAAAAACAGACATTAACAGTTTAGAAAACAAGTTCATATTATCTTGTATATTTCAGGTTCATAATTCTACCACTTGGGTACACACCACAGCTCCTTACAAGAGTCAGCAAGCTACAGAAAACGTTCACAGCAGTACTTAGTACATTGCAAACAATCAGACAACTGAAATATCCATCAACATTAGACTGGAGAAAAAGTGAACTATAATACAGACATGCAATGAATCAAATAAATATATAGACTGTAATATATTTATTCAATGTAAAGAACAGCTAGCAGGAGTGGATGAATATAACAGTTCATCAACATGAATTACTCTATCTAAGATAGTGAGACAAGCTGCAGGGAGGTTGTGGCTTGGGGCAAACCGCTGCTGCTGCTGTGGGCCAGGTGCTGATCCGCCAAGATCAGAGGTGTAGAATAGAAAATGAGGTACAGAAAGATGGAAGGGTCTTGGATTGGATTGATGATGCTTGGCGAGAACACAAGCCACCCTATGAAGATACTGTAATAGCACTGAATGAGCCTCCTGAATCTGAGTGAGATAGTGGCGGCACCACAGAATCTATTAATGAGCAAGAAATGAAGTGGACAGACAGCCTTACTGATCCTCCATGAGAATGTTTTCCCCCCTTGGAAACTGACATCTGACTTCTTTTCCATGGACACATTTTTTTTTTTTTTGTAATGATATAAATTAGGGGTGGGTAGGTAGGGAGACAAGCTGCAGTAAGATATATGCAGAGTGATAGCCTTTTTATAAATTTCAAGAACAAGCAAAATAAACAATATGCTTATTTAGTGGCACACATTGTTAAGCGAAGAAGAAATGCAAGGTAATGTGACATAAGTAAGGATAGTGGTAATCTCCATGGGATGGCATAGGGATGGCATGGAGAAGGAAAACATGGAGCTTCGCAGCCTCAGTTTTCTGCACTCTGTTACAGATGCCCAAAAGCATAAGGGAGGGAAGCAGCCAAGCTTTAGATTGAATGGCTGTATGGAATTCTTGCAAACAAAACGCCTTTCTCAGTCCTTCTTCTGAAGAAGGGAAGGTGATCAGGGATTAAGGATGACAGCAGCATGAGTTATGCCCTGGCTCAGGGGGCTGGAGACAGTTGTCCTGGACAGGAAATGCATCATGTGCCTGCTGCAGCCTCTGGACCTTTCTAAGAGCCCTCTGGGAGAGCTTGGGCATTGTAACTATAAGCCTACCTGGTAAGAAAAGGGGTTTCCTAGGATAGGTTCTTGGTAGCTGAGTATATATAAAATCATACTGGTTGAAACTTACCCAATTACTGGCCCTCCATGAAGTCCTTACCTGACTAGAAAACACAATTCCCTCTGATGGACAGACAGATTCCACTCCTGTCGGTCTTCTGCTCCTGTGTATCTTATTCTCGCTTCTGATCCTTTACACAGTTGCTTCTCTATAACCTAGCATTCAGCATGCAGCTCTCTTGCCCCTGAGTTCTAGTCCTCCTCTTCCCTGGTGGGGCAGAGTGGATTCTGTCACTCTCCTTGAACCTGGGTGGGCTTGTGACTGCTTTGGCCAATGGAATCTGGCAGAAACAATGCAGGGTGACCTCTGAAGCTAGGTCATAAAGAAGATGCAGCTTCTCCCTGGTTCTCTCCCTCTCCACCACCCCCCACTCTCCTTTCTCCACTTTCCTCCCCACCTCCATCTCCTTCTCTCATAAGCCTTGGAAGCCCTGACTGAACACGTAATTACTATGACTATCCTGAAGTTGCTTTGCTGGGGAAACCACGTGGAGAAAGCCATAAAGAGAGATGCCTGAGGAGCCTCAGCTGTTTGCATCTTCCCAACAACAATTGCCAGACCTTTGAGTCAGCGAGCTACTGATAACCCTACCCCTGGTCTTTGGGCCACACAAAGGATGTCAAGTGGAACAGAAATGAGTAACTCCCACTGGGCTCTATCCAGATTGGAGATTTTGTGAACAAAATAAACGTTATCATGTTTCTATGCCACTAAATTGTGGATTCATTTGCTATGCAGCATTAGGTAACCACAACACCTTGGGCCTAGCATAAGCCTCACGTCCTCCAGAAAGTCTCATCTGCATCCTTTCCACACTAGCTCGGTACCACACATTTGGATTTTTCTCTCATTTACTGGCTATGGCAGGCAGCCTCTAAGATGGCCCTCAAAGATCACTGCCTCCGTGTATTCATGCCCTTATGTAACGCACACCCTCTTTAGTGTGGGCTAGACCTAGTGATTTGATGAGATGTCATTTTCAAGATCAAGTTAAAAAAAAGACTGTGACTTCCATCTTGCTGGCAGTCTCTCTCTCTTGCTTGCTTTGATAAACCAAGCTGCCATGTTGGATTGGCCCATATGGAAAGAACAGTTAAAAAGGAACTGAGACCCTCAATCTAACAGGTTGTGAGGAACTGAATTGTGCCAATAGCCACCAGGCAAGCAAGCTTGGTAGTGGATCCTGTCTCAGCTGATGCTTGATGGCAGCCTTGTGGGAGACCCTGAAGCAAGGGACACAGCTAAGCCATGTCTGAATTCCTGACCTACAGAAACTGTGAAATAATGAATGTGTGTTTAAGCCACTAATTTGGGGTAATTTGTTACAGAGCAACAGATAACTAATACACTGACTCAGAGGGCCATTCAGAATGGGTACAGCTTCTCTCATTCCATGCAGTCCCTAAGAGGGGTATGGTGGACACCTAATTAATTTTCAAATTAATCACCAAATTTTGCTGAAATTATCTTATTACTAAAAACAAACAGGAAGGGGGAATTCAGGAAACAATATTTTAAAGATTTACCTTACTCTATATTAAGATAATTTTTTGACATCAGTTTAAACCAATTCTAAGTTAACAGTTCATAAATAAGTCTTTCAATTCACTCAACTATCCAGTTTTCCACTGGATTTTAGCAAAATACACAGTTTTCTGAGGTAACATCCATCCTCATCCTGGGAAAACTAGAATATGTAAGACTAAATTATTCTCTGGCGAGAACATTTCCATTAATACCTAACAAAGAAGCTGACAGACAACATATAGCCAGGGACGGGGGCCCATCAAAGGTCATCTGCATATGCAAGCGCTCTGCATCCCTGATGGTATGTCCCTGATGGCATCTAGACTCCGGACACCAGGGCAGGGAGAGCTGTAGAAACAGCAGATGGCCACAAAAAGAAGTGATATAATGTTTTTAAGCAGTACAACCTCAGCAGAGAGCAAGGAGGAGGGATGCGGAAACCAAGATTGGCAGACATTTTACATTTCTTTAGGAAGCTGGACCTGTCATCTAGTCTTCTTTTGGAAATTTCCATCAGGGAAATTAAGGTAGAAAAGCTGGGATGTTTCTTTGGGTATGAAAACAATTCTAAATCTGGCTCTTCTTAAAATGTCTACCTACCTTCATGTCAGCTGTGGCATCCCTTGGAAAGCTACATTGGTATGAATATTGCTTAACTGTCAAACTTTCAAAAAATCTTTGATATTATTCAGCAAATCAAATATTTTCAGGTATATCTTCCTACTCAATTTGAAAGACAGAAAAATAAGATCTAAGTAGCTACACTTTACTGATTAGCACTAAAAGCACAGATAAAAGCATTAGTCTTTAAGATGGTTTGATCAGTCAGCAGGGGTCTTTTTGCTCTCCTCATTGTCTTCCTGTCTGGATACTGGGCTGGACATTATAGCTGAAGCTACAGCAGCTATCTTAGACCAAGAGGATGGAAGCCATATGGTAGGGACAATAAAACAGAAAAACAGAAGGAGCCTGGGACGTTGATGGCATTTTAGAGCCACTAGACTAGTCCTACAGGACTATCTGAGGACTCTTAAGCAAGCTGGAGGGAAAAAACAAAAACCCATTTGCTTAACTATTTCCCCCACCAATTAATTATCCTACCTTCACCCTTGCCACATACAGAGCCCCTATTTATCTTTTCCTTATTTGGATTCTGGGTTTGTCACATTACCCAAACCTAATTCTGACACAAAATGTAAATCCTATTACATAAGGACTAATGTTCCACTCAAATGATTTTGGGGATCACTTCCACCATTAGTCCTCCCCCAAAACCCATCCCTACTCAATGAATCCTGAATTGGACTGACTCTCATTTTGTAGCTCCAGATAAAAGACTTAGCACAAATACATGACTAAGGTAATAAAGTAACTAAATCTCATTCATATTCACCTATCAGTCAATCAGTCTTCTTTCCATGGAAAGAAAGGGGTTCAAAAGTGTCAATTTGAGGGAAGGACAGAAGGTCATGCAGGGGGAAGAAGGGTAAGAGATTACTGAAAACCCCCTTCCAGGATGTCTCTGGGCCATTTAACCTTTGCCACTGTTTACAGAGAAAGCAGTTTTATGTAGTCAAGCGTATGGAAGTGACAGCAGAGACAAGCACGGTGCAGTATGAGGCCATTCTACATGGTTCACGAGTTGGGTGTACATGTAGTACCCAGATGACATTTCTCAGAAATTTCATCTCACTTTCCACTTGTTTGAGGAGTGAGTAGATTGCCAAAATGTTTACATCAATATTTCCTTAATGCTCACCAACATCTTCTTGGGGCCTTATTATAGGTTGAATTGTGTCCCCCCCAAAAGTCCTGAAATCCTTATATAATACCTCACAATGTGGCCTTATTTGGAAACAGGGTCTTTGAAGATGTTACTCATTAAAATGAAGCCATCTGGATTAGGTGGGACCATAATCCAATGTGATTGGTGCCTTTATAACAAAAGTAGAAGAGACAGAAACACAGGAGAGAATGCTATAGGACAGAGAATAAAGCCCAAGGATTGCTGGCAAACCATCAGAAGCTAGGAAAAAGCAAGGAAGGATTCTCCCCTACAGAGATTTCAGACTTCTAGGCTCCAGAACTGTGAGACAACAAATTCCTGTTGTTTTAAGTTATCCAGTTTGTGATACTCTGTTATCGCAACCCTAGGATACCAAAGATGGGCCTGGCGAGAACATTTTCTAATAAGCAATATTTTCCAACCTATTTAGTTAAGACCCATATTGTTTTGAAACAAATTAAAATTTAGAGGTGGGGGAAACTTTTCTACTTTATTAAATATTGCTATAATATTTATATCATACTTTACTAAATATTTGCCTGGTTTTATCTATAACCAAAAATTAATCATAAGTATTTATATGATTCTTTAAGTGATCATAACTAGGAAGTAGGATTTCAAAAGTTATTGATTTTTTTGCTTATATTGTCTAATTTTTCTATAATGATCATGCATTACTCTATATAATTTTTAAAAGTTCAAGATAAAAAAGATCATCATCACCTTTCATAATAAAGCATGGGAACAACACCAGCAGTAGTAAGAAAAGAATATATGACATTTTATTTTCACTTATGGATGTACAGTACATGAATTCAGAAATAAAATCATTGCAGGGTTCTAAAATATTGATACCCTAAGCTCTAACACACCATAGGAGTCCATTCACTGCAAAGCAGGCACATTAGACATTCTGATTTGGTCTTTGTTGTAATTGTTGAAATATGTTCTTAAAGTGAAATGCCCAGTACATTTGAGTAATATATTACAATAGACATGAACTAAGTTTCAATATTCTAGGTATCTTTGGAACAAATTATGCTTATTTACATATTAAGAATACATAGTTCTATTTTATCTATTGTAAATTTTAATGTCTGATTTTACGCTACAGAGGATTTTCCAGCTATTATCTCCTTTAGAGTTTCTAAAAGCAACAACTCTTTTTAATGTTTATAAAAGATAATATTGAAAAAAAAGATAATGTTGAAACAAAGGCGCTTTTAAAAATATTTAAGGACAACATAAAGTATTACTATTGGAAAAATGTACATATTTTCAAGCACAACAAAATATTGTAGCAGTGTTTAATTGTTTTAAAATAGTGGCAATTATACTACCTTACATACTCTTCTAATATTTAAACCTCATAATTACAATTTGAATATACAGTCCCACTTACAATTAGAACTATGCACAGCTGCTAAAGCATATGTTTCAGGTTTTTTTTTTCTTCAGCATATAAAGTTTAAATTGGTCCTTGATTAGAAGAACTAAAAGTACCTGGAAACACTAAATTAAAGACACACATTGATAGCCAACACAAATGTCCAATGAAAAGCATCAACAGTACCATGCATGAAAAGAAACTGCTCCCGCCAAACGAAATATCAAATCTAGTACAAGACCCTCTCTTGGGCCTGCATTTCTCGACAAGTGATCCCCAAGGAAATAAAAATGTGCAGGAGAAGTAGCTGCCCAAACAAGAGTATTTTCCACACTAGGGCAATCCTTAAAACAGAGGACACTTTGACATTTAGCATTAGATACAGGGTTTATATTCTTTGATTTCATTTATATCTATTAAAAAACATAAAATAGATCTGAACTTTTTCATCATACTTAAAACTGCTGGTCCGACTGCAGAAATTCAAGCTGACTGAACTCACTGGGCAGCTCATCCAAAACTTCCAAAGAACACCAGACCCCATTCTCTTCTCTACCATGAAGTCACAGACTCTTTCATCACCACTTCATATATGAGAAAGACGTACATTTTATAAACATGGTAGACTTAGCTTATTATTAAACTTTTAAGAAAAGCCCAAAGAAGTGTGGAAAAGTATGCTGGCTAACAAGCAACTACTTCTACGTGACAATAATGAAACTCAGCCAGAAAAATAATTTTACTGTTTTAAATAATAAAAGAAGCTAGAGTTTTAATATATCTCTTATTATGCAACAGGTGATTTAATCGATAATGAATAGACTTCATTCATTCTGGTTAGCTGAATTTAGGTTACATTTTAATTACAGAAGAGCTTCATATTATAAATGTAACCATCCCAATTATAAAGAGATCATCAAGGCTATAACATCAGATCAATTATGTCATTACCAAAGCAAAGAGCACAGATACGTTTCTTCATAAGGTTTTAAAAAAACCTGAGCTGATGTGGAAAGCAGGTCAGTAAAGACTCCAGTTCTGCATGATGGAATCTTCCAAGCCAAGCCGCTTTCCACAGATACAAATTCAGTCTATCTTTTCTTTCTGGACCAATCTGGGAGCATCAACAAAATCTTTGCCATTGTAAATGATAATAAGAAATGTTCCAATACTTGCAATGCCCCAGAACAGAACATAGGCCAGTGTTTCTGTCCATGTGTCACCTGTTGATATTAAAAAACAAACAGTTGATAAATAAAAGCATTTTGTTACTGGATCCAACTTTCACCTGTTTAGTACATCTTGGCAACATTAAAGTTTAATACCACATCTACAGGAAAAAATACAAGAACCTCTTAATTAAGGTTTAAACATGTGGTTCTGAATCTCTGACTTGCATAAGAATCCCCTGGAGAGCTTGATGAAGCATAGAATGCTGGGCACCAGTCCCAAAGCTTCTGATTCAGTAGGTATGGGATGGGGCCCTAGAATCTGCATTTCTAACAATTTCCCAGAAAATGCTGATGCCACTGGTTCAGGAGGCCACACTTTGAGAACCACTGGAGTAAACTATTTCAGATTATATCACACAAATAATTACCACTTTTAGAATATATACTTTAATGTTATAAGAAACTATCACTAATAGTTTAATTCATAATTCTATATAGATTTAGCTACTATCAAAATATCTACACAAAGAGCTGTGTTCCAGTGGCCATGTTTCTTTAAGATGACTGTATAGTGATACAGCTTACCCAAAGTGACTGTGTAATTGTGAAAACCTTGTTTTGATGCTCCTTTTATCTATGGCATGGACAGATGAGTAAAAAATGTGGATTAGAAATAAATAAATAATAGGGGGAACAAATGTTAAAATAAATTGGGTAGAAGGAATTACTGCTGGTCAATGAGGGAGGGGTAAAGGGTATGTATGGTATGTATAAGTTTTTTCTTTTTATTTTTTTTTCTGGAGTGACATAAATGCTCTGAGAAATGATCATGGTAATGAACATACAACTATGTGATGATATTGTGAGCCACTGATTGTACACCAACTATGGAATGTTCCTATGTTAAAAATGTTCATGTGTATGTTGGTTTTGTTAATAAAAAATTTCTACACAAAAATAACATTGTACAAAATACACGTTTCAGAAAAGTTATGTAATAAAGTCAAATATTTAAAACAAAACCCAATAACCTATTTAATAACATTTTTAACACAATTTTGTAGACATGCATTTTTAAAAGTCTGGGTTCAAGAAGGCTAGCAACAGACCCATGGAAAAGGTCTATTTTGTTTTACTTCCTTGAATAGTAGAGCCTGGTATAAAGTTTTTTCCTGGCCTCATCTGCAGGTGGGAAAACATATGAAGACCAACAGCCCAGTAAGAGCATACCACAGAAAGAAAACCAGAGGTCTACACTCCTACCAAGCTGTCAGAGATCACACTTTTCATTGTTTTATGTTCTCTTAAAAACCACAGTAGAAGTTAGAAATCAGAATACATTGTCATACCCAAACACCACAAAGTTCATGATTTTACAATTAATTGATGTGAGATGTTTCCACCCAGATTTGCACAATTGCCATTTTCACAGTTCTGAGTCTTAAAATTCTTCTTGGGTAAAACAAAGGTAGTTTCTCATCTGCAAGAATCATACTCGAACTATTCTTATCACCTCTACTTCCGACCCAAGTTCCCAGTTCTTTTTCCCAGCTTCCCGGGAAATATCTGTTATCACTTTAACTTCCTCACTGGTCTCCCTGTCTCATTCCTGCCTGCCAAGATCCCATCTTAGCCAGACCCTCAGGATGTTTCAGTGATTCTCCCAAACTCTTCAGCAGCTAGGGATTAATGTTAGCTATTATTAGTAATATGTCTTATTTGTCTTCATGTCTCCCTTCTACAGTTTCAGTTCCTTAAGGATAAGTTCCATGTCTTATCCTATGGCCTTATACTAACACAGTACCTAACACGTAGTAGGCATGTAATAAATATGTACATTTAATCAGCAAACCTGAACACCTGGCCATAGCCTCACTATGCACAAACTCAATAAATCATCTCCCTGTGTGTTCTCCTTCCCAAAATTCCACCCCCTCTCCTTTTAGCTCAAACAGCTCTCTTCTAGGCACCCAGGTCTGATTCGTGGAAGACCCCTTGCCTTTGTCCCTGACCCAGGTGAATTCAGCCAATCTGTAGTCACCAAATGAGTTTGTTTCTATTCTCACTGCCACCAGCTGATCCAGGCCTATCTTTCAAGTCTCTATTTATATAATATTTATAATTATACGCACACACATACATGTATTTTCTATTAAATATTTTTCACCGTTCTCCCAATTTTGGACCTATTATCCCACAATTCAGCACTTAATTTCTTCATATTGAGGTTGCTGGGCCAAGGCTAAAACCTCCACCTGGCACTTGTAAGCCCACTCTGTTGGACACTCTCCAAAAGAATCATCCAGTTTGTTCAGGCTGAGATCCTGAACAAACTTTCTTTCCCTTCAAAGGTTCTACAGGTAAATGCGGGATGTTCAAGAAAAGACAAAGCAAACAAAACAATTTAATTCAATAGTAGAGTAGCTCCCAGAAAATGTGTATTAAAGAAAGACAATAGAGGATCTAAGGAGTGAATGCAACTAGCCGCAGGCCTCTGAAGAATAGTAGATAGCACATGCTGGCTGGGTGTGTCCTCTTTCTTCCTGCCCCAACATTTTGACATAGACCAGCAGTCTGAACATGCTATATATAGATAGGGGTCGGCAAAGAACAAATACAACCCTGAGCCTATTTGTGTACTGCTAGCTAAGAACAGTTTTTTACACTTTTAAAAGGTTGTAAAAAGACAAAAGCAAAAACAAAGCACATATGACAGAGACCACATGTGACCCATAAAGCCTAAAATATTTATCGGACACTTTACAGAAAAAAAATTGCCTATTACTACCGTAGAGTAACAACAGGATGATTCATTCCTCCTGCTCAGTACTCCAGCATTTATTCACAACTGTGCCAGTGACTATCTATGGTACTGAACACCAAGGGAGTACAGAGATGAGCAGGTACTGGGCCTCCCCTCAAAGAGTTGACAGATTTAGTTGGGGGTGTGGGGTGGGGATAAAAGTCCTTACTTCAGCAACCATGTGCTTCATACTTACTATATCTCAGATACAGGAGATTAAACAGTGAGTTAAGATAGTCTCTGCTCTCAAAAAGTTGCTCATCCAGTGACAAGATAAAAAATACTCAAATCATTGCAACACAATGAAATACACATTAGGTCCTTAAGAGACCCCAAACAGGTATACGACCTCTGAAAGATAAATCCCCAGATGTTTATGAGGTTAAAAGAGGAAAAGTGCGATAAGAGAGCTACAGAGAGTGCTATGGAAATCCAGAAAAGGGGAGATGACTACTGTCTGGGAGAGCAAAAGGATACTAGTGGTAGAGAAGCATCTGAATAGTGCCCTGAAGGACGGGAGGGATTCAGAAAGCAGATAAAGATTGGCCCAAGGAATTCAGGAGAGGGGATGAAGACTGGGAGGTGCCTCATTTTCCAGAGTACCTAAGCTGCGCATCCAATTTACTATAGTGCCAAAGCACTGAACATTACTTAATGGAGAAAGCACTCTTCTCACTTTAATCTTAAATGCTTATTAACTTAGTAATGCAGGGAAATATTAAGAGAGAAAAAGAAAACAAGTATAGATCTTGTCAGCTTAGGTTCTTAATTAATTTCACAGTCAATCTATTAAAATTTAATGATAGGTAATGTTTTATTCTATTAATAACATTTATTTATCCAACAAGAGTTGTTTGGTTAAACTATACATCTATAAACGGAATACTTTGCAGCCATTAAAAATGTGGAAGAACATAAAATTATATGGGAAAATACTTATACTGCTCGGTGAAAAGAGCAGATGAGGAAAAAAAATCACACACTCATAAAGACTAAAATATCAAAATGTTAAGAATGGTTATCTTATCTCTAGAAAGGAGGGTGATGCATAATCTTTTCTTCTTTTTTGCCTAACTGTATTTTCCGTAATTGCTATGTACTATTTTGGTAAGAAGAAAAAAATGTTTTAAAAATCTTTTCTTTTCAATCTACTCAATATATTTTAACTTTTGTTCTCCCATTACTTGTCTATTTCTTATTCATATTTTTTACTCATCTGTCCATACTGTAGATAGAAGAAACATCAGAAACTGTGATTGTGACACACGTTCTCACAATCACACAGTCACACTGCGAAAACTACATCCTTATACAATCATTTTCAAGAACCATGGTCACTGGAGCACAGCTCTGCAGTTTCAGGTACTTCCCTCTAGTCACTCTAATATACAACAAACTGAAAAGGCGATACCTATATAATGTGTAAGAATAAATTCTCCAAGTTCATTAATTAATGTTAATTCATATCAGTGAGACGATGCAGTATTTGTCCATTTGTTTCTAGCTAATTTCACTGAGCATAATGTCCTTAAGTAAAAAAAATACCACTTATCAAACTACTGGGCATATATTTTTCCTCTTGTCATATCTAAGATTGCTCATATTACTCATTAATTTAATACGAATAAAGTGTCAAGTGGACTCAAAAACACAATGTATAAGAAAGTTCAACAATTTAACTAAGATATGAAGGTAAAGAATGTGAAATAAGAAGAGACTTACCAGCCATAAGCAAACAGATAATGCACATTGAAAATGCAACAACCATGATAATAGGCAACTGGAAAAGAATATGGAGAAAGAAAAACCATTATTTAGGAATGCTAATCAATGGCTGCAAAATCAGTTGTGTATTGTGTTACAAGGAAAAGAATAAAACTCTTCTGCAATCTAATTAAACTCTTCTGCAGTCTAATACAGACAACATCATTTTTCAACAAAATACCATTATTTAGGGGTTCAATCAAGTTGTGAGACATGAGGAAGTGTGCCTCTGCTCCAAACCAAGGAGTGCTAAGAGGAAGGACACACAGGTGAGAGAGCCGAGGACACTTTCCCATTGGAATGAGACAAAAAAAGAGGATCTCGCAAAGTCTAGTGAACAAAAGGAATGAAAAAGGGAGAAGTATCAAAAGTGTATGCTGCCTGTTTGGGTGATGGAAAAGTTCTGGCAATGGATGATGGTGATGGAGGCTCAACTTTGTGTATGTAATTGACACCACTGAATTGCATATTTGAAAGGGAAAATTTGGGGTTGTATATAAGTTACCACACATGTACACACATATACCTGTGCACGCACACACACACATAAACTCAGAGAACTCTACTACACAAAGAATGAACTCAAATGTAAATAGTGAGTTAAAGTTAAATACTATAATAATAATTTCATGAACTGTAACAAAGGTATAAAACTAATGCAAAATATTAATAACAGGGAAACCTGTGCATACGAGGGGGGTTATATGGGAACTTTGTACTTTCTCCATGATGTTTCTACAAACTTATAATTACTCTAATAAAAAATAATTTTTAAAACCATACATTGCCTTACATATTACAAGCTTGTCTCTGTACTTCCTGAACATAAGAACACCGAATATTTTCTGAAATGAGAAATCTTCCATATTCCCTTTGCACATATATGTACTCAACAAAAATATGTAAGAAAGACAGCAGGAAAAAGAAAACAAATGTTCTAAAGTTATTTTACTCCTCTTCCTGCTCTTCTCTTTGGGGAAACTTTCATCCTTCCATATAGAAGTATTTATTTTCCAAATAGAGCAACATATACCGTTTTAAATCAAGGAGATTAATACCATCTATATCATTCAGACACAATGTTTTTAACAACTTGAAAAACATGAAGGTTTCTTACAGCCAGGAATTTCCAATCTCTTGGAACACTTAGAGGACTATGAGATTCCAATTCATCCACTGAATAGTTTCCAAGAAATAAGTCTATGGAATCCTAGAAGAGAAAGAAGGAAAACAATAACTTCTCACACCAGATGTGATTACATTATATTACCGAAGAACAAGTGCCACTACTAATGGCCAAAAAAGCGTCAAACTTACAAAATACAAACTTACTTGTCTAAATCCATCAGAAAAGTTGTTCTTATAATACCGTATAAGTGAATTCCAGCCATCCATTATAAGTCCCAACTGAGTTCTCTTCCCAGTTCTGGTTAAAAGATGTTAAGTTCTGAGTTACCATTTTATACATTAAATTCTAACACTGCTTTATGACCCGTAAGTATGTGTTACGGCAAAAACTAGTTACAAAAATTTTTAAAATCATCCCTGTACATATAAAGAGATATGTTATAAAAGAAATCTCCAACAGATCTAAGAAGTGTGTACTCTTTTTCGAAATATTACCAAAGTGGGACATAAAGAGGAAGAATACTCAATTCCAATTGAAAAAAAAGAAGAGGGAAACACACATTCAGGATTAACCGGTATGAAACAACACAGACTATGAATCCTATTTTGCTTCTGGGGAATCTACATAACAGACAAAGACTCAACTGCATTTGAACAAATCCAAAATGCTCTAATCCCTCACTACTCAGAATGTGGTTCTTAAAAGTAGCACCAGACAAAAAAAAAAGTAGCATTGGCACCATTTGGATGATAGACTTTCAGAATCTCAGAACCGGCCCCAGACCTGCTCCTTTTAAAAAGAGCCCCTGGTGATTCTGGTGCACAGTAAGGTTTGAGAAGCTCTAGAGCTGTGGCCCTCAACCCTCACTATGCATGAGAACCACTCGGGGAGGTTAAGAACCCACCAGCACCTGGGCCTTACTTCTCAGCAATCTTCACATGACTGGTCCAAGTGAGGCCCAAGTGCTGGTATTTCGCTGTTGCTGCTAATTGAGAGCTGCCCAAGCAATTCTAATTGCTTGGGACTGTGAACTATTGATCTTGAATGTTATTCTGAAAAAAGCACGGCTTGCCTGGTAAAATCAGTCTTTAAGGCGCCTGTTCCTGCATACTGTTTGGCACAAGCATTTGCATTGTCAGCCCAGGCTGTGGAAAGAAAAAATTTAGAAACAGCTGATAATGATTAAAATGACAACCAGAGTCCTAAATCCAAATGTCACTTTCTTCAAAATATAAGTACCTTTACCTCTATTAAATAAATCACCTACCATTTTTATAAATCTTCTCAAATTCATCTTGTTCTTCAAGCTTTTGTCCCACATGCAAAACTCCTAGTCTCTGGAACAAGAACCACACACATTTTTACGTGTAATGGATTTCAGCAAACGTAATTTAGGAAAAAAAAAAAAGCAGACAGTCCCCAAATTATAGGCACATGGTTCCCGGCTGATGGATGCAGGCATGAGATGTGTTGTTTACACACACAGGGTGCAAGCTCACCATAGCCCTCACCCACCTATGGCAGACAGTGAAGGCTTTCTCCTGAGGGCTCCTTTCCCCAGCAGGCCCTCCCTCTTCCCTTGAGCCCCAGTACCATATCCTGTACCAAGGGACAAGGGCAAAAGGGAAAGGAAAAGGGGAAAAGTGAAAGCTGCTGCTAAGGATCCTGGCCACCACTGCCTCCTTCCCTCCCATCTTTCACCCAGTGTCTTTACCCCTTCTACCCATTTCACAATTCACCATCCCCAGATTTCTTCATCCCCGAGATATCCCCAATTTTACCCCATTTAACAGAGACCCCTTTAAGAATTAGATGACTTCTACATATCTACCCCACAAATTGCACATGTACACAGGCTTCTGCATACAACTTCAGGGGATCCAGGGCTCCCTAAAGCCCCTTTATGGACTGACTTTTGGGGTCCACCAACTACCAGAATCCCAGAATTGGCCTTGATTTCAGACCCTCAACTCTCTCAGAACCACCATTCTATTGCTTACCACAGTTGACACCTCAGTAACTCTGCCACAGAATGGGTCTCCATTCCCACTCAGACACAGCACAAGAGTTACCCACTATGATGTTAAGCTTGAAAAAAACTCTGCTCTCAATGGAAGGGGAGAGGCACAACTTCCAGAGTTCCTGTAATAGCTGGCAATGCTGCTAGAGTAATTCCTGGTTTGTTTTGTTTTTTATAATATTATGTTTTACATGTAAAATAGTTAAATGTAGATTCTTCAACATAGCTAAATTAAGTATGTTTTTGGTAATCAGCCTTGGAACCAAACCATTACTAACATTGTTTCTATCAAAAAATACACTCTAAATTACGTTCAACAGATTGACAAGGATATATATATACCCAAACTGAAGACTACTCAAATAGCGAAATCACTTCTGTGGTTTAGAGCATATTTAACTTTAGGATTAAGAACAATTTAGTCTAAAGGAGGCATTTTATCCCCATAATTCTACCCTGGGTATCATAAAATTGTCATAAACAAAGCTGAATGCTAACTAAATGTCTAAGCAGGAAATCTTTGGGGTGCATTTTGTTTGTCACTCCCAACAAATGCCACAATTTGGAAATTTGGACTCTACACATTAATTCCAAATTACGAAACAGTTTATACCTCTTTTTCTCAACAGCACAATATAAATGGTAAAGCCAAATTGTGTCAAAAACTTTTTAGGTGAGATTTAATCTCTTACCAGTAATAACAGATATAAAAGAAAACAATCTTGAGGTACTACTTTACACTAGTAAAAGAGAAAAAAAAAAAGTTTAAAAAAATCAATGTTGGCAAGAATTCAATGAAATAGATTCACTTATTCATTGCTGGTATCAGGGTAAATTGGTAGGATCCTCTGGGTGAATACTTTCTTTATTCTCTTTAACCAATAATACCAGTTCTAGGTATTAACCCTAAAAAAATTTCAACTTAATAATTATACATACACACACACACACGTTCTTTACGGAGTTACTTATTAACCCAAAATGTAGTGACTTTAAATAGCTTAAAATGCAACCATTAAAAACTATGACTTTGGGGGGTGCACATGTGGTTCAGTGGTAGAATGCTCACCTTTCATGTGGGAAACCCGGGTTCGATTTGCATCCCCCCCAAAAAATTTTTCTTAATTATGACTTCATATAATGCTAGAGGAAAATGGAAAAGCTAAAAGTAGTGCGGTATGTATAAAGACCACGGTATGAAAAATGTGCAAACTCATGGATGGCAATACGCAAAAGCAAAAAGAGTTAAGTTAGTGTTGAGTAAGGTGAATGTTTTTATTACTGTTTCTTAAAGATGAAAGTTCTTTAATTTTACTATTACATTCAATAAAAGAAAAAAACTGCACCTGAAGCTGGGCCTGAAGTGAACGACGAGCTAACAAACTCTGGATCACATTGGTTCTGTCTAGACAATCCATGCAATTGCTGCGGAACACGCCTTCCTGGTTTGTCACCACCTTTCCAGCAGAGTCCACTAGAAAATAACTAAAACATATTTGTATAAACACTCTCATACCAAAGTCAGATGAGTCTACTTAGGACAAACCTCTTATCACATGAAAAGATTCTTGGCCTTAAGAGCCAGTGAATAAGCATTACTTATATCTGAAGAAAAGCAGATTTGAGTAATTGTAGCTGACAACTTCATACGTCTAAAAAAATATATATTTTAAAACCCAGCAAATGTCTACTAGAAAGGTTTTACTATATTACAATATAACTAAAATAATGACTGTTTTTTTGGGTTGCCAAGTTTAAAACTGTCACACAGTGGCAAGGCAAAATGGCATAATGGTATAGATTTCTTCTTCAGTTTTAAAATAAGTAAAGATTAATAAATGCACAGAATATAGTAAATCTGTAAACCAATACTACTTTGGAAAACAATTCAGAAAACACATACAGGAAGTGTCATAAGGATATTCAAACCCTTTAATTCATTGATTCTACTCTCAAGAATTTATTTTAAGAAAAAACATTTAACAAAAGTAAAATCATATATTTATTTAACAGAGAGTGATTCACTGCAGCACTATTTTTTATGGAAGGAAGAGAAAACAAAAGAAATCAGATGCTCAGTGTGAGGAAGAGCATTTAATTCAAACTATTACAGCACAATGAAATACTGATAAGCCATTAAGCACTAATGTTATAAAGACTATGTAGGGTAATGAAAAAATGCTTGTGTTAGAATGTTTAGTAAAAACAATGGAATATAAAACATAAGATGATTTCAAATAGGTAAAAATCTATAAATGTGTGCAAGGTAATTGATAAAAATATGAAAATATTTGGGCTTCAGTCATCTTTAATAATTTAAAAATATTTTTAAGTCTCCAAGTCTCATCCTTCAACAAAAAAATAAAAAATCATAAAACAGATATGCCCTGTTGATTCACTGAACTGTATTTGTAAGTTTGTTCACTAATGCATGATAAATGATTGATGTATATATATGCCTCTTACACTCCATTTCCACAGGAAAGAAAAAGTGCTTACCTTAATTCATCTTGCATTTCTGTAACCTGATCCAATAAAATACTTAGTCGATCCCATCTCATATTTCTACATTCTTTATGGAAGTCAAAGGCAATGTATCTACCAAAAGAAAAAGATATTCAGAAACTGACCAAAGATTACTCATTTCCCTTTTATTAATAACACCCTCATAAGCTGATTCTCTTCTTTATACCAGGCCATACCTATTTCTTTGGAACAGTGGAGTCTCCTTCTTTCTGTGTTTACCACTACACATACATACACACACACACACTCATCCCACCTTCTCACTCTCATACGTATGGGAGAGAGAGAGAGAGACAAAGATATATCTCTATATATACACACATAAATCCATACACATATACAAAAACAAACACACTTCTGTCTTCATATGTTCTTCTAGGGAGCCTCAGGGAGGAGTATAGGAAAAGCACAGGAAGGAATTACAACAAGATGCTAGAGAAGTGGGCTTATATATAGCAATCAAGTAGCTACTGTAAAGAGGCCTTACTCAATTGAATGCCTGGAATATATATATTTCCTACTCCCATGTGTAAATAATAGGGTTCAATCTGTTGTTTTAAAAAAATTGATTAAAACATTCAAAATGGTCAAACTTTATTTGGTCCAAGGAGGATTAGGCTGAGTATCTATCATGTACCAGGGGTTACGAGAAGCATAGTAATAGGATAGCTCCCACTCTGATTAGTTACAGTCCATCCTAAAAAAAAGTCACTTTCCTTTTATCAACATCTATATATCGCACATATACATGGTAGAGATAATTTTGTTTGCCAATCTGAAATGAATTGTTTAAAATTATCTAATATTTAAGAGGCATAATTTAAAAGTTAGAAGATATCTGACAGTGACAGTGTCCTACCATGAGCTGAAGAAAGCCATCTCTTGGAAGGGGAAAAAATTCTCAAAGTCAAGGAGAATGAAGAATGCAGAGAACTTGAGCACCATAGATACATGAGTTGTTCACATATCAAGACAAGTCATACAACAGGGGTACTGGGAGGACATTTCATTTTCATTTTCAAAGTAAAGATTCAGATTGAGTGACTGCTCTCATGTACTCCCTTGGCATCATGAGATTGAAGGCGCATCAATTAATGTGGGCATCTTGAGCAGATGGAGAGAGGGGTTCCTACAGTCTCAATGATTATCTTAGGTGAGAATAGTAGCCTTAGAAATTAACACAATGAGAGCAGAAATAAATGAAATTGAAAACATGAAAACAATAGAGAAAATCAATAAGACCAGAAGTTGGTTCTATGAGAAAATCAATAAGATTGATGGGCCCTTAGCAAGATTGACAAAAAGAAGAAGAGAGAGGATGCAAATAAATAAGATCAGAAATGGAAGAGGAGACATAACTACTGACCTCACAGAAAAAAGGAGGTAATAACAGGATACTATGAACAACTTTACGCTAATAAATACAACAATTTAGATGAAATGGACGTGTTCCTGGAAAGACATGAACAACCAACTTTGACTCAAGAAGAAATAGATGACCTCAATAAACCAATCACAAGTAAAGAAATTGAATCAGTCATTCAAAAGCTCCTTAAAAAGAAAAGTCCAGGACCAGACAGCTTCACATGTGAATTCTATCAAACATTCCAGAAAGAATTAGTACCAACTCTCCTCAAACTCTTCAAAAAAATCGAAGTGGAGGGAAAACTACCTAATTCATTCTATGAAGCCAACATCACCCTCATACCAAAACCAGGCAAAGATATTACAAAAAAAGAAAACTACAGACCAATCTCTCTAATGAATATAGATGCAAAAATCCTCAATAAAATTCTAGCAAATCGTATCCAACAACACATTAAAAGAATTATACATCATGACCAAGTAGGATTCATCCCAGGTATGCAAGGATGGTTCAACATAAGAAAATCAATTAATGTAATACACCATATCAACAAATCAAAGCAGAAAAATCACATGATCATCTCAATTGATGCAGAGAAGGCATTTGACAAGATTCAGCATCCTTTCCTGTTGAAAACACTTCAAAAGATAGGAATACAAGGGAACTTCCTTAAAATGATAGAGGGAATATATGAAAAACCCACAGCTAATATCATCCTCAATGGGGAAAAATTGAAAACTTTCCCCCTAAGATCAGGAACAAGACAAGGATGTCCACTATCACCACTATATTCAACATTGTGTTGGAGGTTCTAGCCAAAGCAATTAGACAAGGAAAAGAAATACAAGGCATCAAAATTGGAAAGGAAGAAGTAAAACTATCACTGTTTGCAGATGATATGATACTATACGTCGAAAACCCGGAAAAATCCACAACAAAACTACTAGAGCTAATAAATGAGTACAGCAAAGTAGCAGGTTACAAGATCAACATTCAAAAATCTGTAGCATTTCTATACACTAGTAATGAACAAGCTGAGGGGGAAATCAAGAAACAAATCCCATTTACAATCACAACTAAAAGAATAAAATACCTAGGAATAAATTTAACTAAAGAGACAAAAAACCTATATAAAGAAAACTACAAAAAACTGCTAAAAGAAATCACAGAAGACCTAAATAGATGGAAGGGCATACCGTGTTCATGGATTGGAAGACTAAATATAATTAAGATGCCAATCCTACCTAAATTGATCTACAGATTCAATGCAATACCAGTCAAAATCCCAACAACTTATTTTTCAGAAATAGAAAAACCAATAAGCAAATTTATCTGGAAGGGCAGGGTGCCCCGAATTGCTAAAAACATCTTGAGGAAAAAAAACGAAGCTGGAGGTCTCGTGCTGCCAGACTTTAAGGCATATTATGAAGCCACAGTGGTCAAAACAGCATGGTATTGGCATAAAGATAGATATATCGACCAATGGAATCGAATAGAGTGCTCAGATATAGACCCTCTCATCTATGGACATTTGATCTTTGATAAGGCAGTCAAGCCAACTCACCTGGGACAGAACAATCTCTTCAATAAATGGTGCCTAGAGAACTGGATATTCATATGCAAAAGAATGAAAGAAGACCCATATCTCACACCTTATACAAAAGTTAAGTCAAAATGGATCAAAGATCTAAACATTAGGTCTAAGACCATAAAACAGTTAGAGGAAAATGTAGGGAGATATCTTATGAAACTTACAATTGGAGGCGGTTTTATGGACCTTAAACCTAAAGCAAGAGCACTGAAGAAGGAAATAAATAAATGGGAGCTCCTCAAAATTAAACACTTTTGCGCATCAAAGAACTTCATCAAGAAAGTAGAAAGACAGCCTACACAATGGGAGATAATATTTGGAAATGACATATCAGATAAAGGTCTAGTATCCAGAATTTATAAAGAGATTGTTCATCTCAACAACAAAAAGACAGCCAACCCAATTACAAAATGGGAAAAAGACTTGAACAGACACCTACCAGAAGAGGAAATACGGATGGCCAAGAGGCACATGAAGAGATGCTCAATGTCCCTGGCCATTAGAGAAATGCAAATCAAAACCACAATGAGATATCATCTCACACCCACCAGAATGGCCATTATCAACAAAACAGAAAATGACAAGTGCTGGAGAGGATGTGGAGAAAGAGGCACACTTATCCACTGTTGGTGGGAATGTCAAATGGTGCAACCACTGTGGAAGGCAGTTTGGCGGTTCCTCAAAAAGCTGAATATAGAATTGCCATACGACCCAGCAATACCATTGCTAGGTATCTACTCAAAGGACTTAAGGGCAAAGACACAAACGGACATTTGCACACCAATGTTTATAGCAGCGTTATTTACAATTGCAAAGAGATGGAAACAGCCAAAATGTCCATCAACAGAAGAATGGCTAAACAAACTGTGATATATACATACGATGGAATATTATGCAGCTTTAAGACAAGATAAACTTATGAAGCATGTAATAACATGGATGGACCTAGAGAACATTATGCTGAGTGAGTCCAGCCAAAAACTAAAGGACAAATACTGTATGGTCCCACTGATGTGAACGGACATTCGAGAATAAACTTGGAATATGTCATTGGCAACAGAGTCCAGCAGGAGGTAGAAACAGGGTAAGATAATGGGTAATTGGAGTGGAAGGGATACAGACTGTGCAACAGGACTAGATACAAAAACTCAAAAATGGACAGCACAATAATACCTAAGTGTAAAGTAATCATGTTAAAACAACTGAATGAAGCTGCATCTGAGCTACAGGTTTTTTTTGTTTTTTGTTTTTTTTTTACTATTATTATTACTTTTATTTCTTTTCTCTATATTAACATTCTATATCTTTTTGTGGTGTGTTGCTAGTTCCTCTAAACCGATGCAAATGTACTAAGAAATGATGATCATGCATCTATGTGATGATGTTAAGAATTACTGATTGCATATGTAGAATGGTATGATTTCTAAATGTTGGGTTAATTTCTTTTTTTTCCGTTAATTAATAAAAAAAAAAGAAATTAGCACAAAAATTCAGAGGTTAGACAACTGAATATCTGATAACTTAGGGCAGCCATTTTTTTCAGGTGAGCATTTGTCTGTTTATATTCTATTTTTAAATTTTTAAACTTTTTTTACTGTATAATATAACATATATACAAAGCAAAGAAAGAAAAAAGCAATAATTTTCATAGCACTCTTCAATAAGAAGTTACAGGACAGATCCCAGAGTTTGTCATCGGCTACCATACCATCCTCTCAGATTTTTCCTTCTAGCTGCTTCAGAATATAGGAGGCTAGAAGGAATAAATATTTTTTTATCATCACAATTGACTTTTTCTTTTTTGTGAAAAATAACGTATATACAAAAAAACAATAATTTTCAAAGCACAGCACATTTAGTGGTAGAACAAATTTCAGAGTATGGAATGGCTACAATTCCACAATTTTAGGTTTTTACTTCTAGCTGCACTAAGATATTGGAGACTGAAAGAAATATCTTTTTTGGCATGGGCAGGCTCTGGGATTCAAACCCAGGTCTGCAGCTTGGCAGGCGAGAATTCTTGCCACTGAGCCACCGTTGCACCATCTAGAAATATCAATTTAATGATTCAGCAATCAAATTCATTTATTAAATCCTACTGTCTCTATATAACTCCACCATCACCTCTGATCTGTTTTTTTGCATGGGCAGGCACTAGGAATTAAACCCAGGTCTCCGGCATGGCAGGCAAGAATTCTGCCACTGAGTCACCATCACACTGCCCTTTCTATCCCTCTCTTTGGAGGTATTTGGGCTAAGGCCATTCTAAGTTTTTCATGCTGGAGGGAGCTGTCAATAATATGGGGTAGGGTGATGGAACTAGCTGATGTTCTGCAGCGGTTGGACCCTGTCATGCTCAGGTTCATGCCAGGTGGTGATACCTGTTTGTCTGGTTGGGGAAGTGCTGGCCTGTTTTTTGCTATGAGGACATTTCACAGAATTAAATCATGAGCACATTGGCTGCATCCACAGCTGATTCCATCTGTAATCAGCCAAGGGGAGTGTCTTCTTTAATGAGTGATACTTAATCTAATCACTGAAAGTCTTTTAAGGAGGATGCAGAAGAGACAGGTTCTCTTCCTGCTTCAGTGGCGACCTCTCGTGGAGCTCATCCAGACCGTATATCAGTATCGTCAGCTTCACAGTCTGCCCTACAGATTTTGGACTCTACGTTTCCACGGTTATGTGAGACACTTTTATAAATTTTATATTTACAAATATTTCCTGTTGATTCTGTTTCTCTAGAGAACCCTAACTAATACAGGCCCTCTAAGTTTCAGGATTTATCTGGTCCAGGGACCCATCTGGAGGTTGTAGGCTTCTAGAAAGGTACCATAGTGCATGGAGCCTTTGTAGAATCTTATATATTGCCCGAGGTTTTCTTTGTGATCGGCTGGAAAGGTTGTGGTTGTGGTTTTGCAAGTTATGATAGGTAGAAATGTCTAAATTGCTTAAGAGTGACCTCCAGAGTGACCTCTCGACTCTTCCAGACACTGATACTTTAGTTACACTTCTTTCCAATCCCCGCTTTTTTTTTCATTAGCTATATATTTATTCTTTTGCCTCTCTCATTAGATCTTTCCCCCTTTTGTAATTGTTGATCCCACAGTGCCAGGCCCAGAATCATCCCTGGGAGTCATCTCCCACGCCTCCAGGGAGACTTTTACCCCTGGATGTCATATCCTATGTAGGGGGGGCAGAATACTGATTTTACTTGCAGAGTTGGGTTTAGAGAGAGTGAGGCCATATATGAGCAACAAAAGAGGTCCTCCAAAAGTAACTGTTAAGCTTCTCTTCTACCTACATAAGTTTCACAAGAGTAAACCTCAAGATTAAGGGCTTGACCTTGATTTGGATGTTCTGAATGTGTGACACAGTATCAGGAGATTTCCTGATGGTAAAGTTTAATAGTTCCATATTTTTTCTTCCACTCTTCAAGGGACTTTGCCAACACATTTTTTTGTTTGTGTGTTTAAACATGGGCAGGCACCGGGAATTGAACCCAGGTCTCTGGCACGGCAGGTAAGAATTCTGCCACTGAGCCATCATCATACCACCCGCCAATACTTTTTGATTATCTGCCTAATATACTGTAGGATGTATCCAGGCATTACATTAAGGTATACAAGATTAAAGGCCCTCATTCTTATTCTGGGCTCACTGTGTTTCAATTGTTCAAATGAGCTATACAGATAGGTTGAGTTAGATTATGCGCTACAAAAAATTTAGGTCCCAGACAAAATAAACCTTTCTTTCTTTGGTCTCGAAGAGTAGGTATGGTTCTAAAATACCAACACTGTCTTCCTTACCCCTGCGTTCTGAATAACTTTAATCGCAACCTGATCGGCTTTGTTCTTATCTCTAAGTGCCAGGTTATCAATCTATAAAACGCCTCTCACAATCCAGAAACAATAATCACCACTCCGCACTACATGTGTCTGCTCTAAAAGCTTACAATCGAGGCCCCTGTTTTCTATTTTTTAAACTTTTTTTATTGTATAGTATAACATATATACAAAGCAAGGAAATAAAAAAGCAAGTTCTCACAGCACTCTTCAAAAAGTAGTTACACAGAGAATGGGTTCAGGAATGGAAGGGAAATGATTCATCGTATATTGTTTTGTACTTTTTGAGTTCCGAACTCAAAAAAATAAATAATTTAAAACTGAAAGAAAAGAAAAGTGGTTACAGGATAGATCCCAGAGTTTGTCATGGGCTACCATACGAGCCTCTCATATTTTTTCTTCTAGCTGCTCCAGAATATAGGAGGCTAAAGGGCTTATATACTTTTTTATCATCACAATCGACTTTTTTTCCTTCTTTTTTTGTGAACAATAACATATATACAAAAAAGCTATAAATTTCAAAGCACAGTACCACAATCAGTTTTAGAACATATTTCAGACTGACATGGGTTACAATTTCACAATTTTATGTTTTTACTTCTAGCTGCCCTAAAATACTGGAGACTAAAAGAGAGATATCAATTTAATGATTCAGCATTCATATTCACTTGTTAAGTACTATCCTCCATGTATAATTCTACCATCACCTTTGATCTTTCCATACCTCTCTTTGGGGTTGTTTGAGCTATGGCAATTCTAAATTTTTGCTATTGGAAGGGTCTGTCACTAATATGGGATAGGGAGATGGAACTAGGGATGGGATAGGGAGAGGCTAGTAGGCCATGTTTTCTCATAAGCATTTTCTAAAGGAAACCATATAATAATTGTTCTTTTGTTTCTGGCTTATTTTGCCTCACAGGGCAGCCATTTTCAAAGGCAACTCCAATGAAAGTACAGTATGAGTTATTTTTAGAGCGCTATGACCAGAAAATAGTCCCAGATTTGTTTAAACAATTTAAGTAACTAATTCACTAGCACCTAGCTGCCTTGGATTCTTAAGCCTGTGATCTTATTCTGAAATTACATTTATATCATCTAAGAAAGAGTTAGTTAAATTTTGATAATGATTTAAGTATATTTTTTATTTCTAAATTCTATAGTCAAGCAATTCTACTTCTTTCCACAATTACAAAGAAAGTCTGAGAGACCTATCACCTTGCACATCTCACTTTTATACCCAATTTCCAAAAGAATTTCCTATTACTAATACTTCCTACCACTTCTCAGAAGTACAACCAAATGACTTTTTTCTTTAAGGCCACTCACCAATCCATCAACTTTAATTCACTTAATTTACCCACTGCAACAACTGGTTAAAAAACCAAAGAGTGAATCAGCCCAATAGATACCTTAAAGACAACAATAATCTACCATTTAACTTCAGGCTTAAACTGAAAGACTGATATTTTCCCTTGCCAGAATACATATTAACTAAAAGTTATTCAAAATATACTTTTTTTCCTATATCCTCTATCTGATGGTATTTAGAAATCATAGAAAGGAAATAATAATAGCTTTGGGATGTTCACTCATTGGCAGTAGGTGTCCTCCAAGTTGCCTAGAACACCAAGGACTTACCTTGGTAATCTATTATTTAAGTTAAGTTCTCAAAGTTAGCTGCCTCTACAAACTCCAAATTCCTCAAGACTCTATCTTAACCAGGGTGTAATATAACAGCCAGTGGATGAATTTTTTCCAGTAAATACATGCCATGCTCCAATCCCAGAGATTCGATTTTACAAGCTTGAGGTACATTCTGAGTAAGCTCCTCTGATGACTCTGAGGCACACTCTGGTTAGGAATTCCTTCTCTGAGTTGTTCAAGGTACATTTGGGCAGGTTCTACTGTGAGGTGAAAGTGGATGGAGTGAGGGCCCGATGAAGTTACTACAGCTTCTGAGTGGACACAAAAGACAAACTCTTCCCCAAGGATTCATTATATTATTCTATTTTTGCATATGTTTGAAATTTCCCAATTTCTCCCAAAAGAACACAGTACCATTTCTTTGGAAAGTCTTCTCCCAACTGCCTGAGTCTACTTCCTATCCTATAATGCCATCCTCACCTCCCACCCCGGTTTCTGACTATAGAAAGTTCCAAATCAGATGATCTGTTATCTGGCACCTTTTCGCAGGGCAACTGTGGATATTTTAGGATTCCCATCTTTTGACAAGGCTGACTGCTGAATACATATACAGGGAGGCAAAGCTCCTCTCCAAAATAGATCACCATGTAGCAGATGAATTGTCCTAGTTTGTGTAAGGCTGGGACCACAGACACCACATGAAATAATCACAAGGAATTGACATTTGTGACCCAATGGCCATAGGGACATAAAGCCTCAATGAAGGAATTCTGATCAGGGACTCAACTTTTACTAAACTCAAATTCAAACTCAATGTTTAGAAGTTATTCTGCAAAATGAAATTATGCCAGTGAAAATTTCAAGCCAACAAAATCATGCCTTGATCTATTATTGAAAAAATTGCAAGCTGAAATATGTCTTGTAAGACCTATGGGTATACAACTTTCTATGTGCACAAAATATGATCCAAAAGGACCTGCAACTGATTTCGATCTAGTGGAGGTACCTGATCATTCCACTTCCTAAGGAAGACACCATTGTTGCAAATGTCTGCTCAAGTGGCTTCTCTGAGCCCTTCTGGTTAACCTGTAAGAAATTAAAAACACCAGTATCTTTCTGCAAATTTATTTAAAAGGAGATGGTAACTTTTTTTGTTTTGTTTTTAAAGAAACATACCAGATTGAGTATGATTTGTTTTCCATAAATAATTATTTGTGAATCAAAATGCCTTTGGAAACCATCCATCTGGGGGTGGAAAAAAACAGAATAAAGTATAATCTTATATACTTTATAAGAATACATCATAGGACTACTTATAAGATTTTTAAAAGGATCTCCTTAAATGTCTGATATCCATATTCAAGGGAATAAGATTACCATGGCTTCTAAATATTCTAAATACCACGTAGCAAGTAGTAATTGTAAGCCATTTTACTCTGAGCCTCAATATTACCATTTCAATTCTGAGTATAATCTCAAATAGAATTCATGAAGTACTCTGAACAGCATAAAAAAGCAAAGCTTACTGAGATCTCTAAAATCTAAATTTGTCAAGCCATTTAATTGGTTTGTTTTTTCACATTTCCGGCATGCCATCTATACAGCTTTCTGATTTAGAGGTTCCTTGTATACCAGAACCAAGGAGAAAGGTCTCAAAGATATTGAATTCTGATACATGGGGGACAAATATGAGTCCTATAAAAAAACTATGTCATTAAGCTTCATTTTTAACCAATGAGAAAAGCCTGGAAGATGCATACATGATTTGCTACTTTGTTGATCAGTGGCAGTGGTTTGTACTTGAGGTTTGGTCTTTGGGACCAGAAAACCGGTATTGATCCTCGAGTCTAAAAGGAAAGAGAGAAATGCGAAAATAAACGTACACATATACACACACACTTGTTTTTCTTAGCTTGTTGTCAGGGATACATATATCAACGTCTTTGCAAAGCAAAAACTAACACAACCTAGCAACTATGAAAGAAGTTACACGTACCCACTCTTAAACTTCATATTTTGTGGGAATACATTTGGAGAGGCTTTTTCTCCCTTCTGATTTTATATATATGGCGCTTGTGTAGTAGACAGCTCTGTGTTTCCCTAAATTCTAAAATAAATCAATTTCTCCATGGGTAGAAAATTAACAAGTTATATCTATTATATAATTTCCCACTATGAAAAACTTAAAAAATGACTTGATTCATTTTCAGATGAAAATGTTTTTGAACACATGAATATGTTTAACTACTATGCTCTGGAGCCATAAGTGATCCACAAGTTCTCAAAGAGGAAATGAAAGAGTGGTATTATCTCACAATGAAGTGCAAGTCAATCGTAAACCAGCATTCTGTCCCTTCATTTTTGCCCTGAACAAGTCTAAAGGGTTTAGGCAGATAGGTGGCATTTAACTTGTTTTTTTCTGGTGGTACTTAATTTTAAGAGCAGGAAACATAAGCAGATGAGTGCCATTTTAATGGATTAACCTTGTTTTATGGGAACTTTTATCCCCACTGTAGACAAGGCTATCACTAAACAACAACAACAACAACAAAAAGAAAGTAAAAAAAAAAGAGAAGGGAAAGGAAGGGAAGGGAATTCTGTGGTATTTCAACATGACAGAGAACTCTGATGCAGCAGAAAAGGCCAAATGGCTGGATCCCTGGCTTTGCCTAACAGACATGGTAACTTGCCTGTACAAATGAAGCCCTGCTCCCATTGTAGTGCACAATTTGTTCTGTTTCTACAAAGTTAGCTGCATGGCCTTCAGAATCAATCCCTAGATTTAAAAAATAAAAGTTAGCTATATTTATTACATAAGAAACATGTCAGATCTCACTAGTTCAGGTTAACTTGGAGAGAAGTAAATATGTTTAAATTAGTGGGAAAATATGTACAAAAATAAGTTTCAAACAAATGCATAGAATATGACCACAAAGCTAACAGATGCTCATTCGTTTAAACAAGCTTAAAGAGGTTTACCAAGGACCTATTAATAAACAGATGAAGTTGGTTGCTATTTATTATAAAAATTATTATACATATACAACGCCTCTAGAAGTGTTTCTCAAATTTAAGCCATCTTTTAAAGAAAAAAAATTGTCAAGGATCACTGAGAGTATGTCCATATATCCCAGTTTTTAAAGTTAAACCCATCAAATTTGGTGCTCATACTTAATAATGCAAATGGCACAGCAGACGCTTATATTAATTTTAATTATCAAAATGAAAATATAAAATTATATATGATGCTAGAACTTCTAAAACCCCAGTAATATATTACATCAAACTGAGTTTGGAAAGCACTGCTCTAGAGTATTATAGTCCTGATACTGGTTAATCCTTTAAATATTTGAAGGATTCCTTTACAATCTTGTTTACATGAGTCATTCTACTAAGAAAGAACTTGCTATGCAATGGCAATTCTCCAGCTAATCCCTAAACCAAATGACCTGATTAACAAAAAGAAATCAATGTGGTTCTAATTGTCCCAAACATTTCTTAACATCCTTTCTACCTATCTCCCAAACGTAATATTTTGAGGTAATACCAGTATTTCTGCTAATATACTATGGCAAAAAAGTACCAGCAGAGAACAAAATTACTCAGTCAAATCAGAAATGAAATGATTTCTCAATACTTTCTAAGATTACTTGTTAGAAGCATGGGCTATACTTACTTATTTCCTACCATAATTCCCATTAAGAAATAAGTTGCACTGGCCATTAGAGAAATGCAAATCAAAACCACAATGAGATATCATCTCACACCCACCAGAATGGCCATTATCAACAAAACAGAAAATGACAAGTGCTGGAGAGGATGTGGAGAAAGAGGCACACTTATCCACTGTTGGTGGGAATGTCAAATGGTGCAACCACTGTGGAAGGCAGTTTGGCGGTTCCTCAAAAAGCTGAATATAGAATTACCATACGACCCAGCAATGCCATTGCTAGGTATCTACTCAAAGGACTTAAGGGCAAAGACACAAACGGACATTTGCACACCAATGTTTATAGCAGCGTTATTTACAATTGCAAAGAGATGGAAACAGCCAAAATGTCCATCAACAGAAGAATGGCTAAATAAACTGTGGTATATACATATGATGGAATATTATGCAGCTTTAAGACAAGATAAACTTATGAAGTATGTAATAACATGGATGGACCTAGAGAACATTATGCTGAGTGAGTCCAGCCAAAAACTAAAGGACAAGTACTGTATGGTCCCACTGATGTGAACGGACATTAGAGAATAAACTTGAAATATGTCATTGGTAACAGAGTCCAGCAGGAGTTAGAAACAGGGTAAGATAATGGGTAATTGGAGTGGAAGGGATACAGACTGTGCAACAGGACTAGATACAAAAACTCAAAAATGGACAGCACAATAATACCTAATTGTAAAGTAATCATGTTAAAACACTGAATGAAGCTGCATCTGAGCTAAAAAAAAAAAAAGAAATAAGTTGCAGTTATTTGTAAAAGTGAGAAAAGGAGAGTGAAAGAGATAGATCTTCATGAAAAGATTTCTAAGATATATTAACATTAAAAAAAGAAAAGGAAAAATCAAGATGGAGAAAAGTATTCATGTTTTAGAACCACTGTGTACAAAAGGAGGGGAAGAAAAACACACACCTGCATGAAAATTATCCTGAAGGATGAATAAGAAACTAACAACTGATTAGATGGCAGGAGTGTGAGAAGTGAGCAGATAAGACCAGGAATGGGAAAGTTTTTTCATTGTATATTTTTGTAAATTTTTTAATATTAGAACTATGTGAATGTGTACTATTCAAATGACTGAATTAAATATTTTTTCACACCAGAAAATCTAGTTATAAGGGAGTTGCTAATTCTAATTCTGGTTCTGTGATCTTGACTAGGTCACTCATTCAAATGTCTTTCTTCCTCTGCTATATCACCCATAATGAGGAAGAGTAACCAAATAACCTCTACAATTTCCTGCTCAGAACTTCTGTAATTTATTTAATGGCCCATAGGATTTTATTCTGATATAATCCAGTAAAAAATAAACAGAAAGGGCTAGAGAAACTCCTTTTCATAATGAAAGTAACGTTTAATATTTAAAAGCTTAAGCTGACCAAATTAGCATGTTGCTAGTACAAAGGCTAGAGAGCAAATGTTCAAATGTAAATGTTTATAAAAGTGGCAGGCATAAAGTAAAATACTGAGCTTTAAGCACAAAGAAATAAGAACAATTCAAGAAAATACTTTATGATATCAAATTTAGGTTACTGAAAACTACAGTTAAATTCAGCTGTGCTTTCAGAAATCCAGCAAATGTGTTAGGTTTCTCTTTAAGCAGGAAGCGGCAGCCTATAGTGTCCCATTACCATTTGCAATGAAATTACAGTAGCAGGAGTAAAGAAAGCACAGAAGACCTATTTAATCATTATTTATGTAGTGAGGCCATCTATCAAATGATAATAAAAACAAATAAAATACAAAAGTTTACATGTCACCATGAGCGAAAAGGGTAGTTAGTTATAGATATGACCCAATAATGAAAATATTAATCTTACCTCTTACATAATACCGCACACCAGCTCTGAAACAACTTCTCCTTGATATGAGAATCCAATCAAAGTACTTCCCATTAATAGAACATGAATGCATAGTAATAACTTAACCCATTAAGAAAAATGTAACATATACAGAAATCATATGTATTTTTTTCAGATTCAATCTTATTTTATTTATTCTAGTAAGAATGACTATGTTTAAGAGTAAAAAGGTCAGAGAATATGCAAATTGTTTTGGATCTTCATGAATATTCATGATTTTAGGAATAATATTCAATTGTGTCCTTCTGTCAAGTCAGTAATCCTACAATGACATATACACAGTAGTTTAAATGGTTTACTATAGTGCTTCTATTTAATAATGTGGATTCCATTCCCTGATATCCACAACCACTTTATAAAAATAAATAAGTATTAACCACATCACCAGAAAACCTACTCCAAATGAAAAACATCAAATTAGATTAATCTTCAAATAGAAATGAAAAAAAAAGGGGAAAGACTAGGCTACTGAAAAAAAACACACCCAGAAATATGCATAATTACAAATGTAAATGAACTATAACAGTTGGTAGACATATGAACATTTACAGATCAAACTATGAATTAAAGATTATCCAAAAACATGCTAAAAACATCTTGAGGAAAAAAAACGAAGCTGGAGGTCTAGCGATGCCGGACTTTAAGGCATATTATGAAGCCACAGTGGTCAAAACAGCATGGTATTGGCATAAAGATAGATATATCGACCAATGGAATCGAATAGAGTGCTCAGATATAGACCCTCTCATCTATGGACATTTGATCTTTGATAAGGCAGTCAAGCCAACTCACCTGGGACAGAACAGTCTCTTCAATAAATGGTGCCTAGAGAACTGGATATTCATATGCAAAAGAATGAAAGACGACCCATCTCTCACGCCCTATACAAAAGTTAACTCAAAATGGATCAAAGATCTAAACATTAGGTCTAAGACCATAAAACAGTTAGAGGAAAATGTTGGGAGATATCTTATGGATCTTACAACTGGAGGAGGTTTTATGGACCTTAAACCTAAAGCAAGAACACTGAAGAAGGAAATAAATAAATGGGAGCTCCTCAAAATTAAACACTTTTGTGCATCAAAGAACTTCATCAAGAAAGTAGAAAGACAGCCTACACAATGGGAGACAATATTTGGAAATGATATATCAGATAAAGGTCTAGTATCCAGAATTTATAAAGAGATTGTTCATCTCAACAACAAAAAGACAGCCAACCCAATTACAAAATGGGAAAAAGACTTGAACAGACACCTACCAGAAGAGGAAATACGGATGGCCAAGAGGCACATGAAGAGATGCTCAATGTCCCTGGCCATTAGAGAAATGCAAATCAAAACCACAATGAGATATCATCTCACACCCACCAGAATGGCCATTATCAACAAAACAGAAAATGACAAGTGCTGGAGAGGATGTGGAGAAAGAGGCACACTTATCCACTGTTGGTGGGAATGTCAAATGGTGCAACCACTGTGGAAGGCAGTTTGGCGGTTCCTCAAAAAGCTGAATATAGAATTGCCATACGACCCAGCAATACCATTGCTGGGAATCTACTCAAAGGACTTAAGGGCAAAGACACAAACGGACATTTGCACACCAATGTTTATAGCAGCGTTATTTACAATTGCAAAGAGATGGAAACAGCCGAAATCTCCATCAACAGAAGAGTGGCTAAACAAACTGTGGTATATACATACGATGGAATACTATGCAGCTTTAAGACAGGATAAACTTATGAAGCATGTAATAACATGGATGGACCTAGAGAACATTATGCTGAGTGAGTCTAGCCAAAAACTAAAGGACAAATACCGTATGGTCCCACTGATGTGAACAGACATTCGAGAATAAATTTGGAATATGTCATTGGTAACAGAGTCCAGCAGGAGGTAGAAACAGGGTAAGATAATGGGCAATTGGAGTTCAAGGGATACAGACTCTGCAACAGGACTAGATACAAAAACTCAAAAATGGACAGCACAATAATACCTAATTGTAAAGTAATCTTGTTAAAACACTGAATGAAGCTGCATCTGAGCTATTGGTTTTTGTTTTGTTTTGTTTTGTTTTGTTTTGACTTTACTATTATTACTTTTATTTTTGTCTCTATATTAACATTCTATATCTTTTTCGGTTATGTTGCTAGTTCTTCTAAACCGATGCAAATGTACTAAGAATTGATGATCATGCATCTATGTGATGATGTTAAGAATTACTGATTGCATATGTAGAATGGTATGATTTCTAAATGTTGGGTTAATTTCTTTTTTTCCGTTAATTAAAAAAAAAAAAAGAGAGAGAAGGGGTAATTGGAGCTGAAGGGATACAGACTGTACAACGGGACTGGATATAAAAACTCAGAAATGGACAGCACAATACTACCCAATTGTAATGCAATTATGTTAAAACACTGAATGAAGCTGCATGTGAGGGCTAGGGTTTTTTTTTTTCTTTCTATTAATGTTTTAATTCTTATTCTGTTGTCTTTTTATTTCTTTTTCTAAATCGATGCAAATGTACTAAGAAATGATGAATATGCAACTATGTGATGTTATTAAGAATTACTGATTGTACATGTAGAATGGAATGATTTCTAATTGTTTTGTTAATTCTTTTTTTAATTAATAAAAAAAAACTAAAAAAAAAAAAAAAGATTATCCAAAAACAGAAATATTTTAACATTTTTTCCTTGAAATAGTAAAAGTGAACTTAAATATGAAAAACAGACTCTCTCCAAAAGCTTTTAATATAAAACTATTTCCTTAACTACTCATTAGAGCATATGCTGTAAGACAATACCATTCAATAATGTAACTAATTCTAAAGGCTGACCTGTCCATTTCATTCCTAGAGAAACAGCCGCACAAGTCTTTGGAGTCTATATACCTCTTACATTAAAATGTCTTTATTGAGAAATATAATAAACAGAGAAGATTATATAATGTATAAATACATTTAAAAAGAATAAAAATTACAAAAACACCTAGGTAACCCTCTGTCTGGCTCCCTTACTGCCTTCCAAGAGGTAACCACTATCCACTCAGTTCATTATACTCTAGCTTGTCTTTCTAGTTTTGCCATTAAATAATTCAGTGTTTAGTTTGAACAGTTTTTTACCTGTCTTTTTGAAAGGTCCTTTATAAAAGGAATTATATGTATTCTTTTCGTTTGCTTTATTTGTTCAACATTATATTCATGAGTTTCATTTGCTGCTATGGCTGTATAATATTCCACTGTATGAATACTACAGTTTTTCTATTCTACTGAACATGGACATAATTCATTTCCAGTTTTTGTTATTATAGAGGTTTACAACAAACATCTCTGCACATAAATATGTGATTGTGTCTCTAATGAAGGATCAGTACTGCTGGGTCACAGAGTCAGAGTACAGTCATCTCATTTTATTAGGAAATGCCAAATTGTCTTGAGGATTACTTTGGCTTCTCATCCTTACCAACATTTGATATTGTCTGTTAATGTTTGCAGACTGGTGGGTATGATATAAAGAGATTTATTTCATTGTTTCAATAGGCTTACCTTTTTTACTTCTTCATTTGTTTGGGTTTGCCCCATGGGTTGCTTTCTATATGTAGCATTTTTTCTTAATGTAATTTGATTCATCTATCATAAAGCATAATAGCATAATAAAATAAATATCTGTGAAGCTATCATCCAACCTAAGAATCAGAACAGTACCAACACCTGAATCCATTTATCTTTTCCTCCTCCATTTCATCTAACTGCCTCCCCACTCATAAGTAACAACTATTCTCTAGTGTGTGGATTATAAAAATTGTACCATGTTATTCATAAACTTCAAGCCCTTGATCCCCACCTCCACCATATTAAGTTTCTAAGGTTCATTCTTACTGCCTAGAGCAGTAGTTTATTCTCTTTAGTGCTGTGTAGTCTATGGAGGGGAGACACTACAAGAGATCTAATTTTTCCGCTGAGGGAACTTGTATTGCTTATATTTTTCTTCTAACAGTGGTGCTGTGAACATACCTCACTAAACCTAATATAAATGTATTCAATATACTAGAAGTGCCAACAAATTCAGAAGTAATGCCAAATTTTCAAAATGGTGGTACTGACTGACATTACCAATACAAGTTCTTAATGATGACACTTGGTATCATCAGACTTAACAGCTTATCTTGAGCTTCCAGTTTGCTCTTCTTTAAAAGCCTCAACACTAGGCAAGAATCTGTGGAGTATTTACTCATCCACTCACCTAACCATCTATTTTGAGCAAGGGCACAAACATGAATAAGGCATGAGCCTGCCCTTCAGCACTAAGTTTAGCAGGGAATATAACTGACTGCCTTATGAATCATCTTCCCCTGATTACAAGACAAATATATATACACACATACACACTTCAAAGAATTCAGAAAATATAGAAGAAATAAAAAATCTCAAATTCCTTCACGGCAATTAGAAGACGTGAATGTTTTTTGAATGCTTTTAAGAAGTTGGTATAAAAAATGATCGACGTGATGTATCATTTTTACTAAGAAGTAATCTGAAAGTTGAAGGTATTCCTATCATGCTGTAAATTTATCATAAATGTGTTAGATCATATTCTAGGTACTCTTAATTGCATATCTTTTATGCCCTGAAAATCTGAAGGCTAATTCAAATTGGTATGTTTTAGAACATTTAAGATGACAGAGGACTGCTTTTAATACAAATCCCTAAAAGCACTACCTAAACACATTTGTTCTTAGTTTATCTTTAGGAGAGCATGGAAAACTCCAGGGAGAAAATGAAAAAGACAAAAACAAAGACAGGATAAAGGAGCTTTCATCGTGAGATTTTTTTATTCCCTCACAGCAGCGGAAAATATTTCTTCTGTTACTTGTCAGTTTTTCTTCAAGTATAATAAGTACAATAATTTGAGATCATGTTAACACAATAAACAAACACATATTTCAAATTTAATTAATCTGTAACACAGATTTAAAAATATACAGTACTGTATTATCCCACCTAATACAAAACAACACAAAAGTACTCTGGGGGAGGATTGTGTTAAGAAGGTAGAGTAGGATGCTCCAAGAATCAGTTCCCTCACCAAAACAACTATTGAACTGGTAGAAACTGTCAGAATACATTATTTTGGAACTCTAGAGTCTAGTGAAACACTGGAAATGTATCCAAGGATCCAGGATCCAGGGAAGAGCTGGAGGAAGAGGCTGGTAAACTGCAGTTAATACTGGTGAATTTCACCATCCCTGTAGCAGCTAACATCCTTCATCCCCCAACTACATAGCAGGCAGCAGTGGGCACTAGAGCCTGGGCTCCTAGTGTTACAACTCCCTGGGCCCAGGGTGGAAAACAAAGGCCTACCTCTCCACAATCTGGGGGAGTGTGGTCTGATTACTGATAACTACCTGGGATCAGATACTTTAGATTGCTAGGGGCCTGGCTCGAAGGCAGCCATTGTACCAATCACCTTCAGGGAAAAGCAGCAATAACTTCCTAACGAGGTAGTACATGCTTCTTTTTTCCTTCTCCTTTTGACAATTTCCATTCTTTGTATGTTTGCAAAAGTCCAAATTGACATCTCCAGCCATAAACAATAATGACAGCCACTACCACCAAAACAAAAAAACAAACCCTTGCAACTTAAGAGGAGATAGAGAATTAGATTTCCAGAATTACAACTTAAATATTCAATTTTCAATATAAAATTACAAGAAAAAAAACATACAGAAGGAGGAAAGTACGGCTCATTCACAGGAAAAAAAGTATTTGCCAACAACCCTCCCTGAGGAAGTTCATACATTGGAACTTTTAGTGAAAGACTTTAAATCAACTATCTTAAATACCTTCAGTGAACTTAAGGAACCCATATACATAGAACTAAAAGAAATTAGAAAAACATTGCATAAAATAAAGAGGTGGAAGTTATACAAAGGGACCAAACAAATCTTGGAGCTGCAAAAGAGTAACTGAAATGAAGAACTCATTAGATTCAACAGCAGATTTGAAAAGGCAGAAAAAAAGGTCAGTGAACTTCAAGATAAGACAATAAAAATTATCCAGTGTGATTGGAGATAGAAAAAATAATGAATAAAAATTAACAGAGCCTGAGAGACATGTGGGAAGGACATCATCAAGCACAACATACACATCATTGGAATCCCAGAAGAGCAAGAGAGAGAAAAAAGGGGCAGAAAAAGCATTTGAAGAAATAATGGCCGAAAACTTTCTCAATCTGATGAAAGACATGACTATACACATCTAGGAAGTCCAACAAACTCCAAGCAGGACAAACTCTAAAATGTCTACACCAGGACACATTAAAGCAAAATTGTCAAAATTCAAAGATAAAGAGAGGATTTGAAAGCAGTGATAAGTGACCAGTCACATATAAAAATGCCCCAATAAGATTAACGCAGATTTGCCATCAGAAACCATGGAGCCCAAAAGACAGTGGGATGGCATATTCAAAGGTCAAAAAGAAAAAAAAACATCAAAACATTTCAGCCAGAATTCTATATCTGGCAAAATGATCTTTAAAAAATAAGGGAGAAATGAGAACATTTGCTGATAAACAAAAGCAAAAAGAGTTCATTATCAGAATACCTGCCCTATAAGATGTGATTAAAGGGAGGTTTTCAGGCTGAAATAAAAGGACACCACACAGTAAATTAAAGCCATAACAAGAAATAAGCAACACTGGTAAAGATAACTTCACAAGTAAATAAAAAATCTTGTATTATTGTACTAAAGGCTTATAACTGCTTTCTCCTTCATAAGACTTAACAGGCAAATGTGCCAACATTTTATAAAACTATGTTGATGAGCAGACAATGTATAAAGATGTAATCTGAGACAACAGCAATATAACAGGGGAGAAATTGAGATATTTGGAGCAAAAAGTTTGTATCTGCTAGAACTAGGTTGGTTCTACTGGAACTAGATTGTTATTAGTTTAACAAGTTCATTGTACTTACAAAGGTAACCACTAAGAAAATAACTAAAAAATATAGAGAAAAGGAAAGAAGAAGGGAATCAAAGTGGTACAATACAAAAAAATCAACTAAATACGAAAAAGAGGCAGTATTATTCAGAATAGTCAAAAGTGATAGCAATCCGGGACTTCCGGAGAAGATGGCGGCTTAGTAAGACGCGCGGGCCTTAGTTCCTCCTCCAGAACAGCAACTAAAGAAACAGAAACAATACGAAACAGCTCCCGGAGCCACGACAGAGACCAAAAGACAGCGTACCCCACTCTGGAACGGCTGAACGGGCAGGGAGAATCCGCTGCGGTGAGATACCCGAGGGGCGCGCGTTTTCCCGGCCAGGGCAGCTGGCGACTGGGGTCCCCCCCACGCACGTGGCTCCCCGGTCTGACTGGGAACATTGGATAGTGGGGCCCTCCCGCCACGCTTGGCGTCTCGGGCCAGCTGGGCAATTTGGACCGGCACTCCCACAAGCCGTGGCGGCTGGCGACCCCCCCTCCACATGCAGTTTCCCGGGCCGACTCCGAGATTCGGATTGGCAAGTTAAAGGAGCCACAGCATCTTTTACTGGTGGGACCCGCAGACAGACGAGCGCCACGAGCGCCACCTACTGGGCAGGAAAAGAAAAACAGAGCCCAGAGATTTCACAGAAAAACTTTTCAACCAGCTGGGTCCCACACCCAGTGAAATCTGATCAAATGCCCAGACACCAGCAGAAAATAATGGATCACGCTCGGAAAACTGAAGATATGGCCCAGTGGGGGAACAAACCAATAGTTCAAATGAGATACAGGAGCTGAGACAACTAATGCTGAATATACGAACAGAAATGGAAAAACTCTTCAAAAACCAAATCAATAAATTGAGGGAGGACACGAAGAAGACATGGGCTGAACAAAAAGAAGAAATAGAAAATCTGAAAAAACAAATCAGAGAACTTATGGGAGTGAAGGACAAAGAAGAAAAAATGGAAAAAACAATGGATACTTACAAGGGTAGATCTAAAGAGACAGAAGCTACAATTAGTGAACTGGAGGATGGAACATCTGAATTCCAAAAAGAAACAGAAACTTTAGGGAAAAGAATGGAAAAACTTGAGCAGGGGATCAGGGAACTGAATGACAATATGAAGCGCACAAATATACGTGTTGTGGGTGTCCCGGAAGGAGAAGAGAAGGGAAAAGGAGGAGAAAAACTAATGGAAGAAATTATCACTGAAAATTTCCCAACTCTTATGAAAGACCTAAATTTACAGATCCAAGAAGTGCAGTGCACCCCAAAAAGATTAGACCCAAATAGGCGTTCTCCAAGACACTTACTAGTTAGAATGTCAGAGGTCAAAGAGAAAGAGAGGATCTTGAAAGCAGCAAGAGAAAAACAATCTGTCACATACAAGGGAAACCCAATAAGACTATGTGTAGATTTCTCAGCAGAAACCATGGAAGCTAGAAGACAGTGGGATGATATATTTAAATTACTAAAAGAGAAAAACTGCCAACCAAGACTTCTATATTCAGCAAAATTGTCCTTCAAAAATGAAGGAGAAATTAAAACATTTATAGACAAAAAGTCACTGAGAGAATTTGTGACCAAGAGACCAGCTCTACAAGAAATACTAAAGGGAGCACTAGAGTCAGATACGAAAAGACAGAAGAGAGAGGTATGGAGTAAAGTGTAGAAAGAAGGAAAATCAGATATGATATATATAATACAAAAGCCAAAATGGTAGAGGAAAATATTATCCAAACAGTAATAACACTAAAATTTAATGGACTGAATTTCCCAATCAAAAGACATAGACTGGCAGAATGGATTACAACCCAGCAATACCACTGCTAGGTATCTACTCAAAGGACTTAAGGGCAAAGACACAGACGGACATTTCCACACCAGTGTTTATAGCAGCATTATCTACAATTGCAAAGAGATGGAAACAGCCAAAATGTCCATCAACAGAGGAGTGGCTAAACAAACTGTGGCGTATACCTACGATGGAATATTATGCAGCTTTAAGACAGACTAAACTTATGAAGCATGTAAGAACATGGATGGACCTAGAGAACATTATGCTGAGTGAGTCTAGCCAAAAACTAAAGGACAAATACTGTATGGTCTCACTGATGTGAACCGACATTCGAGAATCAGCTTGGAATATATCATTGGTAACAGAGACCAGCAGGAGTTAGAAACAGGGTAAGATAATGGGTAACTGGAGCTGAAGGGATACAGACTGTGCAACAGGACTAGATACAAAAACTCAAAAATGGACAGCACAATAATACCTAAGTCTAATGTAACTATGTTGGAACACTGAATGAAGCTGCACCTGAAATATAAAAAAAAAAAAAAAAAAGTGATAGCAATCCAAGAGTCCATCAACAGATGAACAGGAAAACAAATGGGGCCTACTATATAATACATTATTATTCAGCCATAAAGAGAAGTGAAGGCTAGATGTTGGAACATGCTACTACACAGATAAACAATGAACACATCGTGTTAGAGTGAAATAAGCAAGATATGAAAGGCTAAATGATTTCTCTTATATGAAATACACAGAATACGCAAATTCATAGAAATATTGTATGATTTCTCTTATATGAAATACACAGAAAGCAGAACAGTGGTTATCAGGGGTGGTACCCTGGCAGTTGTGGTACCAGGCAATTATTGCTAAATGACTATGAGTTTTAGTTTCGGTTAATGAAAATAGCCTGGAAATAGTTGTGAAAGTTGTACAATATTGTCAAGGTGCTTAATGTCAAGGAATTGTCCACTTAAAATGAAAAAATGGAAAGAAAAGGGGAAAGGTAGAGAAAGGAAGAGAAAGAAAAAGAGGTATTTTGGGAATAAAGAACAATATGGAAACGTGGGATTACTTCAACTAAGCTGTCCTTTCTATTTCTTTACTTGGTAAGATTTGCCTTCCTAGGCTTTAACCATTTCTAACTATCTCCTCATAATGTCCTCATAATCCCTATATCCCTCCTAAGAACAAATCACAAGCTGTTATGTTAGTAAGCTACTTGCGGCATATACTCAGTTTTTGTGGGACACAGCCCTGATTACAAGCACTCATCATCATATATTGTTCTATCTTTCAATAATAAGCTCACCTTGTTTCCTTCTTTTTATCATGAGGTCTATAATGAAGACATGTTTTAAAAATAAATTTACAATTAGATGATCATTACTCATCCTATACTTGTACTTCAATATTCTTCCTAGGCATTATTCTTTGTATTCCATTTATTTTCATTTTCCCATGGCTATTTCAAATGACAAATGTCTTTTTTAATTGTAATTTTCCTCTCTACCCTAGTTTCTGAGTCTGACTTTTATACTTACTGAGGAAGGTTTTCATTTCAACAGTCAGGTTCAAAATATTCTCGTTTAATTTATTGATGTAAGATAAAATCAAAAGGCTAATAAAGGCCAAATATAGTTTATTATACTCCTTCTCTTGATACCATCAACCCCATTATTCTTGAACAAAGAGAGAATAATTTGTTTGAAGAGTTTATTCTTCAAAAAAACAAAGTTGGTGGGCAGTGCAATGGTGGCTCAGTGGCAGAATTCTCGCCTGCCATGATTCCCGGTGCCTGCCCATGCCAAAAAAAAAACCAATGTTGGTGAAAATGAGGAGTACCCCATACAGGAACTGTTTAAGAAGTTGAAAAAGGGATCAGACTTCAACTAGAGATATGAATGAAGCTGATCTGGATAGGACTAAGATATACTAGAAGACTGGGTAAAGGGTGACATTGCCCATATTTTAAAACCTCAACTTCTGGGTGAGACTAAAGGGAGAGATGTTTATTTCATGCAAAATTGGCATTTTTGGAAGTACATTTCCTAATTTAAGTTGTATGGTCAGTTTAGTTGAACACCATAAGTGTAGGGAATCTTGAATAGGGAGTGAGAATTTGTTGGTTTGTACAGGTTAGTGTAACGCCCCGACAAATCCCAGAGCAATCTGGGCAGTGAATAAAGAAGTATCTGCAAAGTCCCCGTGGAGGAATGGGAAGAAAGGAGGAAGTATTCAATTTCCCCATTTGGAGAATTTCTAATATTCTTACAAACAGTAAGGACAACCAAATCAACAGGCCAAGCCCTCAATCTTGGGGTTCACCCCTTTGAAACTTATTCCTGCAAAAGATAGGCTAATGCCTAGTTAGACTTAAGCCTAAAAGCCACTCCCAAAGAACTTTTTCTCTTGCTCAAATGTTGCCTCTCTCTCTAAGCCAACTCAGCATGTGAACTCACTGCCTTCCCTCCTACATGGGATTTAACTCCCAGGGGTGGACATCTCCCTGGCAACATGGGACAGAAAGCCTGATAAGCCAGGCCCCGGCACAAGAGACTGAGAAAGACTTTTTGACCAAAAGGGGAAAGAGAGAAGTGACAAAATAAAGTTGTAGTAGCTGAGAGATTTCAAGCAGAGTTGAGAGGTTACCTTGGAGGTTATTCTTATGCATTAAATAGATATTGCCTTCTTAGTTTATGGTGTACTGGAGTGGCTAGACGGAAGTATCTGAAACTGCTGAGCTGTGTTCCAGTAACCTAGATTCTTGAAGACGACTGTATAAAGATATAAACATTTACAATGTGACTGTCTGTGATTGTGAGAACCTTGTGTCTGAGGCTCCTTATATCCAGGGTATGGACAGATGAGTAAAAAAAAACAAGGACAGAAATAAATAAATAATAGGGGGGACAAAGGGTAAAATAAATTGGGTAGGTAGAAACACTAGTGGTCAATGGGGGGGTGAGGTGTGTCAATGAGAGGGAGGGGTAAGGTGTATGGTATGTATGAGTTTTTTCTTTTTTCTTTTTATTTCTTCTTCTGGAGTGACGCAAATGTTCTAAAAAATGATCATGGTAATGAATACACAACTATGTGATGATATGTGAGCCATTGATTGTGCACCATGCATAGAAAGTATGTGTGACGATTTCTCCAAAAACAAAAATTAATTAAAAATAAATACCTGCACAAAATAAAAATAAAAAAATAATAAAGCTGTTGTGAACATGAAAAAACAACAAACAAAACAAACCAATGGTGGTTTGCAACGAGTAGCCTGATTTTACATTAATGACTTTTTAATCAATAGCAATTTCTACTAATACTGAAATGTTCTCCTTATGCCAAATCTGAGAATGTCTCTAAATCTGCCTTATAATAAAATTTAAATGAAGACTAAGAAAACTTCAGAAAATTAAAGAGCAATATTACATAAGGATACAGCCATGTAGCACTGGAAGAGCAAACCGATGGACCTGAAATGAAGATATATAGTATATTTAGGAAAACTTAAAAATTAAACAAAATAAGCACTATATTAAGAATATTTACATACAAGAAGGTAATATGCAAATATAACATAGTTAAGCTTATGGGTGGCTTTAAATTTTAAAAGAAATTCCTCCAATATAACTGCTTTTTAATTAAAATTTTTAAGTATGTATTGCAAACATTTGGGCTTGAAAATTCAAACTTTGGAACACTAATAAAACTACATGAAGTTGCAGAAGGTTTACCTCCCTCGTTTTCAGTCTTTGCCTGCAACAACTTCACTCCTCCATGGAAAAGATATACCTGTGCTAACTGTTTCAGCTCAAGCTACTTTTCCAAAATAAACAAAACAAACAACAAGAAATAAAGCATTAGGCAAGTGTTTTCTAGATTCAATATTTTGTGTTTCCCTATCTGTACCTCCTTGTTTATACCTCATTTGTACAAGCAAAGAACAGAGGAAAATGAGGTTTATGCATGTCTCTTCAAGGTAGCTGAAGGGAGTTATAGCCCCTTAGGAAGGCAAAAGCACAGCTCTTAAGCTCCGCTGAGGAACTTGGCTCTGGCGCCTCATTTCTCCACTGAGAAACATTCTGTCCCTCTTACAGAAAGTAATGTATTTTTACTTAAGGATGCTTTAGGAGATCAGATTAAAATAATTACGCTTCTTCAACCTGGCACAATGTGAAGGTAGACCTGACCAAAGTTTATGTCACGATTAGGGTTAAATCCATGGTGACTAGGTAGTCATTTTATAATATGTATTCAATTAAAACTTAACTGTAACAAGTAAGCAAACTTTATTTAGTGTGCATTACATTACCTCTGGCTGAGCAGAAAGTTCTCTTAGAAGATGACCATTCCATACAAATCGCTGATCTGCCTATGGGAGAAGTTTTTAAAATTAATAAAATATTACCTGTCAAGTTGATTGTCCACAGAAAGGAAAATACAACAGTCAGTATCTCTAACCCTTAGCTAAAAGCAGATTACACTGGTGTGTTCCAAACAGAACTCCTCTATTCCCCCACAAATCTATCATTCCTTTGGTCATTCCTGACTTATTATCTCAGAGGTTCTGCTGTCCTCAACTGAAACCTGAGATTCCTCTCGGAGCCTTTCTTTCCCTTATATTTTATTAACTGTCAAGTCCTAAATCACCTTTAACATCTCTTTTCTCTTCTGTAGTCCTATTCCCACCATCCCTGGCCAACAATTAGCTAACATGTCCTGTCTTCTACCTCCTCAAAAATCTTCAGTGGTTCTTTATAATCTAAAAAATGAAATCTTTGCACATTCTAAGCAGTTCTGGAATCTGGCAGCCCCAACTTAACTCTGTGGTCTCATCTCTAGTCACTCTATGAATTCCAAACTGTAAATACTGAAGAAATTCCCTCAACTAGCCTTCTTTTAATGAACTCAGTAGTTAACCAGTGCTCTGCATTTCCTCTGTAAGGCATTTCAACTGAACCCTCACAACCAAAAGTCACAGGCAATGGCTCTTGAACTTTGGCAACCACTAGTTGATCGGTGTACTTCCTGATATTCAGGTGAGCATTCCTGTGCTGGTTTGAAAGCATTATGTACTCTAGAAAAGCCATGTTTTAATCCTGATCCAATCTTGTGGGAGCAGCTGTTTCTTTTAATCATGATTCAATACATAGGTTGGAAACTTTGGATTAGATTATCTCCAGGAAGATGTGACCTTTGGACTGCATGGAGATGTGACTCCACTCATTTCAGGTGGGTCTTGATTAATTTACTGAACTCCTTTAAAAGAGGAAACATTTTGGAGAGAGGAGAAATGACAGGAGCCTACTGAAACGACAGAAGCCACAGATGCCGGCTCCTGGAGAACAGATACAGATGTATGGAGATGCTTGGAGCCCAGCAGAGATCGCCATAAGATGTTAAACAAGCCAGAACCTGGACAGAGCCCAGGGAAGTCAAGAGATGAAAGCCAGTCCCAGAGAAGAAAATTGGGAGAAAATTGGGAATCACCCACAGGAACAGAGGCTGAAAGCAGCAGAGCCCAGGAGCAAGAGACCAGCAGATGCCAGCTACATGACTACCCAGCCGACAGAGGTGTTCCTGACCTTTCTTGAGTTAAGGTATCTTTCTCTTTATGCCTTAGTTTGGATATTTTTTATAGACTTAGAACTGTAAACTTGTAATTTATTAAGCTCCCCTTTTTAAAAGCCATTCCAATTCGGGTATATAGTATTCTGACAGTTTGCAAACTAACACAGTTCCCAAATCTGTCTGTACTTGATATCCATTATTATATATTTTATAAACCAATGAAACATGACTAACAAAAAGCTGTTTCTATGAAGCTGAATGCTTTGGAATAACTCAATTAAAAAATTGCTTCAAAAATGCTGTCGAACTGTATAGGAATAACAATTATAAAAGACTAGAAAAATACAGTATTTTGCACCGATTGTTTTGAAAGTCTCAAAGTCTATAAAGTGATTCAAAGGGAAAGCATCATAGATGTAATTTATGCAGAAAAGCAATGTGGAATCAAGAACTGAAAACAAAGAAAAGTCTGTGGCCCTACTTAAAAAAACTGACAAGTGAATGTAGAATTAAATGTTTTAAGCTAAGATAAAATGTTTAAGGTACTTATGTTTCATTTATCACTTTTATGGGTCCCTACTTTAACTTTAACTTTTTAAATCAGTTGTTAACCTTCCATCTCCATCCCAACAGATGAGACATCTTCTATAGCAGTTTAGCCTAATACAGCTACTGCCTGTGCCTGGAATCCTCTCTCTTCCACTGTGACCTGACAAGCAAATCCTACTCATCAAGTCTCTACTCAAAAATTACGTTTTACTTGGTAAAGCCATCTCTGACCCCCACCCCCACCCCAGGCAGAGTGAGACCCACTTTCCTGTAGCATTTTACCACACTTTGGTATATATCTCTGTTACAGCAATCATCCCTTGTTTATTTTGTGATTCCTTGGACTTCTGCTTCTCCAGCGGAATACAGGCTCCCACAAGGCAGGGGGCCACATCTTTTTATTCTTAGGCCCCAGTGTCTTATACAACACAGGTATTGAGAGATAAACAAAAGGAGACCACAGTGACTGCTTTTAAAAGCAACAGTCTCTTTGTAGTTAAAAGCCAAAGTTCTTGATTCCTTAGCCAACCTTACATTTAAGCTTATACAGAGTTTTACCAGATTAGAGTATAACATCTTACCCCAAAGAGATAATCAATTAAAATATTGATTTATGCTAAACTATGTGAAATTATGATTTTTATTGGTCAAAATGATATATTACTGACAATTTTATGGTCCAACCTAATACGTAACTGAGCAACTTTTTAAATTGCCTTTCCCCCAAAACATAGCTAAGGTTTGTTAATAAAAAAATCAAGGCAGCAATCATCCAGGGTCCTGAACAGCACAAATTTTAAGCTGAGATCATCTGAGGCCTAGTTTTAAAGACACACCCATCTTAAAAAAGTTTTTTTTTAAAAGCTTAAACATATTTTTGAAGTTCTGTAATCAATATATTGTTACTTTTCTAATTACAAAAACTATAAATAACATCACTGCAGTGAAAACAACACCCTCTGTAACATTAACTTTATAAGCCTGATTATGTTGCTATTGGTGGTATCACAATAGAATACTGAGAGTTAAAAAATAACAAATGAATACAGTGTTGTTTTGAAGACTTGATACTTAAGAGCTACTGTTTGACAGCCCAGTGATATTTAGGTAAAAATACAAATTCTGAAAGGTTATCCTCTAACTATGTGTCTTTAGACTGGATTTCTGAATATGTATACCAGAGGTTGTCAATCCTGGTTGTGTAACAAAAAGATTCTGAGCTCCAAATCTGGGATTGCGATGCATTTTGAAACATGGTATGTTTTCAAAGCTCCACAGATGATCCTGATAAAGCCACATTTGAGAATAATCAACATAAATTTATATGGCTAAATGGAATCTGCTTCCCTTAAAAAAAAAAAAAGAAGTAAAAATAACTGAAAAGTAAGCTTACTCTTTCCAAGAGACTCATTTCTTGGAATTCTGGACTAGTATTGGACAGCCGCTGCAAAGTATGGGTCAAGTCATATGTCGTTGAAAAGTAAAAACCATCCACACTTAAGACATGGTTTATCATTGCTAGGAAAGTTTTATTATCTTGTAACTGTAAACAAAGAAAAAGAAAAATCAGTATATGGCACACTTGAAAAGGAACCTGTCAGTATGAGGAAAGAATGAAAACATAAAAACCTGTCAGTTCAGCACCATTGCATACCAGTGGCTAAGGACCTGGGTCCAGGAAGGGCAGAGGGTGCTCCCCATGACCTGGAACACTGCCTGACACATGTAAGATGCTCAATAAATGTTGTAGGGTATTATTACTTGATTACCTTTCCTTTAGAATCAATACCATCACAATTTTTACTCTAAAAGACAGCAAACTGGTTTTAACAAAACACCATCACCCTAGATTATAACCTACTAAATGCCAGATACTTTACATAGAATCTTTAATCTACATAACAATCCTGCTAGGTTGGTATAATTATCTCCACTGGACAAACTAAAAGTATAAATTTGTGAGGGACCCAAAAACACAGTGAATAAATAATGAGAACAGTATCATACTCATTCTTAAGAACTTTACTGATTTGGGTTGGATGGGAAGTCAAATAGAATTCTATTTTATTTAAAAAAAAAAGATTAAAAAGTAGAGCAAGAGCAATATTTATCTTTGTAAACATTTTCTGATAAACCTTTTAACTTGCTTTTCCAATAATACCAAGATTAAGGTTTTTATCCTTGTTCTAAAAATTAATTGTTAATGTTTAGCAATATTTCACATAATTAACATGTACTACAAAATTTTAAATTTGGGTTCAGGCATATTTTTTTAATCAAAGGCACAAGCAAAACATATTTAAGTAAGCAATGCTAAAGTTTGCTATATGACCTAATGACAAAAGTATAGCAATCAAAAACAAACTGTTCAAGTAAATATTATGGGGCTATTAAATGAATACAGCCATTTCATTTCTCCAAAATATAGTTTCATGGAGGACAAATAGAAATTCCTAACTTTTCATAGCTATAAATAGTAAAACAATATATTTTAAGTTTCAACTAAAATACAAAAATTATATTCTACTTTCATTTTTGTAAACTTGGTAGTAAAAATATTTAAAAATCTTAAAAACCAAACATTTTAATTAAAATACATTAGAAAAACTGTCAAAAGATATAAATCTTTAAATTTAAGAAATCTTTTTTTAAAAAAATAGACCAATTGCAATAAAATATTTGAAGGACTTTTTAAAAATATATTTTATAGCTAGAGACAAGGAAAGGCTTGTTTTTATTTTCGTTTTTTTTTTTGCTACTATGATAAAAGTGACTAGTAGGTTAAAATTACCCAGAAGCAGCATACTATATCTGTCTTCTCAAAATGAGCCCTATTTGACTGCTAACCAGAGCTACCTATTTTGTACCTTCCACCAGAGGTTGCTTAAATAAATAGGCTTAAAAGAAATCCATCAAACATTCTCTATCTTTTCTATTCCCTTATTATATCTCTTTGGGTTTTGCAGTTAGTGATCGCCTCCAGATCTTACCTGAATATCAGTTAAGTGCAACATTGTCTTCTTATAAGAAAGAACATCAAAATCTGTTGCTTTCCAGATTACATGATTGAAAAATTCACCTATTTTTGTCCTTTTGGTAATGACAATAAGATAATTTCCTGCAAAAATAAAAAACAAAGCAAAACACTCATAAATATTAAAAAGACAAGTCTAAAGCCAAAAATAGCAATCTCTATTGTTTAAATTTTAAAGGCTAATAGAAAGAGAATGTACTGTGCTGCAAAAATATAAGGCTCATGATTTTTCTTTTTAAATCTTACATTATTAGAAAAACCAATGTATTTAGAAAAATTCATATTGAAAAATCAAAGTCTTGTCAAAAAGATAAAAGCAAAGTTTTCACTAACTAAACCAGTCATCTTAGATGGAAAGTAGAGAGAGAAAACAGTTCTCTCTCTCTCATCAAGGTATATAGGCCTCTGTTACCCAGCCTGCAGTTTTAAGCCCCACAGGTCATGAGATGTTCCATCTACACCACTCCAATGTCCTTTATGTTATTCTAAAGGGTAGAGAAATGTGCTATAGCAGTATAACTAACTGGTTATTGCAATATTACAAAGATGAGTAGTTATAAATCAAGGAGCCTCTGTCTGATACTCCTTTTATTCAGGGTATGGAGAGATGAGTTAAAAAAAATAAGAATAAATAAATAAATAAATAATGGGGGGATAAGGGGTAAAATAAATTGGGTAGATGGAAATACTATCCAATTTATTGTGGTCAATGAGAGGAAGGAGTAAGGGGTATGGGATGTATGAGTTTTTTCTCTTTATTTCTTCTTCTGGAGTGATACAAACGTTCTAAAAAATGATCATGGCAACGAATACACAACTATGTAGTGATATTGCGAGCTACTGATCATATACCATTTGTACAATGTATGTGTATGAAGATTTGTCAATAAAAATATTTAAAAAAAAAATCAAGGAGCCACCACAGGACCACATATAATACATATACTAATTGTCATGGTTAGGTTCATGTGTCAACTTGGCCAAGTGGTGGTACCTGTTTGTCTGGTTGGGCAAGTGCGGGCCTGTCTATTGCAATGAGGACATTTCATAGAATTAAATCATGAGCATGTCAACTACATCCACAGCTGAGTACATTTGTAATCAGCCAAAGGAGAGTGTCTTCTGCAATGAGTAATGCATAATCTGATCACTGGAAGCCTTTTAAGGAGGATTCAGAAGAGATAGGCTCTTCCTGTCTCGGCTGGCGAGCCTCTCCTGTGGAGTTCGTTCAGATCCTCCATCGGAATCGTCAGCTTCACAGCTTGCCCTGCAGATTTTGGACTCTGCATTCCTGTGGTCACGTGAGACACTTTTATAAATTTTATATTTGCGAGTGTTCCCTGTTGATTCTGTTTCTCTAGAGAACCCTAACTAATACACCAATCCTGATCTTGACAACCTCCTCCCTACCATAGCCAAATGAAATAGGGTAATTCCTTCCCAACAAATACCTTCTTAAGGTCTGTTCAAGGTGTCTAACCATAAATGGCCACACTGGAAGTATTCCTGGGTATATCGTTCTACTAAAATTTGTTACACTGTGCTAGTAATTTACTACCTATATGCTTCTCTCATTAAACTGAATTGTAAGACAAAAGGGACTCTCATCTTTGATAACTCAGCATCTAGCACAGTGCCTGAAACGTAACAGGAATTTTTTAAAATGCAATGAAACAAAATTTAGATAAAAAAATCACCTTCTTAATAAATCAGAGCCAGGTAAGATTCCCTAACGTGCAGTAGGTCATATCAATATACTATTGAAGGTGTAGAATACCTTGCACCATCACTGCATTAAAATTTTTATTTAAATACTCTTGGAATTTATGAAAAATGCTTGACTAGAGATTTCAACTCTAACTGTAAAAATTTCATTTTTTTAAGTAGAGCCCTAGGCTGGTAAATTTAAGTATTTGGGAAGTATTGTTTGTAGAGATTAATGACAAATATTTAAGAGAATTTTTTGCTAAAGCATAATGTTAAGTATGCCTTCACCTTATATTAATATTGTCAACTAATTAACATCTTTGCCTACCTTAGCTTATTTTTTTCTTACCTGCCACCAAATGGATTGTGCCCAATATACCAAATATTGGTCTTGTGACAGCTGAAGGAGGAACATCTTTCTTGACTTAAAAAGAAAGAACACATAGAAAAAAGCTCACCAATAGAAATAGAAATTTAATGTGATTTCAATTAAATCAATCTGCTTGATTTGTTCTAGGAAAGCAGTATTTCTTCATTAGTATTAGGCCCCCATTGTGGCAAAACATAGAATAATAAAGATGTCAATGTTACACATAAAGGTCTCTCTGCCTGTCTAGAATATGGTGCCAAAAGTAACATGGTTCATTCATTGTTCACTCTGGATGATTATATGGTATGTGAATATATAATATATCAACAATAAAACTGCATTAGAAAAATAATCATAAATAAATATGTGTGGGCCTCTCACTTTTCTAAGCTCTGTCTTTGTGAGAGTGCCTGCATGTCCTCTCACATGTCTACCTAATAAGTTTTCTGCCTGCTTAGAAAAATTTTAAAAAACAATAAAATAAAACAAAAAGTAACATGATTCAATTGTGGGTCTTTCTTATGTCAATTTGCAACAGAATTTAATTCAGCCTCTCACCAGAAACCTATCCCTTTAAGAAAAATAGGAAGCAAGTGAAAGTAGAGATTTGAGTTAAGATTTTAATTTCAATAGGCAACTAAAGGTATTCCACAATTAACTAAAATGAAAAATGGGGATGCCAATGCAGTGACAATTATAGAGAAAATCCTGAATATACTGAAAGTATTTAATAAACTTAAATGCACTATTGATAGAGTTGCAAGTTGTATTAACTGGAATGTAATGCCAAAAACTATTATAATTCCTAAGAATATTTGTTAGTTTTCACGTAAGAAAAAAATTCCTCTTTCCGTGATCACAGTCTGGTTTTCTAATGGTAAGAAGAACTGGCTGAGAAACTCAGTCAATCAGCCCCTCATCATTGTTGGCTTCAGGCCATTGGTAGACACATCTCAAGCATGTGTCTACCAATGACTGCTTTCTATCATCATCTTCACATCCCAACAACTGTTCACCTTTAGCTTTACAGTCCACTCAAATGGGTGTACAGTGTCTCTAGGTACAAATACAATGTCACTGAAAGGTAAAAAATAACAGAAAATACAACCATACTAAGTTTTCATCAGATATTAGGTCGTATCAATATGCTGCAAGCCTATGAAGCAGTGGATTAAAATTTAAGGGAAGTGTACTAGCCTTGGATAAAATCAATCACCTATCTTGAGAAAATAGCCACCAAACAATAGACAAATAGGAAATACTAAATTATCAAACTAAAACAAATTTCTAACTCAATTTGGTCAAATGAAAAATCTATATAGTATATCCAGCATACCCAGAAAAGCAAAAAAAAAAAAAAAAGAAATCTTATAGCCATAATCTTTCTCACACTTTACTATCCCATGCAAAACATTTCCACATTTCACTTTATTCATTCAGAATATTTACTAAATGTCTACTCTGTGGATACTCAAATATTATAATTAAAGGAAAAATATAGAACTTTGGTGGTGAAATGGAATTTTGAAAGAAAGAAAATATGAAATTCTGAATGTGATAGCACATGATAAACTAATATGACAAAAGTTTTTTCAAATTAACCTGTTCAGCATGTACCACACAACTGAGGAAAATTCTTATTTTATATCCCAGAGAGGCAAAACCAAATGACTGAATAGGTAGATGAAGTATAAGAATATACTTTTCCAAAAATAAGTGCAAGTTTTAGTCAGTAAACTACATTTTAATTTTCATTTATTACATTATCTTCAAAGTCATGAGTATCTGCAAAACAAAAACAGCTGTTAAAAGTTCACACAATTAATGCTGAAACAACCTTCTCACACTCAAAGACCTACAAACTTAAAGGCTAGAAAGGTGCTTAGATATCAACAAAACCAATCCTGTTTGAGTACACAGATTAAGGGCACAAATAAAGAAATATTGTTTATAAATGCCCACAGAGCGCAAAATGCTACCTGGTTTTTCAAAATCTAAATTAAACTAAAAAGGAAGCAAAATTAATACACAAAAACTAAGTACGGTAGCAAGAATTAAATTTTTATAAGTCAGCTTTCAGAGAGCTACAAACTGACATACCTCTCTGAGTTATTCATTTTAATTATTGAAAATGCATAAGATCTTTCTCAGACACTCTGATTATAAAATACCTGACAAGTTAACCTCGGTGGACACACGATCAATGGTAAGTACATCATCTGTTCCATCATCACAAGCTTCCACATAAAATTTTTCAGGTGTGATATGCCTAAGAAGATATGTAAAACAATAAATAAGCCAAATGAAATGAAGATTTCTAAAAATCTATTTATTACAACAGTATTTAAATTTGACATCATTTCTAATTTCTAATCATTTCTAATACCTGCGCTCCTTGCAACTCTTTTCACTTGTGTATTAATGCTGACAAAGGTTTAATTTGCCTAAATTAATTAACTTGACTTACATAAGAAAATCATAATCAACTCTAATTTAATACATTAAATATGGTTCAGAAGGCAATGTAGTATAGTACTCAGGAGCAGTCTGTAAAACTAGACTAGGGGTGCTGTACAACCTTGGCAATTTACTGATCTTCTCTGTTCCTCAGTTTCCTTATTTGTCAAATAAAGATAATGCCAGACTCACAAAATAGGGTTATTGTGAGGATTAAATGACCTAATCTTTGATAAACATTCAAAACAACCCCTCACAAAAAGTAAGCAAGATGTAGATATTACCTAAAAATACTAAGAAACATACTTTTAATAAAACATTTTTGGGAAACTGCTTAAAATAAATTATATTAGGGCGGTGTGATGGTGGCTCAGTGGCAGAATTCTTGCCTGCCATGCCAAAAACCCAGATTCATTTCCCAGTACCTACCCATGCAAAAAAAGAAATTATATTAACATGCAGGTGTTTTTTCTTAGAATGACACACATATATGCCCATGAAAATAACTTTTCATTCTGCAAAATACAAAATTTAATTAAGAAGATAACTTCCGGGAAGATGGTGGAATGGAATAGGCTGAGTTCACACCTTCTCCAAGGAACAAACTAGAGAAGTGACAGAAAAACAACAAGAACAGCAATTCCAGGGTATGAGTGATCAGAGAGGGTCTTCTACACTATTTGGGGAGGTCCTGGATGAAAAAATGAAGGAGTTGGGATGGAGAGAATGGGATGAGTGTGCTCAGTGGTTACTCCACTGTAGACAAAAGGCAATGTGCAATAAAGTGTGGATCCTGATAAACTACACTTCTGCCTGACCCTGCAGTGAGCTGGGAAGATCTGTACCCACAGCTCTGCAGCCGGAAGCTCCTGTGGGAAAAGCAAAAGTATGCAGATTTCCATTCCCTGCACACAGAGACCATCTAGTGTATAGGACCTTCTGCTCTCCCTTCCCAGTGGAGGCCCAGAGCCTCATGACAGCACAGATGGAGAGACAGGGACAAGGGAACGTACTCTGCCATGCCCCTTGCCTCGCCCCACACCCGGCACCCAGCCAGCAGGTATTTATGGGTCAGCTGTGTGCAGGCGCAGTTAAAATACCCTGTTCCACTGCCCAAGATCATTTCAAGCAGGAGCCTGGGGTCACCAGACCCATTGGGTTGACAAGCAGAATCTCCGCCAAGGTACACAGTACCACACCAAGCCCTGGGGTTGGTGGATTTGAGCGCAAACTGGGACAAGTGGAGCTGGCTGGAATTGTACCAGGTCTCCAGCAACCTCAGCCTGTAGCCACAGTTGGGAAAGGGCAGGCCTGATGGAAATGGGGAGCCCAAGAGTACCATCTGCTGGAAAGAAATGGAAAGCACAGTCTGGCAAACTGTTTATCTGTCTAGCTTCAAACAGATCCTCAAATACAGTTGTATCCTTCATGAGGTCCAGGTCTTGGTTTGGCAGGAAATTACTGACCTTCAATGCAAACCCAAGCAAATACAAAACCTTAGAGGACCGAGGGAAATCAACTTCCAAAATAACCCTATCAAGATAATCAAATGCCTCAAAGCCAACAGAAAACCACAAAGTATATGAAGACACAGGGAGATATATCTCAGCCAAATGACTCACAAAGTAGGATTATTAATGACCAAATTAAAACACAAGAGACACACAATTTGGGAAAACTAATAAAAAGTATTCATACAAAACCTAAATGAATTCACTGGGCTAACTAATGACATAAAGGTTATCAAAAAGACACTAGAAGAGCACAGGGAAGAATTTGAAAGAATAGACACACAAAGCAAATCTGAAGAGGCAAAAGAAAGAAGAAGCACACTAAAGGACAGGTCAACTGAATTCAAATACACAAAAAGACGAATGGCAAAAAATATGGAAAAATCTGAATTGGATCTCAGGAAAATGATGGACAATATGAAGCATACAAACAAGAATCATTGGTGTTCCAGAAAGAGAAGAGTAAAGAGGTAGTAAGACTACCTGAAGAGATAATGGGTGAAAACTCTGCACAACCCCTATGACAGACATAAATATGAAAATCAAAGAAGCCCAATGAAACCCAAATATAATAAATCTAAACAAACCTACTCGAAAACACAAATTAATGAGACTGTCAGATATTGAAGAGAAGCACAAAGACCTGAACCAGCAAGAGAAAAACAACTCACCACATACAAGGGAAACCATATAAGACTGAGTTCAGATAACTCAAAAGGCACCATGGAAATGAGCTTTTAAGATCCTAAAAGAGAAAGACTTGCAGCCAAGAATTATTTATCCAGCTAAACTGTCATTCAAACGTGAAGGAGAAACTCTGGGGACGATGGCAGAATAGGATAGGTTGAATTCATCCCTGCCCGAAGAACAACTACAGAAGTAAAAGAAAAATGACAGAGGCAGCAGTTCCAGGGTGTGAGTGACCTGAGAGGGTCTCCTACACTACACAGGAAAGTCTTGGATAAAAAAGCTAAGGAATTGGGATGTAAATACTGGATGATTGGACTCTGTCAGGACTCCACTAGAACAAGGGGCTAAGCCCAGGAAACTGCCTGTGCCCACAGTCAACTTAGGATATCAGCCCCCAGAACTCGCATGGGGAACCCAGAAGCCAGTTTGCTTTCTTTCACTGCTCATAGAGACCAGCACACAGAACTTAGAGTTTCGCTTTCCATGTGGAGAACCAGAGTCCTAGGAGTACACAGATAGGGAGATAGGGAAGAGGAAACAAGTCATGCCACACCCATAACCTGCCTAATGATCTGGGGCCCACACGTGTAGTCCCCTGTGCATCCTACCCAGCAATCCCACACCCTGCCCCATGCCGCAGTCCTATGCCACCATGCCCTGCCCCCTTGACTTGCAACCCCACACTGTACCCCTAACACTGCCCATATTGCTGCACCCTGCTCCATGCTCCACCTTCCATGCAGCCTCCCATCCCATAACTGAATCATGCTGTGCCCTGCCCAGCATCACCCCAACACATGCCCCACACCCCTAGAGCACTGCATCCTGTGCCATACCCTACAATACAACCAGCGCCACCCACCCCATGCCACCGCTCCTTACAGCCCGCACCCCTGGACCTTGCCCTGTGCTGCATCTAGCCAGGAGGCATTTCCTGATAGGCTGTGGAAAGGGGCAGATGACATATCCAGTCACATAGCCCCAAGCCACTCCAAACAGAAGCCTGGGGGCCACCAGTCCCATTGCTCTCCATCTAGCTCACTTGGCTGCTGCAGTAGGGAAAAGGCAGGCCAGAGGGAAAAGGAGGCCCAAGAGCATCATCTGCTGGGAAGAAATGGAAAGTGCAGTCTGGCAAACTGCCTGTGTGTCTAGCTTTAAACAGATCCTCAAGTAGAGCTGCATAAGTTCTAGGCCTCAGTCTGACAGGGAATTATTGATGAACAAGGTGCAAAAGGAGACCTTCAATGCAAACCCAAGCAAATATAAAAACTTACATGATTGAGGGAAATAAAATCCCGCAATAACCCTATCAAGATAATCAAATGGCTCAAAGCCAAGAGAAAATCACAAAGCATATGAAAATGCAAGCAGATATGGCCAAGGCAAATAACCAAATTGAAACACCAGAGGAGACACAGACTTTGGAACAACTAATCAAAGATGTTCATACAACTCTCCTAAATAAATTCAATGGGTTGGTTATTCATCTAAAGGATATCAAAAAGACACCAGAAGAGCATAAAGAAGAATGTGAAAGAATAAATAGAAAAATAGCAGATATCACAGAGATGAAAGATACAGTAGTACATGAATAAAAAAATATACTAGAGAAACACAACAGCAAATTTGGAGAAGGAAGAGAAAGAATAAGCCATAAATCCAAATTGGCCCAGTCCAAGACACACACTAATCAGCCTGTTAAATGTTGAAGAGAAGCAGAAAGTTCCGAAAGCAGCAAGAGAAAAGTGACTTACCACATAAAATGGATATCAGATAAGAATGAGTTTGAAATACACAGCAGGCACCAAGGAGATAAGAAGGCAGTTGTATGATATATGTAAGATCCTGAAAGAGAAAGAGTTCCAGTCAAGTTGTCCTTCAAAAGTGAGGGAGAGAGCAGGCCACGGTGGCTCAGCAGGCAGAGTTCTCACCTCCCATGCCGGAGATCCAGGTTCAATTCTTGATCCCTGCCCATGTTAAAAAAAAAAAGTAGTCAGGGAGAGATGAAAATTTTCACAGACAGACAAAGGCTGAAAGAATGTGTCAACAAGAGACCAGTCCTACAAGAAATACTAAAGGGAGTTCTGCCAGCTAAAAAAAAAAAAGCAGATGGGAAAGGGAGGTCTGGAGGAAGTCACAGAATTGAAGAGTATCAGGAAGGGTTACTTAAAGGATAAAAAGAGAAAAAGGGAAAAGAATACATAGATCTGACAAATAAAAACCAGAAGTTAAGAAAGTAGATTCAAGAAATACCTTTGCAATAACAAGTTTGAATGTTAACAGACTAAACTCACCAATTAAAAGATACAGATTGGCAGAATGGATTAAGAAATAGGATCGATTCATATTTCTTAATCCTAGAAGATTCATCTTAGACCCAAGGATACAAATAGATTGAAAGTGAATGCATGGAAAAAGATGTTCCATGCAAGCTGTGATTAAAAGAAAGCAAGAGTAGCTAAAATTATCAGACAAAATATACTGCAACTATAAAGATGTCATAAGAGACAAGGGAGGCATCATTAAAAGGCAATTCACCAAGAAGAAATAACAATCATAAATATTTATGCTCCCAATCAAGGAGCTCCAAAGTATGTGAGTCAAACACTGGCAAAAATGAAGGGAGCAACAGACATTTCAACAATAATAGTGGGAGATGTCAATATATCACTCTCCTCTCTAGACAGAACAAGCAGGGAGAGGATCAACAAGAACGTAGGGAAATAAACAATTTTATAAATGCTTTAGACCTAAAAGACATATATAGGTCATTACATCCCAAAACACCAGTATATAAATTCTTCTCTAGTGCTTGTGCAACATTGTGAGACAGATCACATGCTGGGAACAAACAAGTCTTTACATATTTAAAAGCACGGGAATTATTCAAAGCACTTTCTGTGATCAATGAAATGAAGCTGAAATCAATAACCACCAAAGAACCAGAACTTTCACAAACATATGGAGATTAAATAATTCACTCCTAAACAATTCACGAGTTAAAGAAATTACTAGAGAAATTGGTAACTATCTGGAGATGAATAAAAATGAAAGTACAACATATCAGAATTTGTTGGATAAGGCAAAGACAGTGCTGAGAAGGAAAGTTATTGTCCTAAATGTCTACATTAAAAATGAATAAAGAGCAAAAATTGAGAACTTAAGTGCTCATTTGGAGGAACTACATAAACAACAGCAAACTAATGCCAAAGCAAATAAAATAAGAAAAGTAATACAGATTAAAGCAGAAATAAAGGAACTAGAAAAAAAAAAGGAAAAGAATGAGTAAAACCAGAAGTTGCTTTTTTGAGAAAATCAGTAAAATTGATGGATCCCTAGCTTGGCTGACAAAGTAAAAAAGGGAGAGAATGCAAATTAAGAAAATCAGAAATGAGAGGGGGGTCATTACCACAGAACTTGAAGAAATAAAGTAAATCATAAGACGATACCATGAACAACTATACACCAACAAACTAGACAACTTTCATGAAATGGACAAATTTCTAGAAACACATGAACAACCAACACTGACAAAAGAAGCAATAGGAGATCTCAACAAACCAATCACAAGTAAGGAGATTCAATCAGTCATCAAAAATCTTACTACAAAGAAAAGCCAAGACCAGATGGCTTCACAGGGGAATTTGAGCAACCATTTCAAAAAGAACTAACGAAAATCCTGCTCGATCTCTTCTGAAAATTTAAGGACAAAGGTACATTACCTAACTCATTTTAGAAGCTAACATTACTCTAACACCAAAACAAGGTAAAGATGTTCTAAAAAAGAAAAATTACAGGTCAGTCTTCCTAATGAATATAGATGCAAAAATTCTCAACAAAATACTAGCAAATCAAATCCAACGACACATTAAAAGAATTATACACCACGACCGAGTAGGGTTTATACCAGGAATGCAAGGATGGTTCAACACAAGAAAATCAATCAATATAATAGAGCAAATTTACAAGTTGAAAGGGAAAAAAAAAATCATATGATCATCTCAATTGAGGCTGAAAAAGCATTTAACAGAATTCAGCGACCTTTTCTGATAAAAACACTTTAAAAGGTAGGAAACTTCCTCAATATGAAAAACCCATAGTATCATACTCAATGGTGAGAGACAAAAAGTTACCCCTCTAAGATCGGGGACAAGACAAAGATGCCCTCTTGTCACCTCTATTATTCGTGTACTAGAAGTTCTAGCTAGAACAATTAGGCAAGAAATAAAAGGCATCCAAATTGAACAGGAAGAAATAAAACTTTTATTATTTGCAGACAATATGATATTATACTTGGAAAATCCTGAGAAATCTATGACAAAGCTACTTGAACCAATAAATTCAGCGAAGTGGCAGAATACAAGATTACCGTGCAAAAATCAGTAATGTTCCTATATACACAAGCAATGACTTAATTGAGGAGACAATTAAGGAAAAATTTGAAAATAACAACTAAAAGAATCAAGTAACTGGGAATAAAATTAACCAGGAATGTAAAGGACCTGTACACAAAAAAACTGCAAAATACTGCTAAAAGAAGTCAAAGAAGATATAAAAAGGTAGAAAGACATTCCTTGCTCATGGATAGAAAGATTAAATGTACTCAGATGTCAATTCTACCCAAATTGGTCTATACAATCAATGCAGTACCAATCAAAATTCCAACAACTTACTTTGCAGACTTAGAAAAGCTAGTTATCAAATTCATTTGGAAGGGAAAGAGACCTCAAATTGCTAAAAATATACTTAAAAAGAAGTAAGAAAGGGGAGGATTAACACTTTCTGATTTTAAAACTTATTACAAAGCCAAAACAGCTTCGTACTGGCCCAAAGATATAAGTATTGAGCAATGGAATAGAATCTAGAGTACAAAACAGACCACCATATCTGTGGTCAATTGATCTTTGAGAAGGCCCCAAATCTGCTGCACTGGGACAGAACAATTTTTTCAATAAATGGGCATGGGAGAAGTGGATATCAATAGCCAAAAGAAGGAAAGCGTACCCTTACTTACACCCTATACAAAAATGAACTCAAAGTGGATCCAAGACCTAAATATAAGAGCCAGTACCATAAAACTCCCAGAAGAAAACATAGGGAAATATCTTCAAGACCTAGTAATAGGAGGTAACTTCCTAAACATTACACCCAAAGCAGAAGCACTGAAAGAAAAAATAGATAAATGGGAGTTCCTCAAAATCAAATGCTTCTGTGCATCATAGGATTTGGTCAAAAAGATGAAGAGACAGCCAACTTAATGGGAGAAAATATTTGGAAATCACATATCAGATAAAGGTTTGATATTCTTTATCTAGATAAAGAAATCATACAACTCAACAACAAAAGAACAAACAGCCCAATTATAAAATGGGCTAAAGATATGAATAGATATTTTTCCCAAGAGCAAATAAACATGGCTAAAAAAGCACATTAAGAGATAACTCATTTTCATTGCCGTAAGGGAACTACAGATCAAGACTACAATGACAAAATCACCTCACACTTATAAGAAAGACTGCCATTAAACAAAGAGGAAACTACATATGTTGGAGAGGATGTGGAGAAATTGGAACACTTGCGCACTTCTAGTAGGAATGCAGAATGTTACAGCTACTATGGGTGACAGTTTGGTGGGTCCTTATAAAACTAAATATTGGGTGGTATGATGGTGGCTTAGAGGCAGAATTCTCACCTGCTATCCCAGAGACCTGGGTTCAATTCCCAGTGCCTGCCTATGCCAAAACACACTCACACACACACACACACTAAATATCAAGTTGCCCTACGACAGAGTAATACTACTACTCAGTATATATGCAGAAGACCCGACACTAGTAACACAAATAGACATTTGCACACTGATGTTTATATAAGCATTCTTCAAAATTACAAAAAGGTGGAAACAACCCAAGTGTCTATCAACAGATGATAAACAAAATGTCATATATGCATATGATGAAATATTATGCAGCAGTAAGATGAAATGCGGTCCTGAAGCATACGACAACACGGATGAACCTTCAGCACAGAATGCTGAGTGAAATAAGCCAGACACAAAAGGAGAGCTACTGTATAATTTTGCTATTACAACCTTGGTAAAGGTAAACTCAGAGGCTTATAATGTAGAATATAGGGGACCTATAGTTACACAGAAGCTAGACATGGGTAAATGGTTAGCTAATGAGGTTGAACTTAAATGTAAGGGAATGGATAGAAGTGAAGGCAGTTCATTACTGGGTGTATAAGTAAAATTGCATATTGAAGGCAAACACGATTGAAAGGGGTTATATAGAGCCATGTATTCCACTGAGTAACACTACAAATATATATAAGTTCTTGCATGAACCACTTCAAGGTATAAATCTTGCACAGAGTCAATTTGGAAAACTACTATTGTATGTGATGGCCTATATTTAATAGGAAGACATCAAAGTACCACAGCAATACCAGGGGGGGTAAATAATTAGGGGAAGGGACAAGACTTAAGGGAAGGTTTTGATTTTCTATTTTCTGAAGGTGTGTTTATCTTTTATTTTTTTTCTTTGGATCAGTGAAAAGGGTCTAAAATTGAGAGTACTGATGACTGTACAACTAAGAGGATAATGTGAGATATGGATGTTTACTTTGGACATTATCTATGATGCCCAATGGATGGTGGTGGCTGAAGGATACATTGACTGAGAAGCAGAAAGGCAAACTGTGGTGTATACATATGTTGGAATATTGTGCAGCAACAGAAAGGAATGAAGTCATGAGGCATGCTATGAGGTGAATGAATCTTGGGGACACGAGGTGGTACAAAATAAGCCAGAAACAAAAGAACAAGTATTTTATGCTCTCTTTTAGAAAAGTCTTATAAGAAAACTAGGACATAGACTGAAACTCAAAGAAGTCACATTTAGTCCAGAGCTATTAATGTTATTTCTAGATCTGTAACGATGTGCTATATTTGTATAACCTGGTATTTCCCTGGAACTTTGGATACCTGTATCACATCTAAGACTTAGAGTTGGAGTCATGCAGCTCTGAAAGTAAGCACTGCTACATCAGCATCTGTTAGGAAATCGAAAAAGAGATCAGATTTCAATTAGAGAATTGAACAAAGCCGATCTGGTCGGGACAAAGGTAAATCAGAATACAAGGTAAAGGATGATAATGTCGGTATCTTGGAACTTCACCTATCATGAGAACAAAGGAAAAGAGGTTTATCTTGTGCAAAATCTGAATTTTCTGTAGCACATAATCTAACTCAGCCTGTCTGGATAACTCATTTAAACAACCTAAAGACACAGGGCCTAGAATGGGAACGAGGGCTTATAATTCTGTATAGGTTAAAGTAATACCCAGATACATCCCAGCATATGTTGGGCAGGTAATTTTAAAGTATTGGCAAAGTCCCTTGAGGGACGGGAGAAAAAAATATGGAACTATTAAACGTTCCCACTGGGGAAACCCCTGATATCTCTCAAACATTAGAGACTCTCAAGTCCCTTGATCTTGAGGCCTGCTCTTATGAAACTTATTCCTGTAGCAGAGAATCTAAGCCCACCTTATAGTTATGCCTAAGAGTTACTTCGATAAAACTTTTGCTGCTCAGATGTGGCCTGCCTCTCTCTAAGACCAATTCTGCAAGGGAAATAATTACCCTCTCTGCTATGTGGGACATGACATCCAGGGATAATAGACTCCCTGCCCACATAGGACATGACCCCCAGCGGTGAGCCTGGCCCTGGCAACATGTGTTTGACAATGCCTTCCTGACCAAAATGGGGAAAAGAAACGTGACAAAATAAGGTATCAGTAGTTAAGAGTGTTGAAATAGAGTCAAGAGGCTATTCTGGAGGCTACTCTTAAGCAAGCTTCAACTAGATATTGCTAATTGCCACGGTTTGCCAAACCCTAACCAAAACCATTCCTGTTAACCCTAAAGAATACCTAGAGCTCTGAGAGTCTATAAAAGTTTCACCCATTAAGATTACTTTCCAGAAACCTATAACCTCCAGATGGTTTCTAGGCCAAATAAGTCCTTTGAAAACCAAAGGGGCAAGCCTCTCCAAGAACATCAACTAGTTCCATACCCCAATCTCATACTGTCAACACCTCTTTCCAACATGAAGAAGTTAGAATGGACATAGCCCAAATACCCCTAAAGACTGGGAGAAGTATCAAAGGAGAAGGAGGAGTTTTTACAGAGAAGATAGGATTTAACAAGTGAGTATGATTGCTGAACCATCATACTGATTATTTCTTTTCGTCTCCAGTGTCTTGGAGCCTTTAGAAGGAAAACCTGAAACTGTGGAAGGGTAACCCATACCAAACTTTGAAATGTGTTCTATAACTACTTGTTACAATGTACTTTGAAATTTATTACTTTTTTGTATATATATTATATTTCACACTAAAAATGTTAAAAAATTAAAATAAAGGGGGTAAAAATAGGGATAGAACAAACTACTAAATCTTTATCAACTTTGTAAATAAAGTCTAATAAAAATAACAGCTGGTTCTCAAGAGATAATTTGGATAACTCAGGTAAGCATCTCAGTATGGTTAAAGACCACCTCAGGAAATGTTAAAAATTAACAAAATAATACAGGAAAAATGAAGACTGAAGCAAAAATCTAAGTCATTGATTGAGGCTGTTGTTAAAGTGGACAAAGAAGGAACTAAACCCTCCAATAGCTGAGCAAAGCTAGGCGGGAAACACTGGATCCAGGAACAATATTTTCTCTTCCAGTAAATAATCTATAATGTTCTTAACTTAGGAAAGAATTTGTCTGTGCAGGAATCTGAGGATTGCTTCCTTTCCTTTTTAATTCTAGTACTACTATTCTGATTCCCCTTACTTATAAAAAAATCTTATATGAACCCATGCCAAACATTAACATCACTTTATTTTTACCAATAATGTATAAGCTATTTGGTGTTATAAAAACATCTTCAATAGCAGAACAGTTATCTGACATTTTTAACTACCAGTTTTCTGAGGAATAAGAGCTCTTAACTATCCAAATATAATTTAAATCCTTCTTTCGTGCTTCATCTGAAGTAACTTCTTGATATTAGGATACTTTCCTCCATGCAGGTAGGGATGGATACATTCAGAGAATGAAAACTAATTTTAGTATAAATTAAGCAAAATGCAATAAAGAAGGGACTCATGCTTCAAATATGGCAGTCTTCAGTTCAAAAGTAAATAGAAGGGCCCTGTCCCCAAGACCATGCACCCTCACAGCCACATACTCTCTGCCGCTGGGCGCCTATGCTCATAGGCACCAGCACAGCATCCCCAACATGCACCTATATGTATGCTACAATGCATCACTGCACTGTTAGGCCCGGCCCTGCACCCTGCATCCTGAGCCACATCCATCTCTCAAATAGAAGACTTTAGACTACTAAAGGGAATCAACTTCCATAGTAAACCAATCAAAATATTTCCATGCCGCGAAGACAACAGATCACTAGGCACATCATGATGCAGACAGATATACCCCAGCCTAATGACCAAATTAAAACACCAGAGGAGATACAGAATTTGGAACAAACTAATCAAAGATGTTCATATAACTCTACTAAATACAATAAATGGGATGGCTAATAACATAAAGGAGATCAAGAAGACAGTAGAAGAGCATAAAGAGGAATATGAAAAATAAATAGAAAAAAGCAGATATCACAGAGATTAAAGAAGCTGTAGACCAAATAAAAACATACAAGAGACACACAACAACAGATTTGAAGAGGCAGAATCAAGAATAAGTGAACTATAGGCAAGGACAACTGATTTTCAACACTCAAAACAGCAAATGGCAAAAAAGATGGGAAATTTTCCATTGGATCTCAGGGAAATCATGGACAAAACAAAGTGCACAAATAAAAGAATCATTGGTGTCCCAGAAGAAGAAAAGAAGAGTATAAGGGCTAGGAAGATTAGTTGAGGATACAATAGGGGAAAACTTCCCCTTATATAGGACATATAAAAGCAAATCAAAGAAGCCCAACAAACTCCAAATAGAATAAATCCAAATAGGCCTTTCCCAAGATACATACTAATCAGTCTGTCAAATGAGAAGCAGAAAGTCCTGAAAGTGACAAGAGAAAAAGCAACTTACCATATACAAGGGAAACCACATAAGACTGAGTTCAGACTACTCAACTGGCACTATGGAGGAGAGAAAGCAGAGGTATGATATATTAAATATCCTAAAAGAGAAAGACCTTGAACCAAGAATTCTGTACCCAGTCAAATTGTTCTTCAAAACTGAGGGAGAGATTAAAATTTTGACCGACAATAAAAATCCTGTAAGAATCTGTCAACAAGAGACTGGCCCTACAAGAAATACTTAAGGGAGTTCTGCCAGTTGAAAAAAAAAAAGACAGGTGACAGAGGTCTGGAGGAGGGCACACAATTAAAGAGCATAAGTAAGGGTAACTTAAAGGATAAAAAGAGAAAGAGAGAAAAGAATATATAGATAATGTTAACAGATTAAATTTACCAATTAAAATATTAGACAAAATATACTTTAAATGTAAAGATATCATAAAAGACAAAGGAGGGACAATTCACCAAGAAGTAACAACCATAAATGTTTATGCTCCCAGTTAAGGAGGGCTAAGGCACATGAGACAGACATTGGCAAAACATCAATGCTGAATAGATGTTTCAGCAATTATAGTAGAAGACTTCAATAAACCACTCTCCTCTACAGATAGAAATAAACAGAAGATCCACAAGGAAATAGAGAAGTTAAACAACTTGATAAATGAATTAGAGCTAACAGACATACATAGGCCACTACACCAGGATATACATTCTTCTCTAGTGCTCATGGAACATTCTCCAGGATAGATCATATGCTGGGGTACAAAACGGGTCTTTATAAATTTAAAAACACTGAAATTGTTCAAAGCACTTTCTCTGATCACAATGGAATGAAGTTGGATTTCAATAACCACCAAAGAACGAGAACATTCACAAATACATGGGACTAAATTACACACTCTTAAGCAAATCATGGGTCAAAGAAGAAACTGCTATAGAAACAAGTAGCTATCTGGAGACGAATGAAAATGAGAATACAAATATATCAGAACTTATGGGATGCGGCAAAGGCTGTGCTGAGAGGAAAATTTACTACCCTAAATGCTTAGATTAAAAAACAAGAAAGAGCAAAAATCAAGGACTTAACTGCTTACCTGGAGGAACTTAAGAAAGAACAGCAAATTAACCCCAAAGCAAATAGAAGAAGAGAAATAACAAAGATTAAAGCAGAGTTCAATGAATAGGGGAGTAAAAGAACAATAGAAAAAAATCAACAAAACCAAAAGTTGTTTTTTTCAGAAAATCAATACAATTGATGAGCCACTAACAAGTCTGATAGAGAAAAAAAGAGAGAGGATGCAAATAAAATCAGAAATGAGAAGGGGTGTGTTACCACAGACCTTGAAGAAATAAAAACAATCATAAGAGGATACTATGAATAACTATACACCAACAAACTAGACAACTTAGATGAAATGGACAAATTCCTGGAAACACATGAACAAGTTACACTGACTCAGTAAGAAATAGAAGATCTCAACAAACCAATCATAAGTAAAGAGATTCAATCAGTCATCAAAAATCTTCCTCCTAAGAAAAGCCCCAGGCCAGAAGGCTTCACGGGGGATTTTTTCAAACTTTCCGAAAAGAACTAACACCAATCCTATTCAAACTTTTCCAAAAAATTGAGGAAAAAAGAACACTACCTAACTCATTTTATGAAGCTAATATCATTTTAATACCAAAACCAGGTAAAGGAAAATTACAGGCTAATTTCCCTAACAAACATAGACGCAAAAATTTTCAACAAAATACTAACAAATCGAATCCAACAACACATTAAAAGAATACACAACCACAACCAAGTGGAATTTATACCAGGAATGCAAGGATGGTTCAACAAAAGGAACTCAATTAATGTAATACAACACATTAACAAATCAAAAGGGGAAAAATCACATGATTATCTCAATTGATGCTGAAAAAGCATTCAATAAAATTCAACATCCTTTTCTGATAAAAACACTTCAAAAGATAGGAATCAAAGGTAACTTCTTCAATACGATAAAAGCCATATATGAAAAACCAATAGCCAGCATCATACTCAATGGAGACAGACTGAAAGCTCCCCCACTAAAGTCAGGAAAGAGACAAGATACCGAAGTTCTAGCTAGAGCAACCAGGCAGGACAAAGAAATAAAAGGCATGCAAACTGGAAAGGAAGAAGTAAAACTTTCATTATTTGCAGGTGACATGATACTATACTTGTAAGATCCCGAGAAATCTACAACTAAAAGAATCAAGTACTTACGAATGAACTTAACTAGGGATGTAAAGGACTTATACACAGAAAGCTATATAACATTGCTAAAAGAAATCAAAGGAGATCTAAATAGATGGAAAAACATTCCCTGCTCATGGATATGAAGATTAAATATAGTTAAGATGTCAATTCTACCCAAATTAATCTACAGATTCAACATAGTATTAATCAAAATTCCAACAACCTACTTTGAAGACTTGGAAAAGCTAGTTACCAAATTCATCTGGAAGGGAAAGAGACCTCGAATAGCCAAAAGCATCCTAAAAAAAGGAGAATGAAGTGGGAGAATTAACACTTCCCAACTTTAAAACTTATTATAAGGCCACAGTGGTCAAAATAGCATGCCACTGGCACAAAGACAGAAGTATTGACCAATGGAATCGAATCAAGAGTGAAGAAATAGACCACCAAATCTACGGTCAACTGACTTTTGACAAGGCCCCCAAATCCACTGAAGCAGGACAAAATAGACTTTTCAGTAAATGGGTATGGGAGAACTGGATATCAACAGCCAAAAGAATGAAAGTGGACCCTTACCGTATACCCTATAAAAAAATTAACTGAAAGTGGATCAAACATCTAAATATAAGAACTCGCACCATAAAGCTTCTAGAAGAAAATGTAGGGAAATATCTTCAAGACCTGGAAATAGGAAATAACTTTCTAAACTTTACACCCAAAGCACAAGCAACAAAAGAAAAAAACAGATAAATGGGAATTCCTCAAAATAAAATGCTTCTGAACCTCAAAAGACTTTGTCAAAAAGGTGAAGAGGCAGCCAACTTAATGGGAGAAAATATCTGGAAATCACATATAGGGCAAAGGCTTGATATCCTGTACACATAAAGAAATCATACAATTCAACAACAAAAGAACAAACCACCCAATTATAAAATGGACTAAAGATATGAATAGGCATTTTCCTGAAGCGCAAATACAGATGGCTCAAAAGCACATGAAGAGATGTTCATTTTCATAAGCTATAAGGGAAATGCAGATCAAGACTACAATGAGATACCACCTAACACCTATAAGAACGGCTGTTATTAAACAAACAGGAAAATATAAATATTGGGGAGGCCATGGAGAAATTGAGATACTTATGCACTGCTGGTGGGAATGTATAATGGTACAGCCACTATGGTAAACAATTGGCAGTTCCTTAGGAAACTAAATATCAAGTTGCCCTATGACCCAGCAATAGCACTACTTGGTATCTACCCAGAAGAGCTAAAAGCAGTGACACAAACAGACATTTGCATACTGATGTTCATAGCAGTATTATTCATAATTGCCCAAATGGAAACAATCCAAATACCCATCAACAGACGAATGGATGAACAAAATGTGGTATATACATACGATGGAAAATTATGCAGTAGAAAGACGAATTGGCATCTTGAAGCACATACAAGATGGATGAGCCTTGAGGACATAATACTGAGAGAAATAAACCAGACACAAAAGGATAGATACTGTACAACTTCTCTTTTATGACTATGGTAAAAGTAAAATCAGAGGCTTATAATATAGGGAATTTAGAGATATACAGAAGCCAGAGATGAGTGAACGGTTATATAATGAGGTTGAACTCAAAATGTAAGGGAACAGACAGAAGTGAAGGCAGTTCTCTAGTGGGTCTTTAAGTAATATTACCATACTGAAGGTGAAAAAGATTGAAAGGGATTGTATAGACCTATGTGTCCCACTGATTAAAAGCAGAAATATAAATAAATTCTTTCAAGAACTATTTCAAAAGAATGATTCGTGTACAACAAAGAGTGTTTAAGTCCAGGATATGGGGGGATAACTGCTATTGCATGCTATGGGGTATGTTGAACAGGAAAACATCAGCAGTACCATAGCAACAGCAGGCGTAAAAAATGGGGGGAGGGACACGAGTTAAGGGGAGATTTAGCTTTCCTATTTGGTGAAGGTGTGTTTATTGGTTATCTTTCTCTTGGGCACAATGAAATTATCTAAAATTGAGAGTGCTGAGGGACTGTGGACTTTGGGCATTAAACATGATATCCAATGAACAGAGGTGACTGAAGGATACACTGACTGAGAAGTAGACTGGCCTATGATGGTGTATACATATAATCGAATATTGTGTTGCTACAAAAAGGAACAAAGTCATGAGACATACAACAATGTGAATGAACCAGTGGGACATTTGGTGAGAGACAAAATAAGCAAGAAATGAAAGAACAATTATTGTATGATCTCCTTTAGAAAATGTTTATAAGAAAACAGGGGGCTAGATTGTAAGCTCTTATAGCAGCAGAGGTAATTATTATTTCTGGATTTTGAGAGACTGTTTATATATCTATAACCTGGTACTTAGAGATAAGAATGAACTGATAAGGTCGGGATTAAGGTAATTCAAAACACAGGGGTAAGGAAGACATTGCCTATATTTCAGAACTGCACCTACTCTTTAAGACCAAAGGAAGAAAGATTTTTGTCTAGAACCTAAATTTTCGATAGCACATAATCTAACTCAACCTGTCTGGGCAGCTCATTTGAACAACTGAAATGCAGGGAACCCAGAATAATATGAAGGCCTTTAATCTTGTATCACTTAATGTAATACCTGTATACATCCTAGAATATATTAAGCAGATAAGCAAAAGGTATTAGCAAAGTCCCTCGAGGGATGGGAGAAAAAATACTGAACTATTAAACTTTACCATCACAAATATTAGGGACACCCAAATCAAGAGGCCAAGCCTCTGATCTTGAGGCTTACCCTTGTGAAGCTTAAGTAGGTATGTTTAAGAGTTACTTCTGGAGGACCTCTTTTTTTGCTCAGATGTGGCCTCACTCTCTCTAAGCCCAAATCCGTAAGTGAAATCATTGCCCTCCCCCCTACGTGGGATGTGACATCCAGGGGTGAAAGTCTACCTGGTGGCACGGGAGATGACTCCCAGAGATGAGTCTGGCCCTGGCACCACGGGATCAAAAATTCTATCCTGACCAAAGGGGGGAAAAGAAGTGTACCAATTAAAGTATCGGTGGCTGAGAGAGTTCAAAAAGAGTTGAGAGGCTACTCTGGTAGTTGCTCTTACACAAGCTTCAGTTAGACATTGCTACCTATCATAACTTGTCAAACCCCAACCAAAACCATTCCAGCCAATCCTAAAGAACATGTAGGCGAAATATAAGATTCTACAAAGTTTCAATATACTAGGGTAACTTACCAGAAACCTATAACCTCCAGATGGTCCCTGGACCAAATAAGTCCTGAAACCTAGAAGGCCCAGCCTCTCCAGAACATCAGCTAGATCCATCTCCCTCTCCCATTTTACTGACAGCCACTTTCAACATGAAAAAGTTAGAATGATCATAGCCGAAATACCCCTAAAGAGAGGGATAGCAAGATCAAAGGTGATGGTGGAGAAACGACCAATGAATATTGGTCGTAATATGGCGAATATTAACAAATAAACATCACTAATATTCACCATATTAACAACAAATATGATTGTTCAATCATTGGATTGGCATTTATTTTAGTCTCCAGTATCTTGGAGAAGCTGGAAGCAAAAACCTAAAATTATGGAATTCTAACCCATCCAAACTTTGAAATGTTTTTTTACTTAAAAAAAAAAATTGCTTTTTTGTATATATGTTATTTTTCAGAAAAAAAAGTTGATTGTGATGATAAAAAAATATCTATTCCTTCTAGCGTTCTATATTCTGGAGCAGCTGGAAGGAAAAATCTGAGATGATGGTATGGTAGCATATTACAATCTCTGGGAGCTGTCCTGTAACTACATGCTGAACAGTGCTTTGAAAATTATTGCTTTTTTCTTTCTTTGCTTTGTATATGTGTTATATTATACAACTACAAAGTTCAATTTTTTAAAAAAGCTACCATATGCTAAGTAATGTACAAATTGTACGGACTAGGGGGGTAGGTGGCAAATAAAAAGAGTCCCACCTCCATTAACTGATTTTTAAAAGAATGATTATAGGATTGATAAGAAACAGGCCATTACAGATGCTGCTTTAGTGTTAAGTTGGTTTTGGGTCCAATAATGCCAAACCACCACTTAAGAATCACTGTCAATAAACCCATGTAAGCCTATTCATACAAGAAGTCAAAATTCAACTCCCACATAACTGTTCATAAGCCTCTAATCAAAACACTACCTAAGGAGACTTCCGGAGAAGATGGTGGCTTAGTAAGACGCGCGGGTCTTAGTTCCTCCTCCAGAACAACTACTAAAGGACTAGAAACAGTACAGAACAGCCCCTGGAGCCACGACAGAGACCAGAAACACAGTGTACCCCATTCTGGAACGGCTGAACTGGCTAAGAGAATCCGCTGCAGTGAGGTCCCGGAGAGACGCGCGCTTCCCCGGGCCATGGCGGCTGGCGGCCGAAGCCCCTCCCTCCCTCCTTCCCGGGCCGGCTGGGAGATTTGGACCGGTGGTCCCACAAGTCACGGAGGCCGGCGCCCCCCCCACGCGCGGCTTCCATACACAGCGTACCCCACTCTGGAACGGCTGAACCGGCTAAGAGAATCTGCTGCGGTGAAGTCCCCGAGAGGCGCACGCTACCCCGGGCCGAGGTGTCTGGTGGCCGGAGCCCCTCCCCACTTCCTTCCCGGGCCAGCTGGGAGATTTGGACCGGCGGTCCCTCAAGCCGCGGCGGCCGGCGCCCCCCCCACCTGCGGCTTCCAAACACAGCATACCCTATTCTGGAACAGCTGAACCGGCTAAGAGAATCCGCTGCGGTGAGGTCCCCAAGAGGCGTGCGCTTCCCCGGGCCGTGGCAGCTGGCGGCCGGAGCCCCTCCCTCCCTCCTTCCCGGGCCGGCTGGGAGATTTGGACCGGCGGTCCCTCAAGCCGTGGCGGCCGGCGCCCCCCTCGATGCGCAGCTTCCAAACACAGCATACCCCATTCTGAAACGGCTGAACCAGCTAAGAGAATCCGTTGCAGTGAGGTCCCCGAGAGGCACGCGCTTCCCTGGGCCATGGCGGCTGATGGCCGGAGCCCCTCCCTCCCTCCTTCCCAGGCCGGCTGGGAGATTCGGATGGGCACTCCCCCAGGCCACGTCGGCTGGCGACCCTCCCCCACAGCGAGAGTCTTCCAAAGTTAAAGGAGCCACAGCATCTTTTACTGGTGGGACCCGCAGACAGACGAGCACCACATGCTGGGCAGGATAAGAAAAACAGAGCCCAGAGACTTCACAGGAAAGTCTTTCAACCTGCTGGGTCCCACACCCAGGGAAATCTGATCAAATGCCCAGACGCCAGCAAAAAATAACGGATCACAACAGGAAAATTGAAGATACGGCCCAGTCAAAGGAACAAACCAATAGCTCAAATGAGATACAGGAGCTGAGACAACTAATGCTGAATATACAAACAGAAATGGAAAATCTCTTCAAAAACCAAATCAATAAATTGAGGGAGGACATGAAGAAGGCATGGGCTGAACAAAAAGAAGAAATGGAAAGTCTGAAAAAACAAATCACAGAACTTATGAGATTGAAGGACAAAGCAGAAAAGATGGAAAAAACAATGGAAACCTACAATGGTAGATTTAAAGAGACAGAGGCTAGAATTAGTGATCTGGAAGATGGAACATCTGAATTCCAAAAAGAAACAGAAACTATAGGGAAAAGAATGGAAAAACTTGAGCAGGGGATCAGGGAACTGAATGACAATATGAAGCGCACAAATATACGTGTTGTGGGTGTCCCGGAAGGAGAAGAGAAGGGAAAAGGAGGAGAAAAACTAATGGAAGAAATTATCACTGAAAATTTCCCAACTCTTATGAAAGACCTAAATTTACAGATCCAAGAAGTGCAGTGCACCCCAAAGAGATTAGACCCAAATAGGCGTTCTCCAAGACACTTACTAGTTAGAATGTCAGAGGTCAAAGAGAAAGAGAGGATCTTGAAAGCAGCAAGAGAAAAACAATCCATTACATACAAGGGAAACCCAATAAGACTTTGTGTAGATTTCTCAGAAGAAACCATGGAAGCTAGAAGACATGGGATGATATATTTAAAATACTAAAAGAGAAAAACTGCCAACCAAGACTCCTATATTCAGCAAAATTGTCCTTCAAAAATGAAGGAGAAATTAAAACATTTATAGACAAAAAGTCACTGAGAGAATTTGTGACCAAGAGACCAGCTCTACAAGAAATACTAAAGGGAGTACTAGAGTCAGATACGAAAAGACAGAAGAGAGAGGTATGGAGTAAAGTGTAGAAAGAAGGAAAATCAGATATGATATATATAATACAAAAGCCAAAATGGTAGAGGAAAATATTATCCAAACAGTAATAACACTAAAAGTTAATGGACTGAATTTCCCAATCAAAAGACATAGACTGGCAGAATGGATTAAAAAACAGGATCCTTCTATATGCTATCTACAGGAAACACATCTTAGACCCAAAGATAAACATAGGTTGAAAGTGAAAGGTTTGGAAAAGATATTTCATGCAAATAAAAACCAGAAAAGAGCAGGAGTAGCTATACTAATATCCAACAAATTAGACTTCAAATGTAAAACAGTTAAAAGAGACAAAGAAGGATAAGATCTACTAATAAAACGAACAATTAAACAAGAAGACATAACAATCATAAATATTATGCATCGAACTAGAATGCCCCAAAATACATGAGGAATACACTGCAAACACTGAAAAGGGAAATAGATACATCTACCATAATAGTTGGAGACTTCAATTCATCACTCTCATCAATGGACAGAACATCTAGACAGAGGATCAATAAAGAAATAGAGAATTTGAATATTACAATAAATGAGCTAGACTTAACAGACATTTATAGGACATTACACCCCACAACAGCAGGATACACCTTTTTCTCAAGTGCTCATGGATCATTCTCAAAGATAGACCATATGCTGGGTCACAAAGCAAGTCTTAACAAATTTAAAAAGATTGAAATCATACACAACACTTTCTCGAATCATAAAGGAATGAGGTTGGAAATCAATAATAGGCAGAGTGCCAGAAAATTCACAAATACGTGGAGGCTGAACAACACACTCTTAAACAACAAGTGGGTCAAGGAAGAAATTGCAAGAGAAATTAGTAAATATCTGGAGGTGAATGAAAACAAAAACACAACATATCAAAACCTATGGGACGCACCAAAGGCAGTGCTAAGAGGGAAATTTATTGCCCTAAATGCCTATATCAGAAGAGAAGAAAAGGCAAAAATTCAGGAATTAACTGTCCACTTGGAAGAACTGGAGAAAGAACAGCAAACTAACCCCAAAGCAAGCAAAAGGAAAGAAATAACAAAGATTAGAGCAGAAAAAAAATGAAATTGAGAACATGAAAACAATAGAGAAAATCAATAAGACCAGAAGTTGGTTCTATGAGAAAATCAATAAGATTGATGGGCCCTTAGCAAGACTGACAAAAAGAAGAAGAGAGAGGACGCAAATAAATAAGATCAGAAATGGAAGAGGAGACATAACCACTGACCTCACAGAAATAAAGGAGATAATAACAGGATACTATGAACAACTTTACGCTAATAAAAACAACAATTTAGATGAAATGGACAGGTTTCTGGAAAGGCATGAACAACCAACTTTGACCCAAGAAGAAATAGATGACCTCAACAAACCAATCACAAGTAAAGAAATTGAATCAGTCATTCAAAAGCTTCCCAAAAACAAAAGTCCAGGACCAGACGGCTTCACATGTGAATTCTACCAAACATTACAGAAAAAATTAGTACCAACTCTGCTCAAACTCTTCAAAAAAATCGAAGTGGAGGGAAAGCTACCTAATTCATTCTATGAAGCCAACATCACCCTCATACCAAAACCAGGCAAAGATATTACAAAAAAAGAAAACTACAGACCAATCTCTCTAATGAATATAGATGCAAAAATCCTCAACAAAATTCTAGCAAATCGAATCCAGCAACACATTAAAAGAATTATACATCATGACCAAGTAGGATTCATCCCAGGTATGCAAGGATGGTTCAACATAAGAAAATCAATTAATGTAATACACCATATCAACAAATCAAAAATCACAGATGATCGCAGAAAAATCGCAGAAAAATCACATGATCATCTCAATTGATGCAGAGAAGGCATTTGACAAGATTCAACATCCTTTCCTGTTGAAAACACTTCAAAAGATAGGAATACAAGGGAACTTCCTTAAAATGATAGAGGGAATATATGAAAAACCCACAGCTAATATCATCCTCAATGGGGAAAAATTGAAAACTTTCCCCCTAAGATCAGGAACAAGACAAGGATGTTCATTATCACCACTATTATTCAACATCATGTTGGAGGTTCTAGCCAGAGCAATTAGGCAAGAAAAAGAAATACAAGGCATCAAAATTGGAAAGGAAGAAGTAAAACTATCACTGTTTGCAGACGATATGATACTATACGTCGAAAACCCGGAAAAATCCACAACAAAACTACTAGAGCTAATAAAGGAGTACAGCAAAGTAGCAGGCTACAAGATCAACATTCAAAAATCTGTAGCATTTCTATACACTAGCAATGAACAAGCTGAGGGGGAAATCAAGAAACAAATTCCATTTACAATCGCAACTAAAAGAATAAAATACCTAGGAATAAATTTAACTAAAGAGACAAAAAACCTATACAAAGAAAACTACAAAAAACTGTTAAAAGAAATCACAGAAGACCTAAATAGATGGAAGGGCATACCATGTTCATGGATTAGAAGACTAAATATAGTTAAGATGTCAATCCTACCTAAATTGATTTACAGATTCAATGCAATACCAATCAAAATCCCAACAACTTATTTTTCGGAATTAGAAAAACCAATAAGCAAATTTATCTGGAAGGGCAGGATGCTCCGAATTGCTAAAAGTATCTTGAGGGAAAAAAAACGAAGCTGGAGGTCTCACACTGCCAGACTTTAAGGCATATTATGAAGCCACAGTGGTCAAAATAGCATGGTATTGGCATAAAGACAGATATATCGACCAATGGAATCGAATAGAGTGCTCAGATATAGACCCTCTCATCTTAGGACATTTGATCTTTGATAAGGCAGTCAAGCCAACTCACCTGGGGCAGAACAATCTCTTCAATAAATGGTGCCTAGAGAACTGGATATCCATATGCAAAAGAATGAAAGAGGACCCGTATCTCACACCCTATACAAAAGTTAAGTCAAAATGGATCAAAGATCTAAACATTAGGTCTAAAACCATAAAACAGTTAGAGGAAAATGTAGGGAAATATCTTATGAAACTTACAATTGGAGGCGGTTTTATGGACCTTAAACCTAAAGCAAGAGCACCGAAGAAAGAAATAAATAAATGGGAGCTCCTCAAAATTAAACACTTTTGTGCATCAAACAACTTCATCAAGAAAGTAGAAAGACAGCCTACACAATGGGAGACAATATTTGGAAACGACATATTGGATAAAGGTCTAGTATCCAGAATTTATAAAGAGATTGTTCAACTCAACAACAAAAAGACAGCCAACCCAATTACAAAATGGGAAAAAGACTTGAACAGACACCTCTCAGAAGAGGAAATACAAATGGCCAAAAGACACATGAAGAGATGCTCAATGTCCCTGGCCATTAGAGAAATGCAAATCAAAACCACAATGAGATATCATCTCACACCCACCAGTATGGCCATTATCAACAAAACAAAAAATGACAAGTGCTGGAGAGGATGTGGAGAAAGAGGCACACTTATCCACTGTTGGTGGAAATGTCAAAAGGTGCAACCACTGTGGAAGGCATTTTGGCGGTTCCTCAAAAAACTGAATATAGAATTGCCATATGACCCAGTAATACCATTGCTAGGTATCTATTCAAAGGACTTAAGGGCAAAGATACAAACGGACATTTGCACACCAATGTTTATAGCAGCATTATTTACAATTGCAAAGAGATGGAAACAGCTAAAATGTCCATCAACAGACGAGTGGCTAAACAAACTGTGGTATATACATACGATGGAATATTATGCAGCTTTAAGACAGAATAAACTTATGAAGCATGTAATAACATGGATGGACCTAGAGAACATTATGCTGAGTGAGACTAGCCAAAAACTAAAGGACAAATACTGTATGGTCCCACTGATGTGAACCGACATTAGAGAATAAACTTGGAATATGTCATTGGTAACAGAGACCATCAGGAGTTAGAAATAGGGTAAGACAATGGGTAATTGGAGCTGAAGGGTTACAGACTGTGCAACAGGACTAGATACAAAAACTCAAAAATGGACAGCACAATACTATCTAATTGAAATGTAATTATGTTAAAACACTGAATGAAGCTGCATCTAAGCTATAGTTCTTTTTTGTTTGTGTTTTTTGTTTTTTTTCCTTTTTATATATTTTTTTGTTTTTATTTTTATTATTTTTATTTTTTTCTCTATATTACCATTCTATATCTTTTTCTGTTGTTTTGCTAGTTCTTTTCCTAAATCGATGCAAATGTACTAAGAAATGATGTTCATACATCTATGTGATGATATTAAGAATTACTGATTGCATATGTAGAATGGAATGATTTCTAAATGTTGTGTTAATTTTTTTTAACTAATAAAAAAAAAAACACTATGTAAGTAAATTATAAGCGTACTGCATTAGAACTGGTTACACCGAAAAGGCCTAGAGATTGACAACAAAAAATATAGGGGTGGGAACTTTCAAAATGGGGGATTAAGGAGAGAAAGTTAGGACCTATTTCTCACCCAAAGGCAGAGAGTAGCCAGGCAGAAACTGCCTGATTCAACTGTTTGGGGATCTGGGGACCACGGTAGGTCAGTACAACACCTAGGAATGACTAGGAAACCATGATAAGAGACTGAGTAATTTCATCTAAGGCTCCTGGAACCCACCCCCACACCCCAGAGGGAAGCAGCACCTAGCCACCAGATCCTTGGCTGCTGGTGGCTGTGGACTAGGATGGCTATGGGAGTCCTCTGCCCCAAGTCAGGAGAGGACAAAGCCCATTACTGAACCAGATATTGGCCCACAATGAGAAAACACAATCCTGGAAAGTTTCAGGCCTCTCAGTCACATGCCATTGGGAATGCTGAGCCACATGACAAGATGGATGAGCCTTGAGGACATCATGCTGAATGAAATAGTCCAGACACAAAAAGGATAGATACTTTATGACTCCACTTTTATGACCACGGTAAAGGTAAAACCAGAGGCTTATAATAGAGAATATAGGGGCCCTAGATATACACAGAAGCTTGAGATGGGTGACCAGTTAGCTACTGAGTTTGAACTTGATTGTAAGCAAATAGATAGAAGTGAAGGCGGTTCACTTGTGGGTCTATAAGTAATAGTACATATTGAAGGTTAACATGATTAAAAGGGGTTGTAGAGACTCATGTGTTCCACTGATCAACACTACAAATAGAAATAAGTTCCTGTATGGAAAAAAAAAAGAAAGAAAAAACATTGCTTTAATGAAGCAGGGTTTATTTTGAGCATCATTTTCTATACCATCCTATCCAAACATGATACTTTCAAAAGCTAGTAATAAAATATGGTGTAATAAAAATTACAGATTTTAGGCCCTTAAAACCTGGTTTGAATGTCAATTCCACTGCTTACCATCGAGTCTCTGTATGATGGTACAGAGACCATCTGTACCATCAAACCACTGAAATTCCAGGCTTAGTTTTTTTTGTTTGTTTGTTTTAATGTCTGGATAGCCTATATTTTCAAAAAATATTTTTTTAATTAGAGAAGTTGTGGGTTTATAGGACAATCATGCATAAAATAGAGGATTCCTATATACCACTCTATTATTGACAGCTTATATTGATGTTGTACATTTTTATAATTGTTTTATTAACTATAGTCCATGATTTAACTTAGGGTTCACTGCTGATGTTGTGTATTTCCATGGAATTTTTTAAATTTTAGTTTTATTTTAGTAACATATATATAACCTAAAATTTCCCCTTTTGACAACATTCAAATATATATTCAGCACTGCTAATTACATTCACAGTGTTGTGCTACCATCACCAAAACTTTTCCATCATCCCAAACAGAAACTCTCTATATTGTAAGCCTTCATTCCCTATTCTCTTTGCTTTCTCTCCATTAAAAAGAGATAACTGATAGGTAAGGATATATGAGACAATACACATGACATGTCCAGAAATAAGAAGAGTCTCCATGAAATGGCACCTTTTTTAAAGGTCATTTATTAAATGACCACCGGGTTTTAATGTCTGGTTTTCTCTTTATTCACGTCCATTGTCTTTACTCTCTTGACCAAGCCATTACCACCACTTTAGTTTTACATGTAATACAAAGTTAACAGGCTTTGGATAAGGTCTGAGGAGAGCTATACAGTTTTAACCACAGAATAAAGTCCATGGGTTTTATTACATCATTTTTCCTCATGTTGCTCCTGACCTATGTTCTAAGTTGACACCTATATTCTGGAGCATAGTCACCATAATTTATTTCTCTAGAGAAACAGTGTGTTACTTCTGTAATAACCAATATTAATCTTCATATACAAAGATGATTTTCAATACCTGGCCTCAAAAATCAAATTCCTCTCTTTTATCAGCACAAAGCTTGTTTCTAAATAAACAGCCAGTAAAGAAATGCATATTGCTTCCCCTCAATAGTTCAGCCTGACAAACCTGACAACCCATATTTATTTAAATGCATTTAAATGCTTCTCATCTGCAAAATTTCTAAAATGAAAGTAAATTATTTGAATGAAATCCATGACTTGAAAAGTCACACTTGTTTCCACATACAAATTCTGGTGTGTCACCTAAGAGATACCTTTCAGTCAGAAATAAATATTGTACAATCAAAAGCATTTATATAAGCAGGGAAAGTCTCCTAATAATATATAGACAACATATATATTTATACAGAGCTGCCAAACTATCCCCATTAAAAACAATTAAAATTGTATTCACCAACTTGGCATATCAATTTAAAACTGATCTCATGTACTTAAGGATACATCAACTGATGGAAGGCAAACGGTAGTTATAGATATGATGCAATATTATATGATTGCAGAAAGGACTTAAGTTGTGAGATATGCAACTAGGTGAATGAACCTTGAGGATATTATGTTGACTTAAATAAGCCAGAAACGAAAGCACAAATATTAGTATGGCATCACTAATATAAACTAATTATAATGAGCAAACTCTGGGAATTGAATTCAAGAGCATGGGTTATTAGGAGCAGAAAGTGGGCAGGAACTGGACAATCAATAATTAAGGAGTACAGAACGCTCAAATAAGGCTTATTGTAAAGATTCTTAGATTGTAAATTCTTACAGCAGTCATATTTATTCCTGAGTTTTAACTATCATTTCTAAATTCTGAGATACCGTGCTCTTTGTAAATAACCTGGTAGTTCCCTGGAACTTTAGGTATCTGCACGATACCTGAGACTCAGAGGTAGAGTTCTGCAGCTCTGACAGTAGGCATTACTCCATACAGCAACTGTTAAAGAAGCTGAGAAAGAGATCAAATTTTAATTAGGGCTATAAATGAAGCAGATCTGGTTAGGACTAACATAAATCAGGACACAGGGTAAAGGATGATATTAAATGTATTTTAAAACTCCAACTCCATGTGAAACCAAAGGAAGAAACGTTTATTTTGTCCAAAATTTAAATTTTCTGTAGCACATTGATCTAATTTAATGTCTCTGATCAGTATATTTAAACAACCTAATTTTACATAGAACCTAGAGAATAGGTAATGAGCTCTTTTAACTCTGTACAGGTTAATGTAATACCCTGATACACTCCTCTTTGGGGCAGAAAATTTAAAAATATTTGTGAACTCCCCTGGAGGGAATGGAGAAAAAAATGTAGATCTATTACACTTCCCCACCAGAGGAATTCCAGACATTCTCTCAAGCATTAGGGATTCCCAGTTTAATAAACTAAGCCCTCAACCTTGAGGCTTGCCATTATGAAACTTATTTCTGCAATGACGAAGCTAAGCCTACTTATACTTATGCCTAAGTGTCACCCCCAGAGAACCTCTTCAAAAATGTTTCAGGGGCACTCAAAAGCTGATTGGAAGCTCTATTTGTAGGGCAAGACTTGCCAGCTGAAGGCCCTCACTGTAGAGTGATAGTGAAGGAACACAGCTCTTTCACTGGGGACCCTTAAATCCCAGTATTTGAGGTTTTTTCCTCTTGGGTCAGTTTTTTTTAGAGACTGTCTTCAAAGCTCCTGTGCAGGTTGAGGGAGCCAGCATTTGTGGAGCCCATGCTGGTTATGCCTCTCTCTTTAAGTCAATTCTTCAAATAAACTCACTACTCTCTCCCACCCCACTACATGGGTCATGACTCCCAGAGGTGTCACTCTTCCTGGCAAGGTGGGACATGACTCATGGCTATGAGCCTGGCCCTGGCATCATGGGATTGAGAATGCCTTCTTGACCAAAAAGGGGGAAAGAAATGAAACAAAATAAAGCATCAATGGCTAAGAGATTTCAAATAGAGTTGAGAGATCATTCTGGAGGTTACTCTTATGCAAGCTTCAGTCAGATACTGCAAATTGCCACAGTATGTCAAGCTCCAAGGAATAATACTCCTGAAAACCTTAAAAAATACCCTGGGCTCTAAGACTCTATAAATGTTTTAGTTAGTAAGTTTAGTTTTTCAGAAACTTAAGGCCTCTATATTGTTTCCATGCCAGATAAACCCTGAAACCAGAGATACCAGTCTCTCCAAGAACATCATCCCATTTCATTCCTCTACCCCATAAGGTAGACACCTCATTCCAGCATGAAGAAACTAAAATGGTCATTGTCCAGATATCCCAGAAGACTGAGAAAATGATCAAATGAGAGGGAGGAAGGGTAACTAAGAAATTAAGATTTAACAAATGATTATGGCTACTGACTCATTATGTAGATATTTTTTTTTAGCTTCTAGTGTATCAAAATAACCAGAAAGAAATGCCTGAAATTGTTGATCTCTAGTCCAGTAGCCTTGATCTTTGATAATGACTGTATAACTATACAGCTTTTATCATGTGACCCTGTGGTTGTGACTGATACTCCCTTTATCAGCATAGGGTGGGTGAATAATAAAGACATGCATGGAAAAAAAAAACTTATCTGGGAGGAACACTGATAAAATATACACATCTTAGATTAAATCTTTTAGTCATATGCAAATAAATATACAGCAAGGTTCCATAACAGAGGAACTGGACTCCAGACACCAAGCAGAGCTGAGGGCCAGGGTAAGGAGCCAACTGAAGTCTGGAGGCATGAAGAAGTTATGCTTACCAATTGGTAAAATTATCCAACCCTTTTCTTCTGTTGGGCTCCACAAATGCTGGCTCCCCCAACCTGCACAGGAGTTTTAAGGACTGTCTCTAAAAAAACCTGGCCCTTCCCAGTGCCTGCCCATGTAAAAAAAAAAAAAAAAAAAAAAAAAAAAAAAAATGGCCCAAGAGAAAAAACCCTCAAATACTGGGCTTTAAGGGTCCCCAGTGAAAGAGCTGTGTTCCTTCACTATCACTCTACAGTGAGGGCCTTCAGCTGACAAGCCTTGCCCTACAAATAGAGCTTCCAATCAGCTTTTGAGTGCCCCTGAAACATTTCTGAAATGCCAACAAAGGATGACGATATTTAAGAAAAGCCTCCATCACAGAAATAGAGACCAAAACAAACATAAAAATAACTTTGGGTAAACAAATCATGCTGAGAGTTTAACCGAGAAATCAGGATTTAAGGGATAAATTACTGAATTTGATTACCGAATTATTATATAAATATTCCTTTTTGCTTTCTTGTATATTGGAGTAGACAGAGGGAGACATCTCAAATTTCTAAATTATAATCCAGCTACCTTGATCTCTGATAATGATTGTATAGCTTTTATCTTCTGCCCCTGTGATTGTAAAAACCATGTGAATAATGTTCATTTGTACCCAGTTATCCACTTTTTCAACCTGGAATCACTAAAGACAGCCCTAATGCTTATTAATGAAGGGTATTGGGTCAGCCCAGAACTAACCCACACCAAGTCCAAAGTTATCTTGACAACCGAGACTGAATCTAACCAAAGTGGGCCTGCCTGACATGCGCAATAGCTTAGACTTTAACCTAAAAGTTACCTATACATCATTCCACCATTTTCTTACATATGTTCTCTAAGCATGTAATCAAAATGCACATGCTCAATAATTGGACCACCTCTAATTACATCATGTGGGGCCACTTGCTCATTATCCTAAACCCTGCCCATCTTTTCCTGTAATAAAACAATCAAAATCACTGCAGTTTGTAGAGACAGATTTTGGGCCGGTAGGCCATCTGTTCTCTTACTATGCACCTGGTAATAAACTCTTTCTCTTTGAAATCCCAGTGTCTCAGGAATTGGTTATTGAGCACACTGGGAAAAGAGAATTCACAGCCTTTGTCTGGTAACAAGAGCAGAATAAAACTTCAAAACATATTTAAAATTAATAGCTATAAAAGAGAAACAGAAAGTAAGAATATATTCTTGGACTGACAGCAGAAATAGTAATTTAAAAATTCAATAACAGGGCGGGTAATGGTACCACACAGGCAGAGTTCTCACCTGCCATGCCAAAAACCTGGGTTCAATTCCCGGTGCCTGCCCATGCGGAAAAAAAAAAAATCACTAACAGGTGTGGAAGAAAAAATTGGGGAACTCTCCCTGAGAATAGGATAAAAAGATAAGGGCTCTAAAAAGGGAAAGCCAAAAGTAGGAAAGAAAGCAAGAAAGAAAATGAGAGGCTCAACCCAAGATGTTCAACATCTATTTAACTGGATTCCAGAAGAGTACATGAGAAAACAGAAAATAAATTATCAAAGAAATAATAGGAAAAAATCCTCAGTCTGAAGGGTGAGTTTCCAGACTGAAAAGGTCCATCAAGTAGTCTCACAAGCAGTGTGGACAACGAAAGCTACAGGCTGAGCCCCCAGTCTTGGGGTTTGTTCATATGAAACTTAACCCCACAAAGGATAGGTCAAGCCTACTGAAAATTTAGGCCTAAGAGTCACCCCCAAGAGAGCCTCTTTTGTTGCTCAGATGTGGTCTCTCTCTCCAGCCAACACAACAAGCAAACTCACCACCCTCCCACTGTCTACGTGGGACATGACTCCCAGGGGTGTGGACCTTCCTGGCAACGTGGGACAGAAATCCTAGAATGAGCTGAGACTCAGCATCAAGGGATTGAAAAAACCTTCTCAACCAAAAGGGGGAAGAGTGAAATGAGACAAAGTGTCAACGGCTGGGAGATTCCAAACAGAGTCAAGAGGTTATCCTGGAGGTTATTCTTACGCATTAAGTAGATATCATCTTGTTATCAAGATGTAATGGAGAGGCTGGAGGGAACTGCCTGAAATGTAGAGCTATGTTCCAGTAGCCATGTTTCTTGATGATGATTGAATAATGATATAGCTTTCACAATGTGACTGTGTGATTGTGAAAACCTTGTGTCTGATGCTCCTTTTCTCTACCTTGTCAACAGAGGAGTAGAACATATGGAATAAAAATAAATAATAGGGGGAACAAATGTTAAAATAAATTTAGTTTGAAATGCTAGTGATCAATGAAAGGGAGTGGTAAGGGGTATGGTATGTATAAATATCTTTTCTGTTTTCTGTTATTTCTTTTTCTGAATAGATGCAAATGTTCCAAGAAATGATTATGATGATGAATATGCAACTATGTGATGATATTGTGAATTACTGATTATATATGTAGAACGGAATGATCAAAAGAGGAATGTTTGCATTTGCTTTGTGTTTTTTGTATTTAAAAAAATAAAATTAAAAAAAAAAGCCCATCAAGTAAAGAAATGGGAAACATGCACATAAGCATATAAGGCATAAAAGTTCAGAATACCAGAAAGAGGCAATTCTGAAGTTTCCTCAAAAAAAAAAAAAATCAAGAAAAAGAAGCACTGAAGTAATCAATGGTCACTCTATTGGACAATTCACCAGCAACACATTAAACTATCCAACAGCAAGGACTTCAATTTTTTTTTTTTTAACATGGGCAGGCACAGGAAATTGAACCTGGTCCTCCAGCATGGGAGGCGAGAACTCTGTCACTGAGCCACCATGGCCTGCCTTTTTAAATTTTTGAAGGATAATAATTTCTAATTTGAATATTCTATAGCTAGCCACATTATCAAGCAAGTGTGAGGGGAGAATGAAAACATTTTCAGATATGCAATGTCTCAAAAAGATGTCTCTTTTGCATACTTTTTTATAAAGAATGAAAGGCGCATTCCACTAAGATGAGGGGGTAAACCAAAAAAGAATTAGACTTGGAATCCAAAATAGAAGAGAGCTGAAAGGTATTCTCATAATGATGGTAAAAGGAGGTCCCAGAACAATAGCTCTGTAACAGGCCTAAAGAATAACCAGCTCAGATTTAAAGCACAGAGACAGAGGTCTTCCAGAGGTGACAGAAAATCTTTCAATCAATAGTTACTTGATATGTTTCAGAGACATCTTATTGCTCTGTCAGAGATACAGAAGATTAATTAATGATAGGTACATTTTAAAAATCAAGCAAATAAAAGTACCAAGACAAATAAATCCTAGAGTATATTAAGCAGATAATCAAAAAGTATTGTCAAAGTCCCTTGAGGGACAAGAGATAGAATATGGAACTACTAACCAGAAGGGAATCCCCTGATACTGTGTGAAACTCTAGGGAGATCCAAATAAATAGGCCATGCCTCATATCCTGAGGCTTATTCTTGTGAAGCTTATATAAGCAGCAGAGAAGCTTACACTATCTATAGGCATGCCTAAGAGTTACTTCTTGAGGACCTCTTTTGTTGCTCAGATGTAACCTCAGTCTCTCTAAGCCCAACTCTGCAAGTGAAATCATTGCCCTCCCCGGTACGTGGGACATACCATCCAGGGGTGAAAGTGTCCCTGGCGACATGGGAGATGACTCCCAGGGATGAAGTTGGCCCTGGCACTGTGGGATCAACAATTCCACCCTGACCAAAAGGGGAAAAGAAGTGTAAGTACTAAAGTATCAGTGGCAGAGAGAGTTCAAATAGAGTCAAGAGAATACTGTGGGGGTTGCTCTTACACAAGCTTCAGTAGACCGTGCTACCTACCATAACCTACCAACCCCCATCCAGAACCATTCCAGCCAATTCTAAAGAACACCTAGGGCAATATATAAGATTCCACAAAGGTTCCTTATCATAACCTACCAACCCCCGACCAGAACCATTCCAGCCAATTCTAAAGAATACCTAGGGCAATATATAAGATTCCACAAAGGTTCCTTGCACTAGAGTAACTTCTCAAAAACCTTCAACTTCCAGATAGGTCTCTGGTCCAGGTAAGTCCTGAAACCTAGAGAACCCAGCCTCTCCAGAACATCAGATAGTTTCATCTCCCTACCCCATATTAGTGACAGACTCTTCTAATATGAAAAAGTTAGACTCCCCTTAAAGAGAGGGATGGAAAGATCAAAAGTGATAGTGGAGGTATACAGTGAAGATAGGATTTAATAAACAAATATGAATACTGAATCATTAAATTGATAACTCTTTTAGTCTCCTGTATCTTAGAGCAGCTAGAAGTAAAAACCTAAAATTGTAGAATTGTAACCCATGTCAAACTCTGAAATCTGTTCTACAACTAACTGCTGTGCTGTACTTTGAAATTTATTGATTTTTCGTATATATGTTATTTTTCACAAAAAAAGGTTTTTTTTTCATTGCAATGATAAAAAAATATTTAAATATTTAAAAATATTTAAGCCTTCTAGCTTCCTATATTCTGGAGTAGCTAGAAGGAAAAATCTGAGAGGATGGTATGATAGCCCATGATAACTCTGGGATCTGTCATGTAACTACTTGTTGAAGAGTGCTTTGGAAACTATTGCTCTTTTATTTCTTTGCTTTGTATATATGCTACACTATACAATTAAAAAGTTAAAAAAAAATAAAACATAAAAAAAAGAACCAAGACAGTTGTCTTCAGGGCAGATGGGGGGAGTTTTTGTAAGGAAAACTAAATATACTATATGGCTTCACTTGAACCACATCTACAGGACGATAACAATATGAATACTGAATATTTTACTATATATTGAAAGGAGAGGGGAAAGGGTTAGGAAAATTAAATCCTCATTTTCTAAAAGTACTAAATCATCAGATGACTTAAACCTTAACAAAAAAATCAAGAAATAGCAGTGTAAATGTTGTTCAGTAATATGGAGTAAATACCAGAAGACATCACTTAAAAATCTCTAGGGCAGTGGGAATTGGGAGTGCAGAAGGGTGCTCTCTTTTATTAAAAATTGTATATACTATTTAATTTCAAACCACACAGATGTATTAGTTTCAAATAAAAATTAAGTTTTAAAACTGTATTAAAATAAATTACAAAAATATGAGTAAAATTATGGCTCAAAGTGGACAGTTCTAGACCAAGGGCCTGGGGCCTTTGTTTGCTCTTATCCCTTGGACAGACGCTGTTGGAATCTAAGCTGCTGGTGCTATTAACAGGCGATTCATATAATGTCTATGAAAAATCATTATTTCTAGACTTAAGAACTGGAGAGATGTAGAACTGAACAGTGCCTGCCAGATAATATTTCTAAGGGCAGTAATTATAAGTAATGAACTCAGAATTCTATTTTTCATAATAAACAGCTTGGTGTCTCCCCTACTCACAAGTACCTACCTTTGGTGTCCTCCTCTTCTCTTTTCCGTCCTTCTACTTACAACTGCTTTTTTTTTTTTTAATATTTCTGTTGAGAAATCTTCATATACAAACAGTCCATACATGGTATACGATCAGTGACTCACAATGTCATCACACAGGTGTGCATGCATCACCATAATCGTTTTTAGAACATTTACACCCACTTCTTTACTGGCCTTAATATTGATCTGACATATATTTGGCTTCTATTAAATATTATTCTGTAAGTTTTATGCTTGCCAGGTTTCACTTCAAAACTTGGGAAAATTAACTTCAACTCTCTAACACAGCCAAAAACACTCACAAGGATACTTGAGTAAACATCCAGTGGTGTAATTCTAGCTGGTTTGTGTGACAGTGGTTGTTTTTTTTTTAAATCTTCACCAAACAGACTCCAAAGTTTCTCCAAATAAGGACTCTGCACTTATTCTAATGTTCATAGCAAAACCTCAATTTTGTTAGAGAATATAACATTTTTAATCAGCAACACCTACAATAACTTGTTTTTTTGCGTATGATATTTAATTAATGTTTCCTTTAGGTCATTGAAACAGTAAACAGAATTTTAAAAATTGTTTTCCTTTCTTCCAGCTAAGGAAATATCTTGACAAGTCAAACATTTTAAACTGGATTTGAGGTTATCCTGTAACTATTATGAGAGTTAAAAGACAGCAATGTAGTCTCTGATTAGAATGTCTACAAAGTGTCATTGAAGTCAGGTACTGCCTGGAGATTTTTCAAAATTAATCAGTCTGCATAGCTATCCTGCTTCTCAATATAATAAACACATGAAAACTGTTGAACTTCATGGAAATCAAGACAGAAGACTCAAGATAGTCAAAGAGTAGTTCAGCATGAACAACTTTCCAACTAGGGAAAAAAATCCTCTCAACTATAAAAGGAATGGTCCTCAATTCCTGTGATGTCCCACATATCCATAAAACCCTACCACATTACTTATTTTATAAAATAGGTTTTAGAAGACAGGAAAATTCCATCCAGGAAGATTATTTGGTCATTAACCATAATGTTGATATCAGAACTCTAAGGTTCAAAGTAATAGTGTACTATATACTAAAAAGAGCTTCTGGTTCTTATATAAACTATTTGTTGCAGGGATAGAATACATAAAGGTATCAACTGTTAACTAACTGAACAAGAAACTATCACGTTTCTTTAAAGACCAAGGGATTAAAAACCCAACCCAGAATTCTAGTTTCTGTTATGATGACAAATAATTTTGGGGGGACAGATCAAAATAACATAACATTTAAATAACACTTGTTTCCTACTTTGACTATCTTTGTTAGTTAACTATTTTTGCTTTTAAAAAAGGATTAGTGCAACCAAAGTATAGGGTAAAAAAGAAAAAAAAATCACAGGGAAGAGTAAAAGTTAAATTCAACACAGGTAATTCTGGGTATTATAGTTAACTAATTGCGTTTAAATATATACTCAGACAGAAGGCAGCTTAGTGAGGTGTGGGATTTAGTTCGTCCTCCAGCGCAGCTAGTAAGTAGCCAGGAACGGTACAGAACAACTGCTGGGGCCACGTCAGTGACTGGACACACAACGTACCCCAGTCTGGACTAGCTGGACCAGCTGCGAGCCCCCCGCCCCAGAACTGTGAGTTCCCCAAGCCTCGGTGGCTGGCGCCCCTCCCCCACAGACTGCTTCCAAGAGGGGAAAGGAAAGGGATTTTACTAGCAGCAGGGGCTGAGCACAACAAAACTCCAAATGTGGAATTAATTAACAAATTCTGACTAATAAATATAGGCCCCCCAGCTCAGCTGAAACTTGAGTAAAAGCGTAGGTCGCTGTTTTTTGCCCTGGTGCAGAGGGAGCAGGGATGACAGAAAAAAAGGTTTTTTTATCTGAAAAGGTCTGGACCGTGCAGGATAGGAGGGGGCACATAGGACCAGGAGATACACAGAGCAACATACCAACTTAAGCTCTCGGTTGGCAAACCTGAGGAATGGAGTCCTGCTCTGAAAAGGATTTTTCTTTTTCTCTTTTGTGGCTGTATGTCTATGGATTGATTACTCTTTGGATATAGCTGCAAGGCTTCTCGGGCTCCACCGCCCCAGGGATAGGCAGAATTGAGTTTGTTCGAGAGCTCGTCTGGAGCCTGTGCCTTCGCCAGGACAGGGTTCAGGCCCAGCTCGGGTGGATTTCCTCCCTCAAGGAATTCAGATCCCAGGGTCTGGAAAAGCAAAGCAATTAAAGCCAGCCTACAACCTCTCTTCTGTCTCCACCATACCCCCAGCAGGGAGAGTCTGCTGAAGGTAAAGGTACTGCATCACCTTATGCTGGTGGGACCTGCAGGCAGAAAAGCACCACATACTGGGCAGGATAAGAAAAACAGAGTCCAGAGACTTCACAGCAAAGTCTTTTAATCTGCTGGTTCTCATCCTCAGGAAAAACTGATGCAGGTGACTCCTTCTGAGAGGAGACCAGTTTGGTCTGAGAAAATCTGACTGGGGTCTATAATACCTAAGTAGACCCTCTTAAGGGATGGGGAAAGGCACCATACAGGCAGGGCAAGAAACAAAAAAACAAGAACTGAAAAATTCTGATCTACTAAATGAAACCTAAGATAGAGGACTAGAATAAGCAGAACTGAATGTCAAAGAACAGACAGACAACAAGTCATCCAGCAAGAAAATCCTAGGGGAAAAAAAAAGTGAAAACGATCTCCAGAATAAATTAGTTAAGGTAACTAAATGCCTAGATGCCAGCAAAAAATAACGAATCATACTAGGGAAATTGAAGAAACAGCCCAGTCAAAGGAACAACCCAACAATTCAAATGAGATACAGGAGTTGAAATAGTTAATTCAGAATGTCTGAACAGACATGGAAAACCTCTTCAAAAATCAAATCAATGAACTGAGGAAGGATATAAACACAAGGAATGAACAAAAAGAAGAAATCAAAAGTCTGAAAAACCAAATCACAGAACTTATGGGAATGAAGGGCACGGTAGAAGAGATGAAAAAAACAATGGAAACATACAATGTCAGATTTCAAGAGGCAGAAGATAGGATTAGTGAACTGGAGGATGGAACATCTGAAATCTGACAAGCAAAAGAAAACATAGAGAAAAGCATGGAATGACAACATGAAGTGCACAAATAAATGGGTTGTGGGTGTCCCAGAAGGAGAAGAGAAGGGAAAAGGAGGAGAAAAACTAATGGAGGAAATTATCATTGAAAATTTCCCAACTCTTACGAAAGACTAAAAATTACAGATCCAAGAAGGGCAGCGTACCCCAAAGAGAATAGATCCAAATAGATGTACTCCAAGACACTTATTAATCAGAATGTCAGAGGTCAAAGAGAAAGAGAGAATCTTGAAAGCAGCAAGAGAAAAACAATCCATCACATACAAGGGAAGCCCAATAAGACTATGCGTAGATTTCTCAGCAGAAACCACGGAGGCGAGAAGAGAGTGAGATGATATGTTTAAGATACTAAAAGAGAAAAACTGCCAACCAAGAATGCTATATCCAGCAAAACTGTCCTTCAAAAATGAGGGGGAAATTAAAACATTTGCAAACAAAAACTCACTGAGAGAATCTGTGCCCAAGAGACCAGATCTGCAAGAAATACTAAAGGGAGCACTAGAGACAGATAAGAAAAGTCAGGAGAGAGAGGTATGGAGAAGAGTATAGAAATGAAGACTATCAGTAAATGTAAAAAGAAGAAAAATTAGATATGACATATAAAATCCAAAAGGCAAAATGGTAGAAAAAGTACTACCCATACAGTAATAATACTAAATGTTAATGGATTAAACTCCCCAACCAAAAGACCTAGACTGGCAGAACGGATTAAAAAACAGGACCCAACTATATGCTGTCTACAAGAAATGCATCTTAGACCCAAGGCTAAACATAGGTTGAAAGTGAAACGTTGGGAAAAGATATTCCAAGAAATAACAATCAGAAAAGCGCAGGAGTAGCTATACCAACACCCAACAAATTAGACTTCAAATGCAAAACAGTTAAAAGAGACAAAGAAGGACACCATGTATTAATAAATGGAACAATTCAACAAGAAGACATAACAATCATAAATATTTATGCACCGAGTCAGAATGCTCCAAAATACATTAGGCAAACACTGAAAAGAGAAATAGATACATCTACCATAATAGTTGGAGACTTCAATTCCCCACTCTCATCAATGGACAGAACATCTAGCCAGAGGATCAATAAAGATACAGAGAATTGGAATAATACAATAAATGAGCTAGACTTAACAGACATATATAGAACATTACACCCCACAACAGCAGGATACAACTTTTTCTCAAGTGCTCATGGATCATTTTCAAGGATAGACGGTATGCTGGGTCAAAAAACAAGTCTCAATAAATTTAAAAAGATTGAAATCATACAAAACACTTTCTAGGATCATAAAGCAATGAAGCTAAAAATCAATAAGAGGCAGAGTGCCAGAAAATTCACAAATATATGGAGGCTAAACAACACACTCTTAAACAACCAGTGGGTTGAGGAAGAAATTATACGAGAAATCAGTAAATATCTCGATACAAATGAAATTGAAAACACAACATATCAAAATTTATGGGATGCAGCAAAGGCAGAGCTAAGAGGGAAATTTATTGCCTTAAATGCCTATACCAGAAAAGAAGAACAAAAATCAAGGAATCAACTGTCCACTTGGAAGAACTAGAGAAAGAACAGCAAACTAACCCAAAAGCAAGCAAAACGTAAGAAGATTAGAGCAGAAACAAATGAAATTGGGAATATAAAAACACAAGCAAAAGGTAAGAAGATTAGAGCAGAAACACAAATGTAATTGAGAATATGAAAACAATCAAGAAAATCAACAAAACCAGAAGCTGGTTCTATGAGAAAATCAGTAAAACAGATGGACCCTTAGCAAGGCTGACAAAAAGAAGAGAGAGGATGCAAATAAATAAAATCAGAAATGGAAGAGGAGACATAACTGCTGACCCCACAGAAATAAAGGAAGTAATAATGAGAGGATACTTTGAACAACTTTATGCTAATAAACTAGACAATGTAGATGAAATGGACAACTTCCTAGAAAGGCATGAACACCCAACATTGACTCAAGAAGAAATAGACGACCTCAACAAACCAATCACAAGTAAAGAAATTGAATCAGTCATTAAGAAGCTTCCCCAAAAGAAAAGTCCAGGACCAGATGGCTTCACATGTGAATTCTACCAAACATTCAAGAAAGAATTAGTACCAATCCTGCTCAAACTCTTCAAAAAAATTGAAGAGCAGGAAAGCTACCTAACTCATTCTACAAATCCAACATTACTCTCATACCAAAGCCAGACAAAGATATTACAAGCAAAGAAAACTACAAACCAATCTCTCTAATGAACATAGAACCAAAAATCCTCAACAAAATTCTAGCAAATCAAATCCAGCAGCACATTAAAAAAAGTTATACACCATGACAGGTAGGATTCATCCCAGGTATGCAAAGATGGTTCAACAAAAGAAAATCAATTAATGTAATACACCATATCAACAAATCAAAGGATCAAAAACCACATGATATCTCGATTGATGCAGAAAAGGCATTTAACAAAATTCAGCATCCTTCCTTGTTGAAAACATTTCAAAGGATAGGAATAGAACGGAACTTCCTCAACATAATAAACGGAATATATGAAAAATCCACAGCTGACATCATCCTCAATGGGGAAAAACTGAAAACTTTCCCCCTAAGATCAGGAACAAGACAAGGATGCCCACTATCACCACTGTTATTCAACACTGTGTTGGAAGTTCTGGCCAGAGCAATTAGACAAGAAAAAGAAATACAAGGCATCAAAATTGGAAAGGAAGAAGTAAAACTCTCACTGTTTGCAGATGATATGATACTATATGTCGAAAACCCTGAAAAATCCACAGCGAAACTACTAGAGCTAATAAATGAGTAATGAACATACTGAGGGGAAATCAAGAAAAAAATTCCATTTACAATTGCACCAAAAGAATAAAATATTTAGGAATAACTTTAACTAAAGATACAAAAGACCTATACAAAGAAAACTACAAGAAATTGTCAAAAGAAATCACAGAAAACCTAAACAGATGGAAGAGCATACCATGTTCATGGATTGGAAGACTAAATATAGTTAAAATGTCAATTCTACCTAAATTGACTTGCAGAGTCAATGCAATACCAATTAAAATCCCAAAAACTTACTCTTCAGATAGAAAAACCAATAACCAAATTTGTCTGGAGGGGCAGGGTGCCCCAAATAGCTAAAAATATCCTGAGAAAGAAAAATGAAGTTGGAGGCCTCATGCTACCTGACTTTAAGGTGTATTATGAACCTACAGTGGTCAAAATTGCATGGTACTGGCATAAAGATAGATATATTGACCAATGGAATCAAATAAAGTGTTCAGATATAGACCCTCTCATCTATGGACAACTGATCTTTGATAAGACAGTCAAGCCAACTCACCTGGGACAGAACAGTCTCTTCAATAAATGTGCCTAGAGAACTGGAGAGCCACATGCAAAAGAATGAAAGAGGATCCATATCTCACACCCTACACAAAAATTAACTCAAAATGGATCAAAGACCTAAACATTAGATCTAAAACCATAAAACTTTCAGAAGACAATGCATGGAAATATCTTATCAATCTTATAATAGGAGGTGGTTTCCTAGACCGTACACCCAAAGCACGAGCATTGAAGAAAGAAATAAATGGGAACTCCTCAAAATTAAACACTTTTGTGCATCAAAGATCTTCATTAAAAAAGTAAAAAGACAACCTATACAATGGGAGACATTATTTGGAAATGATATATCAGATAAAGGTCTAGTATCCAGAATATATAAAGAGATTGTTCAACTCAACAACAAAAAGACAGACAACCCAATTACAAAATGGGCAAAAGACATGAACAGATACTTCTCAGAAGAGGAAATACAAATGGTCAAAAGGCACATGAAAAGACGTTCAACTTCCCTGGCTAGTAGGGAAATGCAAATCAAAACCACAATGAGATATCATCTCACACCCACCAGAATGGCTATTATCAATAAAACAGAAAACGACAAGTGCTGGAGAGGATGTGGAGAAAGACAAACACTTATCCACTGTTGGTGGAAATGTCAAATGGTACAACCGCTGTGGAAGGCAGTGTGGCAGTTTCTCAGGAAACTAATTAAGTGTAGTATTGCCATATGATCTGGCAATACCATTGCTAGGTATCTACTCAGAGGACATGAGGGCAAGGACACAAACAGACATTTGCACACCAATGTTTATAGCAGCATTATTTACAATTGCCAAGACATGGAAACAGATAAAATGTCCATCAACAGATAAGTGGCTAAGCAAGTTGTGGTGTATATATAGACAATGGAATATTATGCAGCTGTAAAACAGAATAAAGTCATGAAGCATGTAACAACGTGGATAGACCTTAAGGACATTATTCTAAGTAAGATTAGGCAGAAACAAAAGGACAAATACTGTATGGTCTCACGGATATGAACTGATATTGGTGAATGAACTTGGAGAATTTCAGTTGGTAACAGAGACCATGAAGAGATAGAAATAGGGTAGATATTGGGTAACCGGAGCTGAAGGGATACAGATTGTGCAACAGGGTTGATTGTAAAAATTCAGAAATGGATAGCACAATACTACCTAACTGTAATACAATAATGTTAGAACACTGAATGAAGATGAATGTGAGAATGACAGAGGGAGGAGGCCTGGGGGCACAAATGAAATCAGAAGGAAACATAGCCAATAAAGACTGAAATGGTATAATCTAGGAATGCCTAGAGTATATAATGATAGTGACTAAATGTGCAAGTTTAAAAATGTTTCTGCACAAGGAAGAACAAATGAATGTCAATAATGCAGGGTGTTGAAAATAGATGGTAATTAATATTTTTAAACTTTAACGTACATATGAGACAAGCAAAAAGTGTTTATTTAGTCCAAAATTTATATTTTGACTAGTGCATTTCCTAACATAACTTATGTGGACAGGTTAAACACCACAGTACTTGGAACCTTACGTAGGGCATGAGATTTTGTAGGTTTGTCCAGTGATGCTCAGATAAATCCCAGAGCAATTTGAACAGTGAATAGGGAAGTATGTGTAGAGTCCCCTAGGGAATGTGAGAAAGGGGGGAAATTCAACTTCCCCAAGTGGAGAATTCTTGATATTCTCATAGGCAGTGGGGACAGCCAAAGCAATAGGCCGAGCCTACAATCTTGGGGTCTGTTCATATGGAACCTAATCCTGCAAAGGATGGGCTAAGCCTACTTAAAAATAGGCCTAAGAGTCACCCCCAAGAGAACCTCTTCTGTTGCTCAGATGTGTCCTCTCTCTCTCAGCCAACACAGCAGGCAAACTCATTGCCCTCCCCCTCTCTATGTAGGACATGACTCCCAGGGGTGTGGACCTTCCTGGCAACCTGGGACAGAAATCCTAGAATGAGTTGGAACTCAGCATCAAGGGATTGAGAAAATCTTCTCCACCAAAAGGGGGAAGAGCAAAATGAGACAAAATAAAGTGTCAGTGGCTGAGAGATTCCAAACAGAGTCAAGAGGTTATCCTGGAGGTTATTCTTACGCATTAAATAGATATCACCTGTTTAGTTAAGGTGTAATGGAGAGGCTGGAGGGAAGTGCCTGAAAATGTAGAGCTGTGCTCTGGTGGCTATGTTTCTTGAAGATAACTGTATAATGATATGGCTGTTGAAGTGAATGTGTGGTTGTGAGAGCCTTGTGTCTGATGCTCCTTTTGTCTACCTTATCAATGGACAAGTAAAACATATGGATCAAAAATAAATAAATAATAGAGGAACAAAAATGTTAAAATAAATTTAGTAGATTGGAATGCTAATGATCAGTGAAGGGGAGGGGTAAAGGGTTGGTATGTATGAATTTTTTTCTGTTTTCTTTTTACTGCTTTTTCAGAATTGATACAGATATTCTAAGAAATGATCATGATGATGAATATACAAGTATGTGATGATAATGTGAGTTATTGATTATATAACAAGAATGGAATGATCATATGATAAGAATGTTTGTGTTTGTATGTGGTTATGTATCATAAATAAAAAATAAATTAGATAAAAATATATATATATTTACCTGGACTACCTCTTAAGAGCACATTTTTAAAAATTTACCTATGTTAAATTTTTTAAAAAGCAATATATTTAATTATAACATACATCCTATTACTTTTATTTTCTCTCAGTGTTGGCATTATGATTTTCTAGTATCTGAAAACATGTTGCTTTTTTCCTATGTTAACATTTACAACATATTTTAGGCAACAAGTGACCTCTTCAAAATCCTATCAAATCATGAGTCAAATTAACCCATCTCAAAAAGACCACTATTTACATAGAGGCATAATGACAATCAAGTCACAAAACTGCAGTATGAACATATTTCCTCAAAAACTTACATAAGGCAGGCCATGATGGCTCAGCAGGCAGAGTTCTCATCTGCCATGCCAGAGACCTGGGCTCATTTCCCAGTGCCTGCCCACGAAAACAAACAAAAAAAAACTTACATAAAAAATTGAATCAAGGTTTCAATGATCAAATTTAATATTTGTCTCTGATTGAAAATATCCAAGCATAAAGTTTTACTAGGTTTCATCAGAGAAAAGAAAAAAAGTCAGACAGTAAAGAAGGTTCCTCTGAAGCTTTACACCGATGCCCAGACGGTACCCTCATCATCCCTCAACCATCCTCCCTCTGGGTTCCAGCAACCTCCCTACCTCACCGAACACCTCTTCAACAGACCCTATAGACCACAGGTTCATCACAGGCATACCCAGGGCCACCCGAACAACTCCAGCTGGTGTTGCTAGAAGGTCAATACACTTCAATTCTATCTTCTTCCTCAAACTCCAAGTTCCCCCACTTCAGACAGGGGGCCTTCCTATTCCCTTTACACCCTAAGATCTATTCTCTCTAACGACCAGACACCTTCATAGGCCCAAGCCCAAATGTTACCTAATCTGAAACTCTAATCCACAGCACAATGTTCCAGAGCACCAAACCACATACTCCCACCCCAAAGAATGCTCTTGGTCCTTACTTAGCTGCGTCCACTCTGAAAATACACTTCAGAGAACACAAAAACTACTAGGACCTCTGATTAAACCAGCAGATTCCCAGGCCCCATCCCCAGGTATTTTTACTCCTAGGCAGACTTCTGGAACATTCATTTAAAATAAGCACACCAAATCTCTCTCAAGTCTGAACCCTCACCACATCTCCAGCAACCTTAATGCCTTACATCTAAACCCCACATCATCTGTTTCCAAATTCATGAGGGGAATCTTAGGTTCCCTACACCCTTTCCTCCACAAAGAGCTGTGAGAACAGTCTGAATGTTCTATGTACTGGATAGACTACATATGTCTTAACAGAGGTTAGCTTACATCTGTTCTGAGGGTTGCACCACAGCTGTCCCCACTGACTTCAAAGCTATGAGAATCTTTTTAAGAAGAAAGGCAACTTCCTAAGCAAATATTATCTCTCCAGAAGCAAGCTGCAGCCTGATTTAATATCTAAAGGATTCCCCCCTGCCTTATACCCTGTTTCAGCTAACATTTTAAAAGAAAGGGAAAAAAAAAAAACTCGTTTAAATTTCCCCAAAATGGGTATTTCTGTTCCAATTATTTTGCAGTTTCAAATGTATCAGCATCTGACATTAGCTGGGCTTACACAAATGAATGAAAAAGCAAAAAGGAGTCTCAACATAGGATATTTACAAGTGGCTAGAATTTTAAAATTTATGAATTTTAAATCCTGAATAAATCTGTATTCTGCTCTCTATATTTAAAATTCATATAGAATCCATATTTATGGATATGTCAACTATTTTCAATTACACGTGATTCATTTCTACACCTGACATGTCTGAGGACTAAAGCAAGAGCAATCTGGTAAAAGAAAAGAAGGTAATTGGGATAATGCAGAGTAATGGAAAGATCAGGCTCTGGGCCAGTTGTGTTCCAAGGCCAGCTCTGCGATGGCTTGGCTGTCTGACCCAACTGCGTGACCAAGGGCAATTACTTGCCCGTTTTCAACAATGACGGAGGAGATATGTCAACCATGACCCCACAGAAACATCAGGAAAACAGTAATACACATGAAATGGCTTAAGGTACTGCTGCTTCAAAATAATACATTCCAAATTACCCCTGACTGTTCTTTTAGAAGTGTTGTTAGGTATACTATACTGGAAAGTTCTTTTCAGTTACTAAAGTGATTGACTAAGGAGCTGCTCTGCACAAGGCTCTATGCTAGGTACCGAGGGAGACTAGAGAAGAAATAAATGTTAGGGTATTTCTAATGTGTTCCAGATATCTGCAACCTGTTTGGAGAAATAAAGTTTGCACAATGATTTAATCATTTCTAGGAGGCAAAATGAGTGGTTCAAAAAGCACTATGGATGGATCATTCTAGCTTTCAGTCCTCTTGTCCATGAGACTGTAAATACACCGTAAATCAATCCTACGAGATAGAACGTGTAAATTATATGGACATTTGTGTCTAGTCCCTGTGGCAATATTTATCTTTTTAAATTAAATAACATCCTGCCTTTTAAAAAGACAGTTATGGGAGGGCAGACCATGGTGGCTCAGCAGGCAGAATTCTCACCTGCCATGCCAGAGACCCGGGTTCACCTCCAAGTCCATGCAAAAAAAAAAAGACAGTTATGGGAGCTCAGAAAAGGGAGAGATGTGGGAAGAAAATAGCTTCTCAAAAGTGGGAATCGGTGAATGTATATTCTCATTCAGTCCTTACAATAGTCCTGTGAAGTATTAACACTCCCATTTTACAGATGAAAAACAGATCAAGAGGGATTAAGTAATATACCCAAGGCTACAAAGCATGTAACAAGTCATGGTTTGCATCCAAGTCTCTTCTAACTGAAAAATCTGAGCTATCACAGCTCTACCACGGGTGTGGATGGTGTATACAGAGGGGAGAGAGGAAGGCATTCTAGATAGACGCATCTAAAAATAAGTCCTAACTTGAAGCTAGACAAGGGTGAGCCAAATCTGCTGAAGGGGGAAAACAAAAAAAAGCGGATAGTTATGGGAAATAAAGTTAGGGCCTAGATTATGAAGAGACTAGAATACACATGATTAAGAAATATATCGTGATCCTATAGGACAATATGATGAAATTGGAGACTGTCAGCAGGGTAGTAAGATGATGAAACCAGGGCATTATAAAGGTGAAATTCATAGGAGGGCAGAGATGGACTGGTGGAAGAGTATGGCAAAATGTAGAACAAATTATTATTTAAAATCTCATCACTTCAGTATTTAAATAAACCCAGTAATGGTACTTCTGTAATAAAAATAATCAACATATCCCTTTTGTGTGGATCTTTCTTAAAACTTTTATCTAGGCATATTTTTAAAACCAGCTATGCCTTTCTCTTATTAATTCATATATATGGTTCAGAAAAACATTCTACCTCCAAATGCACCTAAAAAAGAATACTCTGTAGTTATATCTATATATCCAAAACCAAAAGTCTAATCTAAAACTTTGAATGTCATTCCTCAGAGCAGGAAGAACCAAAAAAACACATAAGAGAAGAAACTCTAACTAGAAAACTCATCAATAAAGAAAAACAAAGTTGCAAAAAAGTTGTATCTTCACATTTACAGAAGCACTCAAAAAGTTCAGGGAAAAAAAGTTAAGGACTGAAAATGAGAGAATGGCTTTCACATAACCCTAGATCTATTTTTTCACCAAAACAAATGTACAGTTTTCACTTCTCACATAAATCAATACAAAAGCATTATCCTCACCACTTAAGAGACAAACTTCCTTTCCTCTTTTATAGATACAATGCTTTTTTCTCGAGGTCTGGACTGCTGATGATTAGTGCTCCAGCAGCTTAAAAACAATGATCACAATTCTCAAGTTCTCCATCCCATTCAATCTTTGCCACAGGAAAAATGCAGCTGCATTCTGTAACTTAACACTAGCTGCATGAAGCCAAGGTTCCATATTCCTTAAACACATTTGAGACGTGGTGTAGGATCACACTAACCACTTCAGTGACTATCAGATCTACAATAACCCAATTACCCAGCAAAGCACACGTGACACTAGTCCGGCCAGTACTCTAGTCAAAGAATGAGCGTCAACACATTCATCAGCAAGGTTATCACCTTGCAAGGAGGAATTGGGAGAGTATAGGAAAACTAGGGAAAGAAAGCGTGGAGAGAAGTTTACTATTGGGGTTCTCAAAGAGAATTACAATAAACAGAAATGACAGAGAGAGTAGGGTGAAGAAAAAGTAATCTACACAACATATGATGTCAAGTAGTTACCTCACTTCCAATTTTATACCCCTAACTTTACAGCGAAACTTCCAAAAGTTATTAGTACGCTTAAGGTTCTGGGGAGCATAAGCAAGCACCCAAACCACATTGTGATGTCCTCATTTCCCTGCAAAAGAAATGTGATATTTAAGTACCAAGATATTTTAACTTATAGAGATGGATAAGTTTATCAAAAAATTATATATGTTTCTGCTTCCAAAGACATTCCAAACTATTGCCAATGGATTTTCAAGCATCCTAGGGTAAAACAAGAAAGAAGTGAATAAAATAGTTATTCCAAGAATAAACTTAAAGCAATGGCATGAAAAGTGTGGTGACTGGTGGGAATGCTAAGGTAAAGACATGTTTTTATTTATCCAGAACAAGCCAAAAGCTCTACAAACATCTATTTTACAATTCTAACAACCAGAACTTATTAAAGCCTCAAGAAGTTGGATTTAACGAAAAGCGTATCTACAGCGCCAAGATTCTCAAGATTAGCCTCTGGCTGTCAACATGGATTCAAAAATCTGCTTTGTGCTGGAGTAGTACAAAACTTAAAGCAAAGTAAGTATCTTTAGGACCTTAAGAGTACTGATTGTGCTTTATACGGACCCTAAAGACTGTTCAGGGAGACATCGATGCCCACATAGACTGTAGCCAAGAAAAAGATTTGTCTATCAGTAGACTCTAAAGTACTGCTTATGGGACCACTAAACAAGAGAAAAGTCTTTTTTTCAGGTGACCCATACAAATAGAGCCGCCCCCATCATGAAAGTAGGAAGGTGCATGCCCTGGAGTGCTGCATCGTACGCCGGCCCCCCGCTCAGCTGGAAACTAGGCGCTTGCCCACCGCGGGCACCGAAGCTAGATCAAGCGGAGAAAGGCCAATGAGTCCATCATTCCTGGAACCTGGGGCGACTGGGGCCGGGCCTGGGAACTGTCGCGCGGCGCGAAAAAGTCGAGGACTAAAGGTTCCCACACCCGACACTCCGCCCCAGGCCCCAGGCGCGCTCGCGGTGGCCGGTAGCCCGCACCTGCCGCCCTTCCCCGCCTGCCGCCCCTCAAGTCTTTTCTGTCAGCTGCCTCTGGTCCGCGGGACTCACAGCTTCAGCTGCTCATAGACCGTCACCGCCGCCATCCTGCACCACCGCCTCCTTCCTCCTTTCTCCACCTGCCCCGCCCCGCGCCGCCACCTCGGCTACCACGCTACCGGTCACCCTGGTACGGCGGCAGCAGCGCCCGGCCTCGCCCCTCCCCCGGCCCGCCCCGTCCGGGTTGCGAGAGAACGGGAGGCGGCCGCGGACAAACTTAGTGCGCGAGCCAGCGAATGCGAGGAGACGCTATTCGATGCGGAGGATTGGAGCACGCGGAAGAGCGCTGTGATGTAGCCGCTGCGGTTTCGTGGAGTGCGTTTGCTGGGGAAGGTGGGGTGGAGAGAGCTGTGGGCAAGAGCCACTGCGCTCAGCCCAAGGGCAAGAAATGAAACACTGTTTTTCGGGAATCGAGTGAGAACTGCCTAAGGAGTGATGAGCTATTTTAGTGTGCGCTTGGCTAGTACGGGGCCAGTGGCGCAATGGATAACGCGTCTGACTACGGATCAGAAGATTCTAGGTTCGACTCCTGGCTGGCTCGAGGGGTACTTTTTTTTTTGTTTTGTTTTGTTTTGTAGAGTGTTGCAGGAATTTTCCCTGAAAAGGATTATGGCTAAAGCGTGAAGGTTAAATAACGTGAATTTTAACGTTCTTTTCTCCAAAATGACACCCTTTACGATATTTGGAACTCGCGGTTGTCTGATATGGTTTGTAAATTGCAAAGCGCCCTATTCTTAATGTTGCAGATGGGAACCACTTTAAATCGCGAACATTTGGGAAGGTACATCTGTAAAGGTGAAAGTTTGAAGTTGGGGTATGGTGTAGCTGGACATCAGCTGCCGGATGACCCAAAAGCGCATTTAAGACTGCGGTTCAGGCCTTTTTTTTTCCTTCGTAGTGCAAAGGTTCCCCTCTCCCGGCCAACACTGATGAAAAGGGGCGCTGTCTCAGTTTACCAGGATGAGATAGATTCCAGCTCTAACCCACCGCGGAGCAGGAAGCGCTGCGGTATCGTCACGCGCTTTAGTGGAGGTGTCCGTATAGTGTTCGGATCCAAAGCCAACCTCTTCCCCAAATTCCATCGAAGAAACCTTAAAACATGGGGGTTTTTACAGTAAGAAGGCCCGGATAATGTAGTATATTACCTCCCATTTTATAGGTGCCCGGTTTGGAGGTCAGAGAAGTCCTGAAACGTCTGCGGACTCCAGCTTGGGGAGTGGTTTGCATTACCCACGCTATCAGTCAATCATTGAATCGATCAATTAATTCCTCTAATATAACGTGTTTTTCTCGTAATTCTATTACAAAAAAGAATTGGAAAATACAGCAAAATATTGGGAATTTTAAAAACCTGAATTTCCATCCCGAGATAATTACTATTAATATGATTATTTCCTTCCAGAATTGTTTTTCTTTCCCCACTTATTAATGTGGTTATACTTAACACGTGTATTTTTCCAAATTTGTGGTTGTACTGGAAATGTCTTGGAGTTATTATTTTTTGCCCTTTAACTGTTTTATCTAAGATTTATGATCATTAAATATTCTTTGAAAATATTCTATCAGAGAACTATAATATTTTAAGCCTTAGCTTTTTGGGGGGGGATTTGGGTTGTTGCCAGTTTAACACTCTTTTAAAAATAATGCTGTGTCGAATTATTTATGTTATGTCTTATAAACGCCTAGAGGTGGAATGATCAGGTAGAAAGGTATGACATTTTAAAGACTTTTGAACACATATTTTCAGATTACCCTCAAGTTTAACCAATAAACACTTCCACTAACAGCATCTGCTTGTGTGCGGACCAACAGTAGGTATTACACTTTTATTTCCAATTTCTTTGCACTTTTCATAATTGAAAAATAGAACTTTCCTTTACATATATTTATTACTGGCGAATGATATACATTTCCTTTTGATGTATGTCATTTTTTTATTAGATTTGTTAGGCATTTTACTACATTAAGGATAGTGACTGGCTGTCTCTCAGTTATAGTCAAATTGCGATTACTTTTTCCCAATTTATCAATTAACTCTTCATCTTATAGTACTTTTTAAACAACAGTAATTTTTGCTTTTAAATATTCAAATGTACCAATATTTTACTTTATACTTCTATTATTTTTTGTTTGTTTGTTTTGTTGTTTTTGTTATTGTTTTTTTTTTGCATGGGCAGGCACCGGGAACCAAACTATTATGTTTTTTGAAGTTGTTTTTAAAATTGTTTTTTCTATTTACTTTAATGCATGTGTAAATTTTTTTGTTGCATATCCCATTGTGAAGATCAATTAGTCTTAAAATCTATCACACCAGTCACTGAGTATGCCAGCATTGCTCTAAGACCTTTACTTAGACTCAATCTTTACAACAGTCCCATCATATAAATTCCAATATTTACTCCCATTTTCACAAATGAGGAAACTCAATTCCCTGGTCATAGAGCAATTAAACGGTGGAGCCTGAATTAGAACCCAAGCCTGTGCTCTTGCCCTCACTGTTGTCCTGCCCCTTGTGGGTTGAGGGTCAGTTCTCGGTCTTGGAATTGATGGTCACACGTGCTACTCGCCCCCTCTCCTGCCGAGCGGCCATCAGCAGACCTTGTTTCTATTCCTGATCAGCCTCTACACCTTCTCTTAACTCTTGGCCATTTCTGCTCCTTTAATTAGATGGATATTGAAGTTGCAGTGTTTCTTAAGGATTTGGGAAAAGAATGCTCCAGCTGAACAGGGTTGACCTTCACAACAGGTCACCATGTAGAACGAACAGAGACACAAAGGTTGACCTTTCTCCTCCCAGTTGTGCAGTGTAAACTGAGACCATTGTGAACATTCAATGAAACTAAAAAATCGAAACGAATCCAGATAGAAACAGGCATTCCTCTGGGGTTTTTGAAGGCCAAACAAGCCAAAATCAAATTCTAAGGGAAGCACAGTTCAAAGTAAATCAGCCAAGGATGATAAAGTCTGGGTAATATAATGTCATCTTTGCCAAACCTTTCCTATACTGAAATTATGTTACTTATACAAACACAAACAGAATTTTTTTTTTTTTTTTTACAAAAGTTGTTGGTGACCTCCCCATGGAGACAATCCAAGCTGCTGATGAGGCTTGTTGACAACATCCAGGTGATTTCTGTAACTCACTCACAGATATATGCTTTTATGGGCTCCCAAATGCATACAGATCTTTTTTTTTTTAACTTTGTAATTGTATAGTATAGCATACATACAAAGCAAAGAAATAAAAAAGCAATAGTTTTCAAAGCACTCCTCAGCAAGTGGTTACAGGACAGATCCCAGAGTTTGTCATGGACTACTATACGATCCTTTCATATCTTTCCTTCTAGCTGCTCCAGAACATAGGAGGCTAGAGGGCTTAAATACTTTTTTATCATCACAATCGACTTTTTCCTTCTTTTTTTTGTGAACAATAACGTAAATAAAAAAAAACCTATAATATTCAAAGCACAGTACCACAATTAGTTGTAGAAGAGATTTCACATTTTGACATGGGTTACAATTCCACAATTTTAGGTTTTTACTTCTAGCTGCTCTAAAATACTGGAGACTAAAAGAGATATCAATTTAATGATTCAGCGTTCATATTAATTTGTTAAGTCCTATCATCTATGAATAATTCCACCATCACTTTTGATCTTTCCATACCTCTCTTTGGGGTTGTTTGGGCTATGGCAATTCTAAATTTTTTATATTGGAAGGGTCTGTTACTAATATGAGGTAGGGAGATGGAACTATCTGATGTTCTGGAGAGGCTGTGCTAGGTTTCAGGACTTATCTGGACCAGGGACCCACCTGGAGGTTGTAGGTTTCTGGAAAGTTACTGTAATGCCTTGTGGAATCTTATCTACTGCCCTAGGTCTTCTTTAGGATTGGCTGGAATGGTCCTGGGTGGGAGTTGGCAGGTTATAATAGGTAGCAAGGTCTAACTGAAGCTTGCATAAGAGCAACCTCCAGAGGAGCCTCTAGACTCTATTTGAACTCTCTCTGCCACTGATACTTTATTAATTACACTTCTTTTCTAACTTTTGGTCAGGATGTAATTGTTGATCCCATGGTGCCAGGTCTGGATTCATCCCCAGGAGTCATCTCCTACATTGCCAGGGAGACTTTCACTCCTGGGTATCGTGTTCCACGTAGGGGGGAGGGCAATGATTTCACTTGCAGAGATGGGCTTAAAGAGACTGAGGCCACATCTGAGCAACAACAGACGTCCTCCAGAAGTAACTCTTCGGCATCCAAGCTTCTCCGCTACTTACATAAGCTTCATAAGAGTAAGCCTCATGATTGAGGGCATGGCCTACTGATTTGGGTATCTGTTAAGTTTGACACAGTATCAGGGGATTCCCTGATGGTAAAGTTTAATAGTTTCCTATTCTTTCTCCCCTCCCTCAGGGGACTTTGCCAATACTTTTTGATTATCTGCCTAATATACTCTAGGATGTTTCCAGGCATTACAATAATCTATGCAGGATTAAAGGAGCTCTTTCTTATTCTGTGCTTCCTGTGTTTCAGTTGTTCAAATGGCCTATACAGATAGGTTGAATTAGATTATGCACTACAGAAAATTTCAGTTCCAATCAAATAAACCTTACTTCCATTGGTCTCAAAGAGTATGTGTGGTTCTAAGTCTGAGCTGAATGACTTGACTGGGGGCTCGTGCGCATGCGTGGGCCTGGGAGTGCCATAAAGGGATGCACTGACCTCAGTGAGGGCAGGGTATGACTGTGCGACACTATGGCCAGGAGCTGGGTAGCCTAGGTATGGAGATTAGTGCCCGCAACATTTGTGCACAGGCAACAAGCCTGTAGGGAACAGGGAGAGGGAGGTAGTGCTCGGGAGGTGTGCAGGAGGGGTGGGTTGGGCTGCACTTGGGGTGGGGGTGGGGGGCAGGTATATGCACTGGGGGCTGGGGGGGTATGCCTGGAGCTCAGGGAATGGGAGCAGGTGACAGGGTTCAGGTACGTGGGTTGTGGGGTGAGTCTCCAGTCACGGGGCTGTGCTGGTGAGAGTAGCGCACCCAAGGAATGCGGCCTGGCATACTTCCTAGTCCTGCACTCCAGTCGGTGTACTCCCACAGACTCCACGCCAGGCTCCAGCTTTCTGCCTCTCAGTTCCTTGGCCTCTGCGACCAGGGCTGCCACATGTGGTGCAGAAGCTCTCCCAGGTCAGCCACACTGCCGAAGCATTGCCTCAGTCGCCCTCCTGTCCCCTAACTTTTCTGGGGAGCAGGGCTAATTTCAAGCCACTCTAGTCAGCCATCTTCCCACTCTTATACAGATCTTTGATCCATTGTCTGCTGTGGCCTCTGCCTTCACTCAGTTTCCAAATTGTGTGCAATCCCTCACTGCCTCTCCATCACAGACCTGCTGTGGACCAAGTCCCATGAGGGAATGCAGGGCCCACAGCTGCCTGTCCTTCATCAGTTGGCAGAACATGTATGTAACCATGTGGTGGGAGTGCCTTGAGCTGCCTTATATACCTGGGGGACAGCCAGATAACTGAGGTCTTCTGGAAGTGGGAGCAGTTCCTGGACCAGAACTCTTGCTTCTTTTTCTTTGCACACAGGATCTTTGTATACCTACCCAGATTTTTGTCACCCAGAGTCCAAGGTCCCAGTCACTTTGACGTATGAAGCATTTCTGCTTTTATTCCAGGTAAGATGCAAATCTTACTTATTGTAATGTTTAAAAGAAAGACACTAATACTCCAGGGGTATTCTTTCATTTCCACCAAAAAAAGTTTAACCGTCTCTGTGGTAGGCCGAATAATGCCCACTTTCCCAAAAAGATGTTCCTGTTGTCATCCCCCAGACCAGTAAATTAAGGCAAAAGGGACTTTGCAGGAGTGATTAGGTTAAGCATCTTGAGATAGGGAGATTCTCCTGGATTATCTGGGTGGGCTCAGTGTAATCACCAGGATCTTTATAAGGGGGAGACAAAAAGGTCAGAGAGACAAGGAGGTATGACACCAGAAGCAGAGGTCAGTGATGTAGCCAAGAAGCCAAGGAATGCAGGTGGCCTCAAGAAACCATAAAGGCAAGAAGTGGATTCTCATTTAGAGCCTCCAGAAGGAATGTAGTTCTACTAACATCTTGATTTTAGCCTTATATGATCATTGTGGAATTCTGATCTCCAGAGCTATAAGATTTTAAGCCACTAAGTTTGTGGTAAGTTGTTACAGCAGCAATAGGAAACTAATACACATTCCAACAGAGAGCAGCTAAAAACTCTCTTAAAGCTTCACCATAGTTCTTAAGCCACATAGCTTTAATAAACAAACACACCATGTCATCTCCCAAGTCCAAGATCAGGATGCATGTTGGTAGCTTCAAATTGGCCATGGTGAGAGTAATTATATCATAAAAATTGGCAATCACTACAAATTAGCTTTTTCCATTTACCCAGAAAGCTAGTTTACCACATTCCACAGCCCAGACCACTTTTTCCTTGGTTACGTTTTCATCCCTTGTAGTCCCAGAGTCATAGGCAAATAGTGGCCCATGTTTGTAAAATCAGAGGAGATGCTCTTTCATCAACTGAAAAGCTTTATTTTGGTGTAATGCACGATGATCATCAGCACCTTCGCTCTCAGTTTTCCTTTTTCCTTGGCACACCAGACTGGCAGCCATGGGAACTAAAAGGAAGTCTAAGGTCTCTGGAGTAATAACTGACAAGTAGTTGCGCCATCTCTTCCACCACAGGTATTCTAACAACACACTCAGCCCCACATTTCTGCAAGCCCTGCCTTCCTACATGTGGCTGCCTAAAATCTGGAGGGATGATAGATTACTCCTGGGATTTTTATTTTTTGGTAATAACCTCAGAAGGAAATAACAATAACATATACAGAAAAAGGAAGGAGATAAAAGAACCACCAACCACTTCAGTATGGCCTTAGAAGTTGCAGTATTAAAGATCCTGTTGAAGAAACTGCTGATTCTTAGAAGGTTGACTCTACAAAGATCTCTCTCATTCCTACCTATCTTGTGATTATAGCACTGACTGCCTTACTTCCAGACTCTCTTATACTCATCCTATCTAAGGATGTTTGTATAGTGAGTAGTCTTGGATGATAGAGATCAGACTCTCTGAACAAAGTCAGGTAGGCTTACTGCCCATTATAAAATAATGGGGTTTCCTAAGATTGGGGTTACTCTTGTAACCCAGAACCCACAGCATATGCAGGTGTCACCTGGCTCTCTTCAAGGGGCCCTTTAGGAATTGGGGTTTGGAGAACTGACACAAATGCTGACATTAATTATAAATTAATATAATTTAACTTAATTATATTAAGTTAAAATAACAATTATTATTGCTGTAAGTAATAAACTGTCCTTTGTCTCCGATCTAGGAGTCTTATAACTTGTCAGGACCCATGAAACCATGGCAAGCCAACTTATTAGCTTACATGTAGGATAAAATCTCAGACCACCACAGTTCTTGACGCCCATATGTTTCTTTTTAAGAATCCAGAGCTCTAAAAGAAGACCAAATTCAGTTAGCAAAAAGCACCATCTGCTTACCACATATACACAAAAGACCCCGTAAACATCATTGTTAGAGAGCACTTTAATAGTCTACAGATTGATGCATTTTTATTGTCATGCTATTTTGAAAAACTTTATAGTAACAGTAAAATTTTGAATAATTTCATAGGCATGATATTTTGAATATTTTATAGTAAAAGAAAAAATACAGAGGAAAATTATTTCTCTGCACAGTGAAATTTCATACACTATTTGGAAATTTCCCACAACTGTCCAGTTCTGGCTCAGAACAATAGATAGCTAATATATTTTATTCATTTTTTTCTATTACTTTAAAAAGTCACTTCGGATAGTAACTGAGAAACTAGGGCTTAATCCTGGCAAAGAGTTTAGTTTCCTGCAGACAAGAGTTTTAACAAATACATCAGGCAACAATGCTTTGGGGTCGCCATGTGTTGCACACATCCTTGCAAGAATACCAGCAGCCATCGTGGCTCTTATACTTTCACTCACATGTGAAATGGCACAAAAAAATAGCCTTTAAAGGACTGCGAAAGACTGTGAATCCCAAATAATTCTCTCAAGTCCTAATGTTTCTGTTTTTCAATTTGGAAATATCCAAAGAAACAAGGTGGTAATGGCTCTCAAAGGTCATCAAAACTTGATCATCCCATCAGCCATCCAGGACCCACTGGTAAAATCTCAGTGGACACTGCTGAAAGAGGATTTCACTTACAACAAGGAGAAATGGAAAATCCTGCTGCCGTTTGCTGGCAATGACCTGAATAGGACTAAATGTCTTTGTGTGGTAAAAGATGAATAAATCACTCTTGACCCACCCAACAAGAGATGGAAAAATAACATCAGCTTGTATGAGAGAATTCTGGTACAGCAGGACAAACCGGATTATTGGCTTTTCTCAGACCACCCAGGCAGTTTCCAAATGCCCCAAACTGGAAGGGGAAGGGAAGAGGGAAAAACAGACCAGGAGATGGCAAAAAAAAAAAAAAAAAAAGCTACTGGGCAAAATGAGGGAAAGAAGGCTGGCTTTGAAGTCTGGAATCAGGCCACAGTACCCCTACCCACCCCCCTGCTCCTTTTCTCTAAAGCCCAACAGTTGGCTTGGGAGCCCAAGAAGGTCTATTTGCTCTAACTTTTAAAACAAACTCTGATTTACCAGGTCCTGTGTTTTCTTTCTCGGTAGCCATAAATAGAACCCCATTATAGTTCCATTTGGCTAATAATTTATTGACTGTTGAAAATAACAGATAAGCGGATATCCCTTCATGGCTTTTACGCAAAGGTCTGAGAAAGAGTGGCATGCTTATAATAGAAACAGAACTGGTGCAAGAATCCTACCTGTGTGCCCTCTCCAGGGAAGCTGACAGGGAGAGAAGTCTCCTTCTAGGATTTTTAGGACACCGGAAATTCTTTCATTGTTCTTCTTCAATGCTATAAGATGGCATAATTGCCAAGATATCTGAATCACCTCAGTCAAGGCCACTTTTAAAAACTCATTTCCAAAATTAAACACAGATTATCCAATTTGCAAACAAATCCCTGTTACTCCTAACTATGGCTCCAAGACAATTTTTTTCACTCTGCATAACTTGAAAGCAGAGCAAAGTTCTGACGAAAGCAGAAACGTTCCTAGGTTGGTGGAGACTGGGTAAGGCATAGCCCACTGGCTCCGTTTAGTCTACAGCCTTGACAACTGGTGGGAAGACAGAAGCGCGACCCAGCCCTGTGCGCTTTCGGGGTTTCACAAGCCTGAACCTGGGAAAAGGCATGGAAGAAAGCCCAGGCCAAAGTGACACCTGGCCAAAGGATTCCAAGAGAACGAATGTAATAAAAATGGAAAAAACAGTCCATCGTGCCAATAGTGGGCTTCCTAAAGGCTACCAAATGAGTCAAGCATGGCCTAGCAGTGGGACTGGGCCCAATAAAAAGTCTGAGTTCATGTGTGCCCATGGGCTCCAGGGACCACCCTCCGTGATCCCAGCTGCCTGGTCCTCTCACTCTGGGAGTGAAGTGAGGAGGCTGAGCGTGGCCTGGAGCACACTAAGGCTTGGCTAGCAGTGGCAAGTTAGTCCCCAGCCCTGTGCAACCAACTCGTGGGCCCCTCGGCAAAGGCTCAGGCAAACAGCAGTTGGCTTTTTATTTTTTTATGCTATGTCTAATTGAAATGCCAAAGGGTAGTGACCTCTGGCCTCAGGAGTGTGACTTGCACAAATTTTGCCTCTCCCATGTAAAGGTGGCCTTGAAATCTTACAGTGTATGGTCCCCCCTTGCCACCCGGGGAAGCCACAGTGAAATGTACAAGGCAACAGCATTGAATTTAAATCGGATCTATTCCCAGTTGTCCTTTAGTTAAGATCCCAGTGTCCTGATATGTCAGACCTACTTGGCTGAAGCCAGTGATTTCTAACAAAAAGGTAGGTGAGTCCAGTGTGATGGCCAGATCCCTCCTTAATTTGCAATGGGTGAAGCTCTGTAGGTGAGGTATTTTTGTGTGTGAAGACTGAAAGTGGAGGGAGACAACAACAACAATAAACAGACAAAAGCAGTGTACCTTATACTGGTTTCTTCCAACATAATGCCTGTGCCAAAAACTGGGCAAGACAGAAACCAGTGAAATGAGTAAGATAATTTATCCTGAGGCACTTCCTCCCATACTAGCTTAAAAATCTCACACACATAAAAAACTCTCCTCATTTATCAGGGGCTATCTCTGGGTATGAAGCAGGACTTACAGAAAGTCCATTATTAAATAAGTTAAACGAGCCACAAAGAGATGTTCCCAGATGGGATCCTAAGACCTGCCTTTGGGGGAGCAGCTCCAAAGTCGCAGACTCCAGAGAGCTCCAGAGGGGGGAATAAAAGCACAACACGGTAGGCAAAGGAGGCCTGGTGCCTGCACCAAGTTCTTCTCCCAAAGCCAGCTATGCTCAAAACAGGGCAAATCTCCTAAGGGCCCTCACTGCCTTTGAGGGAGTGAAGATTTGCAGGGTTACACACAATGCTGTCAGTGTGCAAGGGGAAAACTTGCCTCGTTTATCTCAAAACTTGGCTCTGATTCACCAAGTAAATTCTTTCCAAGATACAAATCACATGCAAGAGCTTCCCTCTTACCATAATGCAATTCAAATATACAGCCAGTCTACAGAAGAACTGAAGCTCTTGGGTGGAAGGAAGTCTTCAATCAAGCTCTATGTGTGTATGTATATTTGTGGGGTGGGGAGGTAGGGGGTTGTTGGGTGCAAGTATTTTCCTAAATGGGTAACTAAAGGGTTGAATGCATTGGCAGTTGAATTTTCTCTTCAGGGCATATTGCAAAACATGCTCAATGCAAACCTCTCCCTTTGAAGCATACAGTATTCTCAGAGGGGACAGGAAGGTCTGTTCAGTTTCACTGCTGCTATCTCGCTATCACACGCTATGTGCTTACTGGGGCATCTTCCTGAGTAATCTGATGATATAGCTACAGGAAAAGGCACAAGGAAAATACACATCCCAGACTGGTAAAGTTTCACCTCCCTAGACAGGCGCCCCACGCACACCCACAGGATCTCGCCCCACCCCCCTTTACTCTCCCCATCCCAATCCCACTCCAGGGGCAACTGCAAATTCGTCGGCAGATGTCTCATGGTGAAGGCTCCGCTTCGCATCCACCGTGAGGTCTGGGAGAGGCTCTGACTAGAAGTGGGGCTGGTGCAGGGCTGCAGACAAGGGGCCTTTCTCCAGCCTCTTAACGTGGCAGGAGTGACAGAACAGGTGGTCCTCTAATGGGTAGCAGCGGTGGCCGTCTTCATCATTGAGCTCCAGTCCGCAGTCCTGGTGGGAAGAGGCAGAAACATTCACTAGGAACAAAGCAAAACAAAACAGACTGCACAGCCAACCCCGAGGCTACAGGAAACACACAGCTCTAGCCCAGTGAGGGTGGGGCCTGTGCTACCCATACCGGAGCCACACGGCTGTCAAGCACTTCCAGTGTGGCCGGCAGAAACTGAGATGTGCTTTCAGTGAAAAACAAACCCTAGATTTTGCAGACCTAAGGCAAGACAGGGTATAAAATATCTCAGTATTCTTAATCTTGATTACATGTTGAGATGAGAATATTTTGGATATGTTGGGTTAAATAAAAGATCATAAAAATTAATTCCACCTGTTCCTTTTTACTTTTTGAATGTGGCTGCTGGGAAACTTAAAATGACGCATGTGGCTTGAATTTGTGGCTCTTGTAATTCCTGGACAGCACTGGCCTGGAAAGTGTGTATAGGACTGTTGAGCAAACATCTTCACCTCTTTTTCCAGGCACCACGGGGTCACTGACAATGAGTCCCACCTATTTCTTCAGTGCTGGCAGTAGGATCGAGCTGTGTCCCCTACACCCCCATCCTCCCCACCCACGGGGTCACAAAATCAATCTCCTTCCATGGGCAAATCCACTGAATTCTGGCTGGCACGCCACAGGAGCCTGAAGCGTGAGCACCCATACCAGGGCTGGTGGGGGGTGACCCTGGACTCCCTGATAGTCACTGGGCCCCTGTGGCTCTTTAGCCTGGGTGTGACAGAGGAGGGGCAGGCAGCCCCCCCCCCCTTCCCACCACTCAGCTGACATGCCTATGTCCAGGGGGTTTATGATTTCCAGGGCTCAGTTGGGAAAGGGGCTCCTTGCAGAGAGCACAGCCTACATGGTGGAGGGGAGGGAGTCTCTTTCCAAACTGCACCACCTCTGGCAATCTGACCCCCAGACAGGACCTGAAGTGCATTGGCTGCACGTGACCCCTCCTAACTCTGGAGCTAGAGGGAACGGCTATTGAGACAATTTCAGGGCCTGACAATTCCGAATGTAGAGAAAATCACGAACACCGTCATAGCCTAGACATCAGCATCCTCTCCTAGCCCACCCCACCCTCAGGCTTCCCCCGTTTTCTGCCAGCTCCCTGGGGCAAATGCTTGCCAGAGTCTCGTTGACCATCCTGTGCCCCCATCCAACCGGATGGCCTTTCTCCTGCCGTCTAAGTTGGCCTGGGCGGGAGGGGCCTACCTCGCAGTGGTAACACTCCACGTGGTAGTCTCTGTCCATGGACACAACACGGATGGTCTCATCTGAGCCCTGGGACCAGAGAAAAGCAACACAAAGGAGAGGGCTGGTCAGAGGCCCATTGGGCTCCACATGCCATGGGGTAAGGAGGGAGGATGGCTGTGAGATCGCAAGTATGCAGCCTTCCAAGGGTATAAATCCGCAAGTCTTTATACTGACAAGTGTTAGACCCTAACACTTGTCAGAAAAAAAACAGCAAATTTAGCCTCGGGGAGAAGAGGGGTGAGTGATGCTAGTCCTAACTTCTGGAGTGCCAGAGTCAACACTGAAAACCCAAAAACCTAAGTGGGTGTTTATTCTTCAGAAAAAATGAATAAAAGACAAGCTCTCCAGCTCATCTTTGAAACTAGGAGTTAGTATCAAGTAAAATGGTTTGACCTGAGCATAAAGACAAATAGGGTGTGAGGAAAGCACTGGGCCGGGCCAGCCAGCCAAGGAGAAAGGGGCTGCTCTCAGTGAGGACACTATGAGCAGTAAGAGTTTAGGTCGATTTTTAAAAAGGTATAAGAACAAGACAGCAAGCTTATAAATGACCCCAAGGAGACATTCATGTATTAGAAGATGCAAGGAACATATTTGAAAGAGCACCTTACCTCTGGTGGAAGGATGGGGAACCCACAGGCTGCACACTTAGGGGCCAAGACCCTGGGGAAAGGAAGCAAAGAGGTATTGAAATGGATACTACGGTGTTTCTGAGTGGCAAGGTCCAGAAAAAAGGCCCATATCTGGAGGCTTGGTGACGCCTTCTTGCTGGCCCCACTTCCTACCAGCTGCTCTTCTCCTGCAGTCCTTCAGACCTCAGATAACGACTAAAGACTCTGGCTCACTCTGGGACATCCTTCAGAATTGCTCTGGAATTGTTCCCCAGGCTCCCTCGACCTCTACTTAGGGCAGAGACCAAATCTGTTTACACAGGCCCGGGTCAACCAAGACCGATAGGAACCAACACCACCTGGGTAGACTTTAAAGTTAGGTGAAACTGGAGCCTCAAGGCTTGACAGATTCTCCAGAGTCTGGATATAGTTTTGTTTTGGCTGCTGTTTGGTTCTCTAAATATGATTCTTCAGCCAGTTCCTGTCTGTACTGCCGCTGCTCGACCGCCCGAGGCCCCTGCTGGAACCCTCCAAACGATTAAGCCTTTGCTGGACCTGTGGACTGACGGGGCACCCTTCGACATGCTTCCACCTTTCACTCTGCTGAGATCAAGGCGGTCTGTGCATGTGGTTCCTCTCTGCTCCTGACCCTCCTTACTTGTGGTAATCCCGGACACAGTAGATCTTGTTCTCTGAGTCCACTGTGAAGGGCACGCCATCCAAGCACTCATTACAGATAACACAGCGGAAACAGCCGGGGTGGTAGGACTTCCCCAGGGCCTGCAGGATCTGGGGACATAAGGGTAGAGAGGCCAGGACTCAGCAGGGATCACAAGGAAGGCATGTGGAAGGCAGAGTCACATGTAAGGCCAAAGGGTCATGTGAGCAGTCACGTGCATGGAGCTCAACTCCTGGCACGGCAGAAAAGGCCAATCCGTTTAGATGTATAAACAGGAAGAGAGAAAATAGGGCTCTTTCTCCTGTACTTGACAAACCTCTCACAGGGTCTCTGAGCCAGGAGCCAGGGTCCCTACCATCCCACTTTCAGAGCAGGAAGCTCTGTTATGGTTATTTCCTAAAAATCTATGTGCTGTGGTGGGCCTGGAGTCACTCCCAGGGCCAAAACCCATCAGGAAGAGGCAGGAAATAATGCAAAGCAGAGCCACAAAAGGATCCACTCCAGATTTGATGCACTCTAAGGACTGAGATCTGATGGTTTTAGTGAAAATAAGTCGGGGGTTTTCTAGAATTTGTAGTTGAAAGCACCTTCACTGACTCAAGAGGAGATTACTATGTGATGATATTGTGAACCATTAATTGTATACCTTGTAAGGAATGTTTGTATGTTAAAAATGTTTGTGATTGTATATTGTTTTGTCAATAAAAGTATCGAAAAAAAAGAGTGGTATCTGATAGTATCTTTCTCTGCATTATTAAAATTCTGGTGATACTTAAAGGTTCTGTCTTTAAAACAGGGTGTCATTACCAGACAGACATTTCCTACCAGTTTTCAAGTCCTAGGCAAGAGCTGTGAGAGTCCAGGGTCAACCTTGCCTTATACTGCGTGGTAGAAATCATTTCCAGAGATGGCCACCAAGTCCAGCGTCCCTACAGATGCCACACATGCTGACCTTCACATCCAGAGGTGGACAGGATTTCCCCTTCCCTTGAGTCTGAACTGGAATTGTGACTTTATTAATAGAACAGGGAGGAAGTGATGTTCTGAGACGTCTGAGGGCAGGACTCAAGAAGACTGGCGGTTTCCACTTCCTCCCTCTTGCTGTAACAAAGTCCACGTCAGACCCCTGAATGGTTAGGCCTGGATGGGAGCCGCCATCTGAGACATTCCAGTACAAAAGCACCACCAGCTGAACGCAGCTGCATAAGCGACCCCTGCCAAGGCCAAAAGAGGCAGAAGAACCGCCCCACTGAGCCCTGACCTAATTCCTGACCCACATAATCATGACAAATAATAAATCACTGCTGTATTAAACCACTAAGTGTTGGGATGGTTTGTCAGGTAGTGATAGATAAATGAAACACCCTGAGACCCAAAGAAGTCGGAGGATATCCAGAAGTAAAAGTAGGGCATAGCCATGCGCCTACTTTAGGCACTGTGGCCCTCATAGGCAGTGGGTTTGTTAAAAGGTCTCTCCAAAGAAGAGCAAATTCTGCTAAAGGAATGGGGCCCTAGAGAGACTGGCAGGCAGTCAGCAAAGGGGGGGTAAGGTGTATGGCTCCTGCCTGCTTTCCACTGAGACAGCGGGAGGAGAGCCATGTTCCCCGGGGAGGACTTGGATACTAATGAGGACACAGCTCTGTTAATGAGCTAAGCTCTGCCATGGTCTATCAAAGCCTGGATGACAGCAGGTGCTCTTTGCAAACAGGAAAGGCTCTGCGTCACTGTTGTCTCATAAGCGTTAGCATATAATCAACAGAAATGAGTTTTAAGTCTACCAAAGAAATGCACAAAAATGTTCACGACAGGTTTATTCATAAGTGACCCAAACTAGAAATCACCCAAATTCCCATCAGCAATGATGATAAATAAACTGCGGTATATCCACACAACAGAATTCTACTTAGCTCTGAAATGGAATGTATACTGGTAAGGTAACAACATGGATGAGTGTCAAAAACATTTTACTGAGAGAAAAGGCACCAAAAGGAAGCTCCAGAGCCAGCAAAATGAATCTGTGGCAATAGAGGATGGAACAGGGTTACCTTTGTGGGAGGGGATCTTGCCTGGGAGGAGGGCAACAAGGAACTTTCTGGGGTGTGAGAAATGTTCTTCCTCTTGATCCCCCTGTGGTGGCTACCTAGTTATGTGCACGTGTAAAAAATCCATCCAGTTACTTTTCAATAAAAAGGTAAAAGAAAATTTGCAAGGATTTGCAATAGCACTTCCTTTAGAGAAAAGAATAAACAAGTCAGCCTGGAAAGAGATTTAACTTTTTCAAAATAAAAGAATGCCATATAATCATTTCCTCTGACCAAGATATTGAAGGCATTCTTAAAAACTAGTCTCTGATGGTAAACAATGTGATTCCTAATTGGGATGGAACTCTATATTCATTAGCCTCACAATCTCATCGTATAAGGAGGCCAGGAAGGAAAATTCTATGGAAGAGATAAAGATACTGAGGCCTGAGAGGACTTCGGAGAGCCAGAGGCTGAGCAAGAATGGAATGTATAAAACCTGTTCTTTGTAGGTATCTACTCAAAGGACTTAAGGGCAAAGACACAAACGGACATTTGCACACCAATGTTTATAGCAGCGTTATTTACAATTGCAAAGAGATGGAAACAGCCAAAATGTCCATCAACAGAAGAATGGCTAAACAAACTGTGGTATATACATACGGTGGAATATTATGCAGCTTTAAGACAAGATAAACTTATGAAGCATGTAATAACATGGATGGACCTAGAGAATATTATGCTGAGTGAGTCCAGCCAAAAACTAAAGGACAAATACTGTATGGTCCCACTGATGTGAACGGACATTCGAGAATAAACTTGAAATATGTCATTGGTAACAGAGTCCAGCAGGAGTTAGAAACAGGGTAAGATAATGGGTAATTGAAACTGAAGGGATACAGACTGTGCAACAGGACTAGATACAAAAACTCAAAAATGGACAGCACAATAATACCTAATTGTAAAGTAATCATGTTAAAACACTGAATGAAGCTGCATCTGAGCTATAGGGTTTTTTTGTTTTTTTTGTTTTTTTGTTGTTTTTTTTTTTACTATTATTACTACTTTTATTTCTTTTCTCTATATTAACATTCTATATCTTTTTCTGTTGTGTTGCTAATTCCTCTAAACTGATGCAAATGTACCAAGAAACGATGATCATGCATCTATGTGATGATGTTAAGAATTACTGAGTGCATATGTAGAATGGTATGATTTCTAAATGTTGTGTTAATTTCTTTTTTTTTCCCCGTTAATAAAAAAAAAAAAAAAAAAACCTGTTCTTTGTTCCTCCACCTCAGACCTAAACAACAGGCCCCAAAACTCATCTTAGGAATGGCCTGAGCCAGCAGGACATGGGGGGAGAGACAACCATGTTCACGTGAGTTTCTGCATCTAACTTCAAGTCGGCTGAAATTTCTGTAGTAAAAAAATAAAAAGGCGCCATTTGGCATCTCACTTGGGACATTAAAGGGTCACAAAGAAATCAGAGAGGAGATCAGCATGATCCAAATAAACAAAAGGAGGCGCATTACCAGAAACATCGTGCGGTCTGACCCTCCTGCATCAAGGATGCTAATGACAATAAAGGTCAACAAGGCAGACTCTACGAAGAGCAAGCAAGCTGCATGCACAGGGTTCTTCTTTAAACAAACCATAACCACAAATTAGGATAAGAAACACAGTTCTCAATTTTTCCTTTTTTATCTGAATGCATTCCCCTCCCCCTCTCCACCACGCTTTTATCTTGTTCAGCTGGCACTACTCACCATATCCATTATCAGATGACCACAGAGAAAACACCTGTCAGCAGACTGCTGGAAACCAGAGTACTGCGGAGCAAAGAGAAAACAAAGTGAAACCCAGGGAAGGAGGATGACTCCAACCACTTCTCTGCCAGTCAAAAGGCTAACCAGAAAGTTCTCAGAGACATTCCGTGAGGAATCTGTCCTCCCCCCGAGAGCAACACTGCTGTGTGTTGATTCATGGAGTACCTTCTGTCGCAAAAGCCATTACAAATACTGATATCACTCACCATGACAACAACTGAGGCTGGCCACCCACCAGTGTCATGCTTGGTGTAAGAGACAGTACACAGAAAGCTTTCATCTCTAACCCAGTCACTTTCAAAGAGAGATTCTCTAGCATCAGCTACAGGTTGCAAGAAATGCAAATTATCAGACCCAGTCCAGGCCTAGTGAATCAGAAACTCTGTGGGTAGGGCCGTGTGTTGGTTAAGTTCACCTGTCAACTTGGCCAGTTAGTCTGAAATACAGGAGATCCCCCAGGGCATCTCTTAGTACTGCCAAGCTCTGTGATTAAAGTCAATGGAACAATGCAGCAACCCAATCCTGGCAGAACTTCTAATGGCTTAGAAATGTCAGGAATGAAGGTTTGAATCCCCTATCAGGCAGAGAACCACAGCCACGTAGGGTCCTTGCTGAGGGTATAAGGGAACATGGAAAGGGCAGTAGAAGGTAGTTATAAAACATGACCAGTTACAGAAACAAGGACTATAATAGTTATGAATATTTCTTGTTTTGAGTATGCTTGTATATAAACATAAAGCAAATATCTTCATTTTTTCCCCTATCTTATCACTTTATCATGTGACAAGCTGTATTAACTTCTTTTCTCAGTATTTAAACTTCAATCAAGTTTAAGAGTGAATATTGATGGAGGTGGCCTAAGGGTACATGACTGAGGAATGGAAGAGGGAACTGTGGTGTGTACATACAATGGACTACTGAGTGGCTGCAAGAAAGAATGAAGTTGTGATGCCTGCATCAAGGTGACTGAACCTTGAGGACAGTATGTTGTTGAGTGACATAAGCCAAAAATGAAATGACAAATATTCTAACACCTCACTAATATGGACTAACTATAATGTGCGAACTCTGAGAATTGAATTCAAGAGCACAGGCTATCAGGTGCAGGCCTATTGTAAAGGGTCCTAAATTGAAAGCTCTTACAGCAGTCATATCTAGTCCAGAGTTGTAACTGTTATTTCTAAATTCTGAGGTGCTAAGCTGTGTGTATAACCTGGTCATTCCCTCAACTTTTGGGTATTTTGTGTAAAACCTGAGATTCAGAACTGGAGTTCTGCAGCTATCAAAGTCAACACTACCTAGCGAATTCTAATAACTGTAACTTTTCTTTAAATTGCAGAAATAAAAAAAATAAAAATAAAAAATTAAAAAAAATTAAAAAGTCAACACTACCCCAAGCAGCAACTGTTAAAAACACTGAAAAAGTGATCAGACTTCAACTGGAGATATGAATGAAGCTGATCTGGGTAGGACAAAGGTAAATCAGACTAAAGGATAAAGGAAGATACTGACTGTATTTTAAAACTTCAACTTCTGTGTCAGACCAAAGGAAAAGATGTTTATTTGGTGCAAAATTTATATTTTTGGTTGCACGCTATCGAATTTAAGTTGTATGGTCAGTTTATTCAAACACCGTAATTACAAGGGACCTTGACTAGAGAGTGAGATCTTCTTGGTTTGTACAGGTTGGTGTGATGCCCCCGTACATCCCAGAGTAATGTGAACAGAAGATTAAACAGTATTTGCAAAGTCCCCTTGAGGGACTGGGGAAAAGGTGCAAATATTAAACTTCCCCACCTGGGGAAGACTCGATATTCTCGGAAGCATTGGGGACTGCCAATTTGATGGGCCAGGCCCTCGATCTTGGGGCTAGCCTTTATGAAATTTCTTCCTGCAGAGGAGAGACCAAGCCTACTTCTGATTATGCCTAAGAGTCACCTCCAGAGAACTTCTTTTGTCACTCAGATGTGGACTCTTTCTCTCTCTAAGCGAAGTTGGCAGGTGAAGTCACTGCCCTCCCCTCAACGTGGAGCATGACTCCCAGGGCTGTAAAGCTCCCTGGCAATGTGGGACATAAACCCAGGGGTGAGCCTGGCCCCGGCAAAATGGGAGTAAGGAAGCCTTCTGGACCAAAAGGGGGAAGAGAAATGAAACAGAATAAAGTTTTAGTAGCTGAGAGATTTCAGAGAGTCAAGAGGTTATTCTTATGCAGTATATAGATACCCCTTTTCAGTTTTTGTTGTATTAGAGTAGCCAGAGGGAAATACTTGAAACTGTTGAACCATAATCCAATAGCCTATCACTGAAGATGACTGAATAACTACAGAGCTTTTAAGATGTGTGATTTCGTGTGATTGTGAAAACCTTGTGACTGGCACTTCCTTTATCCAGTGCATAGACAGATGAGTAAAGAAAAAAAAAGACAAAAAATAAATAAACAATAGTGGAGGATGGGGGAATGGGATGTTCTGGGTATTCTTTTTACTTTTATTCTCATTTTTATTTTTTAGAGTAATTAAAATGTTCAAAGATCGATTGTGATAACGAATGCACAGCTATATGATGATACTATGAACCACTGATTGTACACTTTGGATGATTATATGGTATGTGAGTGTGTATCTCAGTTAAAAAAAAAAAAAAAAAAAAGAGGGACTATTACCCAAGGACTTGCATCCTACTCCGGAGAAAGTGTATTTCCAGTTGTAAGCAGGACAGTTGAGTATTATTAGGCAAAAATATGTTATTGTTTTCGGTTAGAGAATAAGAATGGATTTAGGAGATGTGTATGGGTGCCAAGTTGACAAGGGGTAGACTGTGATAGTTAAGTTCATGTGTCAACTTGGCCAGGTTTTGAGGTCCAGTGGTTTGGTCAAGTGAGCACTGGCCTGACTGTTACTGTGAGGACATTTTGTGGATTTAAATCATCAGCTAAGTTGATCACATCCATGGCTGATTACATCTACAGTCAACTGAGAGATGGCCTTCAGCAATGAGACGTCTCATACATCCAGCTGTAGGCCCTAAAAGAAGAAGTTGATGATTTCAGCAGTTAGAGGAGAGAACTTCCATCTTTATTTCAGATGGCCAATTTCTACTGGGGAATTCACTGAAAACCTCATCAGTCTGCTCTACAGAATTTGAGTGTCTGCCCAAGACCACAGCTGTGTGAACCAAATCCTACAAAATATCTCATAAAATTTACATTAGATAGATAAATAGATACAGATGGATACCCTGTTGGTTCTGTTTCCTTAGAACTCTGACTGATGCAGGCCCTCACACTATGTTTACACAAGCCCTCCAGGAGATAGGGCACTTTAATTTTAACGGCCACTGCTCTAATCCTTAAAACAGTTTTGCAAAGTATGTATTTCCATCCCCATTTCTCAAATGGAAGCAAATAGAAGCTCAGAGAGGTTAGGTGACCTTCTCAAGGACACACAGGTTAAAAGGGGTCAAGTCAGGATTCAAATTCAAGTCTGGTTCTGCTCTCAACTCCAGTGCCTTTCATACTTAGCTTCAAAGAAACTTGAGAAATACTATGTACCTTATCTTACCATAACACAGGCAAAAAATACCCACAGCTGGAGTTTTGAAAAAAATGGGTAACTCTCTTCAGAAAACATACTAGGTACTACACACTGGAAGGTAATAAAAGCTTAGATGTTGCAAACAAGGGACAACATAATGGAAAGGGAGACGGATTAAAAAAAATAAATAGGGAAAATTTTCTGCAATTCTACACCACGTAGGTGTAGGTTTCTACTGTCCAGCATCTACTCCTTATTCCTGTGGAATTAATTCTCTTCATTTGGGATCCAACCTCCACAACCTCCATCTTGTGATCCCATGATTCCTGTGGGGCTGACCTCATGCCAGTTTCAAGGTGGGGCATGTGATTCACAGCAGCCAATCAGAGCATCCCATTCCTCTGGCAGCAATGATTTGTCCAGGGATGGGCATATGACCCAACAAGAGCCAATGAGATTTCAGGAGACTTCTGCTACGGCTTCTGAAAGCAAGACAGGCACTTTTCACTCCTCAGATCGGGAACTGAGAATACAAACTCTGGAGTGTTACCACTCTCTGGCCATCACACAGTGCCTGAGACCAAGGTTAACACTTTGGAAGGCAGAACCAAGAACTGAAGAGCTAATGACTCCTGTTGGCATTGCTGGAATGAATTTCCTTTTTGCTTCAGTGAGTTTGGGTTCAAGAGTTATAATGAATCAATTCTTTTCCGTGAAAACCAAATAAAACTTTCCTCCAAGGTGGGGAGGAGAGGGCACTGTACATCTGCAAAGAAGCTGGCCCATCACTGGGTCTCACATCTGGGAGATGGCAGACACTTACAGTAACAGGTTAGCTCAACTACCATTTCCCAAGCACCCCCCCCCCCCCACTTGGTGTATACTATGCTCTTAAGATGTAAAAGTGAAGAAGCATCTTCTGCCCACACTAGGAGTTGACAGTTAAGTGGAGGAGGAAGACCTGTAAGCGGCGCTGAAGCAGTGTGCTAACTGCTCTACCAGGGCAAGCCCCGGGCCAGGTGGCAGCACAGAGGAAAGGTATGTGATCATGGAAACAAGCAGGGACAAGGAGGGCTGTCCGAGTTATCTGGGCAAAGAAAGGGGTGGAGACATTCTAAGCAGGGGAAATGGCACAAGCAAAGGCATGAAGGACGTGAAATTACATGGGGTAGACAGAACATGGCAAGCCACAGAGAATGAGCAAGAGACACAAGGCTATAGAGGGAGTCAGATCTCAGAGTGCTCCCAAGCCTGTTTTTACCCCTGGAGATACTGGGGCCTAAGCAGGTCAGATCCACATTGTGTATGGCCTCCTCATGCAGGAGTGTGGGTGAGGCTGTTATGCTTGTCAGGTAGAGCCATGATGAAGTTGTCAGTTAAGTAGACACACGGAGAGCCCAGTGCACAAGGCTTGATGCTTGTCTGCATTCAGGGAGAGATGTGAAAGGAGGACAGGTACGGCATGAAGCCCAAGATTCTAGCATGGGGGGAGGGGCCTGGGAATAGAGGTCAATCTCAGAGATAAAGAAAATATGATGATGCTTTCTGCTTCAGACAAGTGGAGTGTGAGGGCTGGGGGACAGCCCGGGGACATGACTGGTGGGCAGCGAGATGTCAGTAGCTGGTTCTCAAATGTGCTGGGAGGGCTGGAGCTCAGATCTGGGAGTCACTGGTTACATGGAAGGACTTTCAATTCATGGGCAAGGCTGGATTCCAGGGAGAGCAGGCAGGATGAAAAAGGAAAAGGGCCCAGGGCCCAGTCCAGGGATGGGGAGAGGACACCAGGGTTTAAGAGATCAGTGGAAGAGGCAGAATTGGGGAAAGCAATGAGAAGACAGGTGAATGACCCTAGAAGTACAAAGCTCTACAGTTTGTCATTTGCCTCAGGAACCTGGCCTATCCCCCATGCACCTACGGAAAAAAAGCCAGGGCCCCTCTCAGGCAGTACAGCTTCCTAAGGCCACTGGCAAGCACAAGAGACCACCCTCTTCTTTCTGCTCGCAGCCTCTCTTCATCCTCTTTCCTTCTGAGTCTGGTCAGGGCTGGGGGCAAGGGAGGCATGGCTGCATACTCACCAGGAAGTCTTCCTCACAAAACACTTTGCCATTGACAAAATAAAAGGCTTTTCCCCTCAACTTCCGGCCTAAGGAAAAAACACAGACAGGGTAGAAAGGAAATGTTAGTGTGCAGTGAAAAGAGATGGAGAAGAATGGTGCTGGGGATTGAATCATGTTCCCCAGTAAAGGCATGTTCAGGTCCGAACCCCTGGTCCTGTGGTGTGAACCTATTTGGAAGCAGGACTTTTGAAGATGTTATTAGTTAAGGTGTAGACACACTGCACAAGGGGTTGCCCTAATCCCATATGGCTGAAGTCCTTTTAGGCAAAGGGAGTTGGACACAGAGAGAAGACACAGGGAGCAGCCACAAGCCAGCGGAACGCAGAAGAGAAAGGAGACGTTCAAGGGAAGCCCGTTCCAGGTCAGCAGGAGCAGGTTTATGGCAGTCTCTGGGTCAGCTACTCAGCAGCGCTCACAGACCTGAGAGCATTTCCAATGCCAGGGACAGAACACTCAACAGACTCCGTGGGATTTCCAAAAGCAATGGATTCTAAACATGGACAATATCAAAATATGAAAGCAAAATCACCAACATCACAAACATGAATGGTGCTCGAGACGCAGAGAAACCCACTAGGCAAATACTGACCGCCCTGCCTCGTGATGCCCCAAGTCAGGCAAAGCAGGGCGAGGCAGGTGGGAGAAGGAACAGCCATGAATATTCGTCTGATCTCAGAGAAGACCCTGACAGCACTACAGCGGAAAAAACCCATAAAATAAAAAGTTAATATAAAAAACTCCAGATGGACTAAAGACCTAAATGTGAAAAACAAAAACTATTAATAAGAAAATACAGACGACTATGTTTGTCTTTGGAAAAGTATTTCTTGGGTAAGACAAAGTGCACCTTATAAGGGTAAGGCTTGATCAGTGTGACATAAAAAAATTAAACTTTTGTACAACAAAGTTTAAAAGAAAAGACTGTTTAAAAGTCCAAAACTGCAGACAGGTCAAGTCCCCCTGCAGGAGGAGATGGAGAGACAGGGTCAGAGGATGAGGGCGTTGGTGCAGAAAACTCGGGAGAGAGGGGAAGCGGGAGGGCAGCTCCCGGCCCTGGCGAGGACGGCCGCAGACAGGGGGCCGGAAGGAGGCTGAGGTTAAGAAAGGAACAGCAGCGGCTCTCGGGCTGACCACCTGTCTTTGTGCCTCTGAACTGTACTTATCTGGACAGTCCCGCCCTTCTCCAGGGCCCAGGCAAGCCCTTCTTTGCTGTAGTGCCTGTTGCTGCCTGATCCACCGAGGTCTTGGTGTCTCCCTGAACCTCCTACAGTTTCCTGTAGAATTTTGTAATACTCTGAGTATATGCTACATCCCTTGAGGATAAAAATGCAATTTCATTTAGCTTCAGAATATAAGGGTTTGGCCATGTGCAATATTGTACAATAAATATGGAGCTGAAGGAGGGGGCAGGGGGAGGAAAGACAAGCCAAGGATCTGGAGATGACTACAAGACATTTAGCAAGGTATTAGTTTTTAGCAGGGTATCCATATCTAAAACATAAGAACACCAGCACATCAGTAAGAAAAAGACAAGTCATCCAGTGGGAAAAATGAGCAAGGGATAAGAGCGGAAGGTGCAGAGAAGAGAAAAGCTGTTAAAGCCTGGGCAGGAACCATTTCAAAATGTAGTCATCCCCACTAGCCATCAGGATAATGGAAATTTAAACCACAAAAAGATGCCATCTCATTCCCATTCCTCAGAGGGCAAGGAGACCGGAAGGACACAAACTGCCCACCCCTAGAGGCACTGCACAACCAGAAAAGAAACACAATTCACACTGTTTGCCCACAAATGAGGACCAGGTCCAGCCCCACTAGCAAAGGTCCCTTGTGTCTCTGCTCCCTTCTTGGAATTCCCACAGGATGACGGTTTCTGACACGAGGATCACATGCAAGGCCTACTGGGAGGGCCTCCACGCTGCAGCCCTAGATGTGGCCACTAGAGGGGGCGAGGAGGCCACGTGGCAACGGTACAGGCCCTCCCCCCAGCACGGGCTTCTGGCCCACCTGGGAACCAATCTGTTGTATTAATAGATTACTTCTGTCCTAAAAATCACAGAGGAAGATCATTAAATATGCAAAAACGTTTAACCCCTGTATTCTAAGAAACCCAAATTAAAACAAGTTTTTTCACTAATGACACCAAGTTTTTTTGGTTTTTTTTTTTTTTTGTAAGTTTGCAGTTGCCTGTCACTGCATATATCTGTAAGCTGCTGCTGCTGGGGGTGTAAAATGATAACTCTCACCAGAGGGGGTACTTTAAAATGCTTACTTTCGGACCCAGTGGTAGTGTCTGGAACTTAGTTTAGAGAGAGAATCAGAAATGTGGATAAATATTTACTTAGATCCCAAATGGCAGCCTTCGAAGAACAGTTGCACAAAGCAGGACACATCTAAATGATGGACTGTTATGTAGCCATTTAAAATAACAGTGTTTCAATGATATTGGAAAATGCTTATACTATAGAAGGATACCCACAATATATGGGTAACTGGAAAGAAAAAAAAAAAACAAGCTGAACAATAGTATTCTTAGTTCAATTCCATTTCAGTAATTTCCACAAACATACACACACCACTGGCATGCAAAAGGGGAAAAAAAAACAGGAAGATTGCACAGTGAAACTAACAATGGTTAGCAGTAGTAGATAGTATTACTGTGAAATTTCACTTACTATTCTATAAATTTCTTTTTAAAAATTTTCCAATACACTATTATGAAGCACTGGCAGGTTTTATTTTTAAAAATTTCACTTTGTACTTTATACAAGTCAACCTTTTAAAAATTTTTCTAATATTAGACAGTATTAAAATAAAATTTCACTTTTTACTTCATACATTTCAATATTAAATTTTCCTAGAATTACGTGCATTATAATGTGGAAAAACAAAATTTTTACATTTCTTAAAGAATACCCTTATTATAATGTGAGAAGTTAAAAAAAAAAAAAACCCAGATGTAAAAACCGTATATGCCATATGATCTAAATATATAAAGAAGAAATTCAAAGTAGAAAAAGAGTATAGAGGAAATCTGCCCAAGAGTTACAGTGCATCTCAGTGGACACAGATGGAGGGGGTGGTGGTTTGTTTGCTTCTTTATATTTTCCTACATTTCCACAAACTTTTAATGATGAGCAGGTATTAGTTTGATCATCATTTAAAAAACTGCCCCGTTGGCAAACCCTCCTGCCTCCAGCTCTCAAAGCTGGAATCCCACGTGTACACAACAGTAGCCAAGGACTCAGTAGCTGCATCTGCTACACCTTTATTCCAAGAAAAACAATTAACTCCCCTACAGACCCCTGAGGACGGGGCCTCAGTCTGCCCTGGAAGACTCAAACTCCAGTTTTCACTTCAGTTTAAAAGGCCACCTGAGTTTAAAATCCAGATCCCACACTCAAACCTATTAGTCTGTATTTTGTTAGAATGAGAGGGAAAAATTGACATCTACTGAGTGCCTTCCATGTCTCAGGTACTATATTTGGAGCATTTGTAAATAAAATAAAATTGAAAAGCACTGCTACATGTCAGTACATCATCAGCCACCTCCCCACCCCACCCCACCCCACCCCATCCCTGTACTGCCACATGATTTTATAGAGAAGTCCACAAAGTCATTCCCTGTCACCTACTCTAGGTTTCAGTGAACATGGAAAGGGCTCACCAAAGAGTTAGGAAGAAATAAAATATTTTATATGTCAATATCATGGAACAGTCCAAGGATATGGGAATTGATTATTCTTGGGACTTACAGGAAATGATGCCCTAAGATGGCTTCCAATTTTCTGGGTTTCCCTTTCTCTTCATGCAAACACACTACTTGGGAGTTAAATGTTATCATCTCCGGGAGGAAATGAGGCTCGGGGAGCCTAACCCAGGCAGTAGGTGCATAGGATGGGAACCCAGGTTTGTCTGACTCTGCAGTACACACTTGTTCCACTGGGTTGTGGGGCCTCCAAGCACTATTAAACGCTTGCTGAATACACACCTATGTGTGGGATCCAGTTTCTCTCTTCCTACTTGGAGAAAGAGAACTGTTACTTTTTAAGGCACTTTCTATAGAATAGGCACTCTACTTACATTAAATCTCAATTGTCATGACAATTGTGATGACACAAATTTGGATACAATTTGACTGTTGACTGGCTCCCATCTTCCAAACAGACATAGGTCAAAATTTGTGTCTTCTATGATTGTATAATGATATAGCTTTCACAATGTGACTGTGTGATTGTGAAAACCTTGTGTCTGATTGCTCCTTTTATCTACCTTATCAACAGACGAGTAAAACATACAGCATAAAAAAAAATAATAGGGGGAACAAATGTTAAAATGAATTTAGTAGATTGAAAAGGTAGTGATCAATGAAAGGGAGGGGTAAGGGGTATAGTATGTATGAATTTTTTTTGTTGTCTTTTTATTTCTTGGTCAGAATTGATGCAAATGTTCTAAGAAATGATCATGATGATGAATATGCAACTATGTGATGATATTGTGAATTATTGATTATATATGTAGAACGGAATGATCATATATATATATTTTTTTAATTTAAAAATTAATTTTAAAAAATATGCCTAGGGTGGGTCACGTTGGCTCAGTGGCAGAGTTCTCGCCTGCCATGCCGGAGACCCGGGTTTGATTCCTGGTGCCTGCTCATGCGAAAGAAAAAAAAAATTGTATCTTCTTTGGAGAAGAGGGATGGGCATCGAGGAGGGAGTGAGGCAAAGCAGGAAAACAGCAAAAATGCCTCCTATTGAAAAGTAAGGGGATAGAGAGAACGTATTCATCAGGTTGATTCTTTTCAGATCTGGCCAATGAAATAGACACCCAACTAACCTGGAAATTCCTATAATCACTGCCGCTGTAATGCATGTTCCAATCACGTACAGGATCCAGAATCGTCTTCGTTGACATCTAAGTTGGAACAGCCAACTCCCAGCAGGTAGCAGCAAACCACAACCAGGGCCAGGAAGATGGGGACACCACAACCCCACGCTCAGTTGAGGCCGAGGGTGGCTTGGTCGTGGAATGAATCTTGTAATGATGTGAATCTGCACTTGAGGCAGTTGAATCTCACTTACAACACTGTGGTGGAGTTTTGATACATCTTTATTTTATAGATGGGGAGACAGAAGCTGAGGAGGCCAGGCAAACTTGTCTATGTGGCTAACAGTAATAAGAGCTGAGATTAAAACCCAAACATCTCAGGTCCAGAGTCAGCATACTTTCCACCATACTATTCGGTCTTCCTCTCTGTATCAGTTCCAAAAGGAAGATCTCTAAGACCAGGGGGAATAGAGTGGATTTCTCGGTCTTCCCAAACCTTCCCCCACTCTACCACCTTCAGTGGGGATCAATTTCCTCATCCTCATTCACTTCTTCACCTACGTGGATGACCGCTGGGAAGTAGCTGCAGCCCTGGCAGAGCTCACCCAGAGGACAGAATGGAATGAACACCTACAAATTAGGTTCCTGCATCAGCAAGCACAGATTGCTGGGCCCCATCCCCAGTTTCTGATTTAGAAGGTCTGGGATGGGGTTTGGTATTTTCATTTCTGATAAATTCCCAGATGGTACTGGTGGTGCCAGTGCAGGGAATGCACTTTGCGTAAGGCTCTGCCTTAGGCTTGTCTCTGACCAGCATTTCCACTCCATACCGCTCATCTTGGTCAAACAAAAGTGCCGAGACTTTAGCCATCCCTGCACAATTAGCATCAGATGTAAAACTGTTGGTGGGGGAGGGGAGCATTAATGTTCTATCCTTTAAATCCCGGTTTTGGAACTGTCCTGCTTCTAGCAGAAGAATCCCCCCACCAGGGAATAGCTGCTGGTGTGTACACTAATACACCAAACAGTTTTCCCAGGGCAGAAATGTGTCTTACAAAGTTATTAGAACACTGGAGTCAAAGTCACTTTTTACTTGCCTCCTACAACAGTTTATAAAATATTGACTAATAAGGGCACATACTGACTCATGGAAAATCCACACCAAAGAGACACTCCGCATATGGAGTGTAGAGAATGAATATTTTATTCGCCTTCAGGGGACCTTCAGTTGAAATGAGAAAAATGCATGTGCTAAAATTTAAAGCCTGTGTAGCTTGATGAAGAAGCAGCAACTGAGGGTGTCACAGAGAGAGGTCAGCCATTTAATCTGACAAATCTAAATTTTCAATACTCCAATGCCAATGCTCATTCTGTCTGGAAATAGAAATGACTTATACTCTATTTTGGAAAAGTAATTGGCCCTTAGATGCTATGACTGGACCACAAATTACAGTTCCAAGATATCTCCCTGAAAAGTAAAATATACAAGGTTTTCCCGACAATGAGAGCAGTTTCAGAGAAAAGGAAGGGAAAAAAGCGGCCATCATTTAGACTATGTTTTCTGGTGCTGTTCCCATCAGTAACTTCATTCCACCCATGCTGGCCGCGGTGCCCACTGGCAACATGCAGCTATTTATATGTAAATTTAAATTAAATAAAATTAAATGGCATTAAAGATTCAGTGCCTCAGTCACACTAGCTGCATTTCAAGTACCTGTGAGTCACCTATCGTGGGAGACCCACCTACCAGTACTGGACCGTGCAGCAACAGAACACTGGAATTATGGCAAAAAAGTTCCACCTCTTCTACTTCTTCAAACAGCTTTTTCCAGAATAGGCTATTTTAAAAAGTATTACTGGGTGATGCAGCAGCGGTGGCTCAGTGGCAGAGTTCTCACTTGCCATGCCAGAGACCCGGGCCCGATTCCCAGAACCTACCCATGCCAAAAAAAAGAGGATTATTAATAACAAAACAACAGAAAGAAACTACTCAAATTGGCCCAGCTCAAATAAAAGAAGTCTGGTGGGGCGGGGGGGTTGGCAAGGGTCGTTCAGTGGTAAAATTCTCGCCTGCCATGTGGAAGACCTGGTTCGATTCCTGGTCCATGTGCTTCCCCCAAAACAAACAAGGAAAACAAGCAAACAAACAAAAATTCAACAAATGGTGCTGCAATAACAGGATACTCACATGGAAAAATAATAAAATGTGACCCTACCATACAGCATACTAAATTAATTAATTAATTAAAAAGTCCAGGTTCATGCAGCCTCGGTGAGCCCCCAGGGCCATCCATGCCCACCTGAGCAATCCCCAGCCCTCTGTGTGCTGCTCCCGAGGGGCCAGGCAGAAAGGCAGGAAGTGGGAAAGTGCTCAGCCCGGGTTCTCCTTGGCTTGCCACTTCCCAGACATGAGACCTTGGCCCATCCCCTAACACCTCCAGGTAACTGGGAAAGAGTTGTGCAGGGGACAAAATCAGGGATTGCGGTGAGGAAGCGAGCACAGTGCCACCCGAAACCAGGCAGCTGGCGGGAATCACTTCACCAGCACCCTTCAGTGTCTTCAGTTTCTGCAACCGAAACCGCCCTGAGCTAAAAATCATATCCGTTTCCAGCTCCACCTCCCACACCATCTCCTATCTCTCAAATCCTCCAGGCCACTACTTCCTTTTCAATTTATCAGTACTAAAAGGCCAGGTTTGTGGGGCTTTGTTTTTAATTTCCATCTGACTTATTTTCTTGTAAAAGAGAATAAAAAATTAGTAGAAAAAAGAAACATAAAATCCAAGCCCGGACTGTAGTTGTTAGCCAATTCAACTGACACAAAGTTACTCTGTCAAACTGTTAACGGAAATTACAAACCACTCTGAATTTCCGTGCTTATCTCATCTTGGACCAGTAATGGTCTGAGGACACTTCGAGCAGCACCAACCCACACTCCAAATCTCTTCATGCTTGCTACTGCTACTCCCAAGGCTTTTCTTCTTACAGTTCCGCAACTCCACTCTCTTTTGCTTCCCATTCCCTCTACGCCATTATCATCTGGGTGCGAGAAGAGAAAACCCGGGAGACCTGGAGCGAGTCCCCTTCAAGTATACTGCAGAATTCCGATCGGTACATACATACGTGTCGGAAAACCAGCCAAGGGGGACAAAACGTCAGGAAGGAGTCCAGTGACAGCTGCCTGGTGCTCACACAGGGCTGGACACGGTGCCTATTCCCACCAGCGAGACTGGGGAAACTCAAGGTTTACAAGCTATTGAGTAAAATACTCAAGACGGTTTTGCTCTGGGAGTGAGGAATAATTAGACTTAGACTGAGCTCTGCTCTGAACTTGCCTATCAAATCGTAAAAGCAAGACTGGAAAGGATCACCTTTTCCAAATAACTGCATCCCAGAACAAAGCTCGAAAAGAATAAAGGAACACAAATATATAAAGGACTCCATAAGGTAAAATTCACAATATCTGGCATTCAATTAAAAATTATCAGGCATGTAAAGAGGTAGGAAAGCATGGCCCGTAATGAAGAAAGCAATCAATCTATGGAAATCCACCCAGATCTGACACAGATGTTAGAATTAGCAGAGAAGGACATAAAAGACTGTTACTGTGTTCCACATGTCCAAAAAGCTAACAGTGAAATGGAAGATATAAAAAGACCCAAATTGAACTTCTAAAAATAAAACCCAAAATGTCTGAGATGAAAAGTACACTAGATTGGGTTAATCATCAATTACACATCACTGGAAAAAAGCAAAAGTGAATTTAAAGGTATAGCAATAGAAACTATTAAAAATGAAACAAAGAAAAAGAACTTTTAAAAAACAATAAAAAGAGGTGTGGAGCTACTTCAGAATGCCGACCAGCAGGGTAAATGGGAGTCACTGAAGGAAAGGAGAGACAGTACAGCAGAAAAAAATTAGGTAATTTTTCCCTCTCATGTGTATTTCTTTGCAATATGACTATATTGCTTTTGAAATGTACAAAGTAGTAAAAATTAGAAATGTCACCGATCATTTCTTATTAGTAAGTGAACTCTGGTTAGAAAACATTCAGGAAATGGACACTTACCTGCACTGTGCAGTACTAGCAGCCACTAGCCACATGAGGCTATTTAAATTCTAATTAACTGAAATGAAATAAAATTAATAACTCAGTTCCTAAGTCATATTAGCCACATTTCATGTGCTCAATAACTACATGTGGCCAGTAGCTGCTGTACTAGACCAGGCAGGTCTATGGTTCAGGAAAAAGGCCAGAGAGATGGGGGTCCAGATGAAGGTATAGAAGTGTGAGTGGTGAGGCCAACTGCCCAGCCACAGACCAGCACCCAGCCGGCTGCATCAGTACCCCTGGGATGCCTGGGGCTCGTTCCAATAGACCTGGCAAGCCAGGATCTCTGCAGTAGAATCTGCCTACTAACAGGCACCTCATGGGTGGGATAGAAAGGATGAGGACCACTGACTGGGGGTAAGAACACAGGCTACGAGGACACCTGGGCCTGAGTTTGAATCTCAGATCCCCCACTCACCAGCCGGACGACTGCCCTGAGACTCTGCTTAGTGTTATGGTGGGAAGGATGGAAGGAGGGTCGTGAGAAGAGTGCTGGTACACAGCACATACTCCATAAATGAGCATCTCATATCACCAAGTGTTAAGAGGCATGGAAGTGCCCCTGGAAACCATAGGAGCAAGTGAAACTCTCAGTGAAAGGAAAAAAAGAGAAAGACTAGGGAGGGAAGGGGAAGTAAAAGAGAAGGAATATGAAGGGCGCCAGAGTTAGGGGACAGAAATTTAAGAGAACATTTGGGAGAGAGAAGAGATAACTCTTGTGAGATGAAAGAGCTAAGGAGACCCAAGTAGTGTCTGCGATGACAGAATAAAGTTTAGCCCTCTGAAATCCAGGGTTCCGGCTCTGCACTGAGGCCCCTTAGCACACACAACTTCGTGCAAATTAGGGCGTAGTGTACCTGGTACATCAGAGCGCTCTTCATTCTCCTCTGAATTGAGGAGACAGGTGGCATGTCGGGCATCACCAGATATCACCCTTGGTCTAGGATGACCAGTGGAAAAAAGGCAGATTTCTATCCAAAAGCCCTTTTGGTAAGGAATCCCTGTTTGGTAGTATAGACATGGCTATAACCAATGCAGGTGACACCGGAATTACCCCTACAGCACAGTTCACAAAACCCAGACTCTCTTAATGTCACAGGCACAGAGAAGGCAATGTTCTCCCACTGCCAGGAATGTCATGGCCTCTGACTGGATCAACTAACTTTGACTGATCTGGAAAACCACGTCTGGCCCCTAATCAAGTGCACCAAGCTAAAGATGGGTACGCTGTACCCAAGAGCCCCTTTGACAACACACTACATCAGTCACCCCTGTGTTCTCTTCTGATCTGCACAGCCCTTTGCCCAGATCCAGTCTATCTGGGTTCTTTCCTCATCAAACCCTTGCCCACTGATTTCCTTTGGTCTCTGTCCACTCTTCTTTTCTTACACTCTAGGTCTTTCTCCTGAGGTCCCCTGACTCATTCAGCTTACACATAAATGCAGAATATGATGAGAAATACTGGGATGACTAAATGGCTCAGAAATTTAGGCATCAGGGACCTAAAGAACGCCTTCATCCATTTCTGTCCGATGGGGCATCTCCTGGTTGAAATTCTACCTCCAGAACGCTCTCCTGCACTTAAAGGATGTATCCAAACACCCAAGACCCCCCTCAATTCACTGTTGTCACGCAGTCAGCCCTCAGGCAGCAGCTGAACCCAAGAAGTCAAGGCAAGCTCCCATGCACAGAGCATGGAAGAGCCCAGTTCCCTTCTTGTGCATATATTTCATCAAAGCAAAGGTCATTTAATACAGTGGCTATGGGCAAGCGTTGTGCATCCACATGGTCCTAGGTTTAAGTGCCAACTCTGCTACTTCACAGCGATGTAACCACAAGCAAACTAAACTCTCAAAGCCTCTGTATGCTCATCTGTAAAATGAGGATGATGATAATGCTGAACTAACTGGATTGCTCTAAAGATTTAGTGAGCTACTGCAGGCAGAGGGCTTAGCAGGGTGACAGGCCCTCTGTGGGTCCCAGAGAAGTTTACTTATAAAATCATCTCTTTTTTTTTTCATATTTTTACTGAGATATCTTCATGCGTCACACAGTCCAAAATATACAATCAGTGGTTCACAATATCATCACATTGTTGTGCATTCATCACCATGATCATTTTTAGAACATGTGCATCACTCCAGAGAAATAAGAAAAAAGAAAAAACCCATACATCCCATACCTCTTACCTCTCCCTTTCTTTGACCACTAACCACTAGTATTGCAATCTACCCATGATAAAATCATCTTAAATGACTGTTTTAAGGAAGCAGGCCCACCGTGCTTCCTTAATTCAGGCTCAAAACTAATTCCAAGCCTGCGAGCATTTTCAAAGGCTGAGTTGAGGAAGCTGTTTGCAGAGTCAAAGAAAAAAGTAATATGATTTCAGAAGTCGTGCTTAGATAAGAACCCTCCCAGACTTCAGATATGGGCTCACTGATAGTCGAAGTACCCATTACTTATTTATCCTCTAATAATCTCTGTCCTACAATGCTGGGCTTAGTTCTAGTGGTTTTATTTACTTGAAGGAAATGCAATGGCATTTTTTTAGTGCTCTTGATGCAGTCTTTTAACGAATTCAGGCAAACTTTCCCCTAATTGGGTCTAAATGGCAGATTTCACTATAAAATCCATTCATGATCTTTAACAAGCTGGGATATTTAGTTCTTGAAAGGTAAGATCCACAGTGGCTTATATTCTTAGTTCTTTTTCTCCCCTAAGGTATGATTAGCAGATCACAACACGTTCCTTCCATCCAGGAAAATAAACACTAGATGACATTCCTGAAATAATCTTTTCTAGCTTTGACTTGCATACCCCAGCACTGACCCCTGGGACCAGTCTGAGCCTGCTGCAGCCTCCCCTGAGCTCAGGTCTGCACCTGCACATAATTCCCAACAGCCTCGAGACTGGCTGCCTCCCCAACTCCCACCCCAAGACATAGGCACCCTCCTGTTCTTAGGGACATTTCCAAATCATACAGCTGTAAACATAACAGGAGCCATGAGAAGTGACAGCAAACAGGTTTCACCTTGCAAAACTCCAGGATGGAATGTGCTCAGTCTTTACAAAATGAGCAAAATCATACTTTTTGAACCAAAAACTGCCTGGAGTGAGGATATAACAGCTTTGCCTTCTTTTTAAAAATTTCTTTTTAATTTAATGTATTTTCAGATTGGTCATATCAAAAAATTACAAATATAAAAGCTGTGAATGCAAAATAATTCCTAAGATAATGAAGATAAATGGGTGTGTTGCAAGCTAAAATTCGCTATATTTGATTCTTCTGAACATTAAATATTTTAAAGTTTCATAAATTAGGTTTTATGACAACATAACATTGTTTTACATGTATCATGTGAAATAATGTTTAAGAAGAATGAAATTTCCAAGATCATAAAAAATGTTTTTTATAAGTTCTATAAGTACTCCACCTCCCAATTTGATGTGGCATCTGGACATCAAGGATATGTAAATAAACATGAAGTTTCAGAGAGGTTAAATGCTAATATTCTTCAAAAATATCCTAAGTGATCAGATAAGGCTTCCTCCTCTTAGGTTTCTAAGGAAAATACTGTAACATTTCTTGCTATTGAAATAGGGATAATGTTTTCAAACTATTCACCTGACATATCCTTGATCTCCTGAAACTCATATTCTCCAGGAAGCTGAGCACTGAGAATCAACTGTCCTGCCGTGGACCAGTTCTGGCAAAGGGCAAAGTCCTCCTGCCTTAAGAACGCACACACCTGGCATTGGATGGACACCACAGCCAGCCCTCACATGTGCAGGGCCCACCAGAACCAAGATGGGGTAAGTCAGCCTGGGGACCACTGGTTCTAGAGTTTGTGGAGAGGCCTGGGCAAGAGCCTTGCCGGTCTTGGACTTCGAGGAGATGGCCAGTAGGGTGGTCAGTGACATCTCCACCGAGGTGAGGGAAGAACCACACAACCTGTCTTTGGACAAGCTGAGCTGTCCTAAGGAGGACATATATGCTTTCCCGACACCCTGACAAGAAATACCTTCATTTGGCCTGGTTAAGTGCCCCAGCTCCACTCGTTATTAGGGGTATGGGAACATGTAAGATGTAGACCAGTTACAGACAGAATCAATGATTTTTGCACATCCAAGATGAAGTTTTTCACTTCACCTCACTATTATTTAGTCAAATAGAATGGCAATTCCATGAAGGTAAGGATTTTTGTCTGTTTTGTTCGTGCTGTATATCCTCAGCATCTAGAACACTCTCTGGCACACAGCTGGTGCTTACAAAGTTGGTATTTGTGGAACACACCAAGGAACGAGAATCCAATTCAAATCAATGCGCATGGATTACACTACTGCTATATTGTTGGGCCACAGCAGTTAAAATTCCACAATTTTTAGAACTTGACTTATGTGGAGAGAAAAAAAAAAATCTCAAATTTCCAGCTCTTTAGAAAGGAAATTTAAAAAGGTCTGGGACTAGGGAATCAGAATTCAATAACAGGATTTCTCAACTGAACTGAAGACAGGCAGTAGATGGCATGAGTCAAATGCCTCCTTAGCAGATAGAAAGCATTCCTACACAGCCCCAGAGGGAAGAAAACATCAGAAGCTGGCTAAGGTTTCAGACCTGCCTGAGGGAATAGGCTGAATTCATTTAGGATGTGGAAGAGTCCCTGGTAAATGTTGGTAAGGTAATAATCTATATCTCCTCCCAGTGTCTGCTCTCAGATACTGAGCTGACCACACTTTTTACATACTTTATAAATTCCATCCGGATCTCTTCAGGGTCATCCTGAAGATTCGAGGGTACCAGCTTCAGCTCGTTCAAGAGTGGTGGGAAAGGCAAATTTCCTTTACCACCTCTGGAGCCTGGTTTCTGATACACAATTAACAGACACTGATTATCCTGTAATGGCTGCCACTGAAGGTAGGGGAAGCACCACATTCCCATTGCCTTCAGGGGCCTTGGGACGTGGGCACTGAAGATGACGGCCACCCCACGAGACCCTTCGTCAGGGCCGGCCAGCAGAACTCGCACGTTGGCTCACCGCCACATCCCACACCTGACCACACCCTGGGCCTCTGTGGCTGCTGGTAACATGTGGGTTCTCAAATTCCAGGACCCTCACTCCTTGGGCTGCGTTGTATTCTGTGATGCCAGAGCTGGCCAAAACTTTACCCACTCCCACAGAGCACTCCAAGAGGATCTCGGCCTTCAGGATTGCAGTGGCCACCAGGAAGCTCTCTGGTGCCCACCCAAGCACAGCTAAAGCCGTGCCCTTGTTGGGCAGAGGGGCACCGGCACGCTGACTGGGGGCCCTGGTTTCCACGAAGACAGGATCTGCACACTTCACCCAGGGACCGTTGGTTCCTGGTGCATGGAGCTGCGGCATTCAAGGGCCCATGGGGTGGCCGGGTGGTCGTGAGACCACAGGGAAGTGGTGGCGGCAGTATCTGCCTGAAGGTGGGTGTACAAGGACGGGGAGGGTGAGGACAAAGCAAGCTTGGGATGCAGGCTCAGCTCTGAGTTGGGAGGACCGCAGAGCTCGTGAGACCGGAACCCTCTTTGTAGATATGCAGAAAGTGAGAAGTGAGACTCCAGGAGGAGGCCTAATTCTTGTCTTTAATCTTGGTTAATCCTCCCAATAACCCCAGGCCATGTAATCCTGAGCTGAGCCTGGAACCAGCTCTTCTGGCTCCTGTCACTCTGGCACGACGCTGTGCACCGGGAACGGATTTATCACAGCCCTGGCGCCATAGTTTTGAGGTCTGAGAATGTCCAAATCAAGGCATCATCAAGGCCATGCTTTCTTCCTTAACCCCAGCTACCGTGATCCTGGACTCCCCTGTCAAACGGCAAGGCACATGGTGGCATCCGCTGGTCTCTCCCCTTTGCCTTCTTTTTCCATCACAATCAGTCCTGGAAGGTGCCAAGAAGCACTCCACCTGACCCCTTAAATCCAGCCCACTCTTTCTTCCTTCTCGTTCTGCCTCTCACTCAAGCCACAGATGGGCGCCAGCTTCTCCTCAGGCCAACCACTCGACACAGGGTAAGCAGACACAGAATGTGCGTGGCCACCGGCCAAGGCCACTCTTGCCCCCTCCACTGACCCTCCTTCCCAGCCAGTGTGTGCCAACAGCTTCCTGAGCGCATCCAATCAGGGTCCCTGGCGACCTGCAGTGGGGGACGTGGACAGCGGAGGAGGGACCTGCAGCACACATCTCCATGACAACCAAACACACTCGATGCCTGAAGAGCACATCAGGAAAGAAGGGAACTTTAACAACCCATATAAACGCCACACACTGGGCTCTGAATGCTTACTTCTGGGAATGAACGCCAAGGAAACAATTTGGCAAAGGAAAAGTGATCAGTGCACAAAGACATTAGCATTAGCTGGGGCTGAGTGTAATAACCAACCAGCCAGAACCACGCCAAAAGTCATAAACTGTGGTGCAACTGGGTTATTTTACCTGTGAGTGTTACAACAATTATTATAAAGATTGCAGAAACATGGATAAATTTGCAATATAATGCAAAATCAAAAAGGATGCAACATAATTTATACCCTATAACCCCATCTCTAAAAACATGTTTTTAGAGCAAAACTGGAAGGGAAAAAAAAAGTGAAAAGAACTGTGATAGAATAAAGAAATAATAGATTTCTGTCTTTAAAAATTTCTTTATGGCTGTCATTTAGTTCTCACAATTAAGAATGAACTCAACATTGTTGCCCCTTGTCAGCAGAGTGAGGAAATGCACCTACGGGAGCAGGGGACTCTGCCAGGGTGTCCGCCAGGGTGCTGGGGCAATGGGGTGGCCTTGCACATGTCCACGCCAGCAAAGAGTTCTTAGGGTCTTGGCGAACACCAGGGGATCGTCACAAAGCACGAGAGGATGGGAGGCCTTTAAGGAGGCCAGCTCTCACATGCCTCCCTCCCTCCCCGGGAGGCCGTCACCAGACAGCTTCTCATCAACTTCCGTTCTGCCCTGCACCCCCCAGACAGAGTTGTGGGACATGAAACTGCTGGCTGCAGGATAGAACTGGCAGAGGGGTAGCCACAACCTGAGTTGCAGTCAACCCACACCTTTTGCTCTGGAGTCATCCTTTCCAGCGTGTGGGACCAGGACCCCAGGAGCTGGCACCCTTGGAGGATCCTGCTGGTTTATGTAAGTAATAATCTGTCTGACTCTAAAAGTGAATTACTGTGCTTTCACTATCTGAACCAGTCAGGCTCTGGCTTGGCTTTGCCTTACCTTGTGTGAGTTTGACAGGCTCCAATCGTTATATTTTACAGCAGTTTCAATAAAATCCAAGCAGTGTGTGTGTGTGTGTCTGTGTGTATAAATACACATATATAGTTTTTAAAGTTACATTATCTTCAGAAATGTAACAGGAAACCAGTAAACACATACTAACCAGGCTCTCTCCATCCACAATCAAAATATGATGAAGGAGGAGTTCCAGGAAGATGGCAGAATAGGATCACTTGCCTTCACTAGAGAAGGGACAGGAAGGAGACTGAGATGGCGATTCCAAGGTATAAGTAATATGGCAGGGTCTTCTACACCATAGAGGGAAGCTCTGGTTGTGAAAGCTGAAGAACTGAGATGCAGAGAACAGGAGACCGTCCAGCTACTGGAAACAGCCTAACACACCCCTTTCCAAACAGAAGCCCGTGGTCCTCAGGAATGCACGGAGGGGGAGACAGGGCCTAGGAAGTCAGCCCAGCCACGTTCCTTGAACAGGCTACCCTTATGTATGCAGCCCGGCGACCCACAACTCCCCCACACCCCAAGCACCTGAACCCGTCACTGGCCCCCTCAGTGTGCTCCAAGCATCCCCGCCCCAACACCACCCCGCCCCCCACAATGTGTGCGTACCCGCCCCACACCCCCACTTCAAGCACCTGCCTCAGCCCAACCCACCTCTCCTGCACAGGCGCACAGCCTCATCCCACCCCTTCTGAGACCCTCCCACCGGTGCCCAGCCCTGGACTCCCCCCGTTCCCCAACCTGCCCCCTGCAGGTGGTTGCCTTGCAGGCACTTACCTTCATATCCAGGCTACATCCACCCCCAGCCCATGCAGTTGGGCAACCCCACCCCACTCCTCTTGAGCTCTGCACAAACGTACATCAGTTTACAGCCCTCCCAGAGATATGTGCACGTGCACGCCACTGTCCCCGTCATATCCCCCAGCTCTGGGCAAGCACTGACATGGGCCACATCCACCCCAGGCCTGCTGCTCCTGAGCTCTGTGCATGTGCAAACAAGGGCCCCACCCCACACACCCACATAGCTGCAGAGCCACATCCTCCCTGCTGCTATCTGGCACCCATGCATTTGTGCACTGACTTATTGACCCCTGCACCACACCCCCTGTCCCACACACGTCCACCCTTTCCCCACCCCCCGGCACAGGTGCCCTGCTCTCATACCTGGCTGGTGCTCATATATGTATCTGTGCTATATAGCCCCTGCCATTGCCAATGCGAGCACACCTTTTCCAAACCACTCCACCCCTGCGTACCTGTGCCAGGGCCCCGCCCACCCGATATCACCTCCCCTCCCTGACCCATGTCCCGCAAACCCTGTGACCTGTGCCTCGCCGTCATACTCCCACATCTGCATCCCAGGCTCTCTGGACCCCTGCTGTGCAAGGACACACCCGTGCCCTGCCCACCCTGTGCCTCAATATCTGTGCCACCTACCCTCCACCGATACCCATGACCCCCATACTCCACGTGCCCATCCACATCCTGCCAGCCCCCCATGTATCCACACAGCACTCCCCATCTAGCTCCCACCACACCCTACCTCTATGTCCCTCAAAATGTATCCTGCTCCTGCACTCCAAGGCCTGCCTGAGCTACACACTTGCACAACCTGGTGACACGCACCCCATGCTCACAGGGACCAGAAGAGCATCCCCAATCTGTGCCCATACCTTTACTATAACCCATCACTGCACTGTTGGGCTCTGTGGCCCGCATCTTGCGCCACATCCATCCTGCAAAAACAAAGCCTTAGGCTACTGAAAGAAATCAACTTCCAAAATAACCCTATAAAGATATTTGCATGCCTCAGACACAATAGAAGATCACTAAGCATGTCAAGATGCAGGCAGATATAGCCCAGCCTAATGATCAACTCAAAACACTGGAGGAGATGCAGACTTTGAAACAACTAATCAAAGATGTTCGTATAACTCTACTAAATAAAATCAGTGGGATGGCTAATGACATAAAGGAGATCAAGAAGACACTAGGAAAGCATAATAAGGACATTGAAAGAATAAATAGAAAAAGAGCAGATATCACAGAGATTAACCAAATAAAAAATATACTAGAGGCACACAACAGCAGATTTGAAGAGGCAGAAGAAAGAATAAGTGAACTAGAGGACAGGACAATTGATTTCGAACACTCAAAACAGCAAATAGCAAAAAAAAGGAAAAATTTGAATTGCATCTTAGGGAAATGATGGACAAAACAAAGCACACAAACGTAAGAATCATTGGTATCCCAGAAGGAGAAGAGAGGAGTAAAGGGCTAGGAAGATTAGTTGACGATATAATGGGGGAAACCTCCCAAGCGTTATAAAGGACATAAATTTGCAAATCAAAGAAGCCAACAAACTCTAAATAGAATAAATCCAAATAGGCCTTCCCCAAGACACATACTAATCAGTTTGTCAATGCTGAAGAGAAGTAGAAAATTCTGAAAGCAGCAAGAGAAAAACAATCTACTACATACAAGGAAAATGACAGGAGACTGAGTTCAGACTACTCAACTGGCACTATGGAGGCGAAAGGCATTGGTATGATATATTTAAGATCTTAAAAGAGAAAGATTTCCAGCCAATAATTCTGTACCCAGCCAAACTGTTCTTCAAAACTGAGGGAGATATTAAAATTTTCATAGACAAACAAATGCTGAAAGAATTTATCAATAAGAGACCAGGCCTACAAGAAATACTAAAGGACGTTCTACTGGCTGGAAAAAAAAAAAAAAAAAAGGAAAGGGAGGTCTGGAGGAGGGCACAAAATTGAAGAGTACCAGTAAGGGTAACTTAAAGGATAAAAAAGAGAAAAAGGGAAACGAATATATAGTCCTGGTAAATAAAATCCAAAGGGTAAGATGGATGATTCAAGAAACCCCTTTACAGTAATAACTTTGAATGTTAACAGATGAAACTTACCAACTAAAAGATACAGGTTGACAGAATGGATTAAGAAATATAATCCAGCTATATGCTGCTTACAAGAGACTCATCCTAGATACAAGGATACAAATAGATTGAAAGTGAAAGGATGGAAAAAGATGTTCCACAAAGGTGTAACCAAAAGAAAGGAGGAGCAGCTATACTAATATCAGGCAAAATAGACTTTAAATATAAAGACATCATAAGAGACAAAGATAGACAATATATATTAATAAAAGGGACAATATATGAAGAAGAAATATCATAAATGTTTATGCTCCCAAACAAGGAGCTCCAAAGTACATGAGGCAGATATTGGCAAAACTGAAAGGAGCAACAGATTTAACACTAAGAGTAGGATAATTCAATACATCACTCTCCACTATAGACAGAACAACCAGACAGAGGATCAGCATGGAAATAGAGAGGTTAAACAGCTTGATAAATGAATTAGACCTAACAGACACATATAGGTCATTATACCCCAAAACACCAGGATATACATTCTACTTTAGTGCTCATGGAACATTCTCCAGGACAGATCATATGCTAGGGCACAAAACCGGTATTTATAAATTTAAAAATACTGAATTTATTTAAAGCACTTTCTCTAATCACAATGGAATGAAGCTGGGTATCAAAGAACAAGAACTTTCACAAATAAATGGAGATTAAATAATACACACTTAAACAACCAGTGGGTCAAAGAAGAAATTGCTACAGAAATTGGTTGCTATCTGGAGACAAAAGAAAATGAGACTACAACATATCAGACTTTACAGATGTGGCAAAGGCTGTGCTGAGAGGGAAATTTATTATCTTAGCGCCTGTATTAGACAAGAAGAAAGAGCAAAACTCGAGGACTTAACTGCTCATCTGGAGGTACTTGAGAAAGAACAGCAAAGTAATCCCAAAGCAAAAAGAATAAGAGAAATAATAAAGTTTAAAGCAGAGTTAAATAAATGGAAGAATAATAAAAAGAATCAATAGAACCAAAAGCTGTTTCTTTGAGAAAATCAATAAAATCGATGGACCACTAGCAAGACTGACAAAGAAAAAAAGAGAGAGGATGGAAATAAACAAAATCAAAAATACAAAAGGGGTCATTACCACAAACTCCGAAGAAAAAAAAGAAATCATAAGATGATACTATGAACAACTATTTGCCAACAAACTAGACAACTTAGATGAAATGGACAAATTCCTGGAAACACATAAACAAGCTCCACTGACTCAAGAAGAAATAGAAGATTTCAACAAACCAATCACAAATAAAGAGATTCAATCTGCCATCAAAAATCTCCCTACAAAGTAAAGTCCAGGGCCAGATGGCTTCACAGGGGTATTTTATCAAACAGTCCAAAAAAACTGACGCCAACCCTGCCCAAGCTTTTCAAAAAAATTGAGGAAAAAGGAACACTACCTAACTCATTTTTATGAAGCATACATCACTTTAATAGCAAAACTGGGAAAAGATGCTATAAGAAAGGAAAACTACAGGCCAGTCTCCCTAATGAACATTGATGTAAAAATTCTCAAAAAAATATCACCAAATCAAATCCAATGGCATTAAAAGAATTATACACCATGACCAAGTGGGGCTTATACCAGGAATGCAAAGATGGCTCAAAATAACGAGAAATTTAATTAATGTAAAACACTGCATTAACAAATCGACAGGGAAAAATCACATGCTCATCTCAGCTGGTGCTGAAAAAGCATTTGACAAAATTCAACATCCTTTTCTGATTAAAAAAACACTTCAAAAGACAGGAATCAAAGGTAAGTTCCTCAATATGATAAAGGGCATATATGACAACCAATAGCCAGCATAATACTCAATGGCAAGAGACTGAAAGCTTTTCCCCCAAGGCTGGGAATGAGACAAGGATGCCCTCTGTTACCACAATTATTCAATATTGTACTAGAATTTCTAGCTAGAGCAATCAGGCAAGAAAAAAACATAAAAGGCATCCAAATTGGAAAGGAGGAAGTGAAACTTTCATTATTTGCAAATGACATGACACTTTACTTGGAAAATCCTGCGAAATCTATAACTAAGTTTCTTGAGCTAATAAACTCAGCAAGGTGGCAGGATATAAAATTAACAAGCAAAATTCAGTAACATTTCTATACACAAGCAATCTATACACAAGCAATGACCTAACTGAGGAGTCAGTTAAGGAAAAAATTCCATTCAAAACAGAAACTAAAAGAATCAAGTTCTTAGGTATGAACTTAACTATGGACGTAAAGGATTTGTACACAGAAAACTATATAACATTGCTAAAAGAAATCAAAGAAGACTTAAATATGTGGAAAGTCATTCCCTGATCATGGATAGGAAGGTTAAAAATAGTTAAGATGTCAGTTCTACCCAAATTGACCCTACAGATTCAAAGCAGTACCAATCAAAATTCCAACAACCTACTTTGAAGACTTGGAAAAGTTAATTACCAAATTCATCCGGAAGGAAAGAGACCCAAAATAGCTAAAAGCATCCTAAAAAAAGAAGAATGGAATGGGACAGTTAATACTTCCTGATTTAAAAACTTATTATAAAGCTACAGCGGTCAAAACAGCATGGTACTGGCACAAAGACAGAAGTAGAAGTACTGACCAGTGGAATCAAATCGAGAGCAAAGAAATAGACCACCAAATCTATGGTCAACTGATTTTTGACAACCCCAAATCCACTGAACTGGGACAAAATAGTCTTTTCAATAAATGGGCATGGGAGAACTGGATATCAATAGCCAAAAGAATGAAAAATACAAAAATTAACTCAAAGTGGATCAAACACCTAAATATAAGAACTAGTACCAAAAAGCTCCTAGAAGAAAATGTAGGGAAATATCTTCAAAACCTAGTAATAAGAGGTAGCTTCCTCAACTTTATACCCAAAGCACAAGCAACAAAAGAAAAAAATAACTAAATGGGAAGTCCTCAAAATCAAATGCCTTTGTGCCTCAAAAGACTGTCAAAAAGGTGAAGAGGTAGCCAACTCAATGGGAGAAAATATCTGGAAATCACACATAGGACAAAGGTTTGATATCCTATATACATAAAGAAATCATACAACTCGACAACAAAAGAACAACCCAATTATATAATGGGCTAAAGATATGAATAAGCATTTTTCTGAAGAGCAAATACAGATGGCTCAAAAGTACATGAAGAGATGCTCATTTTCATTAGCTATAAGGGAAATGCAGATCAAGACTACAATGAGATACCACCTCACACCTATAAGAATGGCTTCTATTAAACAAACAGGAAAGTACAAATGTTGGAGAGGATGTAGAGAAATTGGGATACTTATAAACTACTGATGGGAATGTATGGTAAAGTTGCTATCGAAGACAGTTTGGTGGTTCCTTAGGAAACTAAATATTGAGTTGCCCTATGACTCAGCAATAGCACTACTTGGTATATATCCAGAAGAGCTGAAAGCAGTGACACATACGGACATTTGCACACCAATATTCATAGCAGCATTATTCACAGTTGTCAAAAGATAAAGACAGTCCAAGTGCCCATCAACAGACAAATGGATTAACAAAATGTGGCACATACATACGATGGAATATTATGCAGCAGTAAGAGGAAATGACATCCTGAAGCACATGACAAGATGGATGAGCCTTGAGGACATAATGGTGAGTGAAATAAGTCAGACACAAAAGGATAGTGTATGACTTCACTTTTATGACCATGGTAAAGGTAAAATCAGAAGCTTATAATACAGAATATAGGGGACTTAGAGATATATAGAAGTTAGAGATGGGTTAACAGTTAGCTAATGAGGCTGAACGCCAATGTAACGGAATAGACAGAAGTGAAGGTGGTTCTCTAATGGGACTATATAGTAATATTACCATATTGAAGGTGAACATGATCGAAAGGGGTTGTATAGACCCTTGTGTCCCACTAATTAACATTACGAACATAAATAAATTCTTGCATGAACTACTTCAAAGGCATGTTTCTTGTACCAAGAGTGTATAAGTTCGGGGTATGGCGGGAACATACATAACAGGAAAACATCAGCTGTACACAGCAACAGCAGAGATAAGTAATGGTGGGAGGGACAACAGTTAAGGGGAGGTTTAGATTTCCTATGTGCTGAAGGTGTGTTTGTTGGATATCTTCCCTTGGGAACAATGAAATTATCTAAAATTGAGAGTGTTGATGGACTATTGACTTTGGACATTATACATGATGCCTAATGAATGGAGGTGGTGAAGGATGCACTAACTGAGAAGTAGATTGACCAAAGATGGCGTATTCACATGATCGAACACTGTGCTGCTACAAAAAGGAATGAAGTTGTGAGGCATGCAACATTGTGAATGAACCTGTGGGACATTTGGTGAGGCAAAATTAAGTGAGAAACTTATGGTGTCCTTTAGGAAATGCTCATAAGTTAACAGGGGCCTAGATTGTAAACTCTATAGCAGTCACATTTAGTTTGCAGTGGTGATTATTATTTCTGGATTTTGAGAGGCTGTTTATATATGTATAATCTGGTATTTAGAGATAAGAATAAAACCAATCAGGTCGGGATTAAGGTAATTCAGAACACAGGTAAGGAAGACATTGTCTGTATTTCAGAACCTCATCTGTTCTTTGAGACCAAAGGAAGAAAGGTTTATTTTGTCCAGAACCTAAATGTTCTGTAGCACATAATCTAACTTGACCAAACTTTATAGTTCATTTGAACAACTGAAACACAGGGAGCCCAGAATAAGAATGTGGGCCTTTAATCCTGTATAGCTTAATGTAATGCCTGGATACATCCCAGTATATAGTAAGCAGATAATCAAAAAGTATTGGCAAAGTACCTAGAGGGATGGGAGAAAATATATGGAACTATTAAACTTTACCACCAAGGAAACCTTTGATACTGTGTCAGCATTAGGGACATGCAAATCAATAGGCTAAGTCCTTGATCTTGAGGCTTGCTCTTGTGAAACTTACATATATAGTTAAAAAACTTAGCCTACCTATATGTACACCTAAGAGTTACTTCTGGAGGACCTCTTTTGTTGCTCAGGTGTGGATTCACTCTCTCTAAGCCCATCTCTGCAAGTGAAATCATTGCCCTCCCCACTACGTGGGGCATGACATCCAGGAGTGAAAGTTTCCCTGGAAGCATGGGAGATGATTCCCTGGGATGAGTCTGGCCCTGGCACCGTGGAATCAACAATGCCATCCTGACCAAAAGGGGGAAAAGAAGTATAACAAATAAGGTTATCAGTGGCTGAGAGAGTTCAAATGGATTCGAGAGGTTACTCTGGAGGTCACTCTTATGCAAGCTACCTAACATAACTTGCCAAACAAATCTCAACCAAAACCATTCCAGCCAATCCTAAAGAACACCTAGGGCAATATATAAGCTTCTACAAAGATTTCATGCACTAGGGTAACTTTCCAGACACCAAGAACCTCCAGAATGGTCCCTGGACCAGATAAGTCCTGAGATGCAGAGGGGTCGGCCTCTCAGAATATCAACTACTTCCATCCCCTTTTCTCCCTTATTTTGATAGCCCCTTCAACATAAAAAAGTTAGAATGGTCATGGCCCAAGTACCCCTAAAGAGCAGGAGAAAGATCAAAGATGATGGTGTAGTCATATAGAGAAAGTGGGATTTAACAAATGAGTATGATTGCTGAATCATCATATTGATATTTCTTTTAGTCTCCAGTTATCTTAGAGCAGCTACAAGTAAAACCTAAAATTGTGGAATTGTAACCCATACAAAACTCTGAAATCTATTCTACAACTAATTGTTGCACTGTGCTTTGAAATTTATTGCTTTAATTGTATATGTTATTTAAATATATGTATATATGCTTTATTTGTATATATAAGGAAAAAAAAGTTGATTGTGATGATTAAAAATATATATATTCCTTCTAGCCTCCAATGTTTTTGGAGCAGCTAGTAGGAAAAATCTGAGATGATGGACCGGTACCCCATGACAAACTCTGGGGTCTGTCCTGTAACTACTCGTTGAAGAGTACTTTGAAAATTATTGCTTTTTTCTTTCTTTGCTTCGTATATATGTTATGCTATATAATTTTTTAAAAAGTTAAAAAAATATGATGAAGACGTGAGGCACGCAACTAGGTGCATGAAACCTGAGGACAGTATGTTGAATTAAATAAGCCAGAAATGAAAAGACAAATGTTATCATGCCTCACTCATATGGATTAGCTATAATGTACAAATTTAGAGAACTGAAATCAAGAGCATAGGTTAGGGTGGGCAACGGTGGTTCAGTGGCAGAGTTCTCGCCTGCCATGCCCAGGTTCATTTCCTGGTGCCTGCCCATGTTAAAACAAAACAAAAAAAAGCATAGGGTATCAGGTTATGGCCTACTGCAAAGGTTCCTAAATTGTAAGCTCTTACAACAGTCATATCTATTCCAGAGTTTTAACTGTGATTTCTAAATTCTGAGATGCTAAGCTATTTGTGGATAACCTGGTCACTCCCTGGAACTTTAGGTTTCTGTGTAACATCTGAGTCTCAGAGCTAGAGCTCTGAAGCTATGAAAGTCAGCATTACCCCATATAGAAACCATTAAAAAGGCTGAAAAAGTGATCAGACTTCAACTAGAAATATAAATGAAGCTGATCTGGATAGGACTAAGGCAAATCAGAATACAGGGTAAAGGATGAAATTATCTATATTTTATTAGGTCTAAGAGTCACCCCCAAGAGAACCTCTTTTGTTGCTCTGATGTGGCCTCTCTCTCCAGCGAACAAAACAAACTCACTGCTCTCCCCCTGTCTACATGGGACATGAGTCCCAGGGGTGTGGACCTTCCTGGCAACATGGGACAGAAATCCTAGAATGAGCTGAGACTCAGCATCAAGGGATTGAGAAAATCTTCTCGACCAAAAGCGGGAAGAGTGAAATGAGACAAAGTATCAATGGCTGAGAGATTCCAAACAGAGTTGAGAGATTATCCTGGATGTTATTCTTACACATTAAGTAGATATCACCTTGTTATTCAAGATGTAATGGAGAGGCTGGAGGGAACTGCCTGAAAATGTAGAGCTGTGTTCCAGTAGCCATGTTTCTTGAAGATGATTGTATAATGATATAGCTTTCACGAGGTGACTGTGTGACTGTGAAAACCTTGTGTCTGATGCTCCTTTTATCTACCTTATTGACAGACGAGTAAAACATATGGAATAAAAATAAATAATAGGGGGAACAAATGTTAAAATAAATTTAATAGGTTGAAATGCTAGTGATCATGAAAGGGAGGGGTAAGGGGTGTGGTATGTATGAATTTTTTTGTTGGCTTTTTATTTCTTTTTGTGAATTGATGCAAATGTTCTAAGAAATGATCATGATGAATATACAACTAAGTGATGATATTGTGAATTACTGACTATATATGTAGAATGGAATGATCAAAAGTTAAGAATGCTTGCATTTGCTTGTTGTTATATCTGTTATATTTTTTTAAAAAAAACTTATATTCCAAAAAAAAAAAAGGAAATGGTTTATATTTTAAAACTTAGCAACTTCTATGTGAGAACAAAGGAAGAGATGTTTATTCGGCACAAAATTTATATTTTTGGTAGCATACTATCTAATTTAAGTTGTATGGTCAGTTTATTTGCACAGGTTAGTATGATGCCCCAATATATCCCAGAGTAATCTGGGCAGAGAATAAAAAAGTATCTGCTAAGTCCCCATGAGGGACTGGGGAGAATGAAGGAAATAACTAAACTTCTTATGTGGGGAATTCATGATATTCTCGCAAGCAGTGGGGACAATCACTTTAATAGGCCAAGACCTCAGTCTTGGGGTACACGTCTATCCTGCAAAGGAGAAGCTAAGCCTATGTATAATTACGCTTAAGAATCACCCCCAGAGTACCCCTTTTGTTGCTCAGATATGGCCTTCCTCTCAAAGCAAATGTGGCAGGTGAATTCACTGCCCTCCTCCCTGTGTGGGACATGACTCGCAGGGATGAGCAGGGATCCGGCATCAAGGGACTGAGAAAGCCTTCTTGAACAAAAGGGGGAAGAGAGAAATGAGACAAATAAAGTGTCAATGGCTGAAAGATTTCAAACAGTTGAGAAGTTATCCTGGAGGTTATTCTTATGCATTATATAGCTATCCCTTCTTAGTTTATGGTGTATTGGAGTGGATGGAGGGAAGCACCTGAAACTGTTGAGCTGTTCCAGTAGCCGTGATTCTTGAAGATGACTGTATAAGGATATAGCTTTTACGGTGTGACTGTGTAATTGTGAAAACCTTGTGGCCGATGCTCCCTTTATCCAGGGTTTGAACAGATGAATTAAAAAAATAAGGACAAAAATAAATAAATAATGGGGATAAGATAAAAAAAAATTGGGTAGACAGCAATACTAGTGGGTCAGTGAGAGGGAGGGGTAAGGGGCATGGGATGTTTGAGCTTGTTCTTTTATTCTTCTTATGTCTTTTTCTAGAGTGATGCAAATGTTCTAAAATGATCATGGTGATGAATACACAACTATGATATGAGTCACTGATTGTATATTTTGGATGGACTGTAAGGTGTGTGAAGATATCTCAATAAAAATATTTTAAAACTATATATGATGAAAAACAAAGAAAACATCTTTCTTTTTGGCTCAGCTAAATGGAAATAAACCATAGGGAGAACCAGAAAACTGGGAAAGTGCTAGGATAATCTAGACTAAAGAGCCCTGGCTTGAGCCCCCAATCTTGGAGTTGGTTCGCCCCTATGAAACTTATTCCTGCAAAGGATAGATTTAGCCTACTTAAAATTACGCCCAAGAGTCACCCCCAGAGAACCTCTTTTGTTGTTCAAAATGTGGCCTCTCTCTCTAAACCAGCATGGCAAAGAACCCACTGCCCTCCTCTCCTATGTGAGACATGACTCCCAGGGGTGTCAATCTCCCTGGCAATGTAGGACAGAAATCCCAGGATGAGCTGGCACCCAGCAACAAGGGACTAAGAAAACCTTCTTGACCAAAAGCGGAAAGAGAAATGAGGAAAAATAAAGTGTCGATGGCTAAGAGATTTCAAACAGAGTCGAGAGGTTATCCTGGAGGTTATTCTTACACATTAAATAGATATCACTTTTCAGTTTATGGTGTATTTGACGGGGTAAAGGAAGTTCCTGAAACTGTAGAGCTGTGCTCCAGTAGCCTTGTTTCTTGAAGATGATTTGTATGAACATGTGTTTACAATGTGACTGTGTGATTATGAAAACCTTGTGTCTGATGTTCCCTCTATCTAGGGTATGACCAAATGAGTTAAAAATATGGATAAAAAACAAACAATAGGGGAACAAAGGTTAAAATATATTGGGTAGATGGAAATACTAGTGGTCATTGAGAGGGAAGGGTAAGGGGTAGGGTATGTATGAGTCTGATTTTTTTTTCTTTCTTTCTCTGGAGTGATGCACATGTTCTAAAAAATGATCATGGTGATGAATAGACAACTATGATGATATTGTGAGCCACTGATTATACACCATGTATGGACTGTCTGTTAAGAATGTTTGTGTTTGTACACTGTTTTGTAAATAAAAATATTTTAAAAAAAACAAAAAGAGTCCTGGCTTCTGGTGCCAACTCTATCGCTATGGACTCCATTTTCTCTCCTACAAACAAGGGGCTGACTGGGTGAGTCCCCGCCCCTACAGCCGTGTCGTCTCCATGGTGCGGAGGCTCACAGACACGTGCTGGTGGGCCAGCAGAGCCAAGACACAGACCCCAGGGCCTCCTTTCCCTGCCAAAAGTCAAGTTAAAGGGGCAGCAATCAGTTAACAGAACAAAGGCAAATGACTTGGACTATTCAAGAGAAACTGCTCCGGCACACGTCTGGGTCTTCAACCACGCCGACTGGAGAGGCAGCCGTATGTTCAGAAAACCACGGCAATACGCTGGGCTTGTATTTGGCAGTCCCAGGTCTTCGGCAACTCTGCTCTAGCACCTGGTTTGCTGGTCCCAGCGTCCCAGGGAGTGTGGTTCACTGGCTATGTGACATCACCAAGAAGAAAGCATGGCATGCGAATTTCAGGAGAAAAGGTTCCTTCCTGTGAGGGGAATGGGGAGGGCTTCCTGCAAGAGACATTTGAGTTGACACTGCCCTCCCCTTCCCTTTGTGGGCCATGACTCCCCAGAGTGTGGACCTTCCTGGCCACATGGGATAGAAATCCTAGAATGAGCTGGGACTCAGCATCAAGGGATCGAGAAAATCTTCCAGACCAAAAGGGGGAAGAGCGAAATGAGACAAAATAAAGTGTCAGTGGCTGAGGATTTCAAACAGAGTCGAGAGGTTATCCTGGAGGTTATTCTTACGCATTATATAGGTATCACCTTTTTAGTTAAGGTATATTGGAGAGGCTGGAGGGAAGTGCCTTAAAAGGTAGAGCTGAGTTCCAGTAGCCATGTTTCTTGAAGATGACTGTATAATGATATAGCTTTCACAGTGTGACTGTGTGATTGTGAAAACCTTGTGCTGATGCTCCATTTATCTACGGTATGGACAGATGAGTAAAACATAAGGATTAAAAATAAATAAATAATGGGAACAAATGTTAAAATAAATTTAGTAGATTGAAATGCTAGTGATCAATGAAAGGGAGTGATAAAGGGTATAGAAAAAAATAGGGGAAATAAAGGCTAAAATATATTGGGTAGATGGAAATACTAGCAGTCAATGAGAAGGAGGGGTAAGGGGTATGGTATGTATGAGTTTTTTTCTTTTTATTTCTTTTTGTGAATTGATGCAAATGTTCTAAGAAATGATCATGGTGATGAATATAAAAACTATGTGATGATATTGTGAGTTATTGATTATCTATCAAGAATAGAATGATCAAATGGTAAGAATGTTTGTGTTTGTATACTGTTATGTTCAAAAAAATTTTTTTAATTAAAAAGAAAAAAATGGAGACATTTGAGTTTGAGTCTTAAAGGTCGAACAGAATTTAAGTATATGAAGTGAGTGGAGAGAAGTGGTGGAGCAGGAGAGGGAATGGTGTGATCAGAGGCACAGAAGTGGAGAAGAGAATGACTGCAACATGGAAGAAAGAAGCAAAGAGGAAGGGACTGGACTACCAGGGCCTCAAATGGCAGGCCAAGCAAAAGAAATGGCTCAGTCTTCCTGAAGTGAATGTGCCGGTCACAGACTAGAACAGATAATTATTCATGCAGCTACAGGTGGGAGCAGATATAGGTAAAACCACCTGGTTCACTGACAGGTTTGCTTCTATTTTCCAAAAACTTTCCCAATTTGTACAAGGGTAACGCACTGTATTAAACATGTAAGGGTCTTATCTGCATAGGTTTGATTACAGAAACTTATAAAGTATTCTCTAAAAAAACAAAAAAAGGTTTCCTAGTTCAAGTGGCCATTTCCTCAAATGAAAAACAGACTCTGTTTAACTATTTCTTTTTCCTGGAAAATAGAACAATAAACTGACAAACAGCTGCGGGAATCAAAGGTGTTAAAAGATCATTTTTAAAGGAATGTATAGGCCTTCCTGCTTCCGGTCTGATGAATTTAAACCTTCTCTAGGAACTGTAGGATCAGATTAAAGAAGAAGACAACCAAGGGTCATGTGAAGTTGTAACTGGCTCTCTACTAACCCCAGGACCAAGTCAGAGATCACAACTCAAGCACAAGCAAGTGCTGTGCTGTCCTGGAAATTGGCCAAGATGACGCTGAGGACAGGGAAAAGGAGCAGAATAAGAAGCAGAAACGTCAAGAAAATACTGCAAAAGCCAAACGACTAAAAAAGGATTGAAGATAAAGAACAGGCTCTGAAACCAGGAGAAACTCATCTGGAAAATTCTGCAGCTTTGGAAGGACTCACCAAGGTTTCTTCTTTGGATTTGATGACAGTATTAGACAGTATTACACAGTAAACAAAGTGCAACCACATGCAAGAACCATGTTGGCGCTGACCTCAGTACTGATTTCTAGGCTTGGACAGAGAAGTATGTTGGTATCTGTGACAGTTATTGGGTAAATCAGCACTTATTATGCTACAAAATCTTTATAACTGACTTAGTTGTTTGACATTTTGTAGCCTCTCTACAAAATGAATTAAAAATATCCTAGGAGAAAAAAATGACTTTAGATTATGAACTCTACTCAAATAACAGTTTAAACTGGGGTTCTATTCTGGACAAAAAAGTTAAAAATCACAATTGTCCGCTCTGATGAAAAATATATTTGGGCTTAAAACAGTCACAATAATCTATTAATCACATATTTTGTCATTATTGCTCTTTTCTTGGAATATAATCATCTCTAGTTTTCTCAGAGAAAAATATTAATCATCTAATTCTTTATCTTCTGTATAGTTTATCTGGTTTTTAGCCTTTATACTGGTAGTATAATTATCAGACATTCTGCATTTTTTAATCTAATTTTATAAAGCGTTTTCATCTTGACTAGTAAAATACCACCTGCTGGATATCACAATTTTGCATTTATAAGCATAGTCATTTTCTTAGAGATGATTTGTGGAGCAGAATGAAATTATAATTTAAAGCTTGCAGCACAAATGCCAAGCATTGTAGTACCTTGGAACATTTTTATTTTGCTTGTGCTAAGTATGTAAAATAGTTAAAATTCTTACCTGTAATTGCTTTTAGATACCACTTTTGTTTTTATTCCATTTTTTATTTAACTCGTGTGATAGTGATATCCTATACTTTTTTTTTTTTGATATCCTATACTTTTTAATCAGTTCAAGGTGAAAATTAGAATTTCAAGTTTCTTTTAAGGAACTCTTAAGATGAAAAGTTAAGTCATACTTCATAAGTGGTAACAAAAGCTTGGAAAGGTTTTGTTGGATATAGTAATTGGGCTGAAAATAGATAAATTATGTCAAAATAAGAATGTTACATTTAGAAGTAAGGAGCTAAAGAATATTCCTCAGTAAGTAGTATAATAGGAATTTTTACTATTAAACATGACTTTCGTAAATATGTGGCCTTTTTTTCATGGCCAGACTTTAATAGCTTTTTCCCAATTTTTATATGAGTTTTTTAAGCTACAAAATAATTGCCAATAGCTCTAATTTAAAAATGAAACTAGATATTGAAACAAATTTGTAAAGAGTTTCCAGGTTTTTGTTTTTGGTGGTGTTTGTTTTTTGCGGGGGGTATAGTTCAAGTTAGATATGTTATGGAAGTTAGATTTTCCAGGGTGTTCTTGTAAAAGTTTAGAAAAGTGTTTCTCAAAATTGAGAACGTCAAGGACCCCTGAGAATGTTTAGGGACCAGTTTGAACCCCTAATGCTATTATTTTAGACTACTAGTTACTATTGGTACCACTTCTAGTAAACACGTTGTTACTCCAGGCACTGATAGAATTCAAAGTTATTCACATTCAGGGATCCAGAATATGCTTCTTTTTTTTTTCCTATTACATTGAAATTAAAACAACGCTTTAAAAAACGCTTACCTAAAACCACTTGCCCCCATTAGTCTGCAGATTCTAAATTTAAGGAAAACTACCTAAAGATATGTCTAAAATGTTTTGGTTTCTTCAATCAAGCTTTTCATGGAAGGAATTTATCTTGCTTACGGCCATATTTTAAAGTAAAAGTATTGAAGAAAGGGATGTATTGAAAAGGACATATGTATTCACTGTAATTCTCACTTATCTACTAAAGCTGTGGTTTTACTGCTTATGTTGTGGCAATTTTAGCTATTTAACAAAAGTTAGTTTTTCTCCAATTTTTGATAAAGCCTTAACACTTTAGATACAATTAGCAACTTTTGTGGGGTTGGTTTTGAGGAAAAATGAAACAAACTGCTCCCAGGCTGTCTGTACCACAAATTTTATAATAAAAACAAGTTTTATATGTCAGGAAAAAAAAAGTGTATAATCACAACTCTCATATAGATATAACACAAACATGTGTCAAAGATTTTATTAAAACTCATTTTAACCATTAAAGAAATCAGTAAAATGTTACATTCAGAGAATTCAAAGGACCACACATAGATAGGCCATCAGGGATGCTGAAATAAATTTTCTTAATAGACGCAAAACTGGTCAATACCCACAGGGCAATAATCAACTGCATTTTCACCAGTCACAGTTTACTCTGCTATAGACAAAAATAAGCTGCATTACCGTCAGCATTTTACAACTTACAGAGGGTAACAGCACCCAAAGACAAATGAAAGGGCCAGAGAAATCAACAGACTCAGATAACCAATCACTCCTAGGTTTCCACTGAGGCTACTCAGTAAACTTTTTGATCCCTTTCAAAATCTTTCATAATTTTTCTGATCTTTTCACAAAGGTAAATGCTGATTGGTGTGTAAACCATAAAGTTCCAGGCATGTGTTTTATGGGAACTGCAGTGAGGATGAAAGTGTGAGGTTAGGATCTGGGGCATATGCCAAGGCCATCGAGCTGAGGCAGCTTAAGGAACAGATCTGTGCCCACCCGATAATCAGGGAGCTGAGGGTTCAGGAGCTCTCTGGCTGTTTGAGCCAGTCCCTCCCTTCTCAGGGAGACTTCTAAAATGAGGAGCCTAGCCTAGCTCAGCCCTAACCACACACTCAAGGTACCTGGAGAGCTCTGCAAAAGTACACATGTCCTGCTCTAGAGATTCCACCCCGAGAGATTCAGATTCCACTGGTCAGTGGTGGGACCATGGCATCATTGGTTTTTAAAATCTCCCCAGGAGACTGTAATGAGCAGCCAAGCTTGAGAACCACTGGGCCAGATGTTAAGTGAGACCTCTTTAGTCTCCAATACTCTGCAGCTTTGTTATACTTCTTAAAAAATGGGCAGCTGTTTGCCTTCATGCAGAATTTGTGAACATCAACAGGACATTTTCCAAAAATGCTCCCCTGAAAGTTAATCTTTGGTAGACACCAGAAAACATATGCACAATTCATGGTTTGGTCAGACTTGACCAACCAACATCCTGCAATGCATTAGAATTTTCCACTGGGGGCAGCTGCCATCAATTCGACAATCAGTTTGCTGAGCTCAGTACAGGCCCAGTCTCCCGATTTTCTGCTTAACTCATAATGCACGTCCCTGAGCAGAAAGACACCCCAGGTGTGTGTGCTAACAGTCAGGAACACGAGTGGTAGACACTAGCATTCATGCACATACTCACACACTCATACACTCATACACTAGTCTCCAAGCCACAGGTTGAGGTCAAAAGTTAAGTGGCCCCGGCTCGGGCTGAGGGTAATTGTGACTGACTGATCACCCTTTGGTTGGCTGGGCCCTACAGTGAAGCAGATAATAAGCTGGCAGTAGGGCAGATGATGGGAATCCCAGTGCTCTCCCTTCCCACCAGTCTGAGACCGCTGGTGGGTAATACAAATTTGATGTTACTGGGATGGCTCTGAACTCACTCCAACTTATCACCAAAGTATGTCATGGGCAATCTTTGTTACTCAGAAATAAGTTGCCTTACCCTGGTTGGCCTCACGTTAGTAGTAAGAAACTCAGCACCCAAGGACTGCCTTTTAGTGGGGGTGGGGAGGGCTGTGGCCAGGTAGCCATGATCTTCCCTCTCCTCCCTTTCTCCATCCCCATGTCCCTCCACGTGACAACTCACACCCCACCCCAACCCCCGCCCCACCCCACTTACTGCAGGCTGCACAGGTGAAGCACGCATCGTGGTAAAGGTTCCCCATAGCCTGGCAGGCCTGGCCGGCCCCAAAGACCCCTTTGCTGCATTTTACACAGGCTCCTGCAAAGGCAAGAACACAACACTGAATCAGGAGGGAAAGTGAATAAACCAGATCATAAAAAAGTCATGCAAAATGCAAGGCACCCATAGGTCCCCAAAACTGGCCCATCACCAACTCCCATGCATTGTTCCTTTGAAATGTCTTTCCCTCACTCTATCACCCTTTCCACTACTATACCTTTCCACTGCAGGAATTGGCCCCAGGCTGGACTCTGCACTGTCATGTGCTAATGTTCAGGATACCTGGACTTCACTGGCTCACCCCCTTGCCCAAAGCCCTCACAGTCTCAAAAAAAAACAGGTAGTGTCTATAATAAACCAAGAAATTTCAACTATATTATCTCATTTAATCCTCAGTGAAAACATACCACTTCTGAGAAAAGGCCACCAACCCAAAGCCTATAGCTTGAGCAGACGTCTAAGCCAGGGCTCTTTCTGGACCCTCCAACACCCAGCCACACTCCTGTCCACCCACCCTCCCTGGGTCTGCGAGGTTGCTCTTCTTTTCCTCCATCCCCAAACTAGCCCCACACAACCAATGGGTCCCAGGGCACTTAACCTTTGCTGCTGGGTTCCCTACAGGTAGGTAGAAAGTGCCATGTTTTGGAGTTCATACAGTTTCCAGCTGATAAACTGCATTGTCTTTAAAGGAAATCCAAACTAACACATCTTTCATGAAATGCCCCCCATACCAATCACGACAGGACCCTCAAGCCCCATCACCAACACCAGGAAACAGGGCAAGGCACCCAGTAAGAACAGTATTGTATTACCCAAGAAAACTGACGCTTAGAGGGTATTCGTTTATGGAAAGTTCAAGGGAGCACAGATATTGGTTATATGCAGTTTTTCAGTTTCAACATTGTATTATGAAAATTTTCAAACATGCAGAAAAGCTAAGGGAATGATCCAGTGAGCTCACATAACCCACCACCTCAATTCTACAATTGTTACTATGTTGCCTTCCATTCCGCTATCAGCCCATCTTATTTTTTGTGCTTTTCATAGTACGTGTTAGATATCAGTCCACTTCACCCCTAAATTCTTTGGGTGCATAGAATTAACTAGAGTTTAAGATTTGTTTACTGTTCAATTTTCCAGGTAGAGATTACAAACAGTGAAATGCATAGATGCTAAGTCTACTATTCAAAGAGTTTTAATGAATGATCTGTGTAATACAAACCCAAATCAATACATAAAATATTTCCAACACTGCAGAAAGCTCTTCCATACCCCTTCTTTCCCTTTTCTTTACTGCCTAGGAAATCGTGTGTGTGTGTGTATGTGTGTATTTGTGTAGGCTGAGGCTACCTGACAGCTGATGTTTCTATACCTAGCAAGCAGCAGACGTAATAGAGCACAACACTGCTATAAATTAAAACTATCAAGTAATTCATGGGCAACAGCATTTCTTTCTAATTATTTCTTATACAATCTAGCCTGCTCCCAAGCCAGGAAATGCATCAATTCTGGGCAAACTGCATTCTTTTCCTGGCATGGTCAGTAATTTTGGCACCTACCTAGGAGAGACGCATGAAGGTAGTAGAGTTCTGCCATTATTACTTATCTTTAAGGTGCATTTAAGAAACCAACCAATGGTGCTGATGGCTGCTATTGGGAGTCAGAAGACAGCCATCGTGGTGGGGCCAGGTGGGGCCTCTGGCATCTAGGAGCAGGTGGATGTAGAAGCGATGGCATTGGTGAGTTCATCACAGGCATGACACCTATCATGCTGTGGGATGTACTGGCTACCTAGGCATTTATCTACTGCCGGTGAACGTGGAGTGCCCTCCAGGGAGGGGCCATACCTTAATCGCGGCCTCCACAAGTGTTCAACAAAGCAATGTTGAATTGCATCACATTCCTATGTAGCTTTCCTCCTTCCCTCTGGAGTGGCACTCATTCCCTTACACCCTAGGCACACATGTCTTGTCTTCCCTGGAAGCTCCTTTTACAAAGGTTCAGAGACTTATTCATTTCTGAACATCCTTGGCCACTGACCAAAGTGCATTGTAGTGTGCCCTCAACACATTTATATAAAAAGAGGGAACTGAATTCCATGGATGTCTGTCGAGCACTGGGCTATAGCATAATTCAAATGTGATGATCGGTGAGAACACATTCTGAAAAACAGTTGTGCCAAACAATAACAAGGAATTAATTACACTATTTGGTGATGCCAAGTACTTCCCAGGCCACCATCTTCTAAGTTCCCTGGTTGACCTGACTCTAAACAATTACAACAAGCAACAAAGGCTAATTTGTCAGATAATAACCAAAGTGCACTCAAACCAGACTGGGTGTAAGGTCAAAGCAATATGCTCACAGATATAATTCTGCTCATGAACATGGAACAAAATCACTCCCAAACTCAAAATCATTTCGTTTGAACTTTTAGCCTCTTTGTACAACCCTCTGTGGAAAGGTCGGCTGAGTGATGGGGCTCCACAGTTTAATATGGCATGATCACCCCTTTCCATCATCCACAGGATGAACACAAGAAGGCCAGCCTTCAGGACAACTCACCAGAAAGGAGAGGCTAAATAAATCTCCTGGGTCAATGGGATGCTACTGGCTCAGAATGAGGACATGAATTCATTTTGTTCAGGCTTAGGGAATAAAATGAGACAACCTCTCCCACTCCTGCTCAGACAGTAAATGCAAGATGGATAGCATCTTCAAGTGGACATGCTAGTACTTTAACAGCCCAGACTTCTCTGGACTTCCTGCTACTTTATTTCTCAGGCTTTCCTCCTCTCTGTGCCCAGAACAGTGGCATTGCTCTTCTCTTTTGTTTCCCCTTTATATGAGGGCTGTAACCCACCAACTTTAGCCTCCCTCTAATTCTCTCTTGATTCCCACAGCTTGAGTCCTTTGGCCTGCTGACACCCTTTCTCATCACTCTGACCATCTAGAGCAGACACACAGCAAGAAAGAAAGCTACTTATGTACTAAACAGTCAGTCACTGAGCAAGGAAGATCCCATAAGAAGCTAAGTAAGTAGGAAAATATTTTGTCCTTGGGACTGGTGGTAAAAATCCTTCATGGGGAAAAAGCTACAGAGCCCACAGAGCCAGAGACCTTTGGAGATGCAGAAGGAAAATGCCCCCAAGCCTTACGAAATGAGAAGCCAAGAGAGAAAGCTAGCAAACATTGCCATGTGCCTTTCTAGCTGAGAGAGGTATTCCATTTGCCATCAGCCTTTCTTGAGTGAAGAAAGGTGCCTTGTTGGCGTCTTAATTTGGACATTTTCACAGCCTCAGAACCATAAACTTGTAATAAATTCCCTTTTTAAAAGCCGTACTGTTTCTAGTATATTGCATTCTCGCAGCTTTAGCAAACCTAAACAGATTTTGGTACCAGAGAAGTGGGGTGCTGCTGTCTGCAAAATACAAACATGTTGGAACAGCTTTTTTTTTTTTTTTTTTTTGATGCTGCATGGTGGGGTCACATTTCATTCTTTTTCCATGTGAGCATCCCGTTATTGCCACACCACTTGCTGAACTTTTTGTTTGGTTGGTTGATTTTTGATTGTTTTTTGGAAAGTGCATGGACTGGGAATCAAAACTGGGTCTCCTGCATGGTAGGTAAGAATTCTACCACTGAACTACCCCTGTACTCCAGAACATCTTTTTAAATGGAAAAGGGGAAGATTCTGGAAGAGCTGTGCAGTGCTTGATGGAGAAGGCCTAGAATGCCTTGAAGAGACTGATGGTAGAAACGTGGACTCTAAAGATACTTTTGATAAGGCCTTAAGCAGAAATGATAAATGTGTTATTGCAAACTGGAAGGAAGGCGATCCTCGTTTTAAAGTGGCAGAGAATTTAGCCAAATTGTGTCCTGATTTTGTATGAAAGTTAGAATTTAAAAGTGGTGAGCCGTGGTACTTAGTTGAAGAGATTTCCAAACTAAATGTGGAAAATGCAGCCTGGCGTCTCCTTACAGCTTACATTGAAACAACACAGGAAAGAGATAAGCTGAGAACTGAACTCTCAGGTACAAGAAACCAGAAACCGATGGTATGGAAAATTCTGGCTTCCAAAAAGGGAGGCCCCAGAGAATAGTGCCCCATGAGAGGATTTAAACAAACATGGAAGCAGCCAGCCATTATAGGACAAGTGAGGATCTGAGACGGAGTTATCCAGAAAGGATCTGTGGAAAGTCCTATTGTTTGATGGACATGATCCCAGTATCCTGCACAGAAAACTAGCAAGAGTGTTGTGGAATCTGTATAAAAGGAACCACTGCCAGTCTGGACAGTAAGAGAAGAAAAGGGACAGATTGAAGGAAAAATAACCTCAAAAGTAGAACTTTTCTACAAAAGTAGAAAAAGTTCAGCTACGGTCTGAACGCAAGAAACCTCAGGCCAGGAGAGTGGACCCACCCATGCAATTGGAGAGGGTGGTTTCCATGGAGATGTACCTCCACTCATTCATTAACCCCACCTTGAATGGGGTTGCTTACTGAAGTCCTTTAAGAGAGAACCATTTTGGGAAAAGATTCAGACCTGACCCAGATAAGCAACATTTGGAGATGAGGAAAGAAAATGCCCTAGGGAAAGCTGTTTGAAACGAGAAGCCAAAGACCCCAGCAGATGCCAGTCAGGTGCCTTCCCAGCTGGCACAGCTATTACAGATGGCATCAGCCTTTCTTGAATGAAGGCAACCTCTAGCTGGTACTTTAATTTGGACATTTTCACAGCCTTAGAACTGTAAACTTGCAACTTAATAAATTCTATTTTAAAAGCCAAAAAAAAAAAAAAATCCTTCATGGACAGAAAGTAGATCTATTTCTCCTTAGGTAAGAAAAAAAAAGTAAATTTCACATTCTAGGAAATTGTTTACTTACCCTGTGCTAGGAGTTCTCACTCAGTAAAGGAACTACTGCCATCCCTTTCCTAAAACTCAAGTTCGAGAAAGTTCCTGTATCTTGCTGGAGGACAAATGGTTGGTAGGCTTGAGAGATGAAACCTAAGCCCTGGCAGTAACTCATACATGCTGTTACTTCTTTGGTTTTCAATGGTGGCTATCCCTGCTGCATACAGGGAATTCCAATAAAGAGAGTGGACCTCTTCCTCACTCCCAACACACTACCTGCTCAGGGATTCGGACCCAAAACCAGCTCTGCCCCAGATCTGATAGTGACCAATCTGTCTCCCATTGTAACTCACTCTGTGCACACAAGACCATCTCTTTGACTGTGATCTCAACCACGAGGGCACTTCACCCGACACAGATGGGCAACCCCTAGTTCCTCCTGTCCTGCCAGGTTCGTTGCAGCTGAGTACTTTTTGACAGGCTTCTGATGAGTCAGGAAGCAATTCACTTACCCCACTAAGACTCCTCTTTCACTCACTTGAAGCCAAGCTTTCTCCCAGACACTGGTAATAGGATGGTGCACAAGATGGCTCTACCTTGGCCTTTCCTCATGGAATGGACCTCCAAGGAATTAAGAAAACAGAATCTACCACCACTGATGGGTGAGCTGACCAATCTCCCCCAGAAGCCTGCTCTGTAAATTTACTAAGTGGCCAGGGCTGAGGAGGGCTTATGCCCACCGAGAAGAAAAAGTCATCAGGCCTTCTCTGCTCTCAAATAGCCTTCTATGCTATAGGAGTCTAAAGAAATGTCCTGCAAAGGAAAGTATGAAAATGTGATTACATGAAGGAATTAAACATTAAGGAGAAGAGAGCAAAGGATGGGCATTTTCTCCTACATTTAGACTTAGTGCCCTTTAATTCATTATCCAAACTGTAGCCAGAGTGATTTTTTTACAGCTTTATTGGGGCATGTGACATATAAGAAACTGCACATATCTACAGTGAGCAATTCATATGTTGTGATGTTTGTATTCACCTATGAAACCACCACCACAATCAAGAAAGCGAACATATCCATCTTCCCTGAAAGCTTCCTTACATGCTCAGGCCCTTTTGTAATTCCCTTCTCCCTCCTTCCCTTCCAGACAACCACCAGTTTGTTTTCTGTCTTCATAGATTAGCTTGTATTTTCTTGAGCATTATACAAATGACGTTGAGAGTAAGTACCATTTTTCATCTGGCTTCATTCAGCATAATTTTTTTTGTGATTCATCAATGTTGTGTGTATCAGCAGTTTAGTCCTTTTTATTGCTAAGTACAATTCCACCGTATAGAGGGACCACAGTTTATTTATCCATTCACCTTTTAAAGGACAGGTGGGTTGTTTCCAGTTCCCAGTTATTATGAATAAAGCCTCTATCAACATTAGTATGCATGGGCTTGCATGGGTAAATACCTAGGAGTGGACTGGCAGTTGGTGGGTGTATGTTTAACCTTTTAAGAAATACCAAACTGTTTTCCAAAGAGCTTCTATCATTCTAGATTCCCACCAACAGCCTATAAGAGTTCCAGTTCCTCCATATCCTTGTCAACATTTGGGATAGTCTTTTTAATTTTATCCATTCTGATAATAGTATCTGATTGTGGTTTTAATTTTCATTGCTCTAATGAGTAATGATGTTGAGCATCTTTTCATGTACTTATTTGCCACTCCGAATTTTCTTAGGTGAATTTTTTGCCCATTGGTGGTGGCAGGGTGGGGGTGTTTTATTTTGAGTTATGAAAATTTCTAATATATTTTTTGGACACAGTCTCCCATAATATATATGCTCTGCAAAGATTTCGCTAACATCCTATAAACTCTAGCTGCCTTGGTCATCACAAACTCTCAGCTCTATTCTCAACTCAATTCACTGAGCTCAACCTCACTTCTTTCCTGGGCCAAGGCCTGGAAACTCTCTTACAGTAATCGTAGGGCTCAGTTCATTTGTCTCCTCTCAAGGATCACTGTTCTGCATTTCCTGATATCCAGTGTCTTCAGAAACCATTAGTTCATGTACTTTTCAGGTTGTTCTTTTGGTTGTTTCAGGTGGGAGGGTAAATTCAGTTGCTGTCACTCCATCTTCAGAAGGGGCGTTTATTAAGCATCGCTTGTGCCACGCACGTTGGAAGACAATTTAGTGCTTCCTCATTTAAAAGCAATCCCACAAGTGTTTGTATACTGCTACGTTGAATAAAAAAAAAAAAAAACAATCCCCACAAAACAGGTATTATCACTGTTTTACAGATGGAAGAAAGTGAAATTCAAAGATTAAATAAATACCCAAGGTCTGACTTACACTACACCTCTGCCCTTTCCAGTAGGCCCCACTGCATTTATAAGAGTAAAGGGAGGAAAAAAAGATCCAAGGGCCCGATTCATGCCTAAAACAGTGAACTCGCATTTTCTGAGCACAAGCAATTCCACAGACAACGCCCGGCCGGCAGGAGCAGAGCTCCAACAAGGAGGCCAAACCCCTACCCCACCAACTCCCCTGGGAATGGGGCCCGGGGCACAGAGGGACCCCTGCAGAAACTACATGTGTGCCCAGGGGCTCTGCCTCACGGATTACCTGAGGAGCCTGGGAACTGAAGGTGGGTTTTTAAAAGCTCATTACTAGCCAACAGAGTGGGGTGAGGATTGCTTTAATAATCATAACACTGCCAAAAGAAAGGGCACAGACAAGGGATAGCTTAGAACAGGAGACAGAGAGCCACAAAGCTCTTGAAGCCCCTCACACCTCTCTTCGGTGGTTTCTGATTATCTGCCCAGCAGGGCCAGCAGGGCACATCTCCTCATGAAAAGAAACTGAGTCTGCTGAGGGCAGACCTGGCTGTATATATTTTGTAAAGCAGAGCGCTTTACACACAGCAGGCACCAAACAGGTACACAATACACTGGAAAGCCAGAGCTGGGGGTGTGTCTAGGTTCAAGAAAAAGACAAGCGAAGGCACAGAGATGGGAGAGCTGGAGGCATGTGCACGACTATGGGAAGATGAACGCAATGGCAGGGAGGAGGGACTTGGCGCAAGGAAGCTTGGGAGAAGACGGGGGGACGCTGGAGGTGATGGACAGTGATAGCCAGAGCCTGGAAGTGAGGGGGCTGGAGAGGCGGGGCCCAGAGAAGGGGGACACTGCACACCTGGACCCGAAGGCAGGGCTCAAAGGGGGCACTGGAGTTTCTACTCCAAGACTAACTCTTGCTGACAGGACCCAGATCTGCTGGGCAGCGTCCAGCTGGAAGATGGGGGCCCCACCTCACCCTCCATTCGCCCCACCCAGAGTCTGGGGCAGTGCAGGACACAGAAAGAATCACTCAGTGACTCTCTCTACTGACCAGTTCATTCATGAAGCTCTGGCTGAGTGGACCAGGGCCTTCGGAAAGTGTCTGGAACATCATAAGCAGCCTTCCATGTAACAGAGAAGAAAAAGCTGTGATTCAATGTAACACTGTGATTCAATGTTGACGTCATACCCTTTAAGAGGCCAAAGTGATATAAAGGGCCTTCCTGAGAGCTTTTCAATCCACCGGAAGTAAACACAAAGCTTTACTACTAAGGAAGTTTGACATCTTATCATCATCCCTGTTCCTGCGGACCTGTACCAATGGTGCTGGTGAAATACAAACCAGGCTGGTCTGATATTTCATGCACAACAGTAGTTTTCAAACTGTTTAAAGGGGCAGAAACTTTTCTCAAACCTCAAATATGTATAAGATACAAGAGGGAAGCCGCTCCGGTTTAGGGTGGGATGGAGCCCACTCTGCCTCCTGGCCCTGGCCCCGCCCCCGGCAGCAGTTCCAGGAAGATCATTTGAAAACCTGTAACACACTGAAAACCAATAATGAAACGGATCAAATGCAGACACCATCCACTCTAGCCTGGGCAGCGCTCCCATGTGAGATAAATTATCCCAATTTGGTATTAAATTATCTTCCGCACACACAAAAGCAAATTTGGTATAGAGCCACGGTACCTCCCTATTCTCTTGTGAAAGCAGAAGTCACAAACAAGGGAGACCATCAAAGAGGCCTCAGCATGAAGTTTGGCAAGAACCAAATTCCTGTCCCTTCCTGCAAAGCCTCAGTTGGGCAGGGGATCCCAGGAGTCCTTGGTTAAATGAGTCTGCGGCCAGCCTGGGTTAATGACAGTCAGCATCTTTTCTCGTTGTGAAAAGGGCTTAACTGAAAATGCCCCATGAGGCTTGCCAGTAGTCTGTAGCCCCACACAGCCCAGCTCACACCTCAGCTTGGTTTGGGTGGCAACTGAACTCTCTGGAAGGAAGGAGGGCCTCATGGGGTGGCCCCCTCCCCTGGACATCGCAGACCACTCTATTTGGCTCTGCATGGGCCATGCAGCCACTGATCATCGAGGTGAGGGTGAGGGCATTCAATCTAGGTTTATGGAAAGGCTGGAAGGGAACAGATCTGCCAGGAGTGCATTGGCACAAATCAACCCAGGCTCAAATCAAGCAAGGCTCTTCCTCAGCCAAAGGTTGCCGCTCTGGCTGTCAATGGGTTCTGGAGTCAAGAGAAGCCAAGCTTTTGGGTCAGAGCTAGACCAACTGACCCCTGCAACGGTCCTCCACCCAGCCACACTCTAAGGTCACAAAATATCACTAGAGGTGGTTGGTGCTGGCTGCCTACTAGCACAGAGATCACCACTTCTCAACCTGGCAGTACAGAACTGAGGTTCAGATGCTGAACACTACCTGCACAGACTGATGACATCTTCAGGGCTGGGGCCAAAGCTCCCCAGGCGTTTTAGTTTCCTAGGCTGCTCAAGCAAATACTGTGCAATTGCTTGGCTTAAACAATGGAAATTTATTTGCTAACAGTTTTGAGGCCAGGAAAATGTCCAAATCAAGACATCATCAAGGTAATGCTTTCTTCCCAAAGAATGGCTGCCAGCAATCCTTGACTCCTCTGTCACATGGCAAGGAACATGGCAGCATCTCCTGGTTCCTCCCTTCTCTTCCAAGTTCTGTTTCAGCTTCTTGCTTCTGCTGCTTTCTTGCTCTCTGTCTGAATTTCATTCTCTTATAAAGGATTTCATTAATAGGATTAAGACCCATCCTGATTGAGGTAGGCCACCTCATCAACAGATCCTACTTATAATGGGTTCACACCTACAGGGACAGATTAAATTTAAGAACATGCTTTTCTGGGTAATGCAGCTTCAAACCACCACACTAAGTGATTCTAATGTGTAGCCAAGGTTGAGTACCATGGATGAATTAAGGGAACAACCTACCCTCCCTGGGACTCCAGGCTTCCCCTGCCTCTGCCCTCTCTCCTGCACACCCTGGAGTTGCTGAAGCAATGAGTGAAACTATCACCAAAGCCACAAAGGAAGTATTTAAGGCCATTCTGGGCTATGGGGTAATTGTACCAGTGTACTTTTTTCACTCTGAACCTGACATTAAAACACAGTGTCTCAAAACCGGTGATGGCTTACTTCGGTGGAAAAGGAAGTTTCTAACAGAATTTTCCAATCACAGTAAACCTGAGCTTGTCCTAGTGCAACTACCTGCAGGGAGGCTTCTGCATGAGGGTGTGCAACCCTTCCCAAGGGCACTACCCTTGTCAGGCCTGAAAAGCAATTCCCTGTCTTCTGCTCCCCAGAGAAAAAGGAGTTCAAGGTTTAGCTGGGCAGCTCTGCAGCCCACCCCCAACTCCTAGAAGGCCTCATAAGGCCACAAGCGTTCCTGCTTTGCAGCTTCTGGGTATACCCTTCTCTGCGTCCTTCCCCAGTCTCTCCACACAGAGACCAGTTAGCTTTCTCAACTCGATTGAAATAGGAATGGCCAGTCAGCATACAAAAAGATGGCCCATGGTGCTAAGAGATTAATACAAAGATGTGCTGTCACTTGTCACTTACCAAGTGGCAAAGATGGAAAATAACAGTATTAGACAGTAACAATAAAAACAATTAAGGGAATAGAGAAAAGGGTTGCTTTCATACACTGTTAATAAAAATGTGACTACTGACTCCAGCGTTTTTTTTAACTTGTAATTCTAATTGTTATTTTAGCTTATTCCCATTCCCTTACCTGTTACTAAGATTGTTACCGTATGTTAACTGAGCAATCTATAATGCTGCTGAATGCTTAAAGTTTCCTTCACCGTAACCAAATGCTTACTCATCTTTACAGCTTACGACCTATTTGTTTAACTTATTTACATGCATTTAATTTGTAGCATTGCTGTAACCAAGTGCTGACCCTTCTTTACAGTTTACAACCTGTTTGTTCTTAGCCTCAACTAGCTTTTATCAGTTTTCAAGGGTTTCACAGGCCACTGCTTGTTCACTCCGTTAACTATAACTGCAACATTAAATAGCATCACTACATCTGAATCTCATAAAAACCTAAACCCTTTAGACTCAGGGCTTTCTTTTAGACTTATTTGGGCTTTCTTTTCTCCTGTCTTCTTACCTGGCTGAAATGTAATAAAACTCTTTGTTTTCTCGAAATCCTGGAGTCCCAGCCTTGATTTCTGTTTGCATCAGGCAGCAAGCCCTTGCTTGGTAACAGAAGTATAAATGCATGCAACCTTTCTAGAGGGCAGTTTGGGAAAATTTATCAGAAGCCTTTTAAAACACTCACATCACTAATGGAACTTTTCCTTAAGGTAAAAAATCAGAGCTGCTCCCCAAAATAGATATCCACAGAGATGAAAGTAGCTTAGTGGTCGTCTCAGGATGGGGAGACCCTGCTAATGGGTACGGTGTTTCTTTTGGGGCTGATAAAATTCTAAAACTTGGGGTGATGGCTGTACGAGTCTGTGAATATATTAAAAACCCTTGAATTGCACACTTTAAAAGGGTGATTTTTAGGATGTTAATTATATCTCAATAAAGCTGTTATTTTTTAAAAAGAATATGAAAGAATACTCATTGAAATACTATTAGAATACTTAAATATGGAAAACTGGAAACTATAAATACCCCAAAATAGGGATAAAGTGAAATAAATCATGGTTTGCCATACAATGAAACATTATACAACTTTAAAAAGTCATATTCTGGAGTGGTGTTGTCCAATAGAGCTTTTTCTGTAATGATGAAAACGTTCTCCTCTGCATCTTCCACCACAGCAGCCCCTAACTATGTGTGGCTGTTGAGCACATGAGATATGGCTAGCACAAGTGAGGAACTGAATTTTTAAATTTATTTCACTGGAATTAATTTAAGTTTAATTTTAAATATTCACAGTTACTGAATGACACAGTTCTAGAGCATCATTCTATGGACTTGAAGAACATTCATAGTACAATGGTAAATGAGAAAAAAGGGAGGGGACCACCATGCAGCATGTATCACACTGTTCTCTTTCTCTTTTTTTAAGTATATTTATAGCTAAAGAAATGACCACCAAGGATGATTATTGTCCATGTTTATTGCTGAGAAGTAGGGGTTATGGATGATTTTGATTGCATCCCTTAAACTCCTCTGCATTCTTCAAGTATTCTACAATGAAGATACACGTTGCTGTTGCTTTTAAGATTTAAAAAAATTATTAAATATAATGAAAATCTTCCGCATTACACTCCTGTTCTAAAGTCCTCACCAGCCCTCCGGTGCCTACAGAAGTACAACCCCTTAAAGCACCCCCCACACACACATCCAGCCTCCTGGCGATGGACAAAGGTAGCTTTCCACCCCCAACCCACCTCTAGTCCACTCACTTTTCAGGGTCCTTCCAGGTAATCTCACACTCACCAAAAAAAAAAAAAAGTTGTAAAACTTAGTCCACAGAATTCCTGAATTCTCCATCCAGATTTCTCCAATGTTAACATCTTGCACAACCACCGCAAATCACCCAAAATCAGGAAGTTAACACTGATAAAATACCATTAACTAATAACTTACAGACTCAACTTCAAATTTTACTGGTTGTCCTACTAATGCCCTTTTTTTCTGAACCGGGAACTAAATCCACTGCAGTGAGCGGTTGTGTCCCCTTGGACTCTAATCTGGGAGACCTTCTCGGCCTCTGTTTTTCACGACTCGGATATTTTTGTAGAGTACCGGCCAGTTCTTTTCTCAAGTCCCTCAGTTTGGCTTTGCCTGACGTCTCCCTGGGATCAGGCTGAGCTGTGCATCGGGGACAGGAAGACCCCAGGAGGGACGCTGTGCCTGCTGCAGTGCATCAGGGGAACAAGCTGCTGACACGTCTCATTACAGGTGATGTGAAACCTGCTCACCGGGTTAAGGTGGCGACTGCCAGGTTTCTCCACTGCTAAATCATTAATGAGAACTTTATGAGAAGATGGTCTGAGATGAAATATCCTGTTTCGCATCATAATTTTGTCCACTAATTAGCATCCATTGGTGATTCCTGCCTGAAACAGTTGTTACAACTGTCTTTTGAAATAACCTGTTTTCCATCATTCTATCTACATGTTATTGGAATTCTCTATACAAAAGAGTTTTCCCTTTTCTCCATGTATTTATTTATATCAGTAAGGACTCATGGATATTTACTTTATTTTATGATTATTATTTATTTTGTTGCTTAGTTTTTCCAAATTTTAAAGACAGTTTCTCAAGTTAGCTCACTTATCTTTTTTCCTTGTGAGAAGGCTCAAAATTGTTCCTGTTTCCCAGGATCTCTGCATCAAACATAAACGACTAGAACAAAAGTCAACCTCCAGCCAAAAGAGTCTTGAACCCATTTTGCAAACTGAGTGGTATAACATTTACGTCTGTGCTTCCTTTCCTGCCAGATTATTCACCTAATCCCTTCCTGACATTGGTCCAATTTCCCCCCAGTTCTGCACAATCCCCTTGACCAACGTCCTGCTTCTCTCCTGGACTGTTTCATTCCATCTACTCTCAGAATCCTCTGCTCCCTAATAAGACCCCGTCGCACATGACACCAAGTTACACGTGACATTCACTGTCCACCCCGTTGGTGCCTACTTTAGGTGAGAAGATAAGCAGTTAAAACATTTATGGATTTCTAAAAACATTACCTCACCATCCTCTTCTGGGATGTATTGTTTTTTCAAGGAACATCTATACTAGAATATAAAATATATAAGAAAAGTCCAAAAATCTTAAGTCTACAACTCACTGGTTTCTCAGTGCTGTGTAAGCACTAAATAGAACAGGAGACAGAGCATCGCCAGCCCCCAAAATAGAGGGTCCCACCCCTACTGGGTGCCTGAGGATGGCCCAGCAGTCTCGGGGTTCCACGTGGCAACCCCTTTTTAACCCTGTCCACACCCTCCCTCCTGAAGGGAACCGGAGGTGGTTTTGGCATAAATATTCGGTTCAAATCCCACCTCAGGCATTATTTTAGTTTCCTCTCCCACCAAATGGTTTATAATCATATCCACACTTCATGCAGTAACTCAGGATTAAATGAGATCATATAACAGGCCCCAAACTGCACCTGGCACGCAAGAGATACGCAATACAATTTCATTCACGCCCTCTCTTTCCAGAAAAGGTGTGTTGTGTTGTTGTGTTGTGTTTTCATCCTCCCCTCTTTTCCTGTCTTGTTTTAGGATTGTGAATTTATGAAATGACATCGACCACTCTCCCGACAGACACCCACGTCCAAACACCTCACAGGCCCACCTTGGCATCCTTTCCAGGACCCGCCTCTCCTTCTGGGCCCCGCACTTGCCCTCCCTGCTACTCTTCTGGGGAACAACCAGTCTATATTGTAACCGTCTCCTCACAGGACGGCAAGGGCCCCGAGGCCCTGGCCACACCTTTCGCCTGAGCAGATTCTGCTCAGTCAACGTCTGCTGAAGGAATGAAAGACCCAACTCAAGGAGGCCTTGGCTTCTCCCTTTCAGCTTGGCGCTCCCAGTTCCCTGTCCAGCACTATCTCATCTGCCCTCTTGCCCTCGTCTCAGGGCCCATAGCCCAACCCCACCTCAACCCAGAAATGCCACCTCAACCCAGAAACCGCACGCTCCGGCAGGGGGCTGCATACACCTTCCCGCCAGAGAGGACGTTTGCGGTGCGGGAAGGCTCTGAGATGGTGACCGCAGGGCAGGGGCCGGCCCCCCTCACACCCCAGCCCACACCACACCCAAGGCTGACCAGGGAGAACCAGAGAGGAACTAGAATGAAAATCCATTTTCTATGAAAAAAAAAAAAAATACTGAATCTTCTTCCGAAGTGAAACAAGGTTCATTTTAGAGACACCACCAAGGAGTGGGAAAAAAGAGGATGTGATGGAAGAGGAAGTCAAAGCGGAAAGTTGCTGGCAGAACCTTAAAGCCGAGGGGAAATTCTGCACTAGCAGCCCTGCTCCTCTCCGTCCGCCACTTGCCTGAGGAGTTAGAAGCAGGAGACTGGATCACTCACTCCTAGGCTCCCTGCAGCCTGAGGCTGGCCAGACTCTCCAGCATCCACAGCCACCAAGTGACAGGGGGAGGGTAACAACACCCACAATTTTTCCTTAGACCAAACAGGAAGTCCCAAAAACCCACTCTGCTCCATTCTGTCCTTTCCCCATCACCAATCTTGCACAAGCTACTGAATTGCTCCTTTCCTTAGTTTCCCCATCTTCAAAATGGGGGAAATAATAAACAGCACTTGGCAGGATTGCTGGATGAGAGATGGTGCAGGTAGAACACCTGGCCCAGCAGTGCTTAATAAGCAGCCACGAGCCCTGAATGGGAAGATGGGAGACCAGGCAGGGCTCGTGTCACAAAACAGAAGCTCTGGCATCAGGTCTGCCTGCCTGAGAGTGCAGCACTGGGCAAATCACGGATTCCGCCTTCTCAGAAAAGATAAGCATACTGCTTTTCAAGACTATCTCATATAGATTCTGCAGAGCAAAATGAGTTGTCTGCCTTGCACACGCAGGCAAGATTATCCTGGGATCTCAAAGAACTAGACATCTTTCAGGGAGGGGTCAGGGCAACTAACTGATGTGCCCATTGGAAAGAAAAGGTTCAAAGCCGAGTGTGTGCTGGGCCGCCCTGAGGGGGGGAGGAGGCGGCTGCAGTGGGAGCAAATACAAGCCCTGCCACTGCCAGGGTCCTGTGCGTGGGCAGTGAGAGGTAGGAGGGTGGGGAGGGCCACAGGATCGAGGCCCAAGAGTGACAGGACCTGCTTTGTTTAACTTTTTTTGGTGGGGGTGGGGGGGTACGCACGGGCTGGGAATTGAACCCAGGTCTGCCGCATGGCAGGCGAGAATTTTACCACTAACTACCCGTGCCTTCCCCTGGTTTTGTTTCAGCTGGATCAATCTGGCTGCTGGTAGGTTCAGAAAAAAAGACTCCTAGCTGTATAGAAGGTAAACTTTCTAACCGTCAGAGACTCCTACTGTGGGGGGCGGGGGACAGCATGTAGAAGGTCCAGCTTTAAGTTCTATGATTCTAAAATTATTTATATACAATTAAAGCTGTATGTCCCAGCAGAAAACCAGGACAGCACGTGGGTGACATAAAGACTCCCAGGAAGTTCCAGAAACCAAATGGAAGTGGCAGTTTCACAAGTAACTAAAAGAGAACTGCTTTATTCATTGGCTTCTGAATTCTGGTTTTTTGCCACAATTTTCACTAACGACGCCAATTCTCTAATGAAGTTCATCTTAATTCAGTCATATAATAAAAAATAAATATCAATGCAATTTAAAAGTCAGTCTTAACAGTAATTATCCCTAGAATAAGATGATGGATGACTTGTTATTCTTTTGGCTTATTTATAGTTTCTGACTTTCCTACAGTTAACCGTGATTAAGTCAGAAAAAATAGAAAGGACGAAAAACACTCCTGAAATATGAAAGGTGGTACACAAAAAGTAAACCCTTTAGAGAGCAGAGTAACTACTAAAAAAAAGATAGTATTTAAACAAAAGAAACCGGAAGTGTATCAGCTAAGCACGACCAACTCAAGAGAGCAGGTATCTAGAAAGCAACGTGCAAGGCAGAGCCGAAAGAAAATTTAGAAACAGTTTGAGTCAAGAATCAAAGAGGAACTCTCGTAAACTGCCGGTGGGAGTGTTAAATGGTACAGCCACTTTGGAAAACTTTTTGGCAATTGCTTAAAAAGTTAAACATATACCCATTCTATGATCCAGCAACTCCACTCCCACGGGCAGTGAGCTGTCTATGTCCACACAAAGACTTGTGCACAAGCGACCACAGCAGGCTTAGTCACAACAGCCCACACCTGAAAGAACCCAAATGTCCCTCCACAGAGGGATGGAAAAACAAGCTGTGGCATATTCATAGAATGGAATACCACTCGGCCGAAAAGGACAATTGATAAATGCAACAACATGGATGAATTTCCTCACACTATGCTGAATGAGAGAAACCAGACAAAAGACTATACACTATATAAATCCATTTATAAAGTAGTCTATAACAGGCAAAATTAAGAAATGATGAAAAATATCAGAATAGTGGTTGCTAAGTGGTAGGGGTGGGCACTGACAAGTAAGAGGCATGAGAGAACTTTCTGGGGCTGAACTGTTCTATATCTTGACAGGGGTGTGGAGTACATGGATGCATACGTTTGTCAGAACTCATTGAACTGTACATTAAACAATACATAAATGTAACATTTTTAAAACTTGGCCACAAATTCTTTGACACTCCACCCATCGACAAGTGGGGGGTTGAGGGGGGGCTTGTGACTCTTCCACCAACAGATTACAGCGGAAGGGATACACATAACTTCCAAGGCTGGATCAGAAAGAGCTTTGACCCTGCCCTGAAATATCCAATGCAGAGATTAAAAACCCTGTAAACAATAGGCCAAGCCCCGATCTTGGGGCTCACCCCTATGAAACTTATTCCTACAAAGGAGAAGCTAAGCCTACTGATAATTATGCCCAAGAGTCATCCCCAGAGAACCTCCTTTGTTGCTTAGATGTGGCCTTTCTCTTGAAGCCAACTCGGCAGGCGAACTCCCCACCCTCCCCTACCCTACACAGAACATGACTCCCAAGGGTGTAAATCTCCCCGGCAATGTGGGACAGGGCTCCCGGAGATAAGACGGCATCATGGGTTTGAGAAAGCCTTCTTGACCAAAAGGGGGAAGAGAGAAACGAGACAAAATAAAGTGCCAGAGGCTGAGCAATCTCAAGCAAAGGTGAAAGGTTATCCTGGAGGTTATTCTTATGTATTATATAGATATTTCTTTTAAGTTTATGATGAATAGGAGTGGCTAGAGGGAAGTACCTGAAACTGTTGAACTATGTCCCATAGTTTTGTTTCTTGTATAACTATACAACTTTTACAATGTGACAGTGTGACTGTAAAAACCTTGTGGCTGATGTTCCCTTTATCCAGGGTAGGGACAGATGAGTAAAAACATAAGGAAAAATAGATAGATAAATAATAGGGGGGATAAGGGGTAAAATAAATCGGGTAGCTTAAAATACTAGTGGTCAATGAGAGGGAAGAGTAAGGGGTAGGGGATGTATTTTTTCTTTTTATTTCTTTTTCTTGAGTGAGGCTAAAAACGATCTAAAAACGATCATGGTGATGAATACACAACTACGGGATGATATTGTGAGCTACTGATTGTATGCTGTGGATGGACTATATGTGCTAGTGAAGATGTCTCAATAAAACTTTTTTTTTTCAAGCTGCAAATGAAAAAAGCACAGCTGGGCAGAGGTCCTGCTAATGTACTCAGCTTTACCTCTTTTCTTCCTGCCCACCCCCACTTCCTCTGCTCTCTGGGCAGGATCTATACATACACACATCCTCATGACCACTGGAAGGCACGGGTAACCCAGAGAGGGGCAGCCTGGGCCGCGGGGCTGCAGCTCAGGCCCTGAGACTGGCCTCCATGGCCGGCCAACAAAGGGCCTCTGTTTGAGCCCCCGCCACCTGAGCGGAAAGCCTGGGCTACGTCAGGCCAAACCCCAGACAATCAGGTCTTTGGAAGCTGCCTGGAAAGCTGCCTCCCAACCTTTTCCCCCTCGCAGGCCCACGCCCAGGCCAGGGCCTTGGAGAGCCTGGCCAGAGGGGCAGGGCGCAGGCGGGCCTATCAGCCCGGGTTCCCCATGGGCCAGAGAGAACCTTCCCCCCACATCTCTGGACAGGAAACACAGATTTTCACTTCTGCTCTAACTACCATCAGAGGGATGAGCAGCCTCTTTGAATGCTCTGCCTCACTTACCAAGCTGGGAGTGTGTTTTTGAGGTACTAGAAAAATTGGCTTGGCTACAGGTACCGACAGACCCGTCAGCTTCCAAGCTGACATCAGCCTGAGACCAGCTGGAAGGATGCCCTCTTCCTTCGTCACTCCAGCTGGCTGTCTAACAGCAGCCGTGCCACCCCCTGCATCTGGCAGGGCCTTGGTGGGGGGGGTGGCAATCGTGGCATCAGTCTCCCTCAGACAGAGTGCCAACTTTCTGTTTAAGCATTTGTGGGTCTGAACAAACCAACCGGGCTTGGTTTCCAGTGGGACAGGGTAAAGATAATTTCGAGACAATAAGAGCAAGTGTTTGTACAGCAAGTGGTTACTACCTGCCAACACTTGTTTGAAGAGCTGGAGTTCTGCAGAAAAATAATGAATGCCACATGTGTAATTTTACATTTTCTAGTATAGGAGTCACATTCAAAAAGCAAAAAGAAACAAATGCAACTAATTTTAATAATATATTTTATCTGGCCCAATGCAGCCAAACTATTATCACTTCAACAATATAATCGATACAAAGAAAAATGCTGAGCTACTTGGCGTTCTTTTTTCCACCCCAAATATTCAAAATCCAGAGTGTATATGACATTTATGACACATCTCAATTCAGACAGTCATATTTGAAGTGCTTAACAGCTGTACCTCATCAGTGACCTCCATAAAGGACAGATATATACAAACTAATTTAGTCCTCCTCCCCCCTACCTACATTTTACTGGTAGAAAAATCGAGGCACAGAAATGCTGAGTAGCCTGCCAGCGTCTCACACCTCGTGGCAGACCCAGTGTGCTGGTTTGAAGAGGTTTACATACCCTATAAAAGCCATGTTTTAGTCCCTATCAACCTTGTGGGAGCAACGGTTTCTTCTAATCCCTATTCAGTACTGTATGTTGGAAACTATAATTAGCTTATTCCACGGAGATGTGACTCGATCAAACGTGGGTATTAAACTTGATTAGGTGGAGACGCGTCTCCACCCATTCCAGGTGGGTCTTGATTGGTTTTACTGGAGTCCTTAAAAAGAAGAAACACTTTGGAAAAAGCTAGAGAATGACAACAGCCATGAGAAAGCTTTAGAACGACATAGCCATGAGAAGCAGGGTCTACCAGCCAGCAACTTTTAGAGATGAAGAAGGAAAACACCTCCCGGGGAGCTTCATGAAACAAGAAGCCTGGAGCGAATGCCAGCAGATGCCGCCATGTTCGCCATGTGCCCTTCCAGCTGAGAGAGAAACCTTGAACTTTATCGGCCTTCCTGAACCAAGGTATCTTTCCCTGGATGGATGCGTTTGATTGGACATTTCTATAGACTTGCTGTAATTGGGACATTTTCTTGGCCTTAGCACTGTAAACTAGCAACTTATTAAACTCCCCCCTTTTAAAGCCGTTCCATTTCTGGTATATTGCATTCTGGCAGCTAGCAAACTAGAACACCCAGGGCTGGCAGATGCAGAGCCAACATACTTACGCAGCTTTTCATTTCCCAGAACAGCTCAAATCCTGATTTGAGTGTAATATAACATGTCTTCTCAGGAAAGGACATGCGTGCCTGCCAGCATGTTTCCCTGCTTACCCAGGTTTTTGGTCCCTGGGAGCTTTGCAAAAGTTTCCACCAAAATGGCTGCATTCCAACCCCTTCGAACCTCTCTGACCTTCTACTACCCAAGGCAACTTCCACCACGTGGGAAAGCTTGGCTGAGTTACTCCTGAGTCAGGATAAAAGATGTGGAGAGCTAGCCTGGCCTCCCTGACTTCCTAGCAAGTGGTTGCATGTTATGAGTTGACCCTGGAGTGTGTGCATGTCACAGCAGTGATGTCTCCAGTCAAAGCACCGGCATTCAGGAAAAAGTCTGGGAATATCTTCCTCCCACTATTTGGCCAGGACGTCTGCTCATTTGGTCAGCAAATATCTACTGAGCACTTGCTGTGTGCCAGGCACTGCCCTGGGGATATCACAGGACGCAAAACAGAAACGATACTGGCGTGGCGCTCAGATTCCAGCAGGTTGTGTTGGACAATAAATCTTCATACAACAGAAGCCTTGTTAATCCTAACACAATCTCTTGTCCACAGGAGGCACTCAAAGCTATTAAGGTAATAAATCATTCTGGCTTGGAACTATTATTTTTGGATGTGGTAATGGATGGAGTTGGGTAAAGGACCCAGGGTAAGGTTGGGGGAAAAGGCAGGTGAGAGCCCTAGAACCATCAGGAAAGCCAGTGACCCACTCAGGGTTCATATCCACACCCCTCAGTTTCCACCCTGCTAAGCAAGACAGGAAACCATCCAGGAACCCCCCAGTTATATGCTGTCTGACTGAAATTCCCTTCACCTCAAAAGATGGTCAACTTTGCCCAGCAATACCCATTTTTAGGTATGTACCAAAGAGAAATGAAAATATATCCATGCAAGGCTTGTACATAAGCATTCATAACAGCATTATTCAAAATGGCCAAAAAGTGGAAACAACGCAAATGTCCATCAACTGGTGAATGGATAAAAAAAAATGTGGTATATCCATTCAATGAGATGCTTTTGCGGCAATAAAAAGGAACAAACCACTGATAAATGCTTTAACATGTATGGACCTCAAAAATACGCTAATTGAAAGAAACCAGACAATAAAGACCACAGATTGTACGATTATATATGAAATAGAAAAGGCAGAAAAGATAAATCTGTAAGCCAGAAAGTTAAGTGGTAGTTGTCTGGGTCTGGGGGTAGGAATGGGGAGTGACTATAAATGGGCCCGGGCACAAGGTTCATTTTTGGAGGGAGCGGAACTATTCTAAAATTAGATTGTGGCGATAATTGCACAACTGTGTAAGTTTTGTAAAAATAAAAGGAATTGTACACTTAAAACAAGTGAAACTTATGGTATATAAATTGCACTTACATAAAGCTGTTAAAAAAAAAAAGAAAAAGATGGTCAACTATGAAGCTTATCCTAAGGACTTCTCCGAGCTGACGGCACCTCCAAGACCAGCTTCTGCCCTGTGTCTGGCCCACTTGCTGCAAGTCTCTGCCCAACAAGCTCATCCTTCAGCTCTGACAGAAAGGCGGGGTCTGATAAACAACAGCATGGGGGATGAAGCTACCCACTGGGTCTAAGTTATGGAGAAATTACATTTTTTGGCATCTGCTGATTCTCAGCCCACTACTGCTAAGCAAACAGCGGCACTGTCACCATTTCCTTTTTATTCATTGCATAACTATAACTCATTCAACATGATTCATTCATTCACCAAATACTTAACAAGTAATTTCTACAAACCAGGTCCTGTCTTTTGCAGTTTGAATCTTACCACTAATTATTAGAGCAGTTGTAGGTTTACAGAAAAATCACGCAGAAGGCACAGAGCTGCCATATAGCCCCCCATCACATATCCAGTCTAGTCTGGTACAGCATTTAACGTTCGTATGGTATCGTTGTTCCAACTGATGAAACAATATTATCTGAATTATACTATTAACTACAGTCCATAGCTTACATTAGAATTCACTCTTTGTGTTGTACAGTTCTACGGGTTCTGGGGGTTTGTATGTTTGTTTTTTTTTTCATTTTCACTCTGGTAGCATAAATAATACCTAAAATTCCCCCCACCCCCTTTTCTTTAAGGTTTTTAAAATAATACCTATCTTTTAAAAACTTTTAAGGTAATTGTACAACATAGAAAACGGAAAAGCACAAAAAGCAAAGAACACACAAGTCATCTAGAATCACAAGCAGTTTACAGTTTGACATATCCTTCTAGGTCCTCTGTGTACACACACAACCAAGCATACATTTTTATGTGGTTGAGATCACACAGAAAGTATCATGCTTTTTCAAGAACATTAACCAATTCAAAGGCCCAAAGCCATGAGTATTGTGATAATCAAGAATACAAGACACCAACCCAATCAGAGGGAAAAAATGTTTTCCTGCCTTTTTGAGGTACAAAAGTTTCATAAAAGACAAAAATGGCAAGAGGCCTCTACAGCTATTGGCAGTTGCAAATACTGTGCTCCCTTCATGCTCGATTTAAAATGAGACATAAAGCAAAAGCACAAAAAGTATAATGCACGTAGGAGAATTCACTGTCAGATCTATATCAAAATAATAGCAAGGTGTATTAGTTAGATTCAGTTGCCAACTTGGCCAGGTGAGCATACCTAGTCTTGTTGCTGAGGACATAAGCCAATGGTACGTGAACCTCATCTGTTGCTAATTACATCTGCAGTCAGCTAGGAGGCGTGTCTGCTGCAATGAGTGACTGGTTTGACTTAATTGGCTGGTGCTTAAATGAGAGAACGCAATGTAGCACAGCCTAGCAGCTCGGCATTCCTCATCTCAGCACTAGCAGCTCAGCCCAGGCCTTGGAGATGCAGAAAGAAGTCACCCCGGGGAAAGTTGTTGGAACCCAGGGGCCTGGAGAGAAGACCAGCAGAGACCATCTCGTGCCTTCCACATAAGAAAGAACCTCAGTGGAAAGTTAGCTGCCTTTCCTCTTAAGAACCAACAAAATAAATCCCCTTTTATTAAAAGCCAATCCATCTCTGGTGTGTTGCATTCCGGCAGTTAGCAAACTAGAACACAAGGTATGTTTCCATTGAGTTATTTAACAACATTTTCCCATGGTACAGTCACGTTATGTGCACATACAATGGTTATATCAAAATGGAAATATGAGGAGTGCACAGGTAGTTCAGTGGTAGAATTCTCACCTGCTATGTGGGAAATCTGGGTTCGATTCCTGGCCCATGCGCTCCCTACCCAGCTCCCCAACAAAAAAATTCAACAACTGATGCTGTGATAATGGGATATTCATATGGAAAAAGAATGAACTGTAACCCCCATCACACAGTATACAAAAAAAAAAATGAATACATCTGCATACATCCCTCCCCTTGCACTTCCTTCTGTCCCTCTGCAGCCAACCTAATGAACAAGTCCTGACGACGCATGCCGCTCAGACGTGGTCTAACAATTTCACGTCAAAGATGCTTCTGTTCTATTAGCAAAAAGATATTTACAAATTCGTTAATTAACTAGCTCTACTTTTTAGCATATGTTGTCACCTCAAGATATCTAAAAAGCTCAGACGCTGTGAAATAAAGATCCCACTTTGTTCTCAATTATGCAACTCAGTGGTATTAATTACCATTCACAGTGCTGTGCCCCAGTGTTTGGTTTTATTTCATTTTCTTTATTTTGTAAGTGCCACTTCATACAGCTTAAAAATTTTTCCCCACAAGAATGCAGTTCCAATTTCACGAGTGCAGCCAATGATAATCAAGCAATGTCGGTGGCAGAAGTGCATTTTGGAGTTCCCTGTGTGGGGACGTGATCCCACTGAAGGGACCTGCCAGGCCGTTTTAAAGCAGTTCCTGCTGCCCAGCGTGTGGCAATTTAACACGTGGGAACTGGAGAACACAAAAGGTTCATGGTGCACCATGGCAAACACAGCTGCTGGCTCGGATCCTCGTCTATCCCAATCTGAAGCCTTGGGTCTGAAAAAAATCTACTTTCACTTGGCAACAGTGGACTGGGAAGGGGGGGCCAGGGTGGAAACAGCTGGCCCAGTCCAGGCCCCCCCAGTCCTAGAAGCTCACCTGGGCACACAGCAAGGCCACCGTGGGGCTCTCGCTTCAGGTGAGAATCCAGATCTACCTGGCCAGGGTGAATCAGAAAGTGAAGCACACTCAGCCCAGCGACATAAGAGGCAGAACTACCCACAAGCAAACAATTAAAATGATTTTGAGTCATTAAAAATCCTCATAAAAAAAGGTAAGTCTCCCCACCTGTGTGGATCAGCTGGGAGAACGCATCTTCACCACCAACAAGCAGATACAGCATTTCTCAGAGCTACAGGAGAAGTCACCTCCCCAGACAGGGGAGTCTGGAAGCCCAGTTCCTGGGCCTGGACAACTCGGGGTGCAGCTTACACTCCAGAGCTCTCCACGGGATTGGGCTGAGCTATTCCCCTGGGACTTTGCAGAGACCAACTCCATTCCACTCCCCCCACTCCCTTACAGGTCTCTGGGAGGAGCACATGCCTCATAAATCACTTGTATATGGATTCTTCTCCCATTGCCTGTTTCGAGGGAGCCCAGCCTAAGTAAGACACGCAGCTCCAGGATCCTGGCCTAAGTTTGCTTACAAGACCTTAGAGGCAGCCAGGGTGTAGTGAGAAGAGCACTTGTTCTGGAGCAGCTGAATTCTGGATCTGCTAGTCACCCCCAGCTACGAAACCCTTGGCATGTCACCTCACTTCTCGGAGCGTCAACTACCTCAGCTGCAGGACATTAATCAGTGATAGGACACCTAAAGTCAACGGGAGGGCAGGCCACGGTGGCTCAGCAGGCAAGAATGCTCGCCTGCCATGCCAGAGGACCCGGGTTCGATTCCCGGTGCCTGCCCATGTTAAAAAAAAAAAAAAAAAAAAGACTGTTAAAGTCAACGGGAAGGCAAGGGTGGCTGTTAGCACTTGGGAACAGGATCCCGTCTTACGAGGCCAGCACCTCTGGTGCCAGTGCCAAGCAGCCCATAATAAGCATGCTTCCACTGAGCGACCCTGCAGCAGGGCAGCGCAGGCACGCCATGGGGCCCCACTTGCTTCCAAAGAAAACTTCGTTAAGCCACATGCATTTTCACACTGTCCCGCCCCGGAATTTTCTGTGCGCACCCAAGGGGAAGCTTCCAAGTTCAAGGGACACATGCGCCCCACCACGCCCCGCAGGCCCTGCCTCTCGCCACCGTCACCCTCCAAGCCAACGGCCCTGAGTCCAAAGCTGGCTCTGCTGCCTCGTGGCAAGGGAGAGGAGACAGATTTATAATAAGCACGGGACATGCAGTCCCGCTAAGACGAGAAAACCCAGGGCAGAGCACAGCAGCGTGCCTGAGCTCGCACAGGCACCATCAGGCCGGCAGCGTGATCTCCTTTCTCACAGCACGTTCCTGTGAACACAACGCTGTCAACAAGCTCCCCAGAGCGCCACAGCTGTCAGCCCGGCTGCCCGGAGTCCATTGCCTCTAAGCTCACGGAAGCAATGCGAACTAAGGGAGCTGGTGGTGGGGGGGGGTGGTGAGGGAAGAGGTGGGATGTGGCAGACACAGATGCCCCCCCTCCTGGCTACCACCCCTCTTCCCTGCGAGCCTGACCAGCGTGTGAGCAAATGCAGCCACGACTTGGCTCCACCCTGGCGAAAGGAAAATCCACAAACTCAGCTGACAGGGAGGCGCAGAACAGGGAGGCTGCTGTGCTGTGGTCAGAAGGGGCTTCAGGCAACAAGGGTGCAACAAGGGAGGCTGCTACTGTCTCATCAACGCTGAAATGACCGTCCCCAGGGCGCTCAGACCTCAAGCCTGCTAGGCTGCTGTGTCCACACACACCCCTCCCACAGACTCGGGGTCTGCCTTATAAGAGGGGTGCCTTGTCCCCTAGGTCCCCTCAGAACCCTGGTCACCACAATTCCCAAAGCAGGCTGCAGAGCAGACCCACGCTAAACACAAATGCCCTCCTCTTGAATGGCAGCGTTATAGCAGGCTTCCGGAACTTTCTATCCATTACAAATACATGTTTGGAGGGAGAAAGGTAGAGCCCCTTATGTGCTCCCAACCACCTTTCAGTAACTGAGAGTAGAAACCCATCCTCACTCTCCTGAACACACAGAGACGAATCACAGAGCAAGAAAGACAAGGAAGGAACCTGGCCAAGGCTAGACTTTCAGCTCCCAAAAGTTAAAAATGACCTAGCTGTGGAACTTAAAGTATTCCCTTTGAAACGCACAAGCCAAGTCTCCCACCTTCCAGGATGACCCTGAGATCCTGTGTGCAGATGGTTTCCCTATGAGGGGAAAATGAACAGAAAATACTCAACTAGATATAAATATTTGCTGGCAAGCACCCTGCCACTGACGTGCCTTGGAAATTTGGTGGCCTGTTTTATTTTAGGGTAAGGTTTCTGTCCGGTTTATCAGACAGACTCAGAGCATAGTTCCGTCCAGCATTGTTCTAAACATTTATGCACCCAGCCTGGGGTTGATACTGACCCTCAGTCCAAGGCATCCTGGGTGCCCCCAGGGCAAAGTATAGGGTGACACATCCCGTCCTCACCCACAGCACTTGGGGTTGTCAGACCCCCCCAATCCACACCCTTCCAATGACGATGAGAAGTCAAGAGACTGAGGGGCTGGGGTAGCCACTGAGCTGCCACTGAGCAGGCCATGTGCCTCTGAGCCTCCTGGTTCCACCCCTTCCCTGCAAAGGGCTCACATGGCACAGGCTTCTGGACATAAAAGGAAACTGAGAGGGGGCGGGCCACAGTGGCTCAGCAGGCAGAGCTCTCACCTGCCATGCAGGAGACCCAGGTTTGATTCCCAGTGCCTGCCCATGACAAAACAAGTAACAAGGAAACTGGGTGGGATCCAGCACCTCCGGCTAGCTTAGGTGCCCCTCCATGCCCTGCCTGCCTCGCTGCTCCCACATGGCCCTGGCTGCACCAGAGAAGGAGGGGACCTCAGCCCTGGCCTTCCTGTGGCCACAGCATCTCTTGAAGTTCCCTTTGTAAGTCGCTGCATCTCCAAGAGCGGAGAGGCAGCACAGCAAGGCAGTGAAGACCTCGGATGCAGAAGCTCGACTTCCTGGGTTCAATTCAGCAAAACTATTTAGTAAATGTTACTTAGCCTCTGTGTATCTCACTTCCCCATCCATAAAGTGGTCATAGTGAAGAAGGAATTGTTGGGAGGATGAAACAATACATGTGAGATGCTTAGAAAAGTGCCTGGCGCAAAGTAATTGCTCAACAAATGTATCTTAGAGCCATAATTCCTGCTATTTTAAAAATCACTTCTTCCCCCTTGAAACCACAGCTGGAGCTCATCCAGCCGTTCAACAGGCATCCCCGGAGCCTAGCTGAGTGGGGCTCCCAGACCGAGAAGGGAAAGGCCAGCCTGACAGCACCAGGCCCCGAGGCCACAGTCCCATGCAGGGGACCAGGTCTGAGACCCAGTCTCGCAGAGGGCACCACAGGGGCCCACAAAGGACGCTGCGACATGCCAGGAAAAATGAGGACACTGCACACCACCAACCAGTGCTCCCAGCCTTAAGGACACTAGATTTAATTCAAATGAAACCCTCAAAAGGCTTTTAAGGGTTAAAGATCATTGTGATATCAGCGGTTTGCCATGTTTGGTTGTTTCTTAAAAGAGACATTTAGTCTCTTCTAATCTCACTTTAATTAGACATACTCTTCAGAGCAAACTGGCCACTAGCTCGGCAAACAATTCTACATTTGATGAAAGGCTCAAGAACCACAGTAGATGAAGAATCCCGCATTACCAAGAGGCTCTGGCCACTACCTGACCCTTGAAAACCTTCCGAGGAAAATCTTAACACAGACCATCTAAGGGTGGCTGAGGAATGAGTAATCGGTGCTTCTTCTTTTAAATGTATGTACTCTCCAGAATGTCTGAAATAAAAATGATTACCATTTGCATTTGAAAAATGTATCTGTAATTTTAAAAATTGTGGTTTGATTCTGTACAGGTTTCTAGAGATCTGGCAGGGAGACAGGGTGCTTGGCCGCCGGGCTCCCTGCCTCTCCAGCCCTTGTCACTCGCTGAGTTGAATTCAGGGATCTCGCTGGAGCCAATGCAAGAGCCACAGAACGGTGGGTGAGCAGAGCCCTCAGTGTCGCCCAGCGCAGCACAGCGACTGAGGTGTTCGCCCAGCGCCAGCAACTCCCAAGTGTGCGCCTTTCCCTTCCGTCTCCAAGGTGGGAGCCATAAGACAACAGACGTGAAGAACACAGAACTGGGGTTTATAAAACCTCCGGCAGGAATGGCCGTGGCAAAAGATCAGTTTCATGCTCTGGATTATTAATGGAAAGAACAGGAAGACTGGAGGAAGGGGAAAAAAAAACAAACCAAGACATTCCTTCCTGGTCACAAAGGGAACAGAGCAGAAACATATCACTCCAAGAACATGCGGACTCCAGGGAGAAAGTGTGATGGGGTGTGATGAGTGCGGGGAGGGGGCGCAGTGGGTGCGGGTAGGGGGCGTCATGGGCACGGGGAGGGGGCGCGGTGGATGCGGTGGGAAACCCGTGGGCGCAGTGGGTGCGGGGACGGGACACGGTGGGAAACCTGTGCAGGGCTTGCAGCAGGCCTGAAGACGACACGCAGACCCGGGCAGCCCCAGGCTGGCCAGAAGGGCACAGACTGGGGAACGGCAAGGACAGGGATCCCACAGTGGGATGGAGCTCAACCTGCTCAGGGACCAGCAGGAGGCTGGTGTCACAGGAACACCGCGAGCAAGGCAGGGAGGGAAAGGAGACGTGCTGGGGGTCAGGGCCAGGCTGGACAGAGGCCATGCTGAGGGAAGTCTAGTTTTCACTGTGAGTGCAAGGGCTGAGTCCGGCCCTCTAGCCACTCTTCTGCAGCATCAAGTCAAGTGCTAATGGCAGAGGGGGCACCTGAGCAATACGCCGTGCCCATCAGTGGACTGCATAGAAAGATGAACCATTGTGAATGAAAGTCGGGAACTGACCCACTTTTTCCCTACTGAACCTTCAGAAATCTCTGAAAAGAGAGGCTGGTGGGGGGAGCCGACCAGTGGGGACGGCATTGGCTCCCTGTGATGACCGCAATGGTGTCTGAGTCCTGACTGCTGAGCTCACAGGAGCGGCCGTCACTGTAGAGGTGAGCTGGGACAGCCCAGGGGACATGCAGGGGAGCTTGCCCTGTGCTGACAGCACAACGTCTTGCCATGCCCAGCATGAGCTCCACTCTGGTCACCCAAGCAATCTGCATTCACCTAAAAACGTGCTATGATATATATATATATTTTGTTGTTGTTGTTGTTTTAAAAGTTACTTCGAATTATGTTCTCAGTCAAAACTTATTTATGCTGTTAGAAGGCAGAACTGTGGTTACCTCTGAAGGGTAATGGCAATGGGTAGGGGGCTCAAGCAGGGGCTTCTGGGGGTGGGGGAGAATGCTGGTAACACAGGTGTGTGCACTTTGTGGAAATTGGTCAAGCTGTACACCTCTGAGAAGATTTTGAAAGAGAATGTCTGGCCCATTAGGAAAAAAAAAAAGCACATAGCCTAGCCAATTTGCAAAGGTAGACGTGCCCCCTCTCCCAAGGTGTGCACCTGCAGGGCTGAAGAGGCAAAATCATAGTCTCAGATGGCACTTTAAAAAAGTTACCCACAGTGGCAGAATCCCTGCCTGTCCTGCAGGAGACCCAGGATCAATTCCAGTCCATGCACGCATGCACATACAAAGTTACCCAGAGAAGCAGAAATTTACTCCCATGGCAATGGACGCCTCAACTCACTAGGTCCAAACTGCAGCACAACATCCTCAGAAGGAATCTGGTAGACATTCCCCAGTAAGCTGGCCACAAATCACTCAGACCAAGCCAGATGGCTGAGCTGCCACCTTCTTCTGAAGTGCCCTCTATGTGGGGGTAACTGGGGCTCCTGGGGTTGCAGAGACAGGCCCCTGTCCTGGAGGAGTAGCTCAGTTATAGGATTGGTCCGTGTAGCTTCCTTTTAATTTGAAAAATGCTCTGAAACCACTCTCAATCTTCCATTCAAGATCGGGATTAAGTCTCATATTCCAAGCATCTGTGGCTAATTAAGTCAGACAAGAAGTGCTTAAAGGCTCATTAAGACAATGTGCAATGTTTAAGGAACTGTCAGACAGGAAGGAGCAAAGAGTGGACATGCTCTCTGTTTGGGCTGTTGATTTAAACTCGCACGTTGGCCAGTCCAATGAAATCGGGTGGACGAAATCCTTGTCAGGGAGCAAGGCCATTCCCAAGAGGGGTCACACTTCTTTCACGTGCCCAGGCTAAGGCACTTCCGCCACTGCTGATTTCTAGATTCAAAACCACAGCAAGAATGTCCAAAAAAGACAGGAAAACTAAAGGCAAAAACAGCTCTTCTCTCTCCATGCAGGGTGCGGGGAGAGGACTTCAACTTGCTGGGAAAAGGAGACCCTGAAACCAACTTATTGCTGTGTTTCCACCCTCTCGTGACTAAAGGAGTCTGGCCGAGCCCTCTCTCCTCTAGGGAAGGGTGTGGATCGATCCTGGGTAGCTATGGCTTCCCCTCATGGTATTCAGGGGGTCCAGCAGTGACAGATCACCCAGAGGGTACAGAGGACACAAAAGTCCAGATTCCTGAACAAGAGAAAGATAACCAAAGAATACTTAATTTGGAAAGGGCAGGGCGCCCACTGATGCCTCCCACAGCAGCTGGGTAGAAAGTGAATCTGGAGGGGCAAACAGAAGGCGTCCAACTCAGACTCTAAAGATGACCTCATTCCACAGTCTGAGTCAGAGATAAAGAAGGAAAAGCCATCAGTGCTCTGGAGCCCCTAATGGCATGGAAGCTTGTTACAGCACCACCATTTATAGCTGTGTGTTCTTGAGCAAGTCACTTAACATCTCTGGGCCTCAATTTCCTCCACTGTAAATGGAGGATAATAGTGCCTATATCATCACTGACTGTAAAGAGTAAATGACAACAATGCTCACAAAGTGCTAACCCAATGCCTGGCACATCATAGGCACTCAACATGGTGGTTATTGGTGTGTTGGTGCCCAAGGTCACACACTGCCCCAACAATAGGGGCAGTGGTGGACACAACAACGCACCACCCAGATCCCCCTTTAATGAAGGAGCCGTTGCCCTGGCTGTCCCTTCAGTGACTGCTCAGGTTGCAGAGGGCCACTCACCCCAGTTCACCACCTTCCCAAGGCAAGCCATATCCAGTGATGATCCATGTGGAATAAGAAAGCTGGACCATCTCAACCCAACTCGGGACAACTCCAGAGGGCAATTCTAGCTCCAGACCTCACTGCGGGGCCAAGTGAAGTTTGTTAGGTCTACACTGCAGCATATATTAAAACCCAAGACTGGGATTCTAAATGTTGGCCACAGGATTTGACAAATGCAGCATGTTGGGTAGACAAAATCTTCTAAATGATACCAGATCTAGGGATGGGGAGAAGCATCAGTGCTGGTGAGCCCTAAGCTGTCAACCGCTTTGTTCTACAGACGAGGGAAGGCCTGGATGAGCATAAAGCTGGTTTAAGGTCCCCAGCAGGGCTAGGCTGAGAACTGACTGTGGGGTGTTCGGACAGACACAATTTCCTTCTCTGCCACACTACTGGAGAAGAGCAGGACAGAAGCTCTCCTGCCAAAGCAGACGTGGGGCAGCCTCTCTTCTACAAGACAAGTGGTGTGTGCTCTGACACAGGCTCCACGGAGAGCAAGTACATGACATCTAAATGCGCTAAGCCCCCAGCACCAAATCTCTCCCGGAAGTTCATCCTACAGCTATGACAGCTCCACACAGATGGACACATTCTAAATATCCATCAGTGACGGCTGCTTACCTGACCCCAGCACATCCACACAGCAATTCCCATGCAACCGAAAGAGACACTGAGGCGACACTACAGTACCAATGTGAGACAACTACCAAAACACACTGTTGGTGGAAAAGGAAAAGAGCAAGTGGACACCAGCATGACACCAATAAAACCCACAGACAGACATCTAGGGTAGATGCACACCCACGCACACACCTACACTCAACACAACCAGGGCACTCAACTAGTAACAGGAGTGGGAAGAAGACTAATTTTTTACCATACATGCATTTGTATCTTTTGGATTTTCTACATGTAAATGTAGCACTTAGTGAAAAAATAAATAGGTTTTCAGATCTGCGTTTGGGAGGCAGTTTGGCAATGCTGGCTACAGGATGGGCACTGGGGCTAAACTGTCAGATTTAACCCCCAGTTACTCCCAATCCTACCTGGAAGACCTTGGATAAGTCATGTAACTCCCTGAGCTGCAGTCCCCTCATCGGTAAAATGGGCATGACAAAACCTGCTCCCTAGGGTTGTTGTGGCAAAGAGATGAAAAAACGGGCACCAAGTGCCCAGCACAGAATCTACACAGAACAAGCCTCCAGGGCCACCATTCTTGCTGCCTCCCCTGCTGAGAACTCTCTTGCCCCCTAGCAGACACCTAACCCATTCCTCCCACCTCCTTCAAGCCTCTGCTCAAAGGTGGGTCTTTCCCTGAACCTCCCCACGCCCCTGCCCCAGGACGTCATCCCCTTCTTTCTCTCTCTCCCTAGTACTTGCTTATTTATTTTGCCGATTTCCTGTCTACCACAACGCCTGTTCCAGGAGACAAAGCTTTTGGTCTGCCCTGATCATTGCTGTATTCCCAGGGCCTAGAAGAGAACATGGCACAGGGAGTAGCACAGTAACCTCTACGTCCCTGGAATTCCTCCTGGTAGAAGCATTTTGTTATTCATGGTGGGCCCAAGGACCACAAGTTCATATACTAAGGAGATGACAGGGTGGGGCCGCCACACTCCCCACCTTAGGTGACCAGAAAGCCCAGCCATGTGATCGGTGGGGCTCTGAGTCAGCCTGGCCCCCCACCTCTGGAAGGGAAAACGAGTTACAGAATGAGTGTGACCATGTGGGCACGGACTCCATCAATAATACCCCAGTAATGAAACCCCATACAAACCGGGGACACTGATAAGCCCTGGTAGGCGCCATGTTCGAGAAGATTCACTGCTGCGTCTGGTTCCAGGTGGAAAGATTAGGAAGCTGGCCTTTGAGGCCCAGTCGACACCCTGACCTAAGTGTCCCTTTTTGTGGCTTCTTATTCACATTCTGTTATTATAACAAAACTTTATATATATAATAATATATATAAAAACTATAATATGATGACTGTAAAATCATCATAAATAGAGCACTTTCAGTGAGTTCTGTGAGTCATTCCAGCCATTGTCAAACTCGAGGACGTGGTAGGAACCCCTGTTTGGAATCCAAGTCAAAGTGGGGGGGGCCTGGGCCCCCCCCCCCAATTTGCAGCTGGTGCCTGAAGAATAATCTTACCCTGCAGGGTCTGGCCTAACTCCAGGGAGAGACAGAATTGAATTGAATTGAGTTACTGCAGTTTTTGGAGTTGCAGTACAGAAATTACTGAAACTGTTGCACTTATAGTGCTCAATAAATATATGTGGGGTGAATAAAGTACAAGATTGGCACTCTGATCTGGCATGTAAATTTGTACCCCTGAATATATCTGCTGTTTTCTTCTTTAATAAGCCTAAAATTAAAAAGCAAAGAAAAGTTTAACTTCAAAGATCCACACCATTTCCACCTAAATGTTTCCATCCAAAAGGTTGAATCCGCAAGAAAGACAAGACAGGTCAGAGTAAGATGGTGCAATGTGCATTAAAGAGTAAACTAGCAGACAGGAGCCCTGACCTCAACTGCTGAGTGTGGTATGAAAGCTCGTTCCCATGAGGCTCCCGTCAAGAACAAGAACACAAGGCCGCTCTGGGTTTTGACCAGGGGCCCCACTCCTTAAACACCTGTCCCTCCAAGTACGTAGGGACAGAACCATTTACTCATGGAGATGAGTAGACTGAAAGCCGCAAGCCAGCCATCTTCCCCTTCCAGAACCTTCCCTGCCCCCCCCCACCCTCCTCCATTTGGCACAGCTGCTACCTCAATGGGACTAGAGCTTCCCAGGACTCTCAGGCCTCATGTGGGGAAATCATGACCCAATCATCCAGGGTTCAAAAGGGAAAATACAAAACCCTCAGACTTCTCTAAAAATAGGCTGTCTCTCGAGTTAGGTCTCCCATGAGACCCCCTACATCATTACACAACAGAAGAATACAGCTATCTTCTCACTGTTTCCAAACCCTGGTGGGAAATGAGAAGCCGAAGCCAGCTATCTCCAAGTATTTGTGTTTTTTAAAAGAGATTAAAGCAAAAACTGAACTTTTACATAAAACCAACAAGCATCCTCCAGCCTACCATGAGCCATGTCAGGTCAGCTGTAGATGTGACGTGTCTGCTGGCTGGTACCTGGGGAGAGGCGAGTAAGGAGGCACCTGTTCCAGTGATTTTCAAAGCTCCAGGAACATCAGGATCACCTGGCCAGCTCCCTAAGCACTGCCTGGTCCTACCCTACAATTTCTGATTAGGTTCGGGGTGGGGCCCAAGTGTTTAAATTTCTAACCAGTTCCAAGGTAAGAAATGCTGCCAGTCCAGAGACCACACTTTGAGGACCACTATTCTAATTCTAAAACAAATTCTTCCATGTTCAAGTTTTACCTGCCTTAACTGCACACAAGTAACCGCTTGTTGACACATGCACACACTCACACAAACACACCCTGCCCCATCCACTGGTCCTCAATTAGCCAGACCTGCCTGCTACTGATGGGATGCTCAGGGGCATGTGACCCTGAGAAAGCTGCTCCCACTCAAGTCCTACATGAGCCTGTTGCTGCAAGAGGCTCTAAAATCACACCCCAAACCCTTCAAGTCCAAAGCCATGACACTTCCCTTTTTGACAGTAGTCATGGCAGTCCCACCCTGCTTCAACTTCATACATGGGTAACCCCCAGCTGTAAACTCCTCTATCTGCCCAGGGTGGCTTTCAATTTCTCAATCAAAAGCTGCAGAGAGGAAGGCAGGGAAAAAAAAAAAAAAGGCAGGTCCCTAGAGGAAAGCTGCAGCATTCCTGGTGAGGGCACTGCACATCCCCAATCACAAGGAATCCACGAATGCCCTCTGGGCAACCCAACCAACCTCTCACTCACCAAAGTAATCAGCTTTCGGATGAGCATCCATCTCGCGCTCCAGACGCTGGGTGAGGGCTTCTAATTTCAATTCAGCAACCGAGGGTCCGAGCTCAGGGCCTGGGACAAGGGTCTGGCAGGGGAGCTTCACCCTGGGGGGACTAGGGCTCCCTGGGAGCACAGGCCCCAGGCTGCTGTCAGGGGACCAGCTGAGGGGCCCCTCTTCACAAGCTAACTCAGGCAGGGTGGACATCACTGGAGGGACAAAGCCGGTGGGGCTGAGCTTGGGACTAGTTCCAGGGTCTGAACAGCTAGGCTTGGGACCCAGCCCACAGGCCACACCCGGCTGTGGACAGTCCAGGCCGGCAGGCGAAGAAGACGGGGCGGAACTACAAAGGTAAGCTTTGGGCCCATCCTGGAACCAGGCCTGAGGGTCCACAGTGGGTTTGCTCATCACACCCAAAACTTCACTCCCCACTCCTGAGTTTGTTCTCAGAAGAGCTCCTTGACTGGGGCAATTGAGAGTCGGAGGTGCTGAGAAAGAAGGGGTCCTGGGCTGAGAGGCCTCCAGGAGGGGCCCATTCTCCAGACACGGGGAAGGAAGGCCAGGGCTCACCCGCTGGTTGGAGGCAATGGGCCAGGGGCCCGATGGCTTCGCACTGCTACGGCCACCTATGCCACCATCTTGGCCACTGAGGTCACTCTCAAATGACCTGCTGGAGATCGGGGATAGCTGCCGCTGATATAAGTGATAGTCCCCGGAGGCTTTGGGAAGCGGCAGGTCACTCTCTGGGGGCCCAGGCCACACATTCTCTATACCTGACCTGATGCTAGGGGACACTCCCAGCTCACTGCCCCACTCTGGACTTGCCAAAGAGAGGTTGTCATAATAATCTCCATGAGTGAGGCAGGAAGAATCCTCACAGGGGTCCAGCTGGTGGAGGGCAGAGGTTTCGGAACTCGCCAGGCTCTCCTTGGAATTACAGTCCTGGCTGCCACATCTCGCGCCACGGGTGTGCTGCCTGGCCCTCTGTTCCTGGGATGGGTTCAAAGTCTGCCCAGCAGCAACGGTGGTGGCTGCCCCAGGTCCCACCGTGGAGGTGGCACGAGGGGGCTTGGCGGCACCATCCAAGACCAGCTTGCTGCCCACGCCAGCTTCCCGGTGGGCCTGCGGGCCCAGGCGGCTGCCTCCATTGATCGGCCCTCGGCCCCCCCTAGGTAGGGTCTCCTCCTGCAAGAGCTGTTGTTGCTGCTGGAGGTGGATTTTGGCCATCTTGGTGGCAAACACCCTGCGTGTCTCCTCAAACTCTGGGTTGTTGCTTGCACCCTTGTCCACTCGGAAAAGCCCATCCTTGGAGGCCTCGTACATGTTCAGGTCCTCGATGAATTTACTGGCCTCTAGTCCCAGATCGTCGTACTTATCCATGTTGCACCCACGTGCTCCGGCCCAATCCAGGTGTCCGTGGTGAGGAGTTGAGGAAGGGGAAAGGAGGATGGCAAAGGGCAAGGGTTCAAGTCCAGTCCAAAACAGGTAAAGACTTCGACCTGCCCAGCGTGAGGGTCATGGCCCCAGGCCTTAGCGTCCAGCTCAAGTGGAGGCCTGAATGCCAGAGAGACCAAGTTTGCCTCCAACTCCCTTGACTCCGGGCGCGTCCACGTGGGGCCAGCTGGTGGAGCTTCTCACAGTCCCCGACTTGCTGTGCGGAGTTCTTTTTCAAATCATAAAAAGAAAAATAAATAGGCACACAGAAAAAAAATCACATCCTCCTTGAGCAACCAAACTCGGAAACCCACAACAAGGCAGGGAGCGTCCGCTGGGCGGGGCCGCTGAAGCCGGGCGGGCGGGAGAGTGTAGAAGCCGCCGGACCGGCCCAGCGAGAGCAAAGGCGCGGCGGCCGGAGGCGCAGGCACGTCCCGGGTCTTCGGAGCTCCTGCCGCTTCCTCCAGCAGCCCCGGAGCCGCGATCCCGACCAGCGCGGAGCGCGAGCGCGGTTCCGGACCGACCGACCGGCCAGGGGCCGAAGGACTGACCGGCGGGCGCACGGGCCACGGCAGGAAGTTCACGGCAGCTGGGGCGGGCGGCCCATTGTCCGATGGCAGCGGTGGCTGGACGCGCGCGGGCCCGAGGGGGCTGCGGGTTGCGGAAGTGACTGCGGCGGACTAAATCCCAGCCGCCCGCTCGCTAGCCGGACGGGCACGTCCCGGGCCCGCGAGAAGGCGGAGGCGGAGGTGGTGGCCGAGGGGCGGGGGCGCCGCCGAGGGGCGGGGAGACGCGCGGGCGGGCGCCCCGGGGCAGGCCTGGGCCTGGTAGCGTGGCCGAGCTCCTTCGCCGGGGGGGTCCCGTGCTCTCGCGCGGGGACTGGGCGGGAGGTCCCCGCTGCCACCACCGACCTCCACCCTGCGAGCCCCGGACCGGCTCGGGACCCCTCCCCTGTCTTCCGGGCCGGGTCCCGCCCCTGGCAGCGCTGGGCTCGGGCCTACGGGCGGAGACCGCCTGCCGGGAGGCCTGGCAGCCTCGGTGGGCTAGAGTCAGGCCGCTTGGATTTTGCCGGTGTCAGGAGGGTGCAGGCTCCCCGCCCTGCTGTGACTCAGTTTCCCTAGTAGGAAGCCAACCCATATACCGCTCGAGACCGCCCTCTGCCCGGGTCTTGCCTGCCTCTCGGCTTGCCCGACGTGCGCGACAGAGGGTCGGGGGTGTCATCCGTGGGCTGGCCAAACGTCCTCGCAGGACAGTGGGGAGACTGAGGCACAGAGGGGTAGTATCCAAAATGCCAGCGTGATCTGCAAAGGACAAAAGTCCTCTTGGGCCCGGGACCGCGCGAGTTTGAGGCCCTCGGTGCAACAATAAAGGCACGTGCCCTCGTGGGCTTGTTATTCTTAGGGAGACTCCGGACCCCCAAGTAGATCCACTGGACTCCGGCGGCTCCAGGTCTGACTCCTGGGCGCCCCCGTATGGCCCGGCACTCCCAGCACCAGTTCCGAGATGCCCTTAGGGAAGCTTCTTTCCCACACAGTAGCCTGAGTGATCCTAAGGTAAATCAGTATAACAGACCAGTCACTTCCCTGCCTCAGTTCTAACCCCGAGCTTGTATAAAAATCCACCTCCTACCATGGCCTTCCTCGCCTGGGCGCCCCCTTCCCGACTTGATTTAGGGGTCCTTCCTCTCTACACGGCCCTCTAGGAGTTTCTGGGTATCTGCTAAGAGCCCTTCCCATCTCCACTGAAATCACCTTTTCCAAGAGGCCTTTCCAGAGCCCTCGCAGTTCTTTTTCAGTCCCCTCTTTTTTTCCTGCTCTGCCTCGTTCACCATTTATAATTATCTATCTCTTTAGATGGCTTCTTTGTTTGATTGGTTGGCAGGCCCTGGTACATTGTAGTATATAATAGTTGACTAAGTGAATTAGTGAATCTGCCAGGGTTGTGAGGAGAAAGGAATACGATAAAATACATGAAAGTGTTCTGTAATCTGTAAACCCAAAGCAGAGCTTGTTTAAAATGCAGAATCTCAGACCCTATACCCAACCTACTGAATCTAACAAGATTCCCAGGTGATTTGCTTGCACATTAAAGTCTGAGAAGACCTGTTGTGAAGCACTATATTAGACTGAGGTGCTTTTAAAAAAAATCTTAATGTTTTTCATCTACAGAAGTAATACAAACTTGAAAATGCATCAGAATCTCCTGGGGGAGCCTGTTAAAACGTTGATTGCCAGGCCCCACCCTCAGAGTTCCTGATTCCACAGTTCTGGTGCAGGGCCTAAGAAATGACATCTCTAACAAGTTCCAGATGATGCTCATGCTGTCGGTTGAGAGACCACACCTTGAGACCCACTAGTCTAGAGTCCTGTATCCCCTGCTTTCCCAGGCACTGTGGCAGTGGTCCCCTCTGCCTGCCATGCCCCTACCAGCAGAGTGTGAAACATGCAGCGGAGGGAGTTCTGGGAACACTCGGCTGTCCCTGTGCCTCTAGGAAGCTCAGAGCCCAGCTTCCTGGGTGTTCAATTCTAACATCTGGGGCCCTGATGCAGGAGCTGCAGACACCAGCCAGGGGCTCTTTGTGTTTGTCTTCTCTTTTCATCCCAGCTTGGCACCCGCCTGGCCCCATGATCCTTCATTCCTTCTTGCTTCCGTACATCTTAACTTGCCTGAGTTCTCAGCCTTCCAGAAGCTACAGATTTCGCCCTTCACCTCTGCTGCAGTTCTAGTAATAGCTGTACCATCTCCACCAACTAAGCACACACACCTAAACCCACAGTCAATGCATTTCCTACCCCAACTGACTTGTCCCTTAGATGGTGGACCACCTTACACTTCCACAAAATGGCTTATAAAGATGGTGTCCGGGCGGGCCACGGTGTCTCAGCAGGCAGAATTCTCGCCTGCCATCCCATAGGCCCGGGTTCGAGTCCCGGTGCCTGCCCATGCAAAAAAAAAAGATGGTCCCATGAGAATCAAACCACTGAGAAAGGATACTTAGAACTGTTAGACATGGCCAGGAGACCACTGAATATATTACTCCTGCTGTTTATTTACTTCAGAGGCAGAGTTGCTTTCAAATTCTGTGCCCCACATTTAGAATCCTAGCTTTGGTTATTATAATATGCCTGTTTTGTCTATTTCATGAGCTTGAAAACACTTGGTTAATTTCTCAAAAAAAAAAATGTGCTAATGATGTACACCAGTTGTTTTATCGCTAAGTAGGCCGAGCGTGATTTTGTTTGAGTGTTTACCAATAATGTTTTGCTTTGTTGTGTGTTTTGAGTGAGAAACATTCAATGTTCTATTTTACTAATAAAGTACAGAACCACCCAAAGCATTAGTCATTCCCCCTAGCCCGTTCTCAACACACAGCTTTCTTTCAGTCCTGAAATCTACTTTCATAAACACGTGGATGTAAAAAATGCCTGCCATGCAAACACGTTCAGGGGTTATGGAATTTTGTACTTGGCCTGCCCAGTTCCTCATTTAATATCAGTAAGATCATATTCCTGATCAGCTTGAAACTCTGAGAACATCCCGAACCACACCTGGAAGAAGGTTCTTCTCTTGGCCTCTGTCGGGTCTCTTACCACCTCTCTGACCAAATCCCCCATTATCCCTCCCTGCTTACTTCACTCCAGCCACACTGGCTTCTTCACTGTTCTTCACCCTAATCTATGCATTCTTTCACTCACTGAACAAATTGCTCCTGAGCAACTGTGATGCCCCAGCCCTTTACCAGGTGCCGAGGATATGGCAGTGGACAAAATAGACAAACAGCCCCCCACCCCCCATTTGGGCTTGAATTGTGCCACCTTCTCCACCCTGAAAAGATATATTGAAGTCCTAACTCCCAGCATCTCAAATATGATCTTATTTGGAATTAGGGTCATTGCAGATGTAATCAGTTACATTAAGATGAAGTCATACTGGAGTAGGGCGGATCCTCTAATCCAGCATGGTTGGGGTCTTTATAAGAGGAGAAGAGATGTACAGACTCAGAAAGGAGAACGCCATGTGAAGATGGGACATACACGGAGAAGACAGCCACATGAAGATGGAGGCAGATATTGGAGTTGAGCTGCCACAAAAGCCAAGGAACATCTGAGGCCACCAGAAGCTAGGAAAAGACAAGGAAGGATTCTTCCCTAGAACCTTCAGAGGGAGCATGGACCTTGATGTCAGACTTCTTGCCTCTAGAACGGTGAGAGAATAAATTTCGGTTGTTTTAAGCCACCAGTCTATGGAACTTCGTTACAGCAACCCTAGGAAACCAGAATGGGATTAGCCAAGTGTGAGGTGGGGGAGGTGCTGCTTGGGGGCTGCCTGTCCAGCGGGGCAGGAACTGCACGTGCTGGGGAAGCATGCACGATGGCAGTGTGGAAGCTCCCCGCCCCCAAGGGTCTGCGCATGCGTGTCTGCGAGGCCAGCCAGCCTGCTCACCTGTTTGTCTCTGGCTAAGGTTCAGCTGCACAGGTGCACGTGTGGAGTAGGTAGAGAGTAGGGTCCCACCAGGGCTGGCTATTGCCAAGTGAGCACAGCATATTTAAAGTGGACAAGCGACTGCCCGTTTCTTCTGCCTAGAACCAGTGCCCACAGATATTCACAGGATTCCCTCCCTTACAGCCCTTCAGTCTCTCATCAACTGTCACTTCCTTGGGAAAACCGACACCCCTCTCTCCATCACTGAAACCACAATGAACGTTTATTTGTTTAATTGCTGTCTGAGAATGCAAAACTCACAAGGGCCATGGATATGACCATTTTTCATTGCTGTATCCCTTGAACCTAGAACAGTGCCTGGGACATGGTAGTGTTCAAAAAAAAAAAAACTGTTAAATGAATGAATGAATCACATCAGAAAAGGAAAGAGGTGTTGCCATCTATAGATGGAAAAATTAATTTGGCTTAACTGTGACCCAAACTTGGAGAAACAAAGAATTGAGGCCGTATTATTACGGCTGTAATTTTGCATGTCACTGCAAACCTTCTATAGATCTTGTTTGATTACCTTGTAACAAATATTTGACGTATGTCACATATGATGAATATTAATGATACATAGCGTAGTAAAGAGTATGAATACGTGTATGAGTATTTGAATGTATAAAGGATATTTGACTTAAGAAGATCTGTTTGCATGTATATACATATTTAATATAGGTGTGAATAAAGAATCATTAACTCAAGGGCATTGAAATACCTCAGTCCAGAATGCAGGCAGTAAACACTGCCCACACAGCCTATGAATGACCAAGGGGTCCATGAAGCAACGGGCCCCTGTCTTTGGACAGAGCCCTGCTTATTTTGCAGTTAAATGAAAGGGCCTTTCTGTCACTCTTGCTTGGCTACAGGGAATGTCCCTGTACACAATGCTGCGTGTGTCCCAGAGCTGGAGGGCCACTTCAGGGACGGCTCTGAAAAGAATCTTTATATTTCAGCCGAGCAGATGGATGAAAAATTAAGAACTCAGGTTCCTTTGGGCTATTTCCATCCCACTGATGCCCACAGGAGTCTGAGAGACCCTGGCCACTCCAAATCTGTTTCCTGAACTTTGGGCTTCTCTGGCTCCAAGTTTCACCATGGGACTGCCCTGAGACAGGAGAGGAGCGGTGCCTGTAAAGGCCCTTTCCTGACACTCATAACGAGCTTCGTGACTCTCTGGACTGGAAAGCAGCCTGGGCCAGACCCAGATTTTAGGACCATGAGCTTTGCACTGTGTGTGTGGCCCCATCAGGTCCGCTGGAGCCTATTCTCCCCACCAGTCCCAAACCTGGGCCCTTGGGCCACACAAATAGACCCTGCTAAAAGCTTATGCCTTGCCTGGACACAGAGCCTCTGTCGCTCTCCACACAGCCACAGGGGAGGGAGGCTGCCTGCTGACTCTAGCCCAACTTCTCCCGAGACCAGCTGCACAGAAAACAGCAAAAGATGTTTAACAGGCTTGAGGAACTAGACTTCTCATTCCTGAACTAGCCCCAGTCTCTGGCTTTCTCCATCAATAATAATAATAATAATAATAATAATACACATTTATGACTTAAAATTCAAAGTTTCAACAGGTGTTTATTCACCTGTGGGAAATAAAAGTTGCCCATGAGCCCCAGCCACCTTTCCAAAAGCAACTATGATCATACTTCTGGAGAGACTTACCAAATTACATGAGATATATACTCCCCTTTTTTTTTCTTTTACACTGAATTAAAAGTGTACTGCTCCTTGCTCTTTGCACTTAACCATAATCTTGGAAGTCTCTTCACATCATTTCACATGCAGTTGCCACTTTTTTTTTTTTTTTTTTTTGGTCATGGGCAGGCACTGGGAACCGAACCCGGGTCTCTGGCATGCTAGGCAGGAACTCTGCCTGCTGAGCCACCATGGCCCTGCTGCATTCTTTTTGAGAGCTAACAATTCTGCCTTTTGGTGAGCCATGGATTATTAACTAGTCTCCTATTCAAGGACATCTAGGCTGCTTCCACACTTTTGCTATGACAGATTCTATAGCAATGAATGACATAAACCATTTCACAAGATTTCAAACATGCCTGTGGGATAGACTCCCATGATTTAGATATATATTCTTGAGATTTCCAAAACATTGCTGAAATGACTTAGCTGCCCTGATTTCTTCATTGATACCAAGGAGGCCTGCCCTGCTTCTCCCTGGTTACAGCCTCAGCTGGGGACAGCATAAGAACTGTGGATTGGACATAACGAGAGCAACAGTGATCACTAACCTGTCATCACCCCTCCTCTGTTTCCACACCATTCAACACATGTATATTAAGCTGTTTAATCATCCCAGCAACCCAGAGGGAGCTTCTGTTATCCACAGAAATGGCAGAGAAGTCAGTATTGAATGTAATAAATTGGCTTTCTTCTTCATGAAAAACTATACTAGCCCTCTCTGTTATCTTGGACGATGCCATATTACAAGTGGATTAATCAGGAATCTTATAACCTAGAGATAATGTACAAGCCTTAGAACTCCTTATTCTTATGTTGCTATTTTAAGTACATAATTAAAATTTCAAGTAAAACAACAGCAACAAAAATCCCCATTGTAAAAGCCAGTCCAATTCTGAGATAGTGCATTCTGGCAGTTTTAGCAGACCAAAACAGGATGATAAAAACTTAACCTTTAAAGAAAGAGAAAAGAAAGCTAAAATTAAACCACTGTTTCTGGAAAAAAACAAGGCTTATACAGTAACAGAAAGTGGTGTGTCCTACCAAGCAGACTTAGTAGGTTGTTAGCCCTTTACATGGGGCCACAAATTTACCCTTTAAACACTGTCTTCAAGAGTGAAGGGAAGGATAAAAGGAACAATTAAACAAGAAGACATAACAATCATAAATATTTACGCACCGAATCAGAATGCCCCAAAATACGTGAGGAATATACTGCAAACATTGAAAAGGGAAATAGACTCATATACCATAATAGTTGGAGACTTCAACTCACCACTCTCATCAAGGGACAGAACATCTAGACAGAGGATCAACAAAGAAATAGAGAATCTGAATATTACTATAAATGAACTAGACTTAATAGACATTTATAGGACATTACATCCCACAACAGCAGGATACACCTTTTTCTCAAGTGCTCATGGATCATTTTCAAAGATAGACCATATGCTGGGTCACAAAGCAAGTCTTAACAAATTTAAAAAGATTGAAATCTTACACAACACTTTCTCGGACCATAAAGGAATGATGTTGGAAATCAATAATAGGCAGAGTGCCAGAAAATTCACAAATACGTGGAGGCTCAACAACACACTCCTAAACAACGACTGGGTCAAAGAAGAAATTGCAAGGGAAATTAGCAAATACATCGAGGCGAATGAAAATGAAAACACAACATATCAAAACTTATGGGACGCAGCAAAGGCAGTGCTAAGAGGGAAATTTATTGCTCTAAATGCCTATATCAGAAAAGAAGAAAAGGCAAAAATTCAGGAATTAACTATCCATTTGGAAGAACTGGAGAAAGAACAGCAAGCTAACCCCAAAGCAAGCAAAAGGAAAGAAATAACAAAGATTAGAGCACAAATAAATGAAATTGAAAACATGAAAACAATAGAGAATATCAATAAGGCCAGAAGTTGGTTCTATGAGAAAATCAATAAGATTGATGGGCCCTTAGCAAGATTGACAAAAAGAAGAAGAGAGAGGATGCAAATAAATAAGATCAGAAATGGAAGAGGAGACATAACTACTGACCTCACAGAAATAAAGGAGGTAATAACAGGATACTATGAACAACTTTACGCTAATAAATACAACAATTTAGAGGAAATGGACGGGTTCCTGGAAAGACATGAACAACCAACTTTGACTCAAGAAGACATAGATGACCTCAACAAACCAATCACAAGTAAAGAAATTGAATTAGTCATTCAAAAGCTTCCTAAAAAGAAAAGTCCAGGACCAGATGGCTTCACATGTGAATTCTACCAAACGTTCCAGAAAGAATTAGTACCAATTCTCTTCAAACTCTTCAAAAAAATCGAAGCGGAGGGAAAACTACCTAATTCATTCTATGAAGCCAACATCACCCTCATACCAAAACCAGGCAAAGATATTACAAAAAAAGAAAACTACAGACCAAACTCTCTAATGAATACAGATGCAAAAATCCTCAATAAAATTCTAGCAAATCGTATCCAACAGCACATTAAAAGAATTATACATCATGACCAAGTAGGATTCATCCCAGGTATGCAAGGATGGTTCAACATAAGAAAATCAATTAATGTAATACGCCATATCAACAAATCAAAGCAGAAAAATCACATGATCATCTCAATTGATGCAGAGAAGGCATTCGACAAGATTCAACATCCTTTCCTGTTGAAAACACTTCAAAAGATAGGAATACAAGGGAACTTCCTTAAAATGATAGAGGGAATATATGAAAAACCCACAGCTAATATCATCCTCAATGGGGAAAAATTGAAAACTTTCCCCCTAAGATCAGGAACAAGACAAGGATGTCCACTATCACCACTATTATTCAACATTGTGTTGGAGGTTCTAGCCAGAGCAATTAGACAAGAAAAAGAAATACAAGGCATCAAAATTGGAAAGGAAGAAGTAAAACTATCACTGTTTGCAGACGATATGATACTATATGTCGAAAACCCGGAAAAATCCACAACAAAACTACTAGAGCTAATAAATGAGTACAGCAAAGTAGCAGGTTACAAGATCAACATTCAAAAATCTGTAGCATTTCTATACACTAGTAATGAACAAGCTGAGGGGGAAATCAAGAAACGAATCCCATTTACAATTGCAACTAAAAGAATAAAATACCTAGGAATAAATTTAACTAAAGAGACAAAAAACCTATATAAAGAAAACTACAAAAAACTGCTAAAAGAAATCACAGAAGACCTAAATAGATGGAAGGGCATACCGTGTTCATGGATTGGAAGACTAAATATAGTTAAGATGTCAATCCTACCTAAATTGATTTACAGATTCAATGCAATACCAATCAAAATCCCAACAACTTATTTTTCAGAAATAGAAAAACCAATAAGCAAATTTATCTGGAAGGGCAGGGTGCCCCGAATTGCTAAAAACATCTTGAGGAAAAAAAACGAAGCTGGAGGTCTCGCGCTGCCTGACTTTAAGGCATATTATGAAGCCACAGTGGTCAAAACAGCATGGTATTGGCATAAAGATAGATATATCGACCAATGGAATCGAATAGAGTGCTCAGATATAGACCCTCTCATCTATGGACATTTGATCTTTGATAAGGCAGTCAAGCCAACTCACCTGGGACAGAGCAGTCTCTTCAATAAATGGTGCCTAGAGAACTGGATATCCATATGCAAAAGAATGAAAGAAGACCCATCTCTCACACCCTATACAAAAGTTAACTCAAAATGGATCAAAGATCTAAACATTAGGTCTAAGACCATAAAACAGTTAGAGGAAAATGTTGGGAGATATCTTATGGATCTTACAACTGGAGGCGGTTTTATGGACCTTAAACCTAAAGCAAGAGCACTGAAGAAGGAAATAAATAAATGGGAACTCCTCAAAATTAAACACTTTTGTGCATCAAAGAACTTCATCAAGAAAGTAGAAAGACAGCCTTCACAATGGGAGACAATATTTGGAAATGATATATCAGATAAAGGTCTAGTATCCAGAATTTATAAAGAGATTGTTCATCTCAACAACAAAAAGACAGCCAACCCAATTACAAAATGGGAAAAAGACTTGAACAGACACCTCTCAGAAGAGGAAATACGGATGGCCAAGAGGCACATGAAGAGATGCTCAATGTCCCTGGCCATTAGAGAAATGCAAATCAAAACCACAATGAGATATCATCTCACACCCACCAGAATGGCCATTATCAACAAAACAGAAAATGACAAGTGCTGGAGAGGATGCGGAGAAAGAGGCACACTTATCCACTGTTGGTGGGAATGTCAAAGGGTGCAACCACTGTGGAAGGCAGTTTGGCGGTTCCTCAAAAAGCTGAATATAGAATTGCCATACGACCCAGCAATACCATTGCTAGGTATCTACTCAAAGGACTTAAGGGCAAAGACACAAACGGACATTTGCACACCAATGTTTATAGCAGCATTATTTACAATTGCAAAGAGATGGAAACAGCCAAAATCTCCATCAACAGAAGAGTGGCTAAACAAACTGTGGTATATACATACGATGGAATATTATGCAGCTTTAAGACAAGATAAACTTATGAACCATGTAATAACATGGATGGACCTAGAGAATATTATGCTGAGTGAATCCAGCCAAAAACTAAAGGACAAATACTGTATGGTCCCACTGATGTGAACGGACATTCGAGAATAAACTTGAAATATGTCATTGGTAACAGAGTTCAGCAGGAGTTAGAAACAGGGTAAGACAATGGGTAATTGAAGCTGAAGGGATACAGACTGTGCAACAGGACTAGATACAAAAACTCAAAAATGGACAGCACAATAATACCTAATTGTAAAGTAATCATGTTAAAACACTGAATGAAGCTGCATCTGAGCTATAGGTTTTTGTTTTGTTTTGTGTTGTTTTGTTTTGATTTTACTATTATTACTTTTATTTTTTTCTCTATATTAACATTCTATATCTTTTTCGGTTATGTTGCTAGTTCTTCTAAACCAATGCAAATGTACTAAGAAACGATGATCATGCATCTATGTGATGATGTTAAGAATTAATGATTGCATGTGTAGAATGGTATGATCTCTAAATGTTGGGTTAATTTCTTTTTTTCCGTTAATTAAAAAAAAAAAAAAAAAGAGAAGGGATAATTGGAGATGAAGGGATACAGACTGTACAACGGGACTGGATATAAAAACTCAGAAATGGACAGCACAATACTACCCAATTGTAATGCAATTATGTTAAAACACTGAATGAAGCTGCATGTGAGGTATAGGTTTTTTGTTTTTGTTTTTTTTGTTTTTTTTCTTTCTATTATTGTTTTAATTCTTATTCTGTTGTCTTTTTATTTCTTTTTCTAAATCGATGCAAATGTACTAAGAAATGATGAATATGCAACTATGTGATGTTATTAAGAATTACTGATTGTACATGTAGATTGGAATGATTTCTAATTGTTTTGTTAATTCTTTTTTTAATTAATAAAAATAAAAAAAATAAAAAAAATAAAAAAAAAAAAAAGAGTGAAGGGAAGGGTGCACAGATGGTTCAGTGGTAGAATGCTTGCCTTCCATGCGGAGACCCAGGTTGGATTCCTGGACCATGCACCTAAAAAAAAAAAAAAAAAAAAAAATAGTGAAGGGAAGCACAGAGAAGCACCAACAATATTGAAACAAGAGGATGTCTGTCACACAGCTTCAAACCTGTGTTTGAATCACAGTGCCCAGATTGTGTATTAGAAACTAATATTTTTAAAAATCGATATGTAATCATGATGTGAGTATGGAAGTTCTATGAGAGTATGAGTGTGTTAAACATGCTAGTCTGTTAAGTGTCAATGTAAATATCTAAAATATACCATACAATTTATACTCTATTTTGATGTCTCTTTGTTATAGAATATATTGGGAGTCTCAACAAATCAAAGCAGCTAAGACCTTTGAGAGGCCATGGTCTGCCTGGGGTCTAGGAAAGAAAGGGGCAGAAAAAAAGAGGGTGTCTGTATTCTCCAGGCCTGTCCTGGGAGAGAGAATCTAGAATGCTGGAACAGGCTGATGGAAGATTTGAGGCATAAGCACCGGCCCATGGGGACAGAGGGGGTTCACCCCAGTGCACCCAGGGCTGGAGCTCTGTTCTCTGCTCTCCGTCAAGCTTTATTGTTGCTGCTGTTAAGAATTATCCCTGTCTAGTTTGTGAGATGGGAGATCAGTTATTGTAGGTAAATGAGACACCAATCTTTTGTTAAGCAAATGAATTTCATGATCCATGGACTTTGAATTTACAGAGCATATTTAAATATAAAGTTATATATATGTACACACATGCACATACATACTTAATCAAGTAAAAGAAAACACATTTTCTGACGCCAAATGTAATTGACAACAATTGGGAAAGCATGGCAAAATACATAGAAGAAACTAAAGACCAGTTATAATCCCTGGGAAGCAAAAACCAAGATGAAGTTAAAATTGGAGTGATTAATGTAGGATAACACCTGTGAAAATAAAGGGAGAGGGAAGAGGAGTAGGCTGGGAGAGCCTTCAGGCTGTGGTTTCTGTCCCATCCTTGTGAAAGCAGGGGAAGAAGGAAGGAGGGCCAAGTAGAAAGAGCCTCAGACTGCAGTGCAGCTAGGAGAGATTTTTGACCAACCCAACATAGAAGTTCAGCATAGAGACTGCCTAGATGTGTCCTTTTTGGGCAGAAATGACCAGCCCTAGTACCTGCAACACGCTCAGATATTGCTGAGAGAGTGTGTGGCCTCAACTGAACGCATCAGCGAAGGTGCTGTAGTAGGAGGCTCTCAACTAAATGCCCTCTTGGCAATATCTTCGTGGCCATTGTGCATATGTGTTTATAAACTATTTTTGTTTTACAAAATTGTGATCACATATATTTTTGTACGGTCTGTTTTTTTTTTTTTCGTACTTAATTTATTTCACTGAATAGACTGACCCATTTCTTTCAAACTGGAGCCCAGAATTGAACTGCTACGGATCCACGAGTTTTCTGAACATGATGTGCTAAATTTTGTGGGAAAATACATATGCACATTTCTCCAGGAGAGTTTTGGCAGTTTTCCTGTGTCCTCTAAGGGGTCCAGGAAGGTTAAGAACCACTCATCTAAAACATGGTTTTATGTCAGTGGGACACCGTGATTTAGGACATCAGTCCTC